>NW_026575142.1:65220000-65848055 GCF_905146905.1 Nyctereutes procyonoides
ATGACATATCCCCTCTTGCCAACATAATTAAGGTGTATTATTTGTCAGGGAGGTCAACGGTGAACAAATGTCCTAGCAAACTGAGAATGAAAGACAGGGAAGGAGCAGATAATGAAATTCAGGGATGACAAATGGCTCGGAGCCTGACACTGTGGCATCTGACAAAGAGAGACATCCAATGACTCTGAAACTTTTCCTCATGCTCTGGAAGGCGCTTGGATTGGGGTTGTTCTTTTTTTTTTTTGTTTTTTCTTCTACAAAGGATCTTGTGTGTATCATTAATGTCATTCGGTTTCCTTACAGGAGAGTGTACTATTGACAGCTTGTAGGGATGATACAGCCAAGGCAAAATTCAACAAGCAATCCGGGGTTTGCAATACCTCCTCATGTCAGTGCTCCTTTTGGCAGATAATTTGTCCCATCTACCTTTGTTTCACAGCCACCTATATAATAGCTGGTCTGCCTTTACTTTTTCCATGGTTTGTTAACAGCTAATCATGCAGATGAAATGTTTCAGAGCGACCAAAAGTTGAATCTCATTCACAGGCATGCTCTTGGCCTCAGCCAAGCAGCCCCCACAACTCAAGGTATGACCACTTCTCAAGCAAAGCCATGATTGAGTTGTGTCCAGACAAAAGTCACACGAATTTCCATCTTTCGGGTGTTCCCAGATTCCAGAGTCTTAACCACCCACAGGAATGGTGCCTGCTGCCCGCTACTTCTCTGTGGTTGTGTTTATTGAATGAGGCTATCTGATAGGCTTGAATATTATAGCGTAAGCTACTATGTGAGAGAAAGGATGCCAGCTTCTGGCCTGAGCCAGCTCCCTTTTTTGAACAGAGACTTGCTGGGACATTACTCTGTGTACAACCCGTATATGTCACCTCAGGCCCCTGGTGACACACTGGACCTTTTTACAATCTGGAGAGCACAAACCAACCATACACAGCCAACAGTTAATGATGGTGAGAAAAATGGGACTCAGCAATCCTATAATACTACAATACTGTAGTCCCCAAATGGTTTCTGATGCTGGCATCATTTATTGGACAACTATTTGTTGACCATCTTTTATGTGCCAGGCACAGAACTGAAAGTGGAGGACAGAGTTATGACCAAGACAGACAGTCTCTGTCCTCACTGATGTTTTAGTCAGAGAGAAAGATAGACATTAGCCTACCCACCGAGAGAATTAATTAGAGTTGAGGTAAGTTGCAGGGTGGATGTTGGAAAAGCTTTTTACCAGAAGATCTAAATCTAACCTCGGCTGGAGTAGAGAAGTGACAATGTGAAATATAAGTAGGAATTCGTAGGAATCAGTTGAACCGAAGTAGGGTGTGTGTATGTGCGTGCATACGTGTGTAAGAGACAGAAGGCCAGGGCAAGTATTTCAAGGAGAGGCAACAAAGGCCCTGAGGAGGAAAGGCGTTTGGGGTGTTGGAGGAATGAATGAAGCCAGTGTGGCTGAGGCGGTAGTCAATGGGGGAGAGAGTGACAAGGGTGAGACTAGAAAGATGGGCAGGAGTTAGACCCTCCTAAAGATTGTGACCTTCACTAACTACTGCCATTGGAGAAAGCACTACAAATAAAGCAGAGCAGCTACGGCCGAGTAAGTGTGAGCGGCAAGGGTGTGGTGTTGAGTGAAATGTCTCATGTTCACATTTTCTCTCACCCCAAAAGAAAATTCTTCCTGATTCTAGGGAACAAATTGAGAAAGCAGACACATTTAATCATATAATCACTAAAAATATATCATCCTAACCTTTTCTAAAATTGCATGCCTTTTTACTCACAGGGACTTCCAAAGCCCTTCACACGGGGGAAGGCAAACAGAACTGAGCACAGTCAAGTGTGTATCAGGCACTGACCTAGTCCCTTTTAAAATACATGCTCTTATTTTAATCCTCACAGAATTTTAAGATAAACCCCTCATGTAAAACAAGATGTGTTTTCTTAACCAAGAAAACAGACAGCAAGTAAATTGTCCAATATCAGAAAAACACCAAGAGGCCTGAATTCTTGTCCATCTGACTCCAAAGACAAAGGTCTTTGTCCACATTGATGCACCCTCCCGGTCAAAATGGGGTCATCACTTCAAACATTTGGTATGAAAAGCATAGTGATGGTTTTATGTACATTGCCAGAGATTAAAACACTGAAATGTGGAGAATTCAAATCTATATATATATATATTTTTTTTGGCAGGCAAGTACCTCCCTTTCCTTTTATCTTAAATGAAAGGGTTTCTTTGTCATATATACTATTCCATAAATATCTTCCACTCTAACCTCCACCCCAAACTACTGATCTTTACCCTCTAGTGTGCCTTCAACAGTCAATCTGAATTCTCTGAGAATATTGGGATTCTTCTCAGTACAAGGGAAGATCTAGTATCTGCAAGAAGATGCTTCTGATGTCGATACCAGTGGCTTTCTGGTTCCTTCCAATGCAGCCCTTCGCTGCTGTCCCTCTTTCTTACCTGCTGTCAGCCTACTAATCACTCCTCTCCCTTACCACCATTCCTGTCATTCTTTTCCTTCCCCCTCCCACTTCCTTCTCCATCTTTTCAGGCACCTTTCCCATACCCCTGAGGCTTTCTAGAAGTAAGCTGACCTATGTAGACACTACCAGCCATTCCCTTTCCACCAATCACAGTAGAGGAGCCTTCAGTGTTTCTCTACTATACTTATCTGTGCTGGTTGGTGATAGGGCTACTGTTCACCAAAGAAGTGGATGGTTCTTGCTCTTCAAAAATAAGAAGAAGGAAAATGAGTTATTTCTGGGATGCATGTAGGAAGCCTATACTTGGAATTCCAGGAGGCTGCAGTCTGGAAGATGAAGAGTTATATTTATGTATATGCATTTTTACTGCTACCACCTGCAAAATGTCAACAACCAATACTTTGAAGGACTGCATCTTTCTTGGTATTTCTGAATTCATTTGTGGGGTAGGGGTGTAGGTATTGTTTGTTATTTGGTGGGTGGTTTTGGTTTTGCTATCTTCATCAACAACTCATGGTACAACTTCTTCAACTTATCTTCTATAAGATTTTTCTGTACTTCACAATTTAACAGGAAAGCAAACACATTTCTATTGTGACCTGTAAAAGCAATTAAACTATATGAAAATAAGTAAATCAAAAAAAAAAAAGAAAATAAGTAAATCCTCTCAAAAAAGTCACTACTCAAGGATGACAGAAAACATCAATTAAAAAAACAAGTTGAGAACTTAAAGCTAAACATAAGTTTACTAATGTGTTAATTGTTCATGAGTATGAGCCAATTCATGACTTTCAGCCATATATCTTGGCATGTTATATCATATTGAATATTATAAACAATTCTGAAACAATGTTGAGATTAGCCATTTAAAAAACCCTGAAAGGGGCACCTGGGTGGCTCAGTGGTTGAGCCTCTGCCTTTGGCTCACATCATGATCCTGGTGTCCTGGGACCAAGTCCTGCATTGGGGAGCCAGCTTCTCCCTCTGCCTATGTCTCTGCCTCTCTCTGTGTGTCTCTCATGAATAAATATATGAAATCTTTAAAAAAAATAAAATTCAAAAATCAAAAACCCTGAAAACTGCTCACAATATCTAGAATACAATTTGTCTATTCCAAAAATGTGATGATAAATATGTTAATTAATTTATCTATTCTATATTTTCTAAGATATTATATAAATAATATTACGTAGTATATTACATAATTAATTTATATATGCTATCAATTTATATTTGAGTTTTAATATTAAATATTCAAATATATAATATGATATATACATTCACATTCACAACAGCTTTCACTAGCTCTTCAGACATTTCCCTATATAAGACAATCTCTTAGTTCTTTTAAGTTAGCATGAACATTACCACAATGAATGATGCATTGCAACACGTAAGCTTTATATCTAAATTAATATAGAGAAAGCAGGCTTCATTCACAACTTAGTAAAAGTCAATCAATCTAATATCATATCTCAAATTTCTGCCTCAACTGTGATTCTCATGAGGTGTTAATGTTTTTTTGTTTGTTTGTTTGTTTGTTCTTTCAGTTACTTTTTTTTACAGGGAAGGAGAGATTTAAAGTACCATTCTGAAAGTCATGTTCTGAATAGGGAATTTATAGATTAAAGGAATATGCTTTCTTTCTCTCTAGAAATTCAACCTTAAGGTTTGTAGTTACTGTATTTCTAGTAACTACAGAGTAAAGGTTTCTCTTACCTCCACAAGTATTTTATTCAAAAAGAAAACCACCAAAAGCAACCCTAATAAACAAAGGGTCCAAATCTCACAGGCGGTACTTCTCCCAGTGTGGTATGGGCTACTTACAATGGAAGCTCTCATGAAGAAACTAAGATGCACTGGGGGGTTTAACTTACCAGTGTCATTCACCACCGGGAGGACAGCACAAAACTATCTCATAGGAGAGTTTAACCTATCTGCTAACAAGAGGAAGTCATTCATTGAAAAGTCAGTCCTGGTTGTCTCCTTGGCAGTTCATATTACTAAAAAAGCAGTAGCTGAACTGAAAAGAGGAATTCACATAAACCTGCTCTGAGAAGACCCTTCTTATTTCTGGTGAAAAGCACTGTGATATTTTACATGTTTTAGCTCTTGATATCCAAAACATTTAAATTGATAGGCCTTTTAAATCTATGACCATGAACTAAGGACTTGCCAATATTTCTAATGGAAGTCTCCAAAAGTACATAACAATACATATATCGACTTCTTGTTTCAATAAGTATCAAGATTAATTGTCCCTGTAAAGGTAAGTAAATATTGACAGAGGTTTCACTTTGGTCCATATTTTCCATTCAGGTCAATAAATCTTGGTATTCACCTCAACCAAAGTCAATATCAAATGATTATTAATTCATGGCATATTCGACTAGGAGCCAAAACTACAACTTAACATATGGAAACATAGTCCTGTGACCAATTTATGTTCCAAATAAATACGTGGAGTGAAAAATCACTGAATTGTTTCACATATTAAATAGAAATAAAAGTAAAACCTATAGTGACCAGGAATATGAAAGAATCTGTTGTTATTCTATTAGATTTGGATTTGCCTAAAACACAATTTTTAAAAATTTTTGTTTCTTTGTTTATAAATACCATTCCCACTTCACTTACTGATGAGTTTGTATGTAGATCAATGTTTATATGAGAAAAAAGAAAAGAAGAGAGAAAGAAAAAGAAAGAGAAATGTTAAAAGAGAATAAAAAGAAGAGAAAGGAGGAAAGAAAGAGAGAAGAAATAGAGTTGAAGGAACCAGAGAAGACATTGGTGAGAAGAATTGTGAAAGACATAAAAAAAAGTTTTTAAAGAAAAAAACTTAAAAAGGAGAAAGTAATAGAACCAGGGAGAAACAAAATTAAAATATCACCACTGATTAACTGTGTATTTTCATGAATTTCAGCAAGAAGATATTTATTTCTTTCCAATATTCCCCTCCATTTAAAAAGATACTTCTGTCCAACTCTAGTGAATTAAACATCATAAATATTCTAGGTTTTCATTCAAGATCTAAAATGCAAAAAGCTTAAAAAAATAAATAAAATGCAAAAGGCTTGTGTAAATAACTCAAAGAAAATTTAGAGCAAATACGTTTTACACAGTAAATTTTGAACAAGTTCATTAAAGTTTTCAGGGATTGAGTCATCTCAGATAATACTGGGAAAAATAATTAAATATTACTAAGAGGTGGATGGTTCTTATGAAATTATGTCACTCTTTACTTTCATGAAGCCACACCAATATTTGAAGACAGCCTGCTTGAAAGAACATGCTCATCAACACTAGAAATTGACAAGCATATCAAAAGAGTTACTGATCTTTACAGTGTTCAAGCCCACATATATTTGCAGTAAAGCAAGCACCAAGACTGAAAACATTAGCTATTTGATATTACCCACGACGGGCTTTGCCCATTAACTAGGCTTTGAGTCCACATTCCTGACGCACTGCATTTCTGCTCTTCATTGCTGCTCTTTCAAGTCAAAACAAGGTTAAAAACATCTGTCTTTGCCTTTCAAAATTTGCTATTAGCCAGAACTTTCTGATTAGTATCTATATTAACTAAGTGCTGTATATTCAATAAAATACTTTAAATGCAAATTTACCTTAAACATTATATATTTTCTAAGAATTATGAGCCATTCATTGGCTTAAATTTACCAACCAAAGAGAAGCAACGGTAACTTAGAGGAGTGGTTTACAATATAGCATCTCCAGATATCTGAGACACTGCTTCAAATCACTAGGAGAGTTTGGGAGGTGAAAGGAAAATGGAGAGCATCTCACCCAACATCTTCACAATAAAAAGAAGGAAACCAAAACAAAGAAAAACACAAAAACAAAAACAAAACCACCCAGCTCAAGCATTTTGCACCTAGCAGAAGCAAAATGAGAATCTGTTCTGTTTTACTTAAAAAGTTGCATAATCAGACTTACTTCTTTAACTTTTTAAAACTTTACAAAAGGCAATTCAACAATTAAATATACAACATTACAAATATACAGCGTTTCACTAATATCCCCCAACTCAGGTGACTTTGAAACATGTAAGATTTTAGCCTAAAACATAAGTTTAATTCTTTCTCCAAAGTTTTTGTACACACACACACACACACACACACACACACACACACTATACATATACAGTACTGGGACATATACTAGTATATATTATTCTTTAAAAGCAAATTATTCTTTAAAAGCAAACAAATAGGGGATCCCTGGATGGCTCAGCAGTTTAACGCCTGCCTTCGGCCCAGGGTGTGATCCTGGGGTGCTGGGATTGAGTCCCACATCAGGCTCCCTGCATGGGGCCTGCTTCTCCCTCTGCCTGTGTCTCTGCCTCTCTCTCTCTCTCTCTCATGAATAAATAAATAAAATCTTTTTTTTTAAAAAAAAGCAAACAAACCAATAAACAACAATAAAAACAAATGAAGCTTCAGAGAAGATGCCTAACTCAAGTCTTAAATAATAGTAAAAGTTAACCAAGAAAAGGAGAGTAGGTAATAATAAAGAACATGCAATAGCATTGAAACAAGAGTTCATGACATATTCCAAAAATGATCAGTTCTTCAGCTTCACCATAAAGTATCTTTGAAAGAAAAGTGAGAGTGGAGATCAGAAAAGAAAAAGCAGGACTCACTTTTTCCAAGTGGTTGGAATTTATTCCATAGCTTTATGGTACACCACTGAAGGATTAATATGATCAAAATCTCCTTTAAGAAACATTATTTGTCATCAGTGCTGATGGTATGTAAAAGAAAATGACCCTGAATACATAGAAATCTGTTGAAATCATTCTTCAATCATCTAAGAGGGAAAAGATGCCTGGATAACTAATAGATTTGGGTTATAAAGACTTAGAAAAAAGCTATATCCTAGAATTTAGGCTTGGAGTAGAGAATGAGGAATAGGCGTATAAGGTTGAATATGAATTCAGTTTGGTTTTCCCAAACTGCAGAAACAAAATTAAATGTAGGCTCTACAAGATTCCCTCTGATAGAATCTTATGAAGATGAACTCATTGCCCCATATTACAAAACATAACAGAAATATTCCTTCAAGAGACAGAATCAGCAGACACAAAGAACTTCAGTATTAAACATAAGCCAGTAGACCAATAGGATAATCTGATAGGAGCAGTAAGATAAATTTCCTTAATAATAACAAATGTAAAATAAGAATCGAAAACCAAACAGAAAAAAAAAAACCATGATATTTTTTAATGACAGATTTTTTAAAGAAGCAAAGAGAATTTCTTGAGTTTGAAAATATAGCTACTGTAAGGAAAACATCAATAAACCAGCTAAAAAGAGTGAAAACTGAAGAGAACAGAATGGAATGCAATGCAACAGAGGACCTCAGAAAATCCCCTGAATGAGTTGAAAAGAAAAATACCAAAGAAAAGTTAAGAGCTATCAAGGATAGAATAAAATCGTCCTAAGTAGGACTAAGACTTCAAAACATGTTAAAAGATACTCAAAGAAATGATGGCTGAAAATTTTTCTGATTTCATAAAGGATACAACTTTTCAGGTTCAAGAATCACTAGGAGACACATGTAGAAAAAAGTAAAATAATTCCACATTTTGACATATTATAGTAAAAACTATGAAACACCAAAAACAAAGGGAAGTAATTAGAGAGAAAGGCATAAAGCAGATTAATACAGAGGAATTTATAATAACAGATGGCAAGATCCTCAACACCAGCAGAAGGATTTAAAAATGGAATAATATAGTCAGTGTGCTGAGAGGACATAACTGTCACCTTTAAACTGTTTGATCCAAAAAACTATTACTTAAAAATGAGATAAAAGAAAGACATTTTCAGTCAAGCAAAAGCAGAGAATTTACTACTCACAGAACATTGCTAACAGAATACTAAAGAATATACTTCGGGATCCCTGGGTGGCGCAGCGGTTTGGTGCCTGCCTTTGGCCCAGGGCACGATCCTGGAGACCCGGGATCGAATCCCACATTGGGCTCCCGGTGCATGGAGCCTGCTTCTCCCTCTGCCTGTGTCTCTGCCTCTCTCTCTCTCATTCTATGTGACTATCATAAATAAATAAAAATTAAAAAAAATAAAGAATATACTTCAAGAAAAAATCATGCTGAACTCAGGAAGAAGGAATAAGATATAAAAAGCAATAATGAAAAAAATAAATTGGCAAACAACATGTGTCAATTTAAATCATCACTAATTGCATCAATAACAATGCCTTGTTCAGAGGTCATAAGCACAGGGTGCTGCCAAAACCCAGGGTAAGCTGGGTGGTGGGCGGTGGTGTGGGTGGGCAAAGGGAACACTCTGAGTTAATATGTTCTGCAGTGCTTACACATTTTAGAAATTGCTTAATGTGAGACTTTGTTAAATATCCACATTAACTATTTATTAGTGCTTATTTAAAAAACACAAATAGAATACAATAGAAAAGAAAAAAATTAAATCAGCCAATCCTATAGGAAACATGAAAGAAGAAAAAAAAAGTAGAGAAAAGAAAGGAAGAAGAAAGAAAAAGGAAAGAAGCCAAAAGCAAAGCAACTATAAAACAGAAAATTAGATGAGAGAAATAAATCCAAACAGATCCCTAATCACAATAAGTATAAATGGACTAGAAAAAAAAGAAAATGACAGATTTTCTTTAAGAAACAAAATCCAACTATATGCTCTTTAGGAGAGATGCATGCAAAAAAGGAAAAAATCTCAGATATTTTGGAAGTGGATGAAAAAGACATTAACAAAAGGAAGCTGGAGTAGCTACATTAATATAAAACAAAGCAGACTTCAAACAAAAGTCAATATTCCCTAATGATTACAAAATGATAAAAGAAAAACTCTACCAGGAAAATACCATATTTTGGATTCGTAGGTACTTAATGTCTTAATCTCCAAACGCATGAAGAAAAACTGATAAAATTACAAAAAATACATTGATAAGTTCACAATTATAACAGCAAATTTCAACACATTTGTCTCAATAATTAATAAAGACCCCAAAATATAAGGAACACAAGATTTGAATAGCATAATTGACAAGTTTGCTCTAATGAGTATAGACAAAAGTCTGTACTCCAAAATTATTTTTCCAGCTCATGTGACATATTTATAGACTTTGCCACCTTTAACCACAAAAAGCACAGTATAATAAAAATCAGTGATAAAACTATAACAAAAGTCATTTGCTTAGAAGTTTTAAAGCATATTAAATAATATGTGGATTCAAAGAGAAACGATTTTGGAACTTATAAAGTATTTTAAACTAAAAATATTGAGAACATTATATATCAAAACTTGTGGAGAGCAGCTTAACTAATATTAGAAGAAATTTATAGCCTTAAATGTTTATATTATAAATGAAGCAAATGAAAACCAATGAATAAGGAGTCCAATTCAAAAATTGAGGTGAGCAGGATAAAAAGAAAAGGTTTTTTTTTAAAGAGAAGACACCTATAAAGCTAATAAAGCAGACAAAATTTTGGCATTTAGATTAATAAAAAAGAAAGAGGCAAAAATAAAAACATAGTAACTTAAAAGGAGACCTACAGAAATAGACATTTTTCAATGTTGAAGCAAATACCACGAACAAGTATATGCCAATAAATTTGAAAATCTGGACAAAAGAATAATTGCTTAGACCAACAAAACTTACTAATGTTGACTCAAGAAGGAGCAAATCCAAATATAACCTTTAAAAAACTTAATATATGTAATCAAATTAAATGTAATATGTAACTGGTTGCCAAAACATATCAACCAAGTATTAAAGAGTTTTTAACAAACCTTCAAGTACTAGTAATCCCATCTTACAAAAACTATTCCAGAGAACAGATGGAGAAAGTGACAAGTCATATCCATTTAAACAAAAATATAATGGGATTTTTGGTGAAGCTTGACCAACTGATCCTAAAATTCATATGGAAGTACAAATGACTAAGACAATTGTGGGGAAGACAAAAAAGATCCGCCTTACAGATATCAAGACTTACTGTAAAGCTGTGGCAGTTGAAAAAATTAGTGTTAATGGCATCAGGACAAAAAAAGAGACCAATGATCAGAATAGAGATTCTAGAAACAAACCCACACATCTGTGAGAACGAGTACACAAGTGGAAGAAAGATGAATTGTTTGATAAACAGCTAGTCATACAAAAAGGATAAAATTGAACCCCCACTTAGTAAACGAACATTAAAAAAAGAAAAAAAAGAAAGGGAGGTGGGCGGAGGGTGGGGGGACTGGGTGACGGACACTGAGGGGGTCATTTGATGGGATGAGCACTGGGTGTTATTCTATATGTTGGCAAATTGAACACCAATAAAAAATAAATTTAAGGGGATCCCTGGGTGGCGCAGCGTTTTGGCGCCTGCCTTTGGCCCAGGGCGCGATCCTGGAGACCCGGAATCGAATCCCACATCAGGCTCCCGGTGCATGGAGCCTGCTTCTCCCTCTGCCTGTGTCTCTGCCTCTCTCTCTCTCTCTCTCTATCATAAATAAATAAAAAAATTAAAAAAAAATAAATAAATAAATTTTAAAAAATTTAAAAAAATAAAAGTCAAATTCAAACTGAAAAATAAAAAAAAGAGAAAAGAAAAATGAAAAAAAAGAAAACAAAATAAAACTCAAATCATTTGCTATTGGGAGTGTGAGAAGCATGACAAATGGGAATTAGCTGGCAAATTTTAAGACACACATAAACCATGACCCAGGAATTTCCCTTCTAGGTATGTATTTACCCTAGAAAAATTTTCATACATTTGCACAAGACAGTCCAAAAGAGATGCTCGGTACAGCACTGTTTGTGACGGCAGAAAAATAGAAACAACGCAGCTCTTTTTAAAAGGAAAAAGTTAATCAACTGTGGTATATTCATAGAATGAAATGTTACACAACAGTTAAAATGAATGAATCTGTTGGACCTTTATTAGCATGAATCAATATCAAATATAAATATTTAGTGAAAAAAGCAAGTTGAAGAATGATATGCACAGTGAATACCACTTATGTGCATTTTTTAAAATATACCAAAAGGTCATATATAGTTTATGGTGAGACACAGGCAGTCAAAGTACAAACACAAACATAGAAATACCTCACATCAACTCCAGAATATCAGAGAATGGGCTTCTAACTACATCTTTAACATTTTATTTCTATTTCTTTCTTTTAAGAGAGTTCATTAGCAAATTGGCAAAATGCTAGTATGTGGATATATCGATATTGTTATCCTATTCTTTTTCATATACTTGAAGCACTCACAATTTAAAATAAAACAAATTACTAAGAATATATAAGATAAAAAAGAATACAGATATTTCCACCTAAAAATCCTACCCACAGGACTGTTTGCTGCACTTAGCCCTAGAGTTACTCTAGACAACTGCTAACCAAAGGACAAGGTTTCTAACCAAAGAACCAGGCATTTCTTCCACATTTCATGGGTATGGACTAAAGATGATGCTAGAAAAGCCTCTTGGGTGATGATTACTAGACCAGGATTCTGAATATCAGTAATTAAATTAAATTAATCATATATTTGCACATACAAGCACACACACAAACTTAGCATTGTTTCACAAAAGAAAAGTGTTATAATGGAAAAATTAAAAGTAATCTCAGAATAGACAAGTCTTTGAAATGAAATCAATTTATATCATGAAGAGCTACACTTCTCTTTTTTACTTTGCCTTAGAAGAGTGAAAACTTCCCAATAAAAGACTAAGAAGAGACCAGAAGCCAATACTTGGAGAGCAGTTGTCTCGGGAACATCCTCAGCTTTCAGTTACCAGCCAAAGCCTAGATGACCAATAAAACCATCATTACAGTAAGATATTGGTAGTAACCTCAAGTACATTTCAGGGATTACATGATACATTTTGTATTTTCTTTATTAATTCTTCCAGTTCCATGTTCCCATGAGAAACAGAAGCTAACACTAGAAGGACAATATGCTGTGACTTTCGTCACATCCATCAATTACCAAAAAAAAAAAAAGTTATTTCTCTTGCTGGTTCAAGAAGTAATGGAATTCCATCCATGTTTGCTATACTTTGCCTGGCCTACTTTTGTTAAGGTCAGTACAACATGCACAGGCCATATTTAAATATTTAAAAACACCTTTATTTGAGACTAGCATCCTTAAAAATACTGCTTCATTTTTCCAACTTGATACATTAATATTATTGCCTTCCATTCTTCTCAGTGCAGATATGCTGTCAGTTTTGTGGGGTCAGGGAAGTAACCGACCGACTTCGAAGAATTGGAAAGGAAGATTTAATGCATAATGTTAAAAAGAAATATGAAGATACTTGGGTTTTGCAGCTAAGTGGGAGTGAGAGGAAGTTGGGGTGTAAGAAGAAATTATCCCTTCATAAAAAGCAAAATATAGCATAGTCAGTAAATTCAGTGACATCAGTCAAATCGATTGTGTGACAACACAACCTGTTGAATAAGTGGGTCACTTGTCTCTTCACCTCTGTGCCCAATTCCAAAGCCATATAGGTTTAGCCAATCTTAGGACTTGTCACCCACATAAGATCATTCCAGAATTTGCACTCAGGAATCACACAAAGATCTTTGCTTTCCACATATTTTCACTGTAAGTAGGAAATGCAATATAACTACTTGTGATAAACACAGAATCACAAAATGATGTAAAAACTCGAGTTAAATACAGCTATTTAACTTATGTGTGCTCAATACTACTATTATATAACCCTACCTATCTATAATACTACTTTTGGAGAAATAATATGAAGTGAAAATAATCCAAATTTAGAAACATAAGCATGCCTATCTCTCTTTTCATATTTAATAGAGTAGAAGGCAATATTCAGAACTAGGTACAGTCTTGAGATTCAAGCATTGAGACTTTTACAAAAATGTATCTACGGCACTAGATCCTATCATTTTTCCTTTGCTTGCAACTGTACCATGCAAGTCATTCATTCATTCAAAAAGACATTTGAGCTGGGTACCAAGCACAGAGGCTCAAAAACAGAGCTCACAGTTAACTTACAAGTTATAGTTTATTTGATCGAGCAGCATGCCTTCTAAAACTTGACTCAATATCTGTGCAACACTATGTCATTTTATTTTCCTCATCTTTGGAAGGAATCATTGAACTTTCAGTCGCTCATGAGACCCGAATGGTGCTACTCCCATGTCGGACAGCACCTGGAGCTCCCACCAGTAACAAAACCACAAGCTGCCTCCTTCACTTTACAGCTCCCCTCGGATCTGAATCATCATTGCACTCTGCTTTGAGCAGTGTAACATACTCTTAAAAAAAAAAAAAAAAAAAAAGAATATGTGCTGGGTAAGCTCCTCAGATGGAAAATGATTTAATCTGTAGTAACATTTGACTGTGCATATAATGCTGTGTGAAACAGAAGCTACCCTGACATTTTATGAATAGGGAAATGAGCGAGCGTGTTAAAGAAGGCTTGACAGCGAGAATGAAAGAATGAAGATTCAACTTAAGCTGTTGAAAGCCTAACAAGATAAAGACAGGCAGGAAAGACTCTCCTTAAATGTGATGAAATAAGGCCTGAAGGGATGGAACGCTAGAGAGATTGACGAGGATACACTTTGAAACAGAAGATGAATGTGTTCAACCTGACAGTAACATGTGGTTAAATTAATCAAAGTACCCATAGCCTTAAACGGGAGGAAAGCCTACAGATTTATGCAGCAATCATCTTTGATGGGAGGTAGGAAGTTTGAGATCTCTGAAGCAGGTGGAGCTTTGGGGAGAAAATAACTGTGATGGTGACACAATTCCCTTCCCCTAACACGAACACCTCATGACCGAGGGCGTGACGGTCTTCTCTGCTTTCCTTATATTTGATTTCCCTCACTTCACAATGTAAAACAGGGGACTAATGGCAGTTCCTGCTGCCCAAAGGGAATATTTAATTTTAAGTGAATTTGTTCTTGGGCTTTTTAATGATGAATTTTTACGGGGAACATCTTCAGAAAGTAAGCCTATTGGTAAAATTAAGAAGTTGACAGTTGACACTGTCCAGTTCTTCCTCTCGAGCTCCCAAAGGCATGATGCTTCTCCAAATACAAAGCCCACCCTCTGCTGTACTCTTAATCCCAGCCACTCTGCCTTGCAAAAAAAAAAAAAAATGCTTTTCATGAAGCCAGATGCCACAAATTCTAACCGCTGAGGACACTATTAAAGCAAGGAACAGATAAAAAGAAATCTTTTCAAAACATTCTCAAGGATAAGCACAGAAATAAATTAGCCCTGGCCTAAGTAAAATGGCCAGCTAATCAGAACACCCCACCGAATATACTCATCGCTGAAGTCTTATTAGATACCGTTGAGATCCTCCTTTCTTCTACCTGTGTTAACTACATAAGAGGATCATCTTTTAAAGCAGTTATTCTTCGAGGGAGGGTAGAGGCTGGTGATGGCTCCTGGAGCATCTGTACTTTGTAAAGGTTCCCCATCTGGTGATTGATTTCTCCTGATGCTCCAAATTCCCATCTGAGAATCACTGCCTTACAGGGAAGAAAGCTTTTCTTTATCTATTAAACTGTCCCACTCATGGTGCCATTCATCTTCAATTTTCTCATTAAAAATCAATATTGATGGGAACGCCTGGTTGGCTCAGTGGTTGAGCGTCTGCCTTCAGCTCAGGGCGAGATCCTGGGGTCCTGGGATCGAGTCTCACATCAGCTCCCTCCTGGGAGCCTGCTTCTCCCTCTGCCTGTGTCTCTGCCTCTCTCTGTGTGTCTCTCATGAATAAATAAATAAAATCTTTTTAAGAATACAAATAAAAATCAATGTCAATGACAGAAAGAATGGAAGAGAGTTGACAGATGGCCACAGTGAGGATAGAGAAGAGAAGCCCATTTGAAACTCGCATTTGATTAGATCCTTCCCATTGTAGTTGAGTTACTGCCCCCCCCCCGCCCCACCCCGGGAGATGGATTTGGAAGACACCTGGTCACCATGCTTCTCTTCATAGTCCTTCATACAGTTTAGGACAGACCTTAAGTCACCTCTAAACCTTCTCAATACCAGTAATCCTGATTCCATTCATCTTTTTTCATCAGTGCTGTTTTCCAACCCGTTAATCATTTTCATTGCTCTCCTCTGGACCCTATCCAAGTTCTCCACGTATCTTTAAGCTTCTGTGAATTATGTGACCGGTTTATAGCTCTGATAAGCCTGGGTGGTGAAAAAAGTAGAATCTCATCACAACAGACTATAAATGTATGGGGGGGGCAAGGATGAAGGGGCAGATAGTTCAATGGAATGGGAAATTTGAATGCAAATATAATATTCACTTAAGTCTTTATTTCTTTGTAACTGTTTCTAAACACAGCACTTTAAAATATTCTGAGCCATAATTAGTCTTTATTTTATATGGATATCTTTTTAGTGCCAACCAATGCCCTGTTCTTTTAGGAAATAGAGAGAAGACACCATATTTTTTAAAAGGTTAATTGTTCCTTGAGTGGAAATAGCTTTTCAATTACAAAGAAGTGCCACTATGAAAGAAGTACTCATGAAAGACGAAGAAACGAGGTTATGTCCATCATATTTCCGATATTCATTCTTTCTATGGCTTCCCAAATGAAGCCAAGTGGCCTGATCCTGAATCTATGGGTAGTTTGGATATTGCTGTCAACAGTCAGAAACTATGAACCAATTATCCCAAAAGCTCTTCAAATTTCAAAACCGTCAACCAGGTTGTACTTATAGGAGGCAGCATGGCACAGTGACAGCGACTGGTGGCCAGCCACTTTCAAGCCTGGAACTTGCAGCAACTCTGGACCCTTCTTTGAGCCTCTGAGACAACAATAGGACCACATCGTAAACTTGATGTGAGCATTTGGTGAGAACAGTGCCTGGCACATAGTAAGCATAATGACGCAGCCAGAAAAGGAGTTGCCTACAGTTGTAAGTCATGAGCGTGAAAAGCATACAGGGACATGCAAATCCATTCCCTTGGAGAAGCAATTCTTATACCAGGGCCTTTTCAAGCAAGATAAAGCACAGTGGTTAAGGGAAAAATAAAGAGCAAAGAAAATGCTGCCATGGTCAACAGCAGAACACCTCACCACTAAAAACACACCAGACATCTGCTGAGCCTGACAGGAGTCAACTGGAATTGGGCAGATAGGCAGCTGCCTCTGTGAGACTTAAAGATTCCCTTGAAGAGAGACACCACACCCGTCTTTGGAAATATATTCCCATGTTAGAACCAGACATGCATATGGAAATTATTATTATCCCTTGGCTGAGGACTTGAGTTATAAAACATTTGTAGTGTTTGTAACCTAAAAAAAAAAAAAAAAAAAGGGATTTCCTCAAATTTGCTAAAACCGTCTCATTTTTTTTAGTTCCGCCATTATCCACACTTCATTTGAGATCAAGTGAATTGTCAAATTAACATGTTTTTGCAGTTACTTCCTTAAAGAGAACGCTGCTCTTCTGAGGGTTATCAGCAAGCTGCTGCTCTGGCTTCTTGTGCCAGGTGCCCTTCCTGACTGGCCATTTCCCCTCACGCTGGAGATAACCCTGCAATGACTCCAAATTCTTTCATTCAGTATCTAATTCCATCTCCATCAGAAAGCCTTCCCTGGAACATGGCTGGACTGACCCATTTACATGTCTTGGTTCATTCCTAAGATCCCAAGCTGACTTTGGATTGAACTTCAGTAGGAAATCCAAATCATGTGACAATCAGGAGGAAAATAATGGCATTTTCTTGATTCCATTTTTTTAAACATATAATAATGAATACTTATGTATAGGTAACTGTGATGATTGCTGAAAAATTTTCTTTGGAATCCACTTAAGATAGACTATATTCCATAAAACAGCTAATCATGCATAAACTTTAAGAAAGATTTTTGGTCCCCTTTTCGTTAGAACTATTATCTTATTTCTGTCCTTTATGCTGCCAGTGTTCCCTCCTGACAAAGGAGTCTATACATTCATATGTCAAAAATGGTCAGAATTTTTATCTCCTTAACCCCTTGCATCTGATTTTGCCATTTCTTTCATGGCAGCATTATTCTCCCCATCCATCAATTCATATTTGATTTCTCCTCCCTCCCTACTTCCCACATACGGTTAGCAACCAAGTCCTGCTGATCCTTCTCACTATGCCATTCTTTCTATTCCCATCACCATGACCTAGTCCAGGCCCTTACCATTTATTTCCAGAGTTTCTTTTTGCCATTGCCCACTGACCAACTCTCCAAATCTTCAGTTTTTCTCTGTTACAATTCATCTTGCATACCTCTGCCAAATTAAACATCCTAAAGCATAATTCTGATGGTATCGCTTCACATTTCAGACATTCCAATAGCTCTCCACTATGTCTAAATAAAGTGCAGCTTCAACTCATATGAGGCCAGTGTGTTTGTTGAGTGAATGAGCACAAAAATACCACATGTAGGCTCTAGTAACTAATTCACTATTTACTGAAAAAAGGCCAAAAGAGAGGTTTGGTTTGGTTTGGTTTGGTTTGGTTTTGTGTCTTAAGCCAAGGTTCCCCATATATTCTGTTCATGGCTTCAGAAATATTTGAATTATGACTGATAAATCATCTGAAAAGGAGAAGTTACCATTTTGCATTTTCTCTTCTCTAGATTTTTAAAAACCCCTTCACATTTCAACTGAGTCTACCCTTTATTTTCTATTCCTTAAGATATGAATGTTCTCTCTATTGATTCTTCTTCATGAATGTTGACTCTAATAAGGAAGTCTGAAGTTCAGGGTGACAAAATACACAATTCATCCCAATGTTTCCAATTATTTTTTTTCATTTCAGTTAAATGTAATGTGAACATATCATACCCTGAAATAATTTTTTAAAAATTGTAAAAACATATTTTACCTTTGTGGAAAATGTCTATCCAAAATAAAAGTTAAATAAAATTTAAATTCTATAAAAGATAACAGATAAGAACGGCAGTGTGAGCACATGTCAAAAGTGCCCCTATTCAATGAAAAATAACAGATAACTCTTTTTAAAACATTTAAAAGTATAATTCTGTTCAAAAGCAAGAAAGAAAGTTTTCCATGGCCCATGAAAGAAAAGTTAATCTATAACAATAAAGGGCCTTTTTCTGGGTTATGGCCAAAAAAAAAAAAAAAACAGTGGGGATTATGTTTCAGTGCTCATATAAGAAAGGGCCTAAATATGCTCCACAATGAACCAAGCACTCCATATGAAGTCAAAGTTATAACCTCATTCCCAGTCTCTGAACAAAGGGCAAAATTGTTTTAACTACATTATCACAAGACCCAGTACAACTGAGGCAACTGCTGACTTGCCATACAGGAAAAAATGTGTTGTAGAAAATTCCCATATGAGATAAGCTCTTAAAAAAATAAAGTCACAAAAGAGAATCTGCACTGTGAAAGACAATCAATAAAATCAATAGAAAGAAAAACTATGAAAAATAGAAATAACTCAGTAATCTGAAAAGAACTTATGAATAATGATGGTTAAAATTCTCAAAGAGGAAAAGGAGGACTAACAACAATGAAACAATGTAGAGTTATGAAATAATGATAGTTATGAAAAAGAACCCAACTGGAAATCTTGAAATGGAAAAATATGAAATAAAAAATCCAAAATATGTGATACAAAGAAAACTATCAAGCTGAAGAGAAAATTAGCTAACTTAAAAATGGAACTGAATAAATCTCACAGAATGTCAAGAGATAAAGAAATTGAAATAAAGAGATGTGACAATATATATATATGAATATATAAATATGTATATTTAGATGTATGTGTATATAAACTAGAAAGAGAGTAGAAGAGAGACATTGAAGAAGTCATGGCTGAAAGTATTCCAGAATAAAAAGTAAATAAATAGATAGAGAAAGAAAGACCTGGAGAGTCATAAACATGATCAAAAAAGAAAGATCCAAACCCAGCAACACTGTAGTGAAAACCTTCATAAAATCAAGGTTAAAGAGACAAATCTTAAAAACTTCAGAGAGGAAAAGACAAGATTACCCACAAAAGAGAATAATCAAGACGACAGAATTATCTCCTCAACAACCAGAGCTGCTAAAAAAACAATGGAGGAATATCCTCAAAGTGCCAAGGAAAAATAACTGAACCAGAATTCCATATCCAGTCAAACCATCATTCAAGAAAAAGGGCAAAAGAAAGATATTTCTAGACTTACAAGGACTACAGAAGTTAACTATTTGTGAATTGTTGCTAAAAGAGGTATTAAGCTATATATTTCAATCTAGGAGGAATAAAAGAAAAGGAATGCAAGGAACAACAGTGAGCAAATAAGTCAGTAAAACGGGCTGAAATATCTGAAGTATTGAGAGTTTCAAAAGAAACTACAACTAAAATTCTAGAAAACAGTGAGGGAGATGGGAGTCGATGGCTAGTGCATTAAAGAGATCAAAAGGATGTTCTAAAATATACTAAAAGTCTTTTTTTCTTTTCATGGAAGGAGGTTACAATACAAACCGTAGACTTTTTTAGGAAAATAAAAAATTAGGGGCACCTGGTTCGCTCAGTGGTGGAGCATCTGCCTTTGGCTCAGGGCGTGATCCTGAGGTTCCAGGATCAAGTCCCACATCGGGGTCCCTGCATGGAGCCTGCTTCTTCCTCTGCTTGTGTCTCTGCCTCTCTCTGTGTGTCTTTCATGAATAAATAAATAACATCTTAAAAAAAGGAAAAGAAAAAATTATAACATGTGTTTTGTAAAAGGTAGCCAGTAGATGAAAAGTGGGTAAAATATAGAGTTCAGTAACATTTTCTAAAGTTCTCTTCCTTATGATTTTCTAGTTCCATGAATTATTTCCAGAAAAGATAAATACATCTTGTTAAAATTACGAACTTTGCTTTACAGTCAATAATGGGAACAGAGTGGAATTTCCAGATCAGACAACTGCATTCAATCACTTACATTTTATAGTTTTTAAAGTCATATTTAATAATTAGACAGTAGGTAAAGGAACAAGGCTTTAAAGAACTGAATAAAAATATTAGGAAGAGCCTACTTATTAGATCAATGAAGCCCATCAATGGAAGCTGTTTGAAGACATAGCTGAAAGCGAAATAAAAGTGGATAAAGCACACTCACAAAAAAAGCTAATGATAACATCTGGCCGTGTATTCCATGATAGCAGTGGATTAGGCTATCTAATGGGTATACACACCCCTCTACCTTTCCTAAGGATGATGTCCTTTTAAATTTTTCAATCAGGGGATCCCTGGGTGGTTCAGTGGTTTAACGCCTGCCTTAGGTCCAGGTCCAGGGTGTGATGCTGGAGTCCAGGGATCAAGTCTTTCATCAGGCTCCCTGAATGGATCCTGCTTCTACCTCTGCCTGTGTCTCTGCCTCTCTCTCTCTCTCTCTCTCTCATGAATAAATAAATAAAATCTTTAAAAAAAATAAAAATAAATTTCTCATTTATTAGTTATTCAGTTTCTCAATAAGGTATACAGATATCTGATATGTTTTAAAAAACTATATTTTAAAAATATATATAGAGAGAGAAAATTCAAAATTAGAATTTTAGATACTTCAAAATAATAATGGTACTTGTTTCTTAGTGTCATGATTATGGGTGACATTTTCTTTTCTAATCTTTTTAATATTCTCTATACAGTTAACACGTATTATTCTATTTTGCCTTATCACCAGGCAAAAAAAAATGTGCTAAAATTTTTATGTTTCCACATAAATGTGGCTTTATAAGGATTCAATTAATAAGCAAATATATAATTTTAAAGAAGGCCTTCAAAATCCAACGTAATCCATCAAATACAGAAGTAGTTTTAGTTTAGTGGATATTAGGTTTAGTTATTCACCTAACCAAAAGTCAACATATAGCATAAAAGATTATATAACATATTGCTTATAAAACACTAGGCCTAAATCTGATTATATGAACTAATCTCTTCCACTTACACATCACAACAGTTGTTAAAATAGTAGAGTCCCATTGGTACTAAAGACAAGTTCTAATAGTTCAAGGAAAATCAATTTGTTCTTAATTGAAGCAGAAATTAAGTTGAATGTGGTCATTTTCCAGACTTTTACAAAATCAATGCATTTGTCCATGGAATCTTCAGGAATATAACTTATTTCTCTTTCTGTTAGGGCCTATGTTAAAGTACCTACACAATTAAGCCCCTGCTGATTCAATAAAAGCACTCATTCAAAAGTGTTATTCTCAAATTTCCAATAATAACTGAGTAATCTGGAGGTTTGCTTAGAGTTTGAATATACATGCCTGGGTTCAGTCAAGCATATTAATCATTCCACTCTGTCTGACTCTGTATAATGTAATGAACACTAACAGACTTCCTATTTCCTGTATCTCATTTGTATTTTATTATACCACTAGGGCTAAAGACCAGAAAAGAAACATCTAAATTTTAAAAAATTAAAAATATGAAAAACATGGCTACTGAATTTCCTTATAAATTACCGAAAGCATTTTATACTCAAGATATAATGATGTTCTACTTAATTTTTTATCCTCACTAATTTAAAAAAAAAATCTTATTGAAGACCATGTTTTTACTGAACTCTGGAATACTCATTTGGACATTACAAATAAAATACCTTAAGTGTCATTTCTGCAAATTCCTATTACTGTATCTGGCTCAAGAAGCGAGTCTATTATTAACAACATGAGGGATGCCTGGGTGGCTCAGCGGTTGAGCGCCTGCCTTCGACTCAGGTCCTGATCCTGGGATCCGGGATCGAATCCCACATCCGGCTCCCTGCAAGCAGCCTGCTTCTCCCTCTGCCTGTGTCTCTGCCTCTCTCTCTCAGTCCGTGTCTCTCATGAATAAATAAATAATTAAAAAAAAAAACATAAAAACATCCCCCCTTATGCCATTGGCAAGATTCTGATGACCAGGCTAATCATTTGCCAAGAGTCATTGTTTAAAATCTAACAAAGGTGATGGGGATTAAGGAGTGCACTTGTCCCAATGAGCACTGGGTGATGAATGGATTGTTGAATCACCAGATTGTACACCTGAAACATATATAATAGTGTATATGAACTAACTGGAATTAAAATAAAAACTTAAAAAAATAAAAATAAAAGAATTAAATCTAACAAAGAATTTGTTCGTTTTTGATGGATACCTTAGCTCTCATTAAGGTTAGCTGGGGTTTTTCTCATCCTCAAATAGAGAATGAATGCAAGATTTCAATTAGCAAAGTTGTTTTCCATAATTATACTCAAGTTGGGTTTTTTTTTTGTTTTGTTTTGTTTGGTCTTGTTTTAAGGTTTTTTTTATTTATTCATGAGAGACCCACAGAGAGAGAGAGAGAGAGGCAGAGACACAGGCAGAGGGAGAAGCAGGCTCCATGCAGGGAGCCCCACCTGGGACTACTAGATCCCAGCTCTCCGGGATCATGCCCTGGGCTGAAGGTGGCGCTAAACCGCTGAGCCACCAGGGTTGCCCAAGTTTTTTTTTTTTTTTTTTAATGTATAATTATACTGAAGGATGCAATGCTGTCCAGAAGTAACTACATAATACAATTCGTGGGTCAGCCACTTACAAATTCTAGTTTGTATGAACTGATTACATTGAACAAAACCCACAAGGAATAACGTAGCAATAATACTACCCAGTGCATGAGATATTTAGCATAACCACCTATATTATGTAATGAAACATTCAAAAATTATAGGAAAAGTAGCATCAATTATGATCCTCAGTGTAGTTAACATCTTTCTTTTCTTACAGCCCAGGATCTACTTCTCTTTCCCAGAGTGCTCTGATTTCCTTTTGAGTATTTACCCCTTACCCACTGGACATAGGCATAGAATTTGAATCAAAAGTCTATCCCCTTCTTACAAGATGGCATGTTGGCCAAGTTAAGCCAATCTTTAGGGTCCTTTCTGAGAATTTGAATCTTGAGGAGAGGATCAAAGACACTAGAAATATTTAAAGACTTTCATTTCAGCAGTAAAATCCAGACCAGATTTTTTCTGCCACAGGACCTATCAAAATTCTCCAACCCCCTTGGAAACACCTTGACTATGCCCCCATTTCCAAGCCTGGTTTTCCAGCCCTCCCTCAATACAATGTGCTCCTATACCATTCCAAGAACTTTTCTTTTGCCTAAGTTGGCCAGAGCCAGTTTCTGTTGCTTACAAGCAGAATGCCCTGAAATACCCTTTTACACATGAAGCATCTGTGATGCAGAAATATTAAGTGATTTTCTCAGGGTTGCTCAACAATCAAGAGAGTGGTGACCTCAAGACTCCTAATCCAGTATTTCCACTTTGCCACAAAGATAAAGATGATCATCAAATACTTCTTAAAAATGGAGCTTAATTTTCCAATGGTGAAAATGGCTTTAAAGTTCGAAATCATTATAGGAGGGAGAAAAATGAAGGATAATCATAGAGAAATGTATTTCCTTCAACAATATTTTAAGATTCTTATAAGAATATAAGGCTTATATTCAAATATTGGTTTATCAATGCCTACTATTGACTGACTAACTGACTGACGTTCCCAAATATTTCTTTCCTGGCTCAAATGTAATATTAAAAAAAAAAAAAGATACTGCAAACTAAGTGGATTGAGAACACTAACAATAGTAGCTACCATGATTTGAGTACTTATCATGTGCCAGGAAATTCATTGGCCACTTTATGTATACATTATGTTATATTATGTTGTTATATTATGTTATGTTATCTTACATTATGTTTTTCATCTTCACAACAACATTGTAGGGTCAGTACCAATATATCATTTTAAAATGAGGGAACTCAGATTTTAGAGATGGTAAATAATTTGCCCATGTTCACAGAACTGAAAAATGATAAAACTACAGTCTGAGACCCATATTCTTTCCATGAATACCATATACCCTCTTAGAAACATGGAGAAGGAGACACCTGGGTGGCTTAGTGGTTGAGCATCTGCCTTTGGCTCGGGGCATGATACTGGGGTTCAAGGATCGAGTCCCACATTGGGCTCCCTGAATGGAGCCTGCTTTTCCCTCTGCCCGTGTCTCTGCCTCTCCATGTCTCTCATGAATAAATGAATAAAATCTTTAAAAAAAAAACATGGAGAATATCTAGGTTTATCCCCTCAATTTCCAAAGGCTTAGACAAAGAAAAGGGTGATAGTATGATAGATTCTGTGATAACTAGCACTGCATAAATCATAATCAACAGAAAAAATAAATTTATATTCAGGATTTGGAAAATTACAAGATACATATGCTAAATAGAGGATTCAAAACCTACAGTGATCAAAATGACAACATTACCCCTATTTGCTGCAACAATTTGAGCCAGAAAAGTCTTCCATTTTGAAAAAGTCCAGAAATCTTTCTTCTCGGTTTACAAGGAGAAAGGGACCTTCACTTTCTCTCCTAAATGTCTTTGCCCTTCTGATGCATTTCTCTCCAAGAGTTTAACTTATATCAATCAAAATTTCCATTTTAACAGATGTACACATCTCAAACTCAATATCCCATCCTTCACAAGGAATGCAAACCCTAATAATAAATGCAAAATGATTATTATGTGGAATATTTCTTTAAAACCTTTAGCAGTTAAGAGAAAAGGGACACACCTAAACTTATTTTTTCCATCTGGATCCAGAACTTTAGTTCATGAGCAAAGTATATGGTATTTGTATTGGCAAGAAGAAATGTGTGATTTCAAAACATCATCTAGTAGTGCTGTAACGTAGGCCAAGGTGCTAATGAGGCATGGTGGTGAATATCGTTCTTGTAATAGTATCAATTGTTTCAATATGTAAAAATCTGTTTAAAGCTATATGTTGAACCTGTACTCATGTCTAGCCATCCTAAAAATGAATCCCACAAGTTACCAACAGGCTTAGGCTTACAATCCTCCCTGAAAATGGATCAAAAGGCACACCCTGCTCAAGATGGCTCAATAATGTCCTTTTCTGGGAAAAGGTGACAGTGGCTCACTTGAATTGGAAAGGTTGCTCAGCCTTGGTATTTGGGTGGGGAGAGATTCAACTTTGCTATGTTATATTCACTTCAACTGGGGCTCTATCCCCATGAGAGTGCTAAAATCAAGCAACCAAAATTTATATCAGCCAATGTTTAATGAAGATGTCCTTATGATGGGATTTAAACATATATATGAGGATACTTATTTTTCCTATTTCGCTAATTGCTATATTCTGCATTAAGAAAAGCCTGTCAAATGTCTTGAAAGATTAGGTCATGGCTATTATGTGCACATACTATAATTCTATTGCATGCTTTTTTCATGTTACATCATTGAAAAGAGCTCATAAGCCAGATTCCACACTCACAAGTTCAAATACCTTTCCTACTGCACCATTTGTTTCAGTCCATAGCCAAGAAAATTGTCCTCATCACCAACCAGCCCCATATAGTGATTTCTGGCCACCGAATTATCATAACTGTCCCTTTCTTAACATGAGCACATAAATAAGACACAGAAGCATAGCTGGCTGATTTCACCTACATTTTTGCATCTGCAACAAATGACTGCTCCAAAAAGGAGGCTGTGCCCAAAAGGTAGGGGTGTGGGAAACAATTGGGTCGTGAGTTCTGTAATATAGTAGAGCTCCCTCTTTACTGTTAAATGAAAAGCAGAGATTAGACACAGGAAAACAATAACATCCAACTTCCTCTATTTATAACCTCAGCGTTTATAACAGATCTAGTAATAAATTATCCATTAAGATAAGATTCCATTGTTTCAAAAGGATATGATACCCTAAAATTCTCATAGTAGTTAAAACAGGTTTAAATAAAGTCCAAATCTTTCTCTAACCTTAGGGCAAATATTTTTTTGCCAAAATGTTATATTCACACTTTACCAAAGGCCTACCAAAGCATCACAGTCTAATTCCACTTTTCCATGTTTTAAAACATGGTCACCATTTGCTGGAGGAGAAGAAGGAGAGTCCCATGATGCTCTTTGTAGGCTCCATGTAAGCCTAGTTTTCCTCTTCATCATAACCTCCTAAAAATAAGGGGTCTTCCTCCATCTTTATCACAAAGGTAGAACTGCAGTTCTTGAAAACCTCTCGCTGCCTTCTTTCCCAGTGTTTCTCACTTCCCATCAGTCAGAGGAAAGAGTGCCCCCACAGGCCATCATTAACCTGCCAATTCTGTCTCCAAACAAGGGGGACAAGAGCTCACTAATTTGAAGATCAAAAAGCCACTTGTCCATTATATAATTGGAATGAAAGGCAAAATGTTGCCGTTCTGAAGAGCACAGTAATTACTAGCTGTTAATTGCTCTCTCGTGGTGGCTCACTTTTAATTAAAAAGAACAGCTCGTTGCAGACCGATAAGCAATGGTGGAGACCACTGGTTTAATCAACAAAGCAGAAAAATTTGTTTCTGCCACAGCCAACAACAGCTTGAGAAATCTTCAGATGTCCAAGTGAGATTAAAAACTGTCTATTTAGTGCAGTCAGATTTTATTTTAACCAAGGAAATGACTATTTGAAGTCTTCCAATGTGAGTGTCCCCGCCACATCCCCGCTGGTGCCGTGGGGACTAATCACGGGCTGGGGTTGTGATCACTCAAGTAAAGAAATTTAGCGACTTTCCTCTTGACTTCATCATTCTTGGGTAATTGGCCTGTCTGAGGTGAGTACTCTTTTTTTTTTTTTTTTTTAAGAAAGTGCTTTAAAGTATGGAAGGCCCACAGACTGTGCATTTAATTACTGTTCATATTTCATGCAGTCAAACCGAATTTCATTTAAAAAGAAAATGATTTACCTATCTTAAAAAAGCCTTACTTAAATGCTCTGCTTTGTTTTTTGGTTTTTGGTTTGTTTGGGTTTTTTTTCTTGTCAGGGGTTATATATTTACGTGCCAAAAAAAATATATTTAGGGCATCAAAGTTAATTCTGTAAGATGCTTCTCTGTCTTTTCTGCTTTCATCTAATAGCCACAAATGACAGCTACCTTCCAGGGGGCAGAGGATACTCCTGGAAGGACAATACTGTATTTAGTTAAGAAGATTCCCTAGGTTAAATGAGGTTACTTGGTCTTTGGTTTGTTCATATATCTCTAACTGTGGACAGTGTGTATGTGGACCACACTCCAGCCTCTTTTCTTCTCCCTCTTCTTCCAACCTATGGAGGTAGGAAAGCCATTTGTTTTTAAAATTTGCATATGTTTCCACTTCTCTGTCCCTCATGGGTCTCAAGCCATATTTAAGTCTAGACTTTTGTCAAAGAGAAAATAATGCTCTGTTTACTAATCATTAGAAATATGTACCTCTTTTTTGTCTGGATTATATAAATAATGTGCCTCACCTCTGATACAAACTGCCAATCGAATATTTACCCTATGTACTGGGTAAACATTAGAGCTAATCATCCTGTACAAAATGGTTTATGACTCAGCTCAAATGGTGTTTCTGAAAAGATCTGTCCCCTTGCCAACCACTAAAGCAAACTTCTCTTTCTACTAAACTAATAATAATGCTTGAGACATAATCTACAGAGTAAACTATAAGCCAATATCCCTGGTGGACACAGATGTAAAAATCTTCACTAAGATGTTAGTAAACTGAATTCAACAATACATTAAAAGGATTATTCACCATGATCAAGTGGGATTTATTCCAGAGATGCAAGGATAGTTCAATAGCTGCAAATCAATCAACATGATATATCAGTCTTACAAAATGAGTGATATAAATTATATTGTCATCTCAACAGATGCAGGAAAAAACATTTGACAAATTTCAACACTCGTTCATGATAAAAATTCTCAACAAAGTGTGTTCAAAAGAAACATACCTCAACACGATAAAGGCTATATGTGACAAACCCACAGCTAACATCAAATTCAATGGCAAAAAACTAAAAGTTTAACCTTTAAGATCAGGAATAAGACAAGGATTCCATAATGCTAGAAATCCTAGCCATGGCAATCAGGCAAAAAAATAAATAAATATTGGTAAGAAGGAAGTAAAACTGTCACTATTTGTAGATGACATGATACTACACATAGAAAACTCTAAAAAGAAAACTCTAAAGACTCCATCGAAAAACCAGTGGAAGTGGTAAATGAATTCAATAAAGTTGCAGGATGTGAAATTAATACCTAGAAATTGGTAGTATTTCTATACATTAATAATAACGTAGTAGAAAAGAATTTTTTTAAAAAATTCCATTTACAATTACACCAAAAATAATAAAATACCTAAGAATAAATTTAACCAAGGAAGTGAAAGACCTGTGCTCTGAAAAATATAAGACAATGATGAAAAAAATGTGAAGCCCATACAAAGAAATAGAAGATACACTATGCTCAAGGAGTGCAAAATTATTCTTGTTAAAATGTCCATGCTATCCAAAGAAATTTACAGATTCAATGCAATCTTATCAAAATGCCAAAAGCATTTTGCATAGAACTAGAACAAATAATCCTAAATTAGTTTGGAACCACAAAAGATCTTGAATAGCCAAAGCAATCTTGAGAAAGGAGAACAAAGCCAGAGATACCACAATTCCAGCTTTCAAGATACACAACGACGCTATAGTAAATGACACATTATGGTCCTGGCACAAAAATCGACATGTAGGTCAAAAGCACTAGATAGACAGTCCAGAAATAAAGCCACACTTACATGGTCAACTAATATAAAACAAAGGAGACAGAATAAAAAATAGGCAAAACACAGTCTTTTCAATAAATGGGCTGAGAAAACTGGACAGACATGCAAAAAGATGAAACTGAACCACTTTCTTATACCAAACACAAAAAATAAACTCAAATGAACTATAGACTTAAATATGAAGCCTGAAACGAGAAACTTCTAAAGGAAAACATAGGTAGTAATCTCTTGGACATTGCCCTTAGCAACATATTTACAGATATGACTCCTTGGGCACAAGAAACAAAAGCAAAATTAAACCATCGGGACAACACCAAAATAAAAGCTTTTGCACAGTACAGAAACCATCAACAAAATGAAAAGGCAATCTACCAAATAAGAGAAAGGATATTTGCAAATGATATATTTGATAAGGCATTAATATCCAAACTATGTAAACAACTCAACACCAAAAAACAAACAATATACCTAAAAACTGGGCAGAGGACCTGAACAGACATTTTTTTCCAAAGATGATATAGAGATGGACAACAGACACATGAAAAGATGCTCAACATTGCTAATCACCAAATGGAAACCAAAACCACAATAAAATATCATCACCTCACACCAGCCAGAATGGGTAAAAACAAAAAAATCAAGAAATAAGTGTTGGCAAGGATGTGGTGAAAAGGGAACACTCATACACTTCTGGTAGGAATGTAAATTGATGCAATCAGTGTGAAAGACAGTATGGAGGCTTCTTAGAAAATTAAAAATAGAAATACCATATGATCTGATAATTCCACTACTGGGTATTTACCCAAAGAAAGCAAAAGCACGAATTCAAAAAGATATATGCACTGTGATGTACACTGCAGCATTATTAACAATAGCCAAGCTATGGCAGCAACCTAAGTGTCCATAGATAGATGAATGGATGAAGAAGTGTGGTGTATACACACACTGGAATATTACTCAGTCAAAAAAAATGTTTGAGATCTTGCCATTTGCAACAATATGGATGGACCTAGAGGATATTATGCTAAATGAAGTTAAGGCAGCGAGAAAGACAAATACCACATGCCTTCACTTGTATGTGGAATCTACGATGAACAAACAAACAAAAACAAACTCATAAATACAAAAACCAAACTGTTGGTTGTCAGAATGGAGGAAAGCAGGAGATGAGCAAAATTGGTGGAAGAGATTAAGAGGTCAACTATAGATGGTAACTACACATATAGCGGTGAATATTGTATAATACATAAAATTACTTTACCCACTATATTGTGCACTGAAACTTATATAGCATTGAATATCAACTACACCTAAATAATAAAAATTAAATAAATATACATAGATTATAGAGATTTTAAAAAGATATAATCTACAAACACATGTAGGTAAATGGGTAACTGAATTCAAGGTAATGAAAAATTAACTTATTTTGCTAGCTTTATCTAATAGTCTTTATCTTGTCTTTGAAAGCACTGTTGACATCGGGCTGGGGGAGGCTGGTAACCTCTACTGGCCTCCATGCCAATCTCCATAGACAGCCCTCCCTCCTACTAGAGATTTATTAGTTGAGCCCTAAATTAACTTCCCCACATTAAGATGTCTGCTTTGAGTAAGGAGTAGGGAAGGAAAAGAGAAGTTCTATAGGGTTTGTTTATTTCTTTACTTTTTTCTTCATTTATATCCAAGAATAAAGGGCCTACTACTATGGAAAAAGTAGAATCCAATTTTAGTTTAAATCCCGACTCTACTATTTCTTAGTAAGTAACCATGGGAAAGTTATTTGGTCTTCTAAGTTTCAGTTCGATCCAGGGAGAAGAAAGTAAATCTTTTAAGAAACAGTTGCAAAAGAATATTTGAAATAATATAGTAGGTGTTCAGTAAATGAACATAATAGGTGTTCAGTAAATGACAGTTGGATACTGGTGATATGATACGGGTGCTAATTTAAGAAGGGTCCCTCCCCATTCAGTCCTCTGTACACCTTGCCAAATACAGCACGAGGACCTGGAGAAGACAATCCCAGATTTTTTTTCTTGAATACTCCCCCATTTTCTCCAAGTTTTACACTTGAAGACTGTGTCTATGACATTAATTTAACCTCAGTAAAACCTGACATGAGGGTGAAGTGGGTCACAGAGAATCTATGAACAGCCCAAAGAAGAATTTAATAGTAGATTCACGTTAATAGAAGAGGGGGTTGAAAAAAAAGGATAGAGAATTATTTTCTGAAGTTTAAGTTCCTAAAAATTTTTCTGAGTATTAATGAGCGAAAGAAGAACACACACGCCTACGCACACATTTCACCTTACATTCATCACCACATGTGTCATTTCTATAAATAAATTTGGTGACCTGAGGGGAAACTATTCATATGAGTACACCATCTTCCAATTTAAGAAAGCCAGGCAACTAAAAAAAGTCATGAAATTAAATTATTTTTTCTTAAGATAGGAACTTTCCTAAAGGATATATTCAAACTTGTTGCCTCCTTGATATAATATTCCTTTCTGACCCTTCTTCTCCTAGGAACTATTATATGGCTTCTTTTATTTCTCATTGATAATCAGAAAACTTTTAAAACTATTCCTGAACCCAGCAAAAAAATTAATGCCTTAGTGAAGGTATACTCTTATTTTTAGTGACAAAATGAACTTGAACCTATAAGTCATCCTGCCTGTAAACAGACAAGGAAATATCAAGTTATGGAGCTGAAAGAAACCTATGAGTCTTATACAAATAGAGCCCTTTAAGTCACAAAACAAATACAAATAGTCACTAAATTCTACACTCAGATAAATGCCAGAGAAATGTTACTAGGGATGCCCAGGTTGCTCAGTGGTTGAGCGTCTGCCTTTGGCTCAGGTTGTGATCTCAGGGTCCTGGGATCAAGTTCCTCATCAGGCTCCCTGCATGGAGCCTGCTTTTCCCTCTGCCTGTGTCTCTGCCTCTCTCTCTGTGTCTCTTATAAATAAATAAATCTTAAAAAAAAAAAAAAAAGAACTGCTACTAATATGCCTCAGGGCTTTATCTTCTCCCAAAAGGCTGAGTGCCAAAGGGTCACCTATGTAAGAATAGAATTTGGTATTCAAAAGTGAATGGCCCATTTGTCAGAAGCAGGATCCACCACCATTTCCTGGCATGATTCTGGGTGGGTCCTGTCACTTCTCTGATGTGATGATTGAAGTAAGGAAGCCCTGAAGCCTCATCCAGCTTGAAAAATCTATTTTTCCAGAACTGCTTTCTTAAAAAAAAAAAAAAAAAAAAAAATATATATATATATATATATATATATATATATATATTTCTTAAAATTTCTTAAAATATTTCTTAAAATATTTTAAGAATATATATATTCTTATATATATTCAGACTTTCTTAAAAATATATATATTTAAGAATATATATATTCTTAAAATATATTCTTATATATTTCATATATATATATATATATATATATAGTGGTAAAATACCCATAAGATCAAATTTCCCGTTTAACCAATCTTAAGTGTCCAATCTACACACACAGCCTTGTGCAACCATCACTAAACCCATGTCCAGAATTTCTTCAATATCCCAAACTGAAACTCTGTACCCCTTAAATAGCAGCTCCCATTTCCTTCCTCCCCTAACCCCCGGCAACTGTTAGTCTACTTTGTCTCTACGTATTTACCTAGTCTTCGTATCAGTGGGATGGTCCATAACTTGTCCTTGGGTGTCCGGCTCTTTTCACTTAGCATAATGTGCGTGTATCAGAATTTCCTTCTTTTTTCAAGCTGAATGATAGAACAGTCCACGCTACGGATAGACCACATTTTGTTTACTCATTCCCCTGCTGATGGGCACTTAGGTTGTTTCCACCTCTTAGCAGCTGTTCATAAGGCTGCTATGAACCCTGGTGGACAAATGTTTGTTTGCATTGCAGCCTGTGGGCCTTGGGCTCAGGCGCCCCATGAGAAGGCCGGGAAGCCAGGGTACAGCAACGTCTCTGGACTCGGTCTATACCATCCCAACCGCAGAAGATGCTCAACAAATTCCTTCTACTAAGAGAAAGCAGAGTCAGCCTCTTCGGATGGATTGCATGCGAAGCCCAAATCCCCTCACAGGCTGTGGGCCATCTCCCACACGTGCACGGAGCTGGTGAAGGGCAAAAGCCAAACAATGTGTTTACGCACATTTCTGAACACTCATCTTCCTGCGGCTACTCCTGCATCCAGACCAGGAGGCCCAGGCCGATCCTGAGCACAGGCACTTCACGCTTGGAATGTGGAGGGGGAGCATTTTTTCTTTTTTTTTTTTTTCCTACTTCCTGTTCCTAATTTTCAGGCAGCACCTGTCACCAGCAGTCTTGACTTTCACAGTTTTCTTTTGAGCCCCTTTGCTTTTTTTTCTCATACTTGTTCTAAGGTTTATCAGAGGAAACACTTGCCCTCCCAAGGATGGCCTCCACGCTGTGACAGATTAATCCAGGTTGAGTGAACTTCCTTCAGACAGAGGACACTAATTATTATGAAGGCACTTAGAACACAATGCGAGCTGACATCTGACAGACCATTCCCTGCCAGCTCTGCATTGTCTTAATGTCAGACCCTGTCAGTTCCCAGCCTTAATTACATCCTGTTTACAAACATTAGGCCTGACTTCAGATGAAGCCTTAACAAAGGTTGACAAAGGTCAGGGTCACCTCGCAAGGATGTTATCTGTCTGTACTCTCCTCCTGATAAACCAGAGGTAGAGGGCTGATTTGGGAGATAGCTTTCAGAGCAGAAAAATGCACTGTGGTCACTGGAATATCTAATCTCTGCGGACACATTTTCACCCAATCTGCTAAGCGCAGTGCAGGGACAGGGGGCCACATGTAGAGGACCAACTTGGTGCTGCTTGTTATCTGGAATCCCCCGAGGGCAGACGTGGCAAAAGGGTTGGGAAAAACCTTCAGCAGGAAGGCGGTAGTCACCCTTTGCCACTCAATCAAGAAAAACAAATTCAAGAATTAGGAAAGGGACCCCAGTTAAAACAGAGACCCGTTTCAAAGATAACAAGCAGATTTTAACTAGTAGCTATAACCTGATTTTTTTTTTCTTTCCAGTCATTTTGGAAATGCTTTCGGGTTAGGATCAAGCAGCAAACTTTTCTCAAGCACGACGCTCTTTAGGTTCATTTTTATGTAAGAGACTTAAGGTATCACGTCAGACTTTTATGCCAAGCGATCAGACCTGGACATTTTTGAATTTCAACAGTAATTCAATAGTTTTTCAGGCTCCAGCCTTAGTGAGCAGCCATCGAACTCTAAATTTCATAAACAGGAAGACCGTGGCTCGATGTGGTTAAATTATTTCACATAATTAGCTCTCACTGCACACTGGTGGCAAGGCCAAGGCCAAGCTAGAGCCAAAATCTCCCCCACCTAGTCTGGGCTTATTTAGAAGTAAACTTTTTTTTTTTTTTTTTTTTTTTTGCTAGTGTTCTTATTGAGTTTGGCATCTAGTACCAGACAGGTACTAACTAGATTAACAACTTTTTTTCATTTCGCCTCTTCAGCCCTCTTTCCTGAAGAACCTACATTCTTTTTATCTTAGGCTCCTATCTTCCGACCCATAAATGGAAGCACTTTTTTCTCTGGAAAGCACTCCTCGGAGTCTTCCAATTCCCCCCGAGACACACAACAGCACTCCGCAGATCTTTCATAGAGTTGGCTTGGGCTCTGGCTGGTTCTTCCCACATTATCAAGACTTCTCCTGTGCTAGGTCTCCATCCTGTTCTCCTTTGAGCACAGTGAGCTGCATTCTGTTCAACAGGCCTACTCCCCAAGTGTAGACCTTGTAGAGGTAAGATCCAGTTGTATTTCCAACAACTTTGTCATAATTGGCTTTTTAGACCAACACTGTTTTGTAGAAACTGGTTCTTTTTGTCTCTAACTCCTCCCATGTCACTGACACTACTCTGCCACAACCTACGTGCCCGAGGCCTCGAAGGCTACTCTCAGGCCTACTTGCTTAGTCACTCTCCCAAGAGTCCTACCTGGTCCTAGAGTTTCCATTTCTTGCCACCAGTGGGTCACTCTGAATTTCTTAGGTTTCGTTCTAACTCTTTACATCTTTGCTTCCTCATCTCTGTGAGAGGCATCTGTGGTGTCACGTCAACACCAATATGGTAAGTCTAAGAACAAGTTGCTTCTAGGATCTTCCTCCCAACTCTCCCATTTTGGAAAGAAGAAACCACCATTCTCTACCCCAAATTTTTATGCTTGAGAGGTCTCCTCAGCCCTACCTACTTCCCTGCAGTGAGCAACCGTGGCTTGTGGAGTGCTTTGTCCAAAGTGCCTGCCACAGTACCTAGAACATAGTGGGCACTTATTAATATCTGATGCATGGATAAAGGAGCAGAAAATGGAAGAGCCAATGAATGAATGGACAAATGTGGTGAAATTGCTGAGTCTTATCAATTCTTTCCCCACACCATCCTAGCTCTTCCTCTACACTTCCTCCTTCATGGTCATCTCCATTTTCAAAGATTCTGCAACCACATGCTTCAAACCCAGGTTTGAAATACTACAAACCATAGCTGAATCACCTGCCTTAGTTTCTCCACCTAATCCCTCCTAACCGTGGCTGGGCACAGAGAGTAGTCTTGCGCAAAAAAAAAAAAAAAAAATGGTGCTTCAATACTGCCTTTAAAATAGATTCCTTGCAATAATCCTATTGAATATTCTAATTTGTTATATAAAAATGTCAAGTAGCTTTAGGCCCAGGTTCAACTTCTGGCAAGAGTGACTTATTTTGTTCCCCCCAGATGACAATGAAATGCTGTTAACTATCCTTTGCCTACGATCTTCTGAACAGGTGTGCGCCCCATAACACTCTGTGGTCTAGACCAGATTTCCCAGCTTACGAGAGATTATGTCATTTGGGACTGAATCCAAGACTTGGCTTAAATAAAGATGTATTACTGCCTTGCTGCTCAAGCATCGACCGCATGCACAGAGTAAAGGCAGATGAATCTGCCCATCAAATGTAATATGGAGCTCTCTGACGACAAACTTGACTTACGGTAGTAAAATTGAGGTTACAGTGAAATTGAACTAAAATCCCTAGGTGTTACACTACTTTAACGTGTTTCACTCACTGTGATGAGCTACATAGTTCAGAAGGCGGTAGTTACCGAAGGTTAAAAAAGTTGTATTCTAAGATATTTTCATTTGTAGAGCTGTAAATTTTGTGTTTGTTATGTCTGCCAGCTAGTGGCTGGAATGTCTAGTAGGAATTTCTATCAATTCGCAGAGGGAATAAATGTGGGATGGGGGAGGAGGAGGGCGAGGGAGGAGGGCCAAAGGGGAAATGAATGAAAGAATGAATTCTTTCCTTAATAAAACCTTGAGGAATTGTGATAAAGCTGGCCTTTTTGTGTGCATTACATATACATTTTAGTGCTAAGTACAGTTTAAAGATGGACAATAATCATCTGTTATCGGGGTCACACTGACACATTAATGGTTCTATTTGTAAGTCTTAAGACAAGATCAATAATCAAGAGCTTTAAAAACATCAGGCACACCTGCAACGTCTTCTCACCGCTGAGAAATAACTGCCTGCCCTCTTTTCAAGAGGTTGTTTTACTTTCATTGCATTTGTAATGTCAGTCATACGCACAACCCGCTCTCCCGTCAGAATTGGGTTACAGCCAGTGGCTAACGCCTCCGGAAATACAGACCTAATATTTCACAATAGCTCTATGAGGGTCTGCAACCACATGCTTCACTAACCCAAACAAGAAAATCTAATTTTAGAGGGAAAAGAGCTGAGAGGGTCATAAGGAAACCGTGTCGGTAATCTAGTACACACCTTAAGTGTGCAAAAGTTCAGTGTTTAAGTGAACTCCCAAATTCCTAGCGCACTCACAAGAAGCTGTCTAATTCAAGTGTAAGGAATCTTACCACAAGATTTCATAAAATGCAACTTTTCCCAATGGGAAGAGAGACACAAACACAACCGAAAACTCTATAATTTTTAAGCAAAGAGTCAAAGGAAAGATATCATTTTACAGAATAACTTAGTTTGCCAAGCTGATTCTATCTTTCTCAGTGGTGGATGGTTGGGGACGGGGCAGCGATGAAAGTCTGGCGTGCAAGGAGTCCAGAGCATGTGAACGTGTGAAAGCAGAGACTTCGAGGGTGCAAAGTGAACCAGAACCCTCAGTACCCACTACAAGATGATCAGGAGGATTAGAGAACCAGTTGTGCCCGCAGTGACCACTGGAGCCTACTAGGGTGCCAAAATCTTTCCTCTCATTCAGGTCTGGATCCAAAGCAAGATAATTTTTTTTATTTTATTTATTTATTTATGATAGTCACAGAGAGAGAGAGAGGCAGAGACATAGGCAGAGGGAGAAGCGGGCTCCATGCACCGGGAGCCCGATGTGGGATTCGATCCCGGGTCTCCAGGATCGCGCCCTGGGCCAAAGGCAGGCACCAAACCGCTGCGCCACCCAGGGATCCCAAGATAATTTTTAATATAAAACAATGCTAGGTTTGGGGCGCCTGATGGCTCAGTTGGTTGGGTGTCTGCCTTCAGGTCATGGTCCTCAAGTCCTGGGATCGGCCCCACATTGGGCTCCCTGCTCACTGGGGAGTCAGCTTTTCCCTCTGCCCCTCACCCTGCTCATGTTCTCTTGCTCTCTCTCTCTCTCTTACACATAAATAAATTAAATCTTTAAAATATAATTAAAAATTAATAATAAATCAAACAATGCTAGATTTGATTGTGAAGCTATACCATGTGTGGAATAGGACCGGGTGCTGCCCTCATTCTTCTCTCCCCAGCACCTTGTACAACACCCAGCAGGCAGCAAAGGCCCAATGAATAAGTGAGTGAACAAGACAATACAGCAGGGGCTTGAACATTACTTTGGTGCCCCATATACATCATCCTTTAAAGAAATCCTTTTAAAATATCTGAGAGCCAGTATACTCTTAAATCAACTTTTCCACACTATACAATTCAACTCAGAAAATAAATGAAAATAAGGCATGTAATTTGCTATGTCTCTGGTAAGCAATCAAAAAAATTCAAATCCCAATACAAACAGTGGTGAATAATTCTGTCCTTAAAAACCGAGAACAGGACTGTCCACAGTAGCTCCACCAATATCGCACAACTAGGTGAGCAGTTATCTTCTGAGCATGACAGAAGGAAGCTTGAGTAAAGCTCCTACCCAGAAGAGCCAACCTCACCTTCATCCCACCATGATGGTGGCTTTTCTATGGGCCTTCGATTGGAAAGAAAAAGAAAGAAGGATCTGCTAGGAGTTTTTGCCTTTAGGCCAGACCCTGAGAAACAATATTAGGTCATGTAACAATCCAACTCACTCCCTCCTCCCCCGCCCCCCGTATGTCTACCCATGTTTCTGAGCAGCTAGGAGCTGGCCAACTCCCACAGGGCTGGCAGCCTAGGCAAATAACAGTCATCACTGACTGATACAAAGTAGATATTCGGTACAGCCTTATAAAGTAAATATTAGCATCACCATTTTATAGAAGAGAAAGTTCAGGCTAACTTATTTAGCAGGTGAGCTGGGATATGAACCTCAGTTTGTTTGACTCTGAAACGTGAGTTTTTTTTTTTTTTTTTTTTTTTTTTTTTTTTTTTTTTTTTTTACCACACAGCTCTGCCTCCTGGATCCTTTGGTAAGTTCATACTCCAAATGAGAATATAGTTATGTAAAGAGGCACTCTCTTCCATATTCAAACAAGCTATCATTTTTAGATAAAATCCTTTGTATATATTGGCCTAATAATTTAAGCCCAATAGCTTAGAGTTAGAAAAAACTGAAGTATCACAAAGTAATAAATATCATAGAAGTCTTTCATTCCACCATATACTGAAGAGGGAACCTTCTTTGTAAGAGTGTCTTACAAGCTTTACTTGTACTTGTGAAAATAAATATATCATATTAACATTACATAGTATTTTTCCGCTGGAAGAGTTCAAAGCATTTTTCAAATGCCAATTTGGGTATCTGCTTGAGAAAAAAAAAAAAAGAAAAGAAAAGCTGAAATATTATAGACAAACTCTAGGAGGTATCTCTTAAATAATTTAACTTCCTTCTTCCCAAAAGAATGTAGGCATCTCAAGATAAAACACATATCAACAATGAAACTATTCATGTTTAAGTCCAGAATTCACGGAGAAGTGCAAAAAAAAAAAAATCCACAAACTTACTACCAGCTACTATCATTTGAGCACTGAATTTAGTGTTCAGCTTCTTAAAAAACAAGGTGAAAAGAAAAAAAAATGGGCTAGATATAGTTCTCATTACCCAAGAAAAGGGCTTTCTGTGGACTATAGTTTAAGAAACTCTGAAAAAGATTTTGGGCTTCTTCTACCACTATTTTACAGAAAATACACAGACACTCTTCATGCGACATTACTTTGACCCTCAACAAACGCTAAAGGAGTATCATTTTAAAAGTAATCTGTTTCAGATACAACTCTTTTTTCCTTCTACATGGGTCATATCTGATTTTTACACTAATGAATAATATACTTGATTCCTGTCACCTCCTTTGCAAGATCTTGTAGTCTATACATTTCCAGCAATTGAAGTCGATTGTTTTTTAAGGTTAACATCTATGGACCATTTCCTATGTGAGCTTAGCCCAGTGCTCAGCACACATTCTCTTGGCTCAGAGATTTATGGCTTTTAGAGATATTTACCTCAGTGTCAGAACCATAAGCAGGAGGCCCAGGGAATCCAGCCCAGGTTTGTCTGATTCCAGAACCAAGCTCTTAATCATTATGCCACAAATCCTCTTCCATCACCCGTGTACCATAAGAGCGTGCAACATTGTTATCTGTATTTCCAAAGTCAGGTAGATAAGAGTATCTTCCTAGAAAATCAACGTTTTCCTAAGGTCAATTCTTTAAGAATAGGCTCACAAAAGAGATCTGGACGTTAGTTGCTTTTGATCGGCTAAAGGATTTGAAATCATAACCTGAATTTTCTTTTAAATCTAAGCAACAACAGACAATAAATACTGCAATATGTAGGTAAATGAAAAGGGTCTATATGGATGGTAGAAAGTTACATGCTTCATAGAATAGGCAATAGGAAGTTTCTTTTCAGGTCACCAATCAACTCAAAGTCAGTTGAAAGTAATTGTCATCATTGATAATATTCTAGATGAAATCAGTTAGTGGTCAAAGCAAACACCTAAAATACCATGGACCACGCTACAAAAACCCAGAAGTAATTATCACTCATCATTGCCCTGGCAGGAAGCTCCAGGGAGACCAAGGACTGAATGAGTAAAGGGACCACTATCACCTCTTAAATCTTGGCCGACTATTTCCAGATGAGCTATTTGGCATAGTGAGGAAATAGAGCTCAGAAATCTTGCCCAGATGTTGCATTTCAGCTAGAAATTACCAATAATTGAGTTCGTGAACCTTTAGTTTCATTTATAAGACAATGGATGCACCCGAGCGTACTAATTTTGCTACTACTTTTAGGTAGATTGTCTCTCTGAATTTTGTATGCACCTAAGCATGTAGGTGTATACACCTAAGCATGTAGACATTTTCAGTTATGCCAGGAAGAGAAAATAAAAGATATTGCTAATTTGTCCCAGGACAGTTATAGAGGGAAGGGACTGTCCTTTAAGGCTTATACAAATAAACTCTTTCTCTCTCTTCCAATCAACCTAAAATACTTTCTGAGCTCCAAAGTTTTTCAAAAATATGTTAGATAAAAAAAGAAAAAAGAAAGAAAAATCTAGAGTTACTGCTCTTTTCAAGACATTATAGTAGAAGAACACCTAAGCCACTAGTGATGGAAACTGTTTCTCATAAAGACATTCCCAAAACAATGAGAGGCCAATGTGAGCCCAAGGATTTCTATCCATGGATCCAGTCAGGCTCTGTGCCAGGTACTAGGGATTCAATAGTGAAAAACAGAAATAGTCCTTGTCTTCAAGGAGTTTACATTCCAAGAAAGAAAGAAGACACATCAAATCATGCATAGCTATTTAGTTAAAATTATGATAAGAAAATATCTGACAAGTGAAACCATGGTGCCCTCCAATTTAATTACAAGGAACCTAGATTCCTGAGGGGGTGAGGAGAGGAACAATAGGATGTCGGTTATCCAAAAGCAGCTCCAAGAGAATGCTTTTAAAAATAAAACTTAGAAGCATTTATCCTGGGATTCTGGACCTAACCTCCAGTTCTGGCAAACTGGATTCATTGTTGAGTCTGGTCACCACGTTGAAATAGCAACCTGGCCCCATAAATTCAAATCCCTGTATATATAGATACATATGTACTATATATTTTACTCTCTACTGTTTTTTTTTTCCCTTGCCAGCTTCACATTTTATAGACATCCTCATAGCAACGCGAGGAATGGCTCCATCTTAAACTTGACAACCAGAATGACAAAATCTTGACTTTCTTTGTTTCCTTTCTAAAATTAATTTAAAAAAAATATTTTTAATAAATACGAACACTTCTCTCAGGGTAGAATGAAGACTGATCTTAAAAAGAAAAGTAGAAAAATGTTTGTCTAGTTTCAAAACAGCTGCTATGATCTAGCCTGAATTTTTTTTAAAGATCTTATTTATTTATTCATGAGAGACCCACAGAGAGAGGCAGAGAGAGAAGCAGTCTCCTGTAGGGAGCCCAATGCAGGACTTGATCCCAGGACTCCAGGATCACGCCCTGAGCTGAAGGCAGACGTTCAACCACTGAGCCATCGGGTGCCCCTACCCTGAATTTTAAAATCATAGAATCATATTACACTAGACTCTGGTTAAATCTTAGAATGTATCTCATCCAGCCCTTCATTTTATAGACGAGGAAACTGATAATGTGCTACTGATTTGTGAAGACCTCAATCACTTAACCCTTGAGACACTGAATGTGGTATATATCAAAGCCGCATGAACTCTGACGTAGAACCACAGGAAGAATGGAAACCATCTAAACACACCAAATTGTGTGCAAAGCACATCTATGTGTAGTTGCAACCAAATTAACTGGTGGGTCACTGCTCTCCAACATCAGGAATACAAACTAGTTCTACACAGAGAACAGTATGGTTGTGATACCAAGTGAAACACTCAGCTTAGTGCCTGGCTTTTGGCAGACTCCACTTTTATGAAGAGCCCATCCTCAGGAAAGATGGAGGAAGGTGGGGAAAACCAGCATGGCTTCTTGCCCCAACAAACACCTGCTGAATCAGTTTGAAAAATGCCCAAGGCTCCTTGGATTTTAAGAAGCAAAGGCTTGGGAAAACTACTCTGACCATTTTTTTTCTGCTGCTCCTTGAAGTAGATGCTCATGATTTTTGACTGCTCAGCATTCATTCTCTGGCTTTCCAGGAATAACTGCTGTTTCTCTCTCCCACTCACAGGCCTGTTGCTCAGATGAGGTGGGCTCCATACTCTTTCACACCAGGCTCCCAAAGAGAGCACATGACCCAGGCCTAGCCAATAGGATCATTTCATCCCTTGGCTGCAGTGGAGGCTGGTTTGAGGTCAGGCACCAGGCCCAAGCCAGGCCAAAGTCTGCATTCGGACTGTTTATGGGGAACAGTTGGGAAAAGAAGAGCTTTTCTTGTTACACGAGCCGAGAGCTTCCTGGAATCACAATAAGAATGGAGACAACCTGAGAATGAAGCCAACATGGAGGAAAACAAAAGAGAGATGGAAAGAGTTTGAGCCACAATGACATTGTTGAATCCCTGGTTTAACACCTGCCCTCAACTTCTCAGTTACCTCCTCCAGCAAAATCTCTGCCTTTATTTTTTCTTTAAGCAAATTGAAATTCAATTTCTGTCTTTGGCAAACACAAGTGTCCAGACCAATAAACTCATCTCCCCAACCCTGTACTCTTCCCAGCCTCCTCTTCCTTGGCCTTCCAAGTACAGTGAAATGGGCACTAGGGGGTCTGAGTTCTGATCCTGGGTTCACCACTTCTTTAGCAACAACCTCTCTAAGATTCAATTTTATAAAAAGGGGGTGGAGGCTATCTAACAATGCTAAGATGAATCTTACCTTGAGACCCAAGCCAGGTCATTGATACAAAAGCACTCTGGTAAACACATAATGTTTTCAAGCATAAAATGTCATTATTTACTAAAAGTTCTAGAATTCTCTCAATCCTCATTTTGGTTCTCCTGTTCTCCTTCTTCCATTTTGTTAAACAGGAACATGGATCACTATCTAAAGGGTTTGTATTGGGCAACTAGCCATTTCATAAAAATTTAAAATCATAATTTTAAAAAATCAATAAAGAATGTGTATAAAAGTGGAAGGAATATGTGGTTTTGTGGCTTAGATGTCCAGCAAGATCAGCTTCAAATCTCAGCTCTAATACCTACCCAGGCTGTGTGACTCTGGCCCAGATATTTAATCTCTCTGAGCCTCAGTTTAATAATATGTTCAACAGGGATAAAGCCCCCCCCCCCTTTTTCGGATTGCTGTACAAATAAAGCATATACACAGGGTCTGGCAATAGATGAATTTCATAAATGGGAGGGATAATATTGATCATTGTTATTTATTTTTGAGTGAGAATCACAGGGACCATGGGGTTAAGTGTAAAGGTGGGTAGGATTGGAAGGATGAGACAGGGTATCAGAGATCACTGACAAGAAAGATTGGTTAAGGTCTAGGCTGGTTGATTCCAGAGTCCTTGGATCAGAGGGTCAAAAACAGCAGTATTACTTCTTTGTTCATACGTTTATTTTGCCTACCCTCCTAATATTTTTTTGAGACACTGAACTTTGCGATCTTCAAGCTCAGTGTATGTGTCTTGATTATTTTTGTATGCCTATCCCTTAGGAAGTACTTTGTGAATGCCCACTGTGATCTGAACATGATAGTCTCTTGTCCTAGAGGAAGGGATGCCTCTACTTCCTGGTGTCCAGTCCCAAGAATAAGAAAACCAAAGCCCCATAAGCATATAATTTTTCATTGGAAGAGAGACCGATAAAACCTTGTGTGATTAAGTTGGTCTCTCAAAATATTCTCACCCATCTCCAGCTCTCCTAGTGTCTCCAGATGTATGGAGATTAATGCTCTGAGATGTATGGTTCAGACCAGTGTAGTACTGGTACACATAGGAGCTCATTAGCAATGCAAATTCTCAGGCCCCTCCAGACCTACTGAATCAGAAACTCTTTGGGTGAGACCCAGGAATCTGGGTTTTAGCAGAAGCTCGAGAGATCTGGATACACACTAAAGTTAGAAAGCCATTGTTCCACATAGGACCTTAATATCTTTGCTTTAAAAAAAGCATATGAGTAAAAGTTTCAGCATTTCCATGTTGAAGGACAAGTGGAAATTCGTTGAAGGGTAAGTGGCAACCTAACTCAATGATGAACCTTCATCTTCATTCTTCTTGTGGCAAACTTAATTCAAAAATATTTGCTAAATATGTACAATGCAAAAATGAGTCAGATCACAGTCTGTGACCTTGCTAAGACTTAGTTTCTTTTCTTAAGGGACCAAAGGGTCAGCTGTAGGTGGGGCCATCACATTCCACATGTCAGTCAGAACTTCAGATTGCTTTCTGGAGGGTACGTGAAGTTCATAAGAATGCTGCATCTTGGGGATCCCTGGGTGGTGCAGCGGTTTAGCGCCTGTCTTTGGCCCAGGGCGCGATCCTGGAGACCCGGGATCGAATCCCACGTCAGGCTCCCGGTGCATGGAGCCTGCTTCTCCCTCTGCCTGTGTCTCTGCCTCTCTCTCTCTCTCTCTCTCTGTGTGTGTGACTATCATAAATAAATAAAAATTTAAAAAAATATATTAAAAAAAAGAATGATGCATCTTTACTTGGCTCATTATTGATATTATGATAGGCTGATATTATCTGCTGTGGTTTACAGGGGCCAAACCTACTGCTCCAATGTACAGTAGCCAATGTGTGTTAGGTGACCCCAGAAAAGCAAATTAGGTCCTTCTAGAATGTCCAGGCATTCAGAGATCATATGTGATCATCACATATGATCATGTTGATGTGAATGCAAGAAGAAAAAAGTATGGTAAGAGTACCAAGTACAGATGTGGTTCTTATAAACCACTGTGGCAAAATAAATTTAAAAAGAAAGCTTAGTGCAATCAATCTTTTGATACGTGTGACAACTACCAAGACTTGGCCAGATTTTATTAGTGCTCTGAAATAGTATTTTTAGTAATTGAAGTACACAAATTACCCTACTCTTTTATGTACTTGTAAAGATTCAGTATTTCGTGCCAGATCCAGCATTTGAAGATTTAAATGTAGAGAACCCTGATTAGCTGCAAGACTTTACCAGCACAGCAGACATCAGGAGACAAGTATGCCATCATATCACAGATGATTTTTTTAAGTGGCCATCACTTTAAAAAAAAAATTAAAATTAGAATCAGCCCAACTGAGCCCTTTTATCTTTCTTTAACAGATAATTAAAAACACAAAATTTCATGGTAAATGTACTATGTAGAAAGGCATTCGAAAGTAATCTGCCCTTCCAGACAGGCCCGGACAAAACCCCAGCAGAGACCATACAAACACCTGGGTGCTGGGTGCTGGAAAGTGCCTCTGTCCTCTACAGAGAGAGGTCTTGTTCTTTCTCTAGCTTTCACAACCTGGTTCTGAGGGATAGGAGGAAAGATGATCCTCAGGAAGGATCAGTGTGTAGCAATGGCATGCCAGTGGAAATTCACCAACACTCACCACTACAAGTAATCACCCTCACCCCCCAAGGGAGACTGCCTCGCTCTGGAGTCAGAAGGAGAGAACCGGACTAAAGTTGTCCTTTTGCAGACCAGATACTGAGTTCTGTTCTACAAATCTGCTTAATGGACAACCAAATACTTGCAGCTTCCACGCTGGGCGAAGTACTTAGCCATTAATCTGGAAGCACGAAGCTCCCCCGCATGCGTACTCCCAAGTTTCATCAGTCTGTTCTCTACACAATATAAGAGATATTCCAGCCAGGACCCTTAAGGAAGGTTGCCAGATTAGCAAACAAAAATTCAGGGGCCCCGGGTCAAATTTGAATCTGAGATAAGCAACAAATATTATATGCATTTTACAAATATATATACACATTGTCTATCTGAAATTCAAATTTGACCAGGCCTTCTGCATCTTATCTAGCAATCCTATCTCTAAAGCTATCAATGAGGAATTTGCATCTGGGAGCTAAATGTTGGCTCAGGTGGAAAAGGATATGGGAAGGTGGAACTTGAACTTTTTCAGGGGCACAAGGTTCTGCAGATTGTCCTGTGCTTACTTGACAACCTCTCGGTGGGGTAGGACCAAAGTCCTTAATCCCCACTTTATGAGTGTAGACTCTAAGTGAAAGCATTGCACAGGGTTACAAAGCAAAGGAGGAGAGCTGGGATTCAAATTAAGATCCTTTGGCTTTTTTTTTTTTTTTTTTTTTTTTTTTTTTGGTAGGGCGCTCTGTCAATCACTACACTAAACAAACATAAAAGAAGGAAGAATTTAAGAGATTGGCTAGAAAGCACTGCTTTAGCAAGCAAAAATACCTGGCGCAAGCATGGACACTCTTTTCTGTTTTCGTGCCTAAGTAAGCAATCATCTGTCTGTGTTCTTTACAGGCTGAGAGTGGCCATTAAGAAATGAAAGCGAGTTTAGATTTCACGGGCATGTTCGGATTTGACGACATTTTGCATTTCCAGAAACCAAGGTCAGCTCAACCCTTTTTGCACTGGGACCCAGATACCACCATGATTTAAGTGAAGAACTACACTGGTGAATTCAAGGGTAAGTGGTGGAATAATTGTTCCCTGCCTCACATGCTTCCATTTGCCAAGGACGGTATTTCTAAATCGAGTAAGGAGAGCTGTGCTTCACTCTGAAAAAAAAAAAAAAAATACTAGCAAGTTCTAAAATGAGGTCGAATTTGTCCTTGTGAATACACTTAGAGATAAAAAATTAAGTATCATCAGGACAAGGTAACCTCTACCACATTAGCTCCCCCTTGGTTGTGCCTTATTTTCCAACTCCAAGTAAAGCAAGAGTCAGGAGAACTCTTGTTAGAAAATTACAGAAAACTGAACTTCATATACCTCTTGTTAAAAAGAGAAAAAAAAAAAAAGAAAAAGAAAGAAAAGACATCTTGTGGGATTAATCTACCACTGCTAAGACATTCCCAATTCAAATCTTTCTCTATTCTCCCACAGAATCAAATACTCAGCTATATTTACTATGTCAAAAGAAATTAGTTGTGTTTCTAATATCACAGAACTGAATTAATATTTCTCATGTGTTTATTCATTTTTAGAAGCTGTGCGAGGGGTAACAATTGCCTGTGACAACTGTCTGCAAAGGATATTGTCGTCAGAAATTCCAAACTGCCCCAGAGCTGTGGCAGGAAAATCCAGAGATTATTATTGGGTAATGACATTGGAAATAAAAAAGTATATATAGTATTACAGTATTGAGCTATTAGAGAAGGGAATCAATTCAAGGAGACAAGCAAAATTTATATACTTTATTGATTTTAAATTTTACATGCTCTGCTATATGAGTAAATCTTTTGTAGTAATTCTAAAGCTTTGAAACATTGTAAATAACACGGGCTGTGGGGAGTTCACAACAGTCATTTTTTCATAAGGAAAGTATATAGCCTTTAATGCATATTAGAAGAAATTGGGATAATGAACTACCTAAGGCTAACTTAAGTCAGGGCTAGCGTGGGTCTTTTTTTTTTTTTTTTTTTTTTTTTTTGGTCTCCATAGAGTGAGCCTGTATCAGGTAGTGAAGTAATTCCAGGTAGCATTGTACTTAAGGAAAAGCGTAATTAAATTGATCCTATTGTATTACATAAATCCAACATATCCTGTGTAAATTCAGAAACAGGTGGCTCTTTGTAAAAAAGTAGCTGGCTGTTCACCAACAGGAGTAAAATTTTCTCACACAAAAACAAATACACGGGAGGAAAACCTTGAAACAATGGTTGACTCAGGATTCTAGAATCCCAAAGCCCATCGACTATGATAAAATCTCCCCTGCAAGGTTCAGTGTACCTGAATCCAGAGCCTCAACACGGGGCAGTGGGTGAGCCTGTTTCCAGACAGGCATTTGAGTAAGCCAGTCAGGTTCCTAGGGCCTGCCACCTTTATTAAAAATAATTGCAGGCTGGGCGATTTGTAATTTTCAATCATATGTGTAATATAGAAAATGACAGACATGGGGTGGGGGGAGTTTTATATTTTTATTGCAGCGAGCCTGACTGACACTTCAGAAAACGTTTTGACACGTTCAAGTGTGAGCAACACATCTGTCCACTAATTCATAAGCCACATGTTTACTTAAAGAAGCCTACCCCAATAAATGGGGATCAAAATCCCAAGTGCTTAAGTCCATAAAATTCCCTACGGTGAACTAGCACCAAAGGAACACATTCTGACCTTCTTCAGACGAGTGAGGATTTTCAAATAAATATATCCTGCTTATATCATTGTTTAAATCCACATGCTATTTTTTTTTTTTTAATTTTGAGAAGCCACACGGGTACCTTTCCTGTATTTAAACTTGTGTGAATATAAAAGGGCATGCAGGAATCAGGTCACTAAAGTCAAATGACTTGGTGCAATTTTTGACTTCTGTTAACTCAGAGCACATCCAGTATGCTCATCTGGATGTCTAACAGCTACCAAGTTTGATTTTTTTCTCATGGTGGCACTCCTCACGCACATACAGAGCCATAGACGATCGTGATCGTTCACATTAACAAGGACCTAAAGGAAGTGATGGTGATCCTAAAACACATCAGATTCAGATGAAAGAAAACGAGTGTCCACATTTATCCCAAAGGGACAAGAGTTCTGAATTTCTTGGGGCTTCTAAAGGGAGCTACTGAGAATGGAAATCAAAATCCTCGTAATTATTAACACTTCGAAGTTGGGCGATGAGTCATTACAGTGTCTTAAAATGAGGACCCGGCTCAAAATTGGGCATTTCTACACCAACCCGCCAGCGTAGGCAAACCTCTGCGTGCTGGTGAGGGGTAGGGGAACTCCTGCGGGGGCGAGAAATGAGTGGGAATTGTAGGGGGAGAAAAGGAAAGGAAAGAAATCTAACTCAAGGACCTTGAAAAGTTAATTTGGAAACTTTTGTTAGTGACTTTGGACTTCATTAAACTCCATGCATCACTATAGCAGCATGATCTCAACAGTTTGAGAGGTATTTGTCATCAGCGAAAGAAAAACATTATTTTTAAAGGAGTAAAAAGATTGATGCATCACTGCGGACCACTTAAGCCCCACGCAGTTTCAGTCTTTAGTATTAATCTAAACGTGATGGCTTTTGCATACGGCGCATAATTAAACATTTTCTTTTCAGAGCTTTATAGAATCCCCATATGTTTTTAATGGCATCATCTGAATGTTTTTCTTAATAATTCTGGCAGCCTGCTCCTGAATCTTCGAGTTTGTTTTTTGTTCCTAATATCTTTTCTACAGAGGCTGCATTGTGCCAGAGACTGAATAAAGCTCTGAGAGCCTCATCGTGAAGGAAGACACACACACACACACACACACACACACACACACACACAGAGGCTCCCAGGCTCCCACTCTGCTCTCTCCTCTCCCCTCACTTGCAGGAGGCATTGCTACCAGCACAGGGTAAAGATGCTTGCGAGAGGGCGAGGAAAGAACACAGGGCCCTGTGCCACAGCCTCACTCTACCTTGCAGCCTGGTCCCCTTCTCTTGTCTAGTAGGACTTGGCTAGCTCGTCTTATGTGTCTGTCTGTCCTTCTGCTTGTCTCTGTCCGGGGAGCAAATTCAGGCACATTTGTCCGCATGGGGCAGCTGCATACACGGTCCGCCCGACACCAGACTGAACATACCCTAACTTGCTGACTCAGATACCTACTGCCTCATGCAAACAGACTTTCTCCTTTGGAGCAGTGGTCCATTTCCTTGAACCAAACCCCTTCAGACACCACCCATAAAACGGAAATAATGAAATGTTCACCATTTGGCTTAGTCAGCCACATTTTGAGCTGTAAATCAGAATTACTTCCATTTCAGGTGGTATAAAGGCAACCCAGTGATCAAGCACACATCCAGGAGGAGACATCGGGGCTACATGATAATCTGTGGTTATAATATCCATGTCTACCAGAGACTAGTGCCCCCGGCTTCAAACATAGAACCTAAGAACCTCTACTTGAAGAATAAGTAATTCAAAAAGCAGCACGTACTCCATTGTTGTTCAAACATAGCCTTGAATTTGCTTTATCCCAACATAAGTTTAATTTCTGGAAATTGACAAAGACAATAAATAACTCACATTCGAATCACAAGTCTCCTTTAGGTTGAGTGTTTGAACTCAGATCCAAGTTTCAAAATGTAATTTTTTTTAAAGTGTTCTCACACTCTTTCCGTATTTGTCATCTTGAAATCTGATGACGTGGTGAACATAATGGAAATGGTAACCAAAACGGCTTCCTTATGTGATTTTCCTCATTGAACTTCATTTATTTACAGATGGCCAAGTGGCTAGGAGGGCATTTGAAGCCGTCCTATTATTAAGAACTGAGCTTTATCAAAAATTTCAAAGACCTGGTTTGCATTTCAGAATTCCACAGATGATGTGCCTTAAACAGAAACAACCACCCTGGAAAGCCTTGGAACATATGCCGGCCAACAGGGGCAGAAACAAATTACCCAGGAATGGGAATGCTCTCGTCCCCACTGGTACTTTCTAACAGTTGCTGTTGAAACTTGACTGACACAAGATACCCTTTTATAGCCTCTCTTTTTGATGATTCCTGGTAAACAAAAATAGTTTTTTTTTTTTAAAGAAAAGCCCAAACCTTAATTTTTCTTCCATCTGAATTGCTGTAGGTGAATTTGTAACATGGTAAATACAGTAAAAAAAAGAAGATTCTGGAAACGAAGTGACTGAACAAAAATTAAAAGTTTAAAAAGAAAACGAGTGGACTTTCCTCATTTGGATACCATTTCAGAGGCCCATCTCCTAATCCTGGTCAAAAGAAGTTGCTGCCAGAGAACCAAAGCCACAGAGTCTAACAAGCTCATGGTCCAATAGAAGCGATCACATCAAGTCTGCTTTGGGGTATCCACACAACTGTGCAACCTTGGTTAAAAATCAAGGAGATATTTCTTAAAAGTCTGTGAGCCACGAACACCAGCAGGACAATGATACATCCATATAAAATTTGATTAAGGGACCTTCCCTACCCTTCCAGAGCAAAACAGTTTGGTGGTATCTCCACGTCTGAAACAACCTTTTCCCCTAATGACAATTGCCAAATCTTCCCACATCCAGATCTCACAGCATTATCATCCCAAACTTAATCCATAGAAGCTGAAGTGATGGTCTGCATGATTCTTTCCTTTTCCCCAGCATTTGAAAACCAGTTGGTGCAGATGACCTCCGCTTGCAGGTCTGAGGACAACTCTTGATCCAATAAATGAGGAACTTTAAGAATCCTAAGCTGGTAGCTAACAGAAACTGATTTTCAGTGACTTTTCCTTGGGTTTTAGAAGCAGAATGCTAGCTTTCCCCATTAGAACGGGGCAAGTCCCCAGCCTTGTGCCCTAGTTTGGATAACTAGATCCCAGGTTTTATACTTGCCCACTACCCAAGTTTCTCAGGGGCCAAGGCCAGCAGTCTCCTGTCTTCCTGCATGCAAACATTGGGTGGGTACCACTTGATGTCAGGAACTGTGCCAAGCACTAGAGAGAAGAATGAAAATAAATAGGGCTCAGTCCCTGCTCTGAAAGAAAGCTCACAGTAGAGAGGAGAACAGAGATATATTTTAAGTACTCTACAAGATATTCTAATAGAAGCAGGGGTAAGGAGAACAAAAGTGCAGACTGGTGACCACGCTGGGGTAGAACCAAGAATATTTCACACAAGAGGTAACATCGAGATGGCACTTAAAAGTATTCATGTGGCAGAAAAGGCAGAGGGACAGAAAGAAATGCAAGAGAGACATTCTAAGGAGGCAGCACCGCACTTCTGAAGGCAGACCAGCGGTTCTCAAACTTTCATGTTCCAAGTCCTCACTCCAGGAGTGTTTCTTAAGATGCACACAGTAGTCCTCACTCTCAGATTCTGGTTCTGTTGGTCTAACACGGGGTTCAGAAGTTTGGATCTTTCATAAACAGGTAGATCTCAGGCCACACACATTGAAAAACAGCTGACCGGGGTCACACAGGTGCGTGGTGTTTGAGGGGTGAAGAAGAAATTGAGGACGCACGGAGCATGGATTGTGGGGTGGCAGCTGGGCTGTTACATAAAGCTAGTCAGCCAGCTCAGAGAGAGATTGTCAAGAGTTCTAGGCACCTGTGAAGTCCTAAAAATGAGATTCTGAGTTACCAAGAGCCACCATCAGAAGGGCCCAGGGCTGGATCCCATCCCTACAGGTGCGACCTCTTGGGTTATCCATAGCTCAGCAGCAGGGATGCAGGGATGAAGACTGGCCTGAGCCCAGACAGCCCACACTCCCAGACCAACTCTGCCACTTGCTATGTCCTCTTGGCAACTTATTTAATCATCTTGGGCCTCAGTTATTCCTCTGCAAAATGGGAATAATAGCACCAAAATGTCAAGGTTGTTCTAAAGATTAAATGGTATAGGACATATGTAATGCCTACCTCAGGACCTTCCACGAAGTATCTGTCATAATAAAAATTCAATTACAGTATCTAACATTTATTGGAAAAGTCAGGCAAATAGGACTCCTGGGTGGCTCAGTGGTTGGGCATCTGCCTTTGACAAGGGTGTAATCCCGGGGTCCTGAGATCAAGTCCCACATCGGGGTCCCCACAGGGAGCCTGCTTCTCCTTCTGCCTATGTCTCTCCTTCTCTCTCCATGTCTCTCATGAAAAAATAAATAAAATATTTTTTTAAAAAGTCAGGCAAATATAAGACAGAGAGAGGAGTTCAGATTTAGAAAGCCATGGTTTGCCTGCCTGAAGAAGATGTGGAATTTCCCATGACTGCGTCTCCCCTGCAGGTTATCAGGCCACCCCTAAAAACCACCTGTGTCCACACTTCCGATCCCCCAGACTTGTTCTCCCGTTTTCTGTGTCCCATCTCAATCTCCAGCCGCTTTTTCAAATCAGATGTTCCCTGGCCTGACACAGTTTACTCGCCACTGTCACCACCAGCAAACCTGACCATTTTTCACGGGCTCTATCACTCCTGATCACACATAATCCCAAACCTCTCCCAGTGCCGCAGTCCTTATTTATGAGGACTGGCACTGTGCCTGAGGACAATTAATTTATCTGCCAAAGCTACAATTAACTGTCTCATGGAGTTCCTGATCTCTACCGCAGGAACAATCCAAAGCGGAGAGAGCATCCCTGATACTGGATGTGGATAACTTTATCTTAAACCCTTGCCTCCTCATTATATCAACAAGTTTGATTCTAAATTTCAAGGACACTGTGACTTTCCAAGACATTTTCTTCGACCTTGGGTCACTTGACCCTCTCCAAACCTGAGAGGGACAAGACTTTCCTCCCATTTTACAGATGGGAAAATACTGAGCTTCAGAGGAACTAGGTGACTTTATCACGTGGCCACTGAACGACAGACTTGAACCCAGGCCTCCTGACTCCTGGTACATGTGTTCTCCATTACTCTACACCCATTGCCTCTCATTCTCTGCTCATGTTGACCTTTATCCAGAGAGCTACTAAATGTTCATGGGTCCAATCCTTCCACGTAAAAGAGTACAAGTTTTAAATCACATGGAAATAAAGTCCATATAAGAGCTGTATTGGGGACACCTGGGTGGCTCAGCGGTTTAGCACCTGCCTTCAGCCCAGGGACTCCGGGATCGAGTCCCACATCAGGCTCCCTGCATGGAGCCTGCTTCTCCCTCTGCCTGTGTCTCTGCCTCTCTCTCTCTCTCTCTCTCTCTCTCTCTCACAAATAAATAAATAAATAAAATCTTTTAAAAAACAATTTAACTCTTAAAAAAAAAGAGCTGAATTGATCTACTTAAGAAGAGGTCATTCTAAAGAAATGGAAAAAATAATTGGGTTCCTTTCAATACCAATTGGGAGTGGATACGGAGCCACAGCTCATCATCATGGAAAAGGAGAAAGAACAAGTTTTGGATCAGAAGGACCTCAGCTCACAATCTTAACTCTTGCCTCTCAGCTAGTCACCTGATCTTGAGAACATTCTTGAACTCCTGAGTCTGACTGTTTTCATCCTTAAAATGGGAAGGATCATCTCTAAACTCAAGCATGACTGTGCGACAACAAATACCGCAAGCCTAGCTCAGTAAGCACATAGACGCCCTCAGCAACTCTTGGCACACTTCCCCGGGACTGATGTTATAAACTTTAATGTGTACGAGAGCTTGTTAAAACCCATTTAGCTTGCTGAGTTACTCCATCCTCCGCATTTCTGATTCAGCAGGTCTGGGGTGAAACCCGAGAATCTGCATTCCTAGCAAGTCCCCCCACCCCAAGCAAGACTAATTTAGCTGATGCTTTTGGGTCCAGGGACCACAATGTGAGAACCAATGCCCTCAGGCCAAACAGGGGTCACGTGGACATAGAGCTAGAAGTCAGTGGATAAAAATCTATACCCTAGAATGGCCATGCCAAGCTACTAGGTGTTGATCAACTCCCAAGCAAAGCCAGGTAGGAAAACAGACGGCCAAAGACAGCCATAATCCTGACCCCTTCGTAGACTCAGTGCCATGGACTTACTAGGCTCAGATGACTCTGGGCTAAGTAAACACTCTGTCTAAAACTCCTTGTGATTATTGTGTTTTCACTTAAAACCTTCAGGAATTCCTACACACAGATCTCCCATCTCCCCTTCTAGAAACGTTACTGACTCATAAACAGTCCCTGAAAGTCCCTGAGAGCAACCAGGCAGCGCTTTTGAGATCCAGTACCACAGTCCAATTGAGGGTACTCAACCAAACACCCAGGCACCTTCAATGTGCTTTCTGCATCTCTGGCACCCCCGTCACTCCACTACCCACCCTCCCACACACACCACCACCACCACCACCCCCGCCCACATAGCACACACACCCGAAAATTTGCAGAACCTGAGGGCCAATCAGGAGTGCAATTAGGACAACCATTTAAGAAATGCACCAGCCATAGCTCATTTTTACACATGAACCTTTTTCTTAAAGGGAGTGTTGCTTCTTGAGAGGAATGAAACAACAAAACCCCAGAAAATACATTAACCCTATTTTATGAAGGTGGTAGAGACAGTATATTCTCTTTTGTTTCCAGATATGAAGAATACATAAAAATGTGATGAACAGTCACTGGCATATATATCGTTCTGTTCTTGCAAAGAAATTTGTAATATATCTCTACTCTGCTGCAGCCGGATGCCACTGAGTCATCAGTCCCACTGTATTATCCTGCATTCGGCTCGGCTGGAATATTAAGCAGCCACCAGATTCCAAACTTTGCATTTCCTCACATTTGGCTCTTCCCCGATCACGCTTTGTTTCTCTGTGATTATATATATATATATATATCAGACCCGGGAACCAACTTTCTTTGTTTTATCAAGACCTGGTGTGTCGTGATTCTGATTTATCATTTTTACAACAGTCTCTTCCCTGCGGGCTCCAGGTCGTGATGGTGGCATTGCTGCGATTTATGGTGGGGATTGTTGATGGAAAATGTATGCTCTTTTTGATTTTGCTTCTTCCCAACACCTGGTTCTTATTTGCTCAACTCTAGCTTCTGCCATTTTAAGCATTATTTACCATTTGATGAAACGCATTGGTTTATTTGTTGGGGATGCACAAGGTGGAGAAAGGATTTTTATGGGTGGCTATGCTTTTTCCTCTTATCCACCCAACATGATTTTTTGGTTACGTTTTCTTAGGTTGTGAGGAACCTGGAGTTCCTATTCATTTCTCATTTGTGTCTCCTTACCTGCCGCTGCATATTAGTCCTCTCAGGAAGAAAAAGAAAAGGCAGGCTGGTTAGCTTCTTCGAATTCTCTGTGGCTCACACTGTAGGTGGCCACCTCCCTTTCCAACCTGGATCCATTATTTATGACTTAGTGAAGGCTCCTCTCTCTCTCTGAGTCCCAGAGCAAGGCTAATTTTTCTTTAGTGTCTAAGAACACTTCAAAATAACTTGGCAAAAGGTAGAGCATTTGAAACCTGTTAGGAATCCATTTGCCAATATTGAAGATAACTTTAAAAGGCGGAGATGAAATAAACAGAGATGCTCACACCTGAAAAAGGTTTGATTTGCAGGCCGATACTTAGGTCTTCTCTCTCCAAAGCAAATCTGAAGCAAACAAATCGAGACTATTTTCTCCACCAGAAACCAAAAACACCCGGAGTGGCTTCCCCTTTTTTTTTTTCCCTTCTCCCTAAGGTACCCACCAGGGTGCTAGGCACCGTGAATGCCTTGTCAATAGTGATTTCTACTGCCAAGTTTAACCAGGGTTTCTTCTGTTAATCTATATACTTTTCCAAGAGGTCAGGTAGTTTGGGGGTTCATTTAAATGGGACTAATACATAATGCCCCCTCCACCCACTCCTCCACTTATTCCTGAAAACAGAAGTCAGCTTCTCAGATTGTAATTTTTAATTTATTTTTTTGAGATTTTTATTTATTTATGAGAGACACAGGCAGAGAGAGAAGCAGGCTCCATACAGGGAGCCTGATGTGGGACTTGATCCTAGAACTCCAGGATCACACCCTGGGCCAAAGGCAGGCACTTAACCTCTGAGCCACCCAGGTGTCCCTGTAATTTTTAATTTATGAAGCTGTGAACTAAGTCAATCAGACATGCTGTGGTGGAGACAGTTATAACAACCCCCCCCCATTAGGTACCCCAACATACCAGTTTTCCCAGGACAGTTCTTGTTTACACCTGATTATCTCAGTGTTATTATTAATAGTGGCATCCTTTCACTCACTAAAGTATCCTATTTTAGATGCAAATTATATAATCTATTATCCCATGTCCATCCCCCTTTTCCGTGGTTTAGTAACAAAACCCCTGCTGAGTTTTATTTGACAAGATACTGGGCTGCCCAACTCAAAAGTGCATTCCTCAGTTTTCCCTGCAGCCTGGGGTGGCCAATTATGTGCATAACAAACAAGCACATAGTGCTTATTATTTGCCAGACACTGCTCTGGGTACTCTACAAATTAACAAACTTAATCCTCATCATATCAGCTAAGTTTGATCTCATCATCTCTATTTTATAGAGAGGTGAAATAACTTGACCAAGTGGCAGAGTGAGGACATGAACCCCAATAATCTGATTCCAGAGTCTGTGCTCCTGACCTGCTACCTCCAAGTGTGACCGAGAGCTGGCCAATGGGATGCGGGAAGGAGTGACATGGGCAACCTCTCCATCTCACCCCAAAAAAGGAACCTCATTGTCCTCTACTCTTTCTGGACTCATTCCCCCAAGCAGGAATGAAACTTGGTGCTGATGAACATACAGATAGAGACAACACTCCCGGAGCTGCAGAAGCCACAAAATAAAGGGATCTAGATCCCAGGTCAGCCTCACAGAGCAGAGCACCCTTCCCACCCTCACCTGCCTGCTACCTCAGGACAGGATGGTACATATGAAGAAAACAGCCTATCTTACTGGAGCCACTATTGGCCTGAACCCTAATTAACACGTCCACATCCCCACCTCACAAAGTCCCACTTTAGGCAGAAGTTCAGAAGGTATGTGGGAATCATCTCTTCCAGGAGCAAGATGAATCCTCTTGACCATATTCGAGCATTTTCTCCAAATGCCCTCAAGTTTCCTACCTAGTCCATTGACTGCTCCCACACCATCATTGAGGAGGATTTTGCCCCAGTTCTGTATTTAATTCTTGGTACAAAGAAACTTTCCTTGGGAAGCAGACATGAAAGAGATACCCAGCCTAGGTCCTTATTCTCAAGGTGCCATCATGGCCTCCTATATACATGCGGGAGCAAAGACTTGAGGGCCTTCTTCTATCCCTGCCTGAGACACACCCTCTACCCTGGCCTGTAGCATCCCTCTCCCCTTCCCTATTTTAATTCCCTCCGTAGCATTAACCACCACATAACATATGTTTATTCCTTTAGGTATGGCCTTCCCATCTGAGTTATAATGTCACTGGGGGAAGGACTCTGCTTGCTTTGCTCATTGCTTTATGCCTGGCTCCTGGCAGAGCCTGCTATGCAACAGCTACTCAATAAAAATTGCTTGAAAAAGTGAATGGAGAAGGAACAACTTTGAATAGCTGTAGCTATGTGATCCTGGGCAAGTTACTTAACCTCTCTGGGTCCCATGATAATAGCATACAGTAGGGTTGTTACAAGAATTAAGAGATAATACACGTCAAATACGGAGACTACCAGTGCATGTAAAGGCCCAAATACAATGGTAGGAGTTGTAAGCAATATGGTGCTCATTATACGCAGGCCCTGTGCTATACTCTATTATTTCATTTAATAATAGCCCATGTCTTCAGAACTATCCACCTTCTGGTACCGCAACAAGAGTTCTGGTTCAGCCATTATGCAGCTCTTGCCTTGCTCTGGTTCTCTTTCTGGAATCTCCTAAGAAAAGCCAGACTGCAATTTCCTGAGTTATGACAAACCTCAACCCTCTCTAGTGAAATGCAGACTGGGAGCTGCTAGAACAGGTCTTGCCTTTGATAAAGAAAGACAAAATAGTACGTATTTTAGGATTAGTATCATGTCTGCTCTAAGAGTTATGGGTTTAGAGATATTGGTTTTCTTTGCTAAACATTTCTATTTTTTTTTTCTTTTAGCATGCCTTTAAGATCATCCATGGCCTCTCATCCACTAATAACCTGAGAGGAGAGTCAACTTGCTCCTTCTTCTAGGGCTTTCCTTTGAACCTGTCACCTCCTCTCCCTGACAGAAGCATCTGGAATGATTCCTGAAAAATACAAGCAGACTGAGGCTGAACCGTATCTTCTGGAACAAAGCCATGTCCAAAACCCAGCTAGGTAATGAGACCTCTTCCCCAAAAATGGGTTGAGCTAGAGTTTGGGACTTAGCAGAAGTGTTTTTATATACGTGTGTGTGTATTTTTTCCCATAAAGGTACCAGGACAAACTTTGAAGGGGAAAAATCTATACCCAGCTTTGTGATTTTGAGTTAGCTCCTTCCAACTGATCTTTCAGAGTTTTTGGTCTTGCCCATCCCCATGTTCCAGGCCCTCAGTTCTTTCCAACTTTCACATCAACCAAATTAGACATTCTCTCAAGGATGATGACTACTGGAGCAGACACAGTGCAAGCACTGCAAATTTGAGTGACCGCTATATGCGGGACCTGTATGCCTCCCATTTGTTACTTCTTAAAAAAAAAAAAAAATATATATATATATATATAATTCATTTATTCATGAGAGACAAAGTGAGAAAGGCAGAGACACAGGCAGAGGGAGAAGGAGGCTCCCTGTGGGGACCCTGGTGGGGGACTTGATCCCAGGACCCTGGGCCAAAGGCAGACACTCAACCACTGAGTCACCCCACAGGTGCCCCATGTTACTTCTTTTTTTTCTTTAAAGATTTATTTAATTTAAAGAGAGAGCAAGAGTACACACACATTAGGGCGCCTGCAGGGGAGGGGCCGAGGAGAAGGAGAAAGAATCTTAAGCAGACTGCACTCTGAGCTCAGAGCCTGATGGGGGGACTGGATCTCAGGACCCTAAGATCACAACCTAAGTGGAAATGCTTAACCAACTGAACCACCCAAGTCCCCCAGTTTGTTATTATTTTAAAATCTCACAATCCTAAGAGTAAACTATGACTATTGTTGTCATTGTCTCCATTTTATAGATGGGGAACCTGAGGCTCTGAGAAGTTGTTGCCAGCACCCAAGGCCCCCAACTATGAGAAGTAAAATGAGGATTCTAATCCAGATATTTATAGCTCCAGAGCCCATACCTGCTCCACTAGATCTTTCACCTTTTGGTGCCTTATAATTCCCTTGTGCAAGACAGTTCATGCAAATATTTCTGGAGACCCCAACACTAAGAGTGTAAAGCAATTGCCCACACTTCATCCTAACCAGGAGAATTATCTCCCCATATGCCACGCTCCAGGACTTATCCAGCCAAGTGCCTGCAGTTATAATTTCATTCTGCAGCATGCTGGGGAGCCCTGCTTGTACCTCTAACTTGGGTATTAGCATTAGCAATGTTTAAATAGTGAGTGTCTCTTTGCATTTTATCATCTAGTGGATGGATATTTTAGAATGGGTCAAAACAAGCATGTTTGCCTCACAATGCCCCCCCCCCCAAATACATGTCCTCTGATTACATCCAGACCTGAACTGATAAGGTCAGAGAGATGGGTACATGTAGCCTGAGTCGTAGTGTGAGTCTTCTTGACAAGAATTCTTGCTAAGTAAGATTTCCCCTCCTAGAAGCCGTCGATATGCTATTAACAGGTGAAAGCTAGTCTATTCTGATCTGAACAATTTTGAGCCTCAATCTCCTTAACCTCGATTAAATATAAAGGCCAAAACTGGGCAAAAACTGGGCATCTTAACTATACTGCTATAGTACCTTCAGTGGCGTGTAAAAAAAATAAAAGCCTACACAAGGAACTACCAAAGTCGAATTCTATCACAAATGCCTTTTTTTTTTTTAACTTTAAAGACAAAATCAAAAATCAAACTTGAGAGCAAAGATGCCCCAGACGTGGCTGACAGGACTAATAACTGTAAGATTTAAATTTTTTTTATTTTTATTTATTTATGATAGTCACACAGAGAGAGAGGCAGAGACACAGGCAGAGGGAGAAGCAGGCTCCATGCACCGGGAGCCTGACGTGGGATTCGATCCCGGGTCTCCAGGATCGCGCCCTGGGCCAAAGGCAGGCGCTAAACCGCTGCGCCACCCAGGGATCCCTAATTGCAAGATTTAAAGACATGGATGTTATAGATCTATTTCCATCAGCTTTGTGGTTCTAGAACAGTTGGCTCAAACCTTGTACAAGTACAGCCTACCAGAGGTTCTTGACCCGGGCTGCACATTTGTATCCTCTCAGGAACTTTTTAAAAATAAAGAGCCCCATATCTAGAAATTCTGACATCATTGGTCTGAAGTGAGGTTTAGGCATCAGGACCAGTCTTGGAGCAAGCACCTCAGGTGATTCTATCGTGCAACCGGGGCCGGAAACACCATTCCAGATGGTTCCCCCACCGAGATTCAGGGACTCCTCTGTCTCTAACTCATAGTTGTAACTGCCTCCAGCTGAATAAAACTTCAGATGAATCACTTACTGCCAAATTTGTTTCTCGTTTATTCTAACTGCTATGTTCAATCCTTGCCTAATTATTCACATAATCTCTTCTGATTTGGCTCCAAGGGTAATTTTTTTATGACAACTCGAAATCCTCTCAATACCCTGACACATTAGTTCATTGAATAATCCCTTAAAACATCACACCAGCCTTTTTTGTTCATAAATAGTAGGTTAGGAAGACAGAGGAATCCTTTGATGACTAAATTATGGCAAGTTACTATGAATTCTATACCTTCAATATGCAAAACAGACAGGTTGTAATATTTGATATCTTTGAGATTCTCTGAAAGCCTCTAGTAGAACACCATCGGAACTGGAATCATAACTCTGCTGTCAACTGGCTGTGCAACCGTTAGCCAATTTTGGTCCCTCTCTGAACCTAAGCTTCCTCAGCTAGAGAGCGATGGAAGAAATCGGAGTTGTTGAGTCTAGGATTCTCTCCCAATGCTGGAGGAGTTTTATGATATCAGACCGATGAGCAAGTAAGTAACTGCTGGTGGGTGCAGTGACGTTTATTAATTGGCAGTATTTCAAACTCAATTGCAGTTTCTCCTCACTACCCCACCAAAAAAGCCCAATCCAATTTTTGGCCGAAGCAAGAGAAGAACTGAAATGGAGCTTACATTTTATAACCAGGGAAGAGTAGCTATGGTTACTCCTTTGAAACAGACAAATATGTTCTATAAATGTCACCATGGAGAATACTCGAGTCTGGTAAATTAGACTTTTATTTCAGAATTTGTATCTTCACTGAAGGAAATACTTTAGAGACTCACCAAACCCCAGAAATGGAGGATACCCTAAAGAACCACTTCATTTATTCCTCTACAACCCTCTTTATTTATTCTATGTAATCCTCTCTGTGCACACAAAACCGTACTGTTCAGCAAAGAAATGCAGTCTACCTCTCTGATCCTTAAATATATTGATAGATAAATGTTAACCCCAGCAACCCCTGGTTAAGGCCCCTTGGCATATTTTTTGAGTCATTTTAACTCAAATCTATCCAAATTCTGATTGTGCTAGTCTCTTTTCAGATGCCTATGACTCATTTGCCTCTATATCTTCAGAAGATTTCAGGATATTAAATAGTTCCAATTCCTTTCTCCTTTCTAAAATTCCCACTGAATTTCCAATCATGCTCCACAAATATCGTCACCTGGCTCACATTTCAGAGTCTCCTCTGAACTCCAGATCAACTACCTCTTAGATACATTTTCCTGGACATCAAATCCAACATGTCCCCACCATGCTGGGCCTCTTCCAATAATTTCTTATACTCATGAATGGCACCACCATGCACCCATCTGCACTAACCAGGAAATTAACCCTGCATCTGTTTCTTTTGTATTCCATAATCAAACACTCACCAAGATTTTGTCCCCTAAAAATGTGAATTCATCCATTTCTCTCTATTTCCATTATCCCCAGTCCAAAGAGCCATCCCCTCTCTTCTAGATAGTGTAAGAGACCCCAGCCAATCTCCTCCCCAGCAGCCAGAGTGATCTTTTAAAACATATCAGGTCCCCATTATCCTGCATGAAACCCATCAGAGGAAAGACCCAGGTCCTCAGCAAGGCCTTCAAGATCCCCGTAACCAAACCCCTGCTCCCCCAACCAAGCCTCACCCGTCACATACTGAGCTGCTGTCCCGCCCACCTGCTACTTCTTCTTCATTCTTCAACTTCCTTCTTACCTTCGGGCTTTGCACATACTGTTCCCCCTGCCAGGAATGCTCTCTGCCTGCTTCATCCTTCGGAGCTCACCTTCCCACTGTTTCTGCTCTATAATGCTCTCAAACACCATTCTTCCTGCACTTGTCCTCCATTTCACATCCCAGAATTCTTGGCATGAATTAATTATTTGACTAATTGTGTTATTAATTATTTCTTATCTAGGACTATTCTAGGGCCCTATTCCCTGCTCTGCCACCAGTGCCTAGCACCAAGTGGCTTGCACATGGTAGACATTCTATGTTGCAATAACATTCTGGTAAATGGTTGACTTCTTTCATAGACTAGCTTATCCCCTCCCTTCTTTTGGCCTCTCCCTTCACTGCCAGATTTCCTTAAAGACTAGCCTATATATCCGCCCCAGCTCCACCCCCATTTGCTTGTCAACCCACAAAACATTGGAGTCCTTGGTTACCACACCAATGAAACCATTACCGCCAAAGATCGCCAGGGAAAGCTGACAATCTGATGGGCTTTTTCTAGATTTATTCCTACTAAACATCTCTGTGACATTTGACAGTATGGACAACTCCCTCCTATTTCCTTTATCAAAAAAAAAAAAATGCAATGAGTAGCTTCTCTGCTCCCAGCCCTGTGATTAGCACAGGATCCGTTCTCTCATTGCACCCAGTGGGTCACTCAAAATAATAATCTCAAATATGCATCCACAGCCACATAAGTCCAAAAAGAAAAAACAAAAAGCTACAAGAGTATGAAAGGCGGGGACCCTGAAATTTCCTGCTCTTCTCCTCTGATCCTGCTCTCTCTATACTTGCACAGCTTAAGTGTTGCAGCCCTCAGCGTGTCCCCTGGACGTGGGCACGGCCGGGTTCCTTCCTTATCACACTGCACTTCTCACGTACACTCTCTCTCTTCCTGTGCTCAGGGCCAAGAACTCTCAAATCTGTATCTTCAGGCCTCATTTTCCAACCACTTCTTGGATATCTCCTGGATGTTCTCCAGGCACCGAAAAGGGTGCATTCCAAAACAAATCAAACATCCTTCCCCAGTCCTTCTGCTATTGCCTCTCCCTAGTCACCCAACTAGACATTAAACACGCCTGAGCCACATCTCATGTGGGCTTATTACAGCCCCACTTAAAAGTCTCCCGTGCCTCCAAGAGAGAGTCCACATTCAGTAGTTTCATAATGAGACTGTACTGCCTCTCCTGTCTTACTCTTTTCATGCATTCTTCCTACAAATATTCATTGGGTACCTAGTAGATAGCAAGCACTATTTTGGGCACTGGAGATGAAACAGAAAACACAGCTCTGCCTTCATCAAGTGCTACAATACACATCACACATATCATACCTATGACACACACACACACACGTCCACACGCAGGCACACACCTGGACTCTGGCAACTTGAAATCTCTCATCATTTTCTATGTGGCCTATGTTTGTTCAGGTTTTTATATAATACCTCTGCTGGCTGAAAGACTCTTTCCTTCCTCTCGGACATATTTGCACTCCCTGTAGACTCAACACTCAAATTTAACCTCTGTGGAGCCTACTAGAATTCCTCAGACGGAGTCAGACACACTCCCTTCTCCATGTGTCATACCACTTTGAATGCATCTCTTCCACATGTTCTTCCTTTTTACCTGTCTGTCTCCATCACTAAACAGTCAGCCCTTCAGGAGGAATAATACCATCTCTTTCCAGTGCACAACCTCAGCACGGCTTCTACTAATCATAAGAATTGGAAAATCAAATGAATAAATCTGATCCACTATGTCTTTAAGAGGAAGAGGGATCCACTCACTATCCTGTGCACTCGAATTAGTTGAGGATCTTGTTAAAATACCAGTTCTGATTCCGGAGGCCTAGGGTGAGCCCAAGAATCTGCATTTCCTTGTATACTCCCAGGGATGCTGATGCAGCCAGCCTAAGGACCACACTTTGAGGAGCGAGGCTTTAGAAGTTAGTGATCAGGAAACGCAGAAACTGAGGTTGGTTGGAAAGGATTCCTGTGGAAATTAAACAAACAAACGGAAGATAGTTCTGCTTCACAGCTTGTCTATCAGATCTGCATGACCTCTTGACAGCAACCAGCTTCCTAAAATGCGGAAGACAAACCCCATTGTCGTAGACTTTGCCCAGTGAGACAGCCCACCCCTCCCTCTGCAGATCATCTGCGGGGAGGGAGCCCCCACTGAGTTCCTTCACTGGCTTCTGCTGGTTGCAAAAGCCCAATGCCTGTCTTTGTTCCCCACTCTGCAGATGGCTCAAATGTGTTCCCTCGTCATCCCTCGCATGGACACAGGCCCCCAGGCTTCCCTGCCAAGAGCCAGTGGCAGAGAACAGCTCAGTTCCCCTTGCACTCTCCCTGTTCGAGGGCAACAGCCCTGGCTGCCATGCAGGGCGTCACTTTTCAAGCTGTCTGTCCCAGTGCGAGGAGCCCCGGCACTGGCTCCCTGCTCCTCCTGGCCCGCACACCTCTCCTGGGCCCACAACCTCTGCAAGGACTCCTTGGAGCCATCTGAAAGGCAATCCTAGTTTTAGCTAAAATTTTTCCTACCCACAGAATTCTGAGATGCTACTGGGGATTTACAAGTTGTTTTAAGGCTGTTTTAAAGATAAACCTATGGTATTTACATAGATATATGGGCCTGTGTAAAGGACTGTGTGGTTCTTTATAAAAGATGCAGTATAAATGTTCTTGTATTACTGGAAGGATTATAGAAAAGATGTTAAAACATATTTCAACCAAGCGGCGGTATGGATGGCCACAGAATATAATGTATCCATTGTCAAGAAATCCCCACCAGAGACCTCTCAAATCTCACACTGATTGAGCTGTGCTGGACTCGAAGCACATTGAAAACTTTCCAAATGGTAAAATATTAAATATACTCTTTTTAAAAAATATTTACCAGTTGAACACTAAAGTACTGTAACTGGCTGACCTCTCATAGTGGCTTTGTTCTACTTTTCCAAAAGCAGCCAGAAAGGGACTGTTTTCTTTTAATGCTTTGTTTTGTCTTTTAGGAAAAAAAAAAAAAAAAAAAAAAAAGAACCAACTTATTTTGAGCATACTGCTCCCCCCGCCTATGCAATAACATCATAATGGCAGTATAATCACTGTAAACAATACCCTGGGGATTTAGTTGGCTACAGCAGGGGACTTTAGGAGCCAATTTCAGTGCTTTTCTTAACTACATCATTGCATTTTTGTCTGCTGGTGGATAAGAAGAGTCTCCTTTTAGAGCAGGTTGATGGAAAGTGCTAATTGTTGACACATTAGCTAATTGTTATGATTAGCCCCTGACTCTTTTTTCATTCTAAAAGTCAAGATCTCAACTGTGAAGTATGAAGATGCTTTATTACAACAATGCTATGAAAACATTCAAACAATGAGAGGCTAATCTTCAGAAGCATTCAATCCGGTGGCAACTAGACAGCCATGCCTTTCAAGAACAGACAACCATCAGGAAAAAAAAATATCCTAGCTGCCGCATCCACCCAATATTTCAGACCTAAGCGTTCTAGGGTTATCATTAATGATCTGTTTTTACAAATTCACCATGTCTTTGGAAAGTTGAAGTAACTCCAAACCAAATAAACCATGTGCAAGCCATAATGGTCTGCTGACAATTGAAGCGCTTGGAATTCATGAGTGTGTGAACCTGTAAGGTACCACACTTAGGTGTTTCTCTATTTTCTGAACGCCTGCATGGGGTATTTGAAATCGGAGTCATTCTCAGCTATAGTTCAGCTTGGGAAAACAACTAGGTATGAATTCTAAACCGTGCAATTTCATTAATATTTAGGGACAAGGAGGGAGAGGAAATCAAGTAGAGGGAAAAAGTAGCAAGAAACCAAATTGCAGGGTTCAGTTCTTGGCTCTGGCCATTGAATGAGTCATTATTCTGTGCCTCATCCAGCTGACTTGTAAATGCAAGCAAATATTTACTATTTGCTATAGGAATTACCTGGCTTCATATAAATATATTATTTGACTGAATTTCAATTCGTAAAAATTCAGACACGTATTAAAATCAATGCACGACCATATCCTGGTGTTCATTTTATAGTTTAACAAATAGAGTAAATACAGACAACCTTCTTAAATTATTCTTATTTATAATCTTCTCTAAGTAACATAATTTTTACTAACCCTCCATTAGTCAATATCTTGACAATTTCTTCCTTCAACATTATTCGTTTTAAACTTTAAGTATCTACATCCTTAAAAAAAAAAAGATAGGTTTTAAACAGCCTACACTTCATTTTTACAGTTTGACTATCTTGAGTAACTTAACTGGTTACTAACTAGTTAACCCATTTAGAGTTGTTTACAAGATCAAATGTGATAATAACTTAATGAGGCTAAAGCAATGCTTGGCACATAGTAAGCACCCAATAAATGTTAGCAGCCATCAGCAGCAGCATCAAAGTGAGAAGTAAGTGGTCAAATAGTCAGACTTGCACTTATAAAAAAAAAAAATGGTATATGTTCCCAGTTTAACCTAAGATGTAACACAGCACTGTATATGAAAGAAAGTATTATTAGTAGCTACTAAATTTTTTTGGTACATGTGGCAAGTCAACACTTGACTGAATACTTATTACACAGTAGGCTCTCTGCTACGCGGCTTATATTAGGGCTCTGTCCACATATACAAGCTCAGCTGAAGTTAAAAAAGAAAAAAACAAAACAAAAACTCTAGTTTCTCCTCAATGTAAATGCCCTCAGGGTAGAATCTTAGATCCTAAAGGGAAAATAAGTCAGAAAAAACAAAGGCAAGAGGGAAATCTTGGAAAATACATAGATGCAGCCCCTATAAAGGTTTGCCTTTACTAAACAAACACACACACATTAAGACAGTACCCAAAACTAAGAGGGCAACAACAAAAGCTTCCTATCCCAAATTTATAATGATTAAATGAATAATAATTTCTCTTTCTCCCTGTTCAAATCTTTTCAGGTTCTTTCCGCTGCACAAGTTCGACCAGGTATTTCAAATTTGACTTTGCATTGTTGCAAAGATTGTAACAAGATGCCACTTTTTTCTTGTTCCAGTTCTCCATCCATGAGTGCCATCTGGCTGAGACTCTGCGGAGTAATGCCAGAGGAACAACCTGAAAATGCCTCCCACATTTCCCCTCCATACACACACAAACCTCCCACCCGCTTCCATGCCCCAGCTTTTGTAACCCCTGGATTTCATCACAATCTCACCTCCTGCTCTACAAACCACTTCACTTCTTTTTTTTCCAATCTCCTATTTTTCTTTTTTAGATTATCCTAATAGGAATGATTTGAAATTTACATATATACGGACATCAAAATTCTCACCATGGTGAAAATGTGTTTAAAAGAAAGGGTTCGGGGCACTCAGATGGCTCAGTCAGTTAAGCATCTGCCTTGGGCACAGGTCATGATCTTAGTCCTGGGATGGAGCCCCACATCCAGTTCCCTGCTCATCGGGGAGCCTGCTTCTCCCTCTCCCTCTGCCTTTCCTCCTGCTTGTGCTCTCTTGTTCCCAATCTCTCTCAAATAAATAAATAAAATCTTAAAAAATAAAATAAAGGTAAAGTAAATTTCATGTGAAGAGAGCTCTAGGTTTAAGAGGGATTACAGTGGGTAGAATAAATGAAGTTATTATTTTAAAGGAAAATGCATTCTTGAACTGGGCCAATAACTTATTTTCCAGGTGAATTCAACTTGCTTTCCTACCAAAATACATAATAGTACTAACTTTCACATGTATCATTGTTATAATGCTTTTATTTCTATTTCAAAATGTTAAATACAAGAACCTAGCTATAATATCACTGCATATAGTATTTTGCTTTGGGGGGAATTCCTACCCATCCATCAATTTACTTGAAAGGAAGAGTAACACAGGAATAAAACCCCTGAATATTTTAACATGTTCCCTGAAAATGTATTAATGACTTTACAACATGACTATAAAATATACAATTCTCTACAAATGTTCAAGTATGTGCTAGGTAGAAAGGATATTTAAAAATACATATTATCTCCTATTTCAGCCTCATCTAATATAGGAGAAATGTAAAACTTGAAGCAGTGAAGAGACTTCTGCAATGTGCATGTTAGATGGTGGCACATTCAAAATGCTTATATGTGTTTCATGGAAAGAACAGTGATACATGGCACTGGCCACCTCAAGACACAGCTCTCCTGATGGTGTGTTGGGTTGTATCCAAACACCCCAGACAAGAGACCAATTATTACAACCCAGCCATTAAGTATTCTATTTCACCTTCTCCAAATTTGAAAGAAGAAAGGAAAGAAAGAAAGAAAGAAAGAAAGAAAGGAAAGAAAGAAAGAAAGAAAGAAAGAAAGAAAGAAAGAAAAGAAAAGAAAAGAAAAGAAAAGAAAGAAAAGAAAAGAAAAGAAAAGAAAAGAAAAGAAAAGAAAAGAAAAGAAAAGAAAAGAAAAGAAAAGAAAAGAGGAAGGAAGGGAGGAAATGATACAGTTCAATCTGGGTTGATTATAAAGGGTTTCTTGGTGTGTCTTACCTCCAAATCTTTAGAGTATGCTCTAAATCCAAAGACTGGTGTCCTCCTTATAAAAGGAAGAAGAGGGAGATTTGAGACCCAGAGACATGGGGGGGGGTGGGGAGGCACAAAGGAAAGAACAGAGACAGAGATTAGAGCCATGCAGCCCCAAGGCAAGAAACGCCAAGGGTTGCCTGCAGCCAACAGAAGCTGAGAAAGAGGCAAACAACTGATTCCCCCTCAGGGCCTTCAGAGGGAACCAACCCTGCAAACACCTCAGTTTTGGCCTCTAGAACTATGAGAAAATAAGTGTCTATTGTTTTAAGCGACCAAGTTTATGGTAATTGGTTATGGTAGTCCGAGGAAACTACACACTCCTAGCCAAGATTTACTCAGGATTGCTGTAAAGGTCAAATGAGCTGATCAGAAGGCACCTAGCAAAATGCTCACTCAATGAAAGCTCCTTTATTCCCTCTTCTCTGGGCAGTGAGAATGGGTATGATGCAGGTTTTCCCCTGCTGTGAATTCAGGCTGGCTAATGATCATCCTTGTGCGTCTACCTCATTCCTCCTGCTGCGAAGTGCCATGTCCTCCTCCTGAGGATGTGTCAGTGCCAGCCTATTTGGTACAGACTTTTCTTCCTATCTGCCTGCCTGGCTTCCTTCATGTTGCCCTTGCCTACTCAAGCTGCTGATATCAAAAAATGGGCCTCTAGAGAGTGTTGGGCTGGGCAGCAGGACCCTCGTTCTCATAGTCACAGCTCATCACCTTCCTTCTGGATGATCCCTTCTGTAGCCTGATACAAAATCCAAAAGGTTCCACAGAAGCTCTTCCTTTGGGCTTATGTACTCTTCATTTACTATCTTCTTCTTTGAGAGCTTTCCAATCCAATGTCATTATCTTGCTTTCTCTTTTTAGAGCAAAGGAGATATATATATCATATATATCTATATGACATAGATATGTCATGACATATATATATGACATATATCACTTATATTAATTTTTTTCATTTTTATTTCCTTTAAAAGACGCATACTCTAGTGGAAAGAAAAATAAGGAGCCAGCCCTTATTCAAGGCCTACATGAGCTACTAACAATGGGCTTACACTCCAAAGCAAGATACAAAAACAAACAAACAAAAAGTAAATGGAAGAAAATACTGTGAGGTGGGTTTTGTCGTTTGAAAACCTAATTTGAAGTCATTTCTTTCCAAAATCCCACCTTTTCTCTAGTTAATCAAGTAAGAACATGTGTGCAAGCAGACCCGGCCAGATTGCTTGGCAGTGGTCTATTTCCTCCCATTTCCCTAATCTCCCATCTGTAAAGTAAAGAAAAGCAGCAGATGTCTAAATAAATATATATGTCATTTATCACATGTCCTATGTATCACATATATGTTTCAGATATGTTTCAGATATTTCAGATATATATCCCTACCTAACTCAGTGGGATGCAATCCATAAACACAACAAAGGCAAAGAGCATGGTTAGTTCCTTAGAAAACAGGCTCTAAAATTTATTTTTTTTAAGATTATTTATTTATTTATTCAGAGAGAGAGAGGCAGGCACAGAGACACAGGCAGAGGGAGAAGCAGGCTCCATGCAAGGAGCCCGATGCGGGACTCGATCCCAGGTCTCCAGGATCACACCCTGGGCTGCAGGCGGCACTAAACCACTGCACCACCAGGACTGCCCAAGCTCTATAATTTAAAAGTGGTGTTAAAAGCTTCATTTTTAAGCCCTTTGCAAAAAGAATCATTCTCCTCCACCCTCTTCCTTGTTTTTAACTTGATTCAGGCAAATAGTGTGACAACTTGAAAGCCATGCTACAGTTATAAGCAAGGGAAGACAGAGGCATCCCGTTCAAATGGAGACATGCAGATGCAAGAAGAGGCAAGGTTTATATTCTTGCATGAACAGAGGCAATCTGCAGCATTCAGATCAAAAAGGAAAGGAAAGGAGAGAGGAAGTAGTATTAATGAGACATATTTTTCTTCCTGGCTCTGCTACAGGTACTCAACGAGCAATACAGCATTGGCTCCTCACAGTACTGCTAAGCAGATGTCATGGTCTCTGTTTTACAAACACACTAACTGAGGCTTAGAAAGCTTAAATAATGTGAGTCATCCATAATTGGGTGACAAATAAATAAAACTGACACCTGCCTCCTTATAACTCCTCTCTTCCATTTTGAGACGGCTCTACAAGAAAGGATTCAGGAGTGACAGAGAAAACTGGACCTGATTGTTTATATTGAGGTGACCGAACAGCCTTAGAGAGAGATAGTTTCATGGTAAGTACAGGAAAAAAGCTTCCTGTGCTGAAATCTGATTACAACACAAGTTAAATCCATTGAAACTTATCCTGATATCAAAAGACAAGCTTTGCATACACCAGTTCTGAAGGCTTTGAAACCCTAGTCATGAAGCAGCAGGTGTGGGCTCCATTAAATTGTTCTGGAGGATAAGCACACTCCCCCAGTGCCACAGCTTGCCCAGGATTTTCCGTGTTCTCTCTATTCCTCATCTGCTTGGGGCCCACCTAGTGGGGGAGGAGAGAGCACAGAAAAGATCGCGTGTTGTTCCTAAGGGCAGCAAAGCCCAGAAGCTTTCCGGCATGGTTTTTGATAGCTACTGTGCTGGTACCTTGGCCTTGGTAGGCTTCTGAATCCAAACAGTGGGTATTGACTGAGGAAGCCCTGGAGGCAGGGCACTGTCTTGAAGCAGATTCAAAACTAATGTTAGAAAGAGCTTTTGCCTTGAGAGAGCTTGCAGTCTGGTGGGAAGACACATCAACTCATTAGGAAGCAAATACAACTTCACTCCCACCTTCTGACAATAATAAGTCTGTCAGGAGAGAAGAGAACTCTCTATAGGCTGGAGAAAGGAGGGGGAGTGGGAAGGAGAGGCTGGCTTGAGAAAGACCTTAAAGGCTGAAGGGGATCTGGGTAGGGAGAGAAGTAGGTTGGGGAAGGACAACTGGTACTGAAGACAAAATATAAAATTAGTATAGCTTATGGGGTCAGCAGATTAGGAAATAGCGAACAAAACCAGTAAAGTTGTCGAGTTGTCACTACCCAGTCTTTCCCAGGCGGAGATGTCCTGTTTACATCCTGTACTTAACTCACCTTCACCTTGACAGGCTCCTGAGAAGAAAATTTCTGACATGGGACCATTAAAGGCTCACTTTACTTTCCACAAATACATTTGCCTCCTTTCACAGCTGTTTACACAGAAGGTAAACAACCTTGGCTTCAAGATGAAATGTAATTGTCACCCATTTCAATGAGGTGAAACAGTGGTTGAAAGCTGCTGACGGAGTATGACTATTAGACCTCCTGGTGAAGGAAAGGAACCAGACTGCCCCAAGACAAGAAGCTCAAGATGGCTCCTGGTAAATTTCTACCTTCTACCTAGGAGTGTGCCATCTGCTTGTCCTTAAGAAATATACATTTTAGTAGGCAATAACCAAACAAAATCCTTGGAAACTTGCTTCTTAAAGCAGAGATCTGTGGATACAATTATACATACAATTCGCCACAGCTCACAAAAGTTTATGACTACACAGACCCTGAACCAAAACAACAGAGTAATTCTGTAAAAATGAAAATTTCCACCAGATTCTTGGCATGGAAAATAAATGTAGTCTCTATAATGAGAGATAGCTTGTTTTTCCTTTTTAAATTATGTCTATAATGGGGTGGAAGGCCACTGTCAGTCATGGAACTAGTTGACAATTAGTTACACCCAAATCATCCCCCAACCGGGGAATTTCTTGGTCCTGTACATCTTGGCTCCCTACCCAAAGTTTACCTCATCATGCTCCATTCTGCCCTCTGGTCTTGACAAATCTAGTACTGAGTAAAAGTCTTCTCTAGAAGTTTGATAGAAGTGGCCAAAAGAGAAAAAAGAAGTAATAGAAAAGGAGAATAGCCATCTATACTTTAAAAGGGGGAGGGTCAACTTTGAAATGTCACAAGTTTCTATCAATTAACGAAAATAGAAACTATCTCATTTGCTTTGTTTTACACGGTACCCATCACAGCAGCTGAGACACGGTCTCTCAAATGTTTGTGAACAACTACAAGTCTCTACTATGAATACTAAGTTCAAATGATTCTGTTTTCTCTTTCAATTAAATAAGATTGAACTAATCATCAAATATTGTATCTTAAATACTTGGGGATGGTGCAGCCATCTTGGAAAACAGTTTGGCAATTTTTCAAAAAGTTAAACCTACAGGTACTACATGACCCAATTCCATTCCTAGCTACGTAGCCAAAAGAATTGAAAACGTATGCCCACATAAAACTCATTCACAAATGTTCATAACTGTATCATTCATAATAATCAATATCACAGAAACAGCCTAAGTGTCCATCCACTGATGAATGGATAAACAAAATGAGGTCTACCCATGCCATGGAAAATTATTCAGCCATAAAAAAAGGAATGAAGTTCTGATATGCCACAATATAGATGAAACTTAAAAGCTTGATGCTTTTTCTTTTAAGATTTTATTTATTAAAAAAAAAGATTTTATTTATTTATTCATGAGAGACAGAGAGAGAGAGAGAGAGGCAGAGACACAGGCAGAGGGGGAAACAGGCTCCATGCAGGGAGCCCGATGTGGGACTCAATCTTGGGTCCCCAGGATCACTCCCTGGGCTGAAGGCGACGCTAAACCGCTGAGCCCCCGGGGCTGCCCAAGCTTGGTACTTTTTAAGTAAAAGCAGGTAGACCTACTTACTGTCTGATTCCACATACAATACAGCCAAAGGCCACTTACTGTATGATTCTAATTATCTGAAATGTCTAGAATAGACAAATCCATAAAGACAGTCAGCTAGTGGTTGCCAGGAGCTGGGGGAGGAGAAAATGGGGAGTGACTGCTAATGGGAATGGGGTCACTTCTTGGGAGAACTGTATATCTTAAAAGGATGAATTTTGAGATATGCCAGTTTTACCACAATTAAAAAATATCTGGGAAACCTCTCAGTGAAAAAACTATAGTTAAGATTTATGCTTAGTTCTTCAGATGTGATAAAAACTATTGATATGCCATGTGTCTTTTTCCTTTGTCAATAAATATTAGAAAATTTACTGGAATGCTTTATATACTTAAAAAAGAAACCTAAACATTCTTTAAGCATTTGTTATATTATGTAATTAATCACATCATAATAGCAATAATAATAATAATAGTGACTAACATTTATTTAATGCATACTATGACACTATTAAATACTACCGGTCACTGTTCTAAGTACTTTACATGTATTAACGCTTAAGAGAGTTAAAGAACAACTCTATAAGGTGAGTTCTATTCTTATCTCTATTTTATATAGAAAACTGAGGCACAGAGGGCTTATCCAAGGTCACACAGCTAGTTAATTTGGAGCCAGTATCCCAGCCCAGGCACCTGGTCCAGAGCTGACACTCGTAATCACCATTCAATTCCACCTTTAATGAAAATAGGAAAAGGATTAGTGCTAGAAGTCTCACTGCAGGACCTAATCTAAAGATCTGGCTAAGTTTTCTCACATGCAAGCTCTGCAGGCCTGACCTCCTGGTATGCTTCTCCTGATCACCAAACTGAGGGTGTGGGGCAACCCCTCTGTAGGTCCCCAGCTACTCTGAATCTCCATGACCTTGTGTCTAAGTCAATGGGAAACCAAGAAATACTCAGATGCAAATATTCTACAATGAACATACTGGGTACAACAGGAACTTTGAGCTTATTAATATTTTATGGAAAACAACTAGAAATTTTAGGGTTAAACAGCAGAAAAGGCCTCAGGGACTAAAGGACTGGATTGGCTACCAGGCTCTTTTTTTTTTTTTTAATGTAAATAAAAGAAAATTTTCCTCACTCTCCCTTATGATCAAAAAAATCATTCATTGCATTTTTTTTTTTGCTTCCTGGAATTTAATTCCATGATATCTCATTCAATCCTCAACAAATAAATATTGAAAACCTCCTGTGTGCCAAGCATCTTTCAGGTGCTTAGGGATACAATAAGAAATAAGGCAAAAAAAAAGGGCTCCAGCTCATTTTTGAAGGGGAGGGCAAATAATGATAAGCAAGTCAAAAAAATCAATAAACAAGATAATTTCAGACGGTGACAGGTGCTAAGAAAACGCAGGGTGACACAATGGTAATTGGTTGTTTAAGCACCTGATAAAACCTAATCTGTAGTTAAGCAGAGATTTTGGTATATTTCGTTCACCTTATCCCAAGTGCCTAGAAGAGCACTCAATAAATATTGAATAAATGGGTGGATGGATGAATGAATGAATGAGCAAACAAATGATAAGTAAATAGTGCTCTCCACACTGTGGCAGAGACTGCTAGCTAATCACTAAGGCAATTTCTACTTTCTTCTGGGCTCATAACTAGATTACGTGTATTCATTTTCTAGGGGTACCATAACAAAAGAGCTCACACTGGATGTCTTCAACAACAAAAGTTTATTTTCTCACAGTTGTGGAGGCTAAAAGCCCACAATCAAGAAGTTGGCAGGCTTGGGTTTTTTTAAGGCTTCTCTCCTTGGCTTGCAGATGACTCCCCTCTAACTGTGTCCTTACAGGCATGCCCTTTCTTCTGTGCATGCACATCCCTGGTGTCTCTTTGTATGTCTTAATCTCCTCTTCTTATAGGGACATAGATTGAATTAGGGTCTACCCTCACAACCTTATTTTAACTTAATTATCTCATTAAAGGCCCTCTCTCCAAATACAGTCCCATTGTGAGGCACTGGGGATTAGGACTTCAGCCTATGAATTGAGGAAGGACGTAATTCCATCCATAACACAACATTTTCCAGCTTCCTTTGCAGTTAGGTAGAAACTAGTCACAAAGGGGCACCTGGCTGGCTCAGTCGGTAGAGCATGATGCTCTTGATCTCAGGGTCATAAGCTTGAGCCCCACGTTGGGCACAGAGATTACTTAAAGAAAAAAAAAAAAACTGGAAACCGAATCACAAGGCTATAGTCAGTGGAATCTGAGCAGAAGTAGTATGTGCCAATTCCTGGCCTGATCCGTAAAAACTTCCACACGTAATCCTCCACACTATTTCCCTATCTGCTGGCAGGATATTAACCCCCAAGATAACACTGGAAGCTACAAGGTGAAGATGACAAAGCCTCCAGTAGCCAAAGTCCCTGAAAATGGTGAGCAGTACCTCCCTGGCAGAGGCACACATTGGACCCTTGTAGAAGAGGAAAATAGGGACGTCTGGGTGGCTCAGTGGTTGAGCATCTAGATGCCTTCAGCTCAGGGTGAGATCCCAGGTCCAGGGAACAAGTCCCATATGAGGCTCCCTGTGAGGAGCCTGTTTCTCCCTCTCTCTGCCTATGTCTCTGCCTCTCTCTGTGTGGCTCTCATGAATGAATAAATAAAATCTTTTAAAATAAATAAACATATGCTGAGATCTGTGCTTTATAGAAATAGCCTGTCTTAAAATTACCTCCATAACACCTTCAGATCTCTTTAGTGTTTCCTAACAACCTTCTGTTATTCAACCTGAAGAGGTTTTTTCTTTAAAATATTTATTTATTTATTTATTTATTTATTTATTTATTTATTTATTTATTTATTTATTTTATAGAGAAAGAGAGTATGGGTGGGGGAGAGGCAGAGTGAGAGAGCATCCCAAGCAGACTCCAAGCTGAGTGTAGAGCCCAACTCGGGCCTTGATTTCACAACCCATGAGATCACAACCTGACCCAAAACCAAGAGTCAGACACTTAACCAATTGGGTCATCCAGGTGCCCCATGAATATATTTTTTTTATAAGTTTTCCTCACAGGACTATGACTTCAATCTCTTTTTATGCTCCTCTCTTCCTAATTTCTTTACTTTGATCCTAAAAATACAGAACCCAAAACCAGAGAGAGGCCTCTCTTTTTTTTTTTTTTTAAGATTTGATTTATTTGTTCATGAAGACACAGAGAGTCAGAGACATAGGCAGAGGGAGAAGCAAGCCTTCTATGGGGAGCCCGATATGGGACTCGATCCCGGGACCCCAGGATCATGACCTGAGCCAAAGGCAGATACTCAACCACTTAGCCACTCAGGCGCCCCCAGAGAGAAGCCTCTTAAAGCAAGTTTTCACTGTAAAATGTTGGAAGATTGAGGCCTTGAACATACCATTTATCATGAGATAATACAAAGACCTACAAACTGAAGACTCCTAAACTTCTTAAACCCATGGTTTCAACCTCACAAAAGCTTAGCCTTTATGGGCCAACTCAGAAGTGCCAACTGCTGCTGTGGTTCATATGCTAAGAATAACAGGGCACCAAGAAGTAGCTGGCCAGGCCAAATCTGGGTTGCAGTACTCCCAGGACCAGGAATAACAAACAAGGTGAAGGAGGTAATGGGGTGGGGGAAGGACCATTCTTGATGCAGTGATCCCAAGAGCAATGGGAATCGAAAAATAAACATTGGTTGACTCCAGTGCCCTTGAACAAGCATGCGGAGTCACTGAATAACAGGGCCAGCTAATCTAAATGCCAATCTAAACTTCTCCTTCTGAGCTGCTAATGCAGGTGGCCAGAACTTTAACTTCTAAGGAAGTTTACCAGAAGAAATATGATGATTCTATATCATTTATATCAGTAGCAGATGCATCTGACCAATTCTGACATCCTTCAATTTTCTTTTAGAAGCCCAGAAACATAACTCAGAGCCTGGGTGGTGAAATGCAATCGGGAGCCTGCCTGTTTATTCCTTCCTTCCTTCCTTCGTTCATTAGTTCATTCATTCATCATTATTATTCCTGCCTGAAAGATACAGGACCCTCTGCTAATGACTAGAGATATGTGAACTAGTAAAATTCCTCAAGGCTTTCCCAATCTCGGATTTGAGGGAGGAACTGAGAAGGAAAGCACAAATTAAAACGTGGTTAATGCTACGTTGGCATGATGGCGAGTTACTCTAGGAACATGGAGAAGGAAATGATCAACTCCTTGCCAACAGATAAATGGAGCTGAAAAATAAAATAGTGACAAGACATCTACATCGTGTGTATTACTAGAATTCATCTACCCTTTGTTCTCGAAGAAAGAAGTGTTTATCCAAACAGGAGTCTAACAATGTCAAAGAACTGCACTGCAGACTCAAAAGCACAAGAGAAAAAGGCAAGAAACCAAGTCTCGGAGTCATAGGAGGAAGTCCTAGACATCCCCACTGCCCCTCCTGACTCATTCTCCTGCCAGTGTCCCCAGTACTGACTGCAGAATGCAGCCCAGCCACTGCCGAGCTCACTACTGTGCATGAGACCCTGGAGGACCTTATGGGGCCAGAGTTAGGGGGATGGCTGCTGCTGACAATAGAATAAACCTGGAAACAATGACTATATTTGCTTCTTACCCAGTCTTATTTCCTAAGACAGTGTCTCTCAAGACTCTGAGGCACCATCTTTCTCTGGTTCTCCCCAGCTTTCCCCAGCTAAATCCACTGCCAAGTTCCTCACTAACATATAAAAACACAATCCCCTTAATATGGCCCCACTTCCGGTGTATCTGATTCTGGGCTCCAATGAATATACACACCTGTTGGATAGATCACATTGTATAGAAACAATTTATTACTTTGTCTTCTCTCAACTACACAGCCAATAGGGTCACCTTGGATGATAGGCATCTTAAATTCAGTGGTTCTTAAATGACGTACGCAAACAGGAGGCTTTTTCAAAAAGAAAATGAAATTCAAAGCTAACTCATGAATATCAGTGACCTAAACCATGTACGCATCTTGCTTTTTTTATATTCTAACTAGACTTACTTAAAGCAAGTATCTTTTATAATTGGGAAAATGAGGATGATAGGTATAATCCTTTTTGGTTGGTGAAATAACAGTCTTCAAACTCTCTTCAGGGGGGACTGACCTGGTCTCAGATTGAGCATGTCATGTTCATGAATGTCTTTTCTCCTTGTCACCTTCCTAAGATGGTCAATTAAAGCTATAATACTTTTTCTTATGACAAGGACATGTATCCAGTGGGAACTGGAATGAAGCCAACACATTAATTTCATGTAATTCAGCTGAATGATTTTATTTCCTCCCAAGACTGACTCAGGGCTCACAGCCAATGCATGGTGGGGTAGCGATGATGTTTCGAATAAGACCTTCCATTGGTCTACGAGACCTGGGCTGAGATAGATCCTCAAATGACTTTATTGGAGGTGAACTCAAGGTGAACCAAAGTTCCTATGATGAAAATAGTTCAATCAGATCTCAAGAATTTCTTGAGTCATGGGATAGCTGAACAAAACTAGTGTCATGAAGGGGGCAGCTGTAGCCAGACTCTACAGTGGCCCTCGTGATCCCTTCTTCCTGGTATAAGCCCCTCCCATTCACTGAACATGGGCAGGACTCGGTGACTCACTTCTAACAAGAAGGATAAGAAGAAGTGACGGTGTGTGAGTCAGAGACAAGATCATAAAGGGCTGTGTGTGCCCCCTCCCACACTCCCTCCTGGGGAAGCCAGCCGCCATGGTGTAAGCAGCCCTATGGGGATGATGACCACGTGGCGTGGTTCTGAGGGCTGCTGCCAGTGGGCTCCTCTGAGGAGCTCCTCTGATGTTCCCCAGACTTCTGATGAGCTGCAGGCTCAGGGCATCCTCTGTACTGCAACCTCATGAGAGACCCTGAGCCAGAAGCAGCCTGTATGCCCCACAGAAACTAGAAAAGACAACAAATGCTTTGATGTCTTAAGCTGCTAAATTTGGGGGAAATTTTGTCACACAGCAGTTAAGAGGGGCTTAAAGGTATCCAGCCCCAGGACACGATATGAGGGGTGCTGAACACGTGCCCACACCCGTGCTGTTTCCTCCGCCACTGTGTCGCTCAGGCCTGAAATGCTTGCACCCCTATCTCAAATATGTATACAGTTCCTCACAGAGCATACAGTGACTGCCCTCTGCGTGCAGTCAGGATACCAAATGTTAGAGAAAGCAAGGCGATTTTTCCCTTCTGAAAAGTTCATTTTCTTTCTCCTTAAGAATCATCCAATTTCCTTGTCAAAAGCAGTTTTCGAGGCCACTAAAAATTGAGGCCAACCACTGAACCCCAAGCCCAGCTAGGAGTCTGAGGTCTCCCATTATGAAGGAAAAACAGGGGCCGAAGTGGAACTTCATGGAATGTAGCTACCCTCCCTGCCAGTCCCCCTAAGTTTAAATAGAAGCATTCCATTCTGCCCTCTTAAAATTAAGTGCTCTCACAAAGCAGACACTGGAGCATAAAATACCTTTTTACTTCACCTATTTGAATACCAGAGATTTGCCTTAAAGGGCCAGGCAACCTGAAGCCTTTCAACCAAAACAAGGCACCAGATTACCCAAGGCAGATGATATTTCATCTTACGCATCAAGTATATCATCCTTACCATCAGGGATTCTCACAGGATTAACACTAAGTAGTGTCTATTATTACATTAATGATAAATCATTTGCATGTCATTAACAAATTTCAGCAAGCCAGGGTTAATCCTTCAGTTTATTTTGTTTAACAGCCAACAGGTCCCTTCCTCCCTGAAATAAAAGGCAGGGAACTCAGTCATTTTCTTCAACCTAGGCAGTTGAACCAAATATATATATATTTTCCCCCACCATTATTACCGCCATGCAGCTTCAAGGAAAATATACTATTTTTGGCATAAAAATATTAACTAGGAAAGCTTTCGATTAGTCAAATATAAGAACAAAAAGACATATACTTAAGGCTGGGCTTGGCTATTGTAAAATGAAAGCAGGAGTTGGTCATACAAATAACACATTTTCAATAGGAGGATTTTTCTAAAAGATTTTTAAAAATAATTCATACCTTTGTTGATTCCACATGTGCTATTTGCAATTTAACATCAGAAAATAATCACTCCAAATGGTTCTCCCTGCTATGATTCACCACGGTGAATGACTCTGCCACTCACAGCAAATAAGAGAATGGTTCAGAATGGCTTATTTTCCTGCTCCAATAAACTATGACTAGGCATTCAGCAGATTTTTCTTTTGTTTCTTATTATTTTGCAGAGTTGAGAAAAAAATATGAAAAATAAAAGAAATAACTGAATGGGCCACTGCTTTCAAAACTTATTTAGTCTCGCTCATTTATGTCAACCCTGTTATAATTCACTTCCAGTCTCCTGTTTTTCTGGTGTGTTTTTCGTATCGTCGAACCCTCACCGCAAGATGCCCATTCTCTTTTGGATCTCAAGGCACCGCTCACCTTTTCACATATAACCCTGAGTGCAAGTGCCCACTGCCAAAATGAATGCATGTGATAAAATTAAAGTATTTTATTGGCTTTTCATTCTGGAAATAATTGGCAGAAATCTCCTTTGTTGCATTAATTTTGTATCATTAAACCTATCCAGTAAGTATCTCGACATCACCTCAGTCATTCTGGGTCCCAGCCCAGTAAGTTGACTTACATGAAATAACAATGAGGCCCTTTGACAGTTTTCAACATCCTGTTTTGATTAATAGATTTTTTAAATTGTATACTTTTCTAAAATCATTAGCTACCACGAAAAAGCTACAATTCGCTTTATCCTCCTACTCTCATCCTTAGAATTCCAGAAATCATCACAAGAAGTATTCAACTTGCCAATACTTAAAGCCAGGGGGGAGAAGCATCCAACATCACTCTCTAAACTTCCAGAGAAAGTAATAATCAGTGACAGACCCAATCATTTTTCATGCCACTGCAGAGAGATATTGATATCCTACGATCCAGTCTTTCCAGAGCATCTCCCTCTATATGCACACACGTGTGCGTGCGTCTACACATATGTATGCATGTTATATAGAGCCTGCAAAGTGAGGAATGCCAACATACCACCAGCAGGCGCTAAGTTAGGAAGCAAAGAGATACTTTATTGTCTAAACTGGAGTTACCTGAGGTACATTTTGCAGACAAATAATGTCATAAATGCACATTATATAAGTTCGGTTTATCTATTTAACTCACATCACTTTCCATATACCGGATGTCTCATAGGGTAAAGATACGAATAGACTGGTGGGCTCTACACTGTTTGGGTCAAACGCTAAGTTTTTTTTAAATTATGAGCACACCCATTACTTATATAAAGATATACAAATACAAATATTAACATAAATATTCTACTGTGATGTGTATTCACAAAAATAAAAATTAGGATAAGAAATAATATACACAGGCATCCTATGTATGGGCTATACCCCAAGAGATCACCTGTACACCTGGGGTATACACTCTCCACTTTGAAGTCCCCTGATTAGAGGAGGCAGTCAGGTAGGCTCTAACAGGCTACCTGGAGGCCAGCAGCGGGGAGGCCACGGGCAACCATCAGGAACATCAGAGACCTACTCTGGTAGCACTCCATATGAAGCCTGACCAAACCAGACAGGCCCACGATGGCAGATGCCATCACAGGAAACCCCTAACCAATATCAGGAAGAAAAATCCCAAAACCCTGCATCCCCGCCCCAGGTAATGAATATTCCATCACCTAGTAACCCTCAGTAAAAGATAGAAAGCCAACCCCCAACCCTGGTGGGGCATGCAGCTCTCTCTCTTGAACTAGCTCACTCTCACATCTCCAGAGAATACTCCCACTTTAATAAACTTGCCCCATTGTGTCACTCATCTGCGGTGTCACCTATCTGTCCTTGAATTCTTTCTCCTGAGGAGACTGAGAACCTTCAGGGACTCCTTTGGGATGGGTTATGTCAAGGCTCCAGGGCCCAGGGTCTCCCAGTTCACTGGCAACACCAGGGATATACATGGTTCTGCCCTTTAATAGGTATTTTTCTGGTGGGGAAAAAACAATATATCTGCTAATTTCATACAGCATCTTATAGTTCACAGAATATTTCCATACATATTTTCTCAGGCAATCTTCACAAAGACCCTTTCCTCATTTTACAGACTGAGAATTTAAGTAACATGAGTGCTCCCAAGATCACCCAAATAGACGACAGCTAAACTAGATTTGAAACCAGGGCTATCCTACAGATATATGACAGATTAAATGGGCTTTTATGTGCCAGTCTGGAAATCACACTACCACTTAGAATATTACTTCTAAGAGAAAATGCTTTCTGAGTTCTAATTAACTGACTCGTAAAGGAACTTTTAGAATATATTCTGCTCATAAATTAAGAGTTACATGTATTACATGTTTCCAAATAAATGTTTTTTTCATACAGGATAATCTGAACCTTTTATTCTGTCCCTAATGCCAATGAGTAAATCATATAAACATAAAAGCCCAGCAATGCTGGGATGCCCATGTTCCATAAGGCTGATAGCTAGTACTCAAGGCAGCATTCCCACCCCGAGAGACATTCTCTTTACTTGGGTATTCAATTCCGTGTCCTACGATGAACAGGCTACTTTCTTTTACCAGTATTTAAGAACCAGTAAAATTCATTTATAAGTATTGGCCTTATAAGCATTATGCTTTAGCCTTGGAAAATTCTCTTTTTCTTTCAGAGCCAAACTGTTGCACAAGCAAGATAGAAAATGTCTATAATGAATGGTGCTTTGGGCCTAGAAAGGTGGCTGGGGAAAGTAAAGTCTTGTGAGTTTTCTCTCTGCCAAGGAGAGTGAGCCAGACACTTCGGTTTCTGCCAGCCTCCCTTGAGTCTTCTTGAACCCTGTTTTCTTTAGATTGCCAGCACTGATTGAATAATATGTTTGCAATGCATTTTACTTTCAAAAAAAAAAAAATGCGTATCCTCTTTGGCCCAGTAACCTAACTCCCATGAATCTATTCTAAGAAAATGATTTAAAATATCAAAAAAATTTTAGGCATATGTATTTCATCATAGTGTTATTTATAAAGTGGAAAAATAAAAAGCAATCTGAATTTCCAATAATAAGGAAATGATAGATATACTCAATGACATACCATGTATCAATTTAAAATGATGGCTACAAAAGCCATTACAACTGCATAAAAAGAGAAAGAAAGAAAAAAAAGAAATAAAACCTTGTAATATATTAACTGAGAAATGCAGAATATAAGCTATATACACAGTGTGACATAACTACATTAAAATATCATGAGAGGGATCCCTGGGTGGCGCAGCGGTTTGGCGCCTGCCTTTGGCCCAGGGCGCGATCCTGGAGACCCCGGATCAAATCCCACATCGGGCTCCCGGTGCATGGAGCCTGCTTCTCCCTCTGCCTGTGTCTCTGCCTCTCTCTCTCTCTCGCTCTCTGTGACTATCATAAATAAATAAAAATTTAAAAAAAAAATAAAAAAAATATGAGAAAAAAAACAGACTAGCAATCAATGGGCCAAATGAATCCATATTGGTTATTGGTTAGGGGTCCATTTGGTTAGGGGTTCTGGAATTAGCGGTGACTTCTTTCTTTTCCATATTTACCAATTTTCTCTGGTGTGGATATACTATTTTTTATTTAAAAAAAAGATTCCCTAAAAGCTAGCATCTAACAATTTATGAAGAATTCCCACAAATCAGTAAGAAAAATAAAAATGACTCTTATTTTTTAAAAGGGAAATCATATAGTTCAGAAAAGGAAGCCTAAATGGCTATAAAATGAAAAACATGTCCAGTATTTTCTAATAATCAGAGGGATTTATATTAAAATAACAAAATATAATTCTATCCCATAATATGAACAAAAAATTTAAGTTTTATACATTTTGTTGTGAGAGTATATAGGAATATTGGAACGTTCATACACAGTTGGTAGGAGGAAAAATTAGTACAATCACTTTGAAGAGCAATCGAAACATCCAATAAAATGGAAAACGTGACCTATATATAAACTTCACACACTTGAACATAAAAACTACAATAACAGTCATTGGGGCATTGCTCATAAGAGTAAATTTAAAACAACTTACATTTCCATCAATAGGGACATAAATTGCTGTATTTTCATATGATAGAATATTATAAAGCAGTAAAAATGAATTTGACCTCTATGAAACATCATAGATAAATCATAAAAGTATAATACTGAGGGGAAAAAGGAGCTCAGTATAATATCAATAGTTCCATTTAAATAAACTTTTAAAATATGCAAAATAATGCTATGTTATAACCACATACATTGTAGCAATACTATAAAAATGTGCCTTGGACATTTCAGGATAATAAAACACCAAATTCAGGATAATAAAAATCCTGAAGAGAAAGAGATACAAATGAGATTAGGGACTGGTGTTCCAGAAGACCTCAGTTCTAATCTATAAAGCGGAAGAAAAAGAAAGAAAGAAAAAGAAAAAGAAAGAAAGAAAGAAAGAAAGAAAGAAAGAAAGAAAGAAAGAAAGAAGAAAGAAAGAAAGAAAGAAAGACAAAGAAAACACTTGAAGCAAGATAAGCAAAGCATTATTAAAGACAACTGGATGCATATTACAGACACATGGGTGTCCATTCTCTTGTCCTTTTTTGTCCTTTTTGGCTTAATAATTAATATAAAACATTTCAAAGAAACGATGAGCATCTAAAACTGACTCCCATTCAAAGAATGAGAATTGCCTTGCAAGAGTCCAGTCTTAGCTCTAAAGGAAATAAACAGAGCTTGGGTTCATAGATCCAGCTCACTATAGTCATTTGCAGTCTCTCTGCTTCCATTTGCTCTGTAGTATAGAGCATGTTAGAAATGCTGCTTCTTGGGGTGCTTGGGTGGCTCAGTTCGTTGAGTGTCTGATTTTGGCTCAGGTCATGATCCCGGGGTCCTGGGATCCAGCCTCCTGTTGGACTCTCTGCTCAGTGGAGAGACCACTTCTCCCTCTCCCTCTGTGCTCTCTCTCTCTCTCTCTCAAATAAATAGATAAAATGAAGAAGGAGGAGGAGGAGGAGGAGGAGGAGGAGGAGGAGGAGGGGAAAGAAAGAAAAAGAAAGAAAGAAAGAAAGAGAAATAAAGAAAGAAAAGAAAGAAAGAAAGAAAGAAAGAAAGAAAGAAAGAAAGAAAGAAAAAGAAAGAAAGACGGCTTCTGTCTTTGTATTTGGCTAAGGAAGTGAGGCAGGGACAACCTACCAGAAACACTTAGAATTCACTGTGGTGGGGAAGCTTATTCCCAAAAACACTTATGTTGTCATTTGAAGTACTTCCGCCACATAAGTTGCTGTTCAGCTGTGTAGCAACATGAGTCTTGTACCTTAAACGCTCTGCCTCCTGGAAGATACCGCCTTGTCCTACCCACAAAGACTTGGACATGATGGACGCTTCCAGAAACCCCCAGCTCTCCAGAAAGGAGCTATGCTTGGAAGAACTAGCACAGAAAGGCTTCCCGGAATACTCTAGGAAGCATGATTATCCCATAGGCCTGCTATTGAGGAAGAGGAGATGATGGCTTTGAAAGGGGCTAAATTCCAAGTCCCTGCCTGTTTGTGGAGGCAACCAGCAGAGGGGGCACCCTGTCAGACAAGCTGGAATCCAGAGGCAGCCGGCACAAGAGAGATCACCCACAGCACTTCCGTGCTGCCCTGGCCCGTGGGCTGGCAGTTGGGCGGGCAGGCATGGACGGTGACCAGGGGCACAATGCTCACAACGGTATGCCCACCACATGCAACTGCCACTGGCCTGCTCTGTCTCCAAACACCAAAGTAGCAGGTTATCCATTCAAACTCACAACCTGAATAACAGAAGATTTACGTATTGACGTACGTATCCCACGTTTGGATCTACCACTCTCCTGAAAACATCTTTCAAGAACAAGTAGCTCAAAAATGGTCAAGGCAGATCAGTCCAAAATGTGTGTTGTTTGACCTCTTGGCCATCTACTGCATCTGGAGGGCACATTTGGAATGTGAAGCAAATCATACTGAAAGATGGCTCCCCCTCCTTCCTGAATACTTCACGGGCTTCTCAGAAATCAGCTTGCAAGTCATGCTTCATTCAAGGCAGTTGATTAGTTCCAGTGTGAAGGGCACCGGACAGGACAATAAGTGGACAACAGACATAGTGATTCATAGATTGCTCTAAGAGTTCCAGGTGTTTTAGGGCAAAATGAGAGAAAAGGAGGTTGAGTCAGTTCTCAAAACTGTCCTCCTATCACAAGATTAGCCAGAATTACTCAGAGTTACCATAGGCATCCAAGTCATTCAGTGTCAAGGTCAGGCCCTCTTCTGGGCATTCAGAACACCTCTCTCTCTTTCCATGCCCCTCTTTTCCTTTTTGGAGTAGCCCAGAAAAACAAAAGATTGGCCAAGAGCCCCATCTAAAATCAAAGTTGTTCACTTAAAATTGGTTACCAAAATGCACAAAAATGTGTCTATCAGGGATGAACTATCCATTTTTTTTCAAAAGAAAAAGAAATGTAACTTTGCCAAAAAAGAGAAGCAACTAGTAGCATTAGAAAAATTGAAGAAAATCCGCGGAGTAAACTGCAATGATCCTAGCCATAGGATAGGAAGTAAGAAGGAAGGAAGGAAAGAAGGAAGGAGAAAAAAGAAAAGAAAAGAAAAGAAAGAAAGAAGAAAAGAAAAGAAAAGAAAAGAAAAGAAAAGAAAGAAAAGAAAAGAAAAGAAAAGAAAAGAAAAGAAAAGAAAATGCTAAAGCAACTCAAATGCACAAGATACGACTGTGTTCATAAATCAAACCGAGCCAAACCAAAATGTTACAAAGAACAGCCAAGACTCACCAATATCTGAGAGTTAAACATTAAGAAAGCTAGTCTTGAGCTTAATTCTCTTGATCAATGCTTACTTAAAATTAACATAGTGAAGAATCAGAATATAGGAAAAGAGCAGTTAAAAATCTGTTAAAGAAAACCAATGCACATATGCTTATCGGGATACAAAACAGAAGTAAGCTATATATGTCAGAAATATATTTCCAGGGGCACCTGGTGGCTCAGTAGGTTGACTTGGGCTCAGGTCATGATCCCAGGATCCTGGGATTGAGCCCTGTGTTGGGCTCTCTGTTCAGCAGGGAGTCTGTTTCTCCCTCTCCTTCTGTGCCAACCCCCTACCGGCCATGCTCTCTCAGATAAATAAATAAAATCTTTTAAAAATAAAAATTAAGAAAAAGAAATATATTTCCAAATTCTACCATATATCTACCATATATATATATATATATATATATATATATATATACACACACATCATATATGTTGGATGTATATCCATATATATATATGGATATGTGTGTGTGTGTATATATATATATATTCTCTTTTTAATGTGTGTGTTGTGTGTGTACATATCCCATTAGTCAGGTTTCCACAGTCTTAAGTTAGCCAAATGAGAGAACAGTAATTCAAGTGCCCCCTAAAAACACCTTCCCCAGGAGCTACTTGCATTAAAAAGAGTGTTGGCCATATAAGTCAAACAAAACAAGTTTTCTATTTGAATTAATCAGACTGTCAAATACTCCACTTTTTTTTCCTCTGAAAACTAAAAGGTTTGATATAATAAGGTTTAATATAAGAACTCCTTCCACTCCATCTGAATTTCACCTCATTTGAAAACCATACAAATCAACTTTGGAGTCACACCTGGACACACACGCAGCCCACCCCACCAGCACCCCCAGTCCCCAGAGAAATTTCACCTGCAGACTGGTGAACTCTGCTAGAAATGAGTATGGAAAAGAACTTGGACGCAGGTTGGTACAGGAGAATGGGTAGAGCAAAGGGAATGCGTTTATTGAGCATCTTTTATGTGCTTCTCACCTTAAGTTGTTTGATTTCCTACAATCCTTACAACCACCCCATGAGTGCGCACAATTGTCCCCATTGCATAGAGGAAGAAAGGGGAGCTCACCTGGGCTAAGTGGGCACCCCCGCCCAGTGAGGCAGGGGAGCCAGGGTTTGAACTCTTGGAGCGTAGGCCCACCTGTCAGCCCACCATGGGTAGGGTTGGCCTTTGTCAAATGTTTGCTGAATGAATCTGACCATAAGGCCTACTCGTGTAGGTGTTTCTAAAATGTGGCACAGGAGGGTGTCTATGCAGTCCGAGGGGCAGCAAGGATGAGCAGTGAGCCCAGCGTGGGGTGAACCCAGCAAACTCATTGCTCAGATCTTTTAGAGCTCCAGCTGCCCCCTCCCCTCCACCACTGCCCTCTCCTGGCCATTACTCACTCTCCACCTCTGGCCACCTACATGCCTTGGGTTTGCCCTCCCAATGTCACTGCCTGGCTTGGCAGGGCTAAGGCAGCTCATTCCTCACCTCCCTTCCTGGGGGAGCTGGTAGCTATGACAGCACTGGCCCAACATCAGAGTTGTGGACCCACCATGGCATCCATCCTTTAGCTCTTTAGGGGTTAACCAGGCCCCAGGGAATCCTGGCTCCCCGCTGACAGTGGTGTTCAAAATCTCACCAATGTGTAAGGAGCAAATGGGACTAGAGCTCGAGATGGGTCCCTCGGGACTCCTTGTGTTGCTTTCATAGATGGGATTTGGGCAGAGGGCTGGAATCTAGTTATTAGAAATATCTGTAAGGTGCTGTGTTCTCTAATGGGATCCGGAGGGGAGAGTCAGGGAGGTTTGGTCGCCTTTGCGGACAACAAATAGCCTAGAGAAGGAGGCCAAGATGCAAGGACACAAAGACTGTTGAAAGATGTGTCCAGACATGTGCCTGGTGGCAAAGCCTGGCACGTTCAGCCTCCACCGCAGGTCCTTTCTGCATGCCCACACCTCCCCATCCCCCACTGCTGGGAGCTGGAGGGAGCATCTTCCCAGGTGCCCCCTCTACAGCTTTAAAATAACAACTTGCTGATGGCCACTAGTTTTAAGGCACCATGCAAGGTTCTTTACCTAATCTAAGCTCCATCAGTGGTACTATTTCCCCCATTTTACAGATGAGACTATGGGATGGAAGTTTAGTGATGAAAACTTCTCCAGCAGAGAAAGAGCCAGGTGCCGGTCTGGACCCCAGTCCACATGCAGCCAGCCCACAGCTCACCCTGGCTGCTCGGGAGATGGACCCAGGCCTCTGCCATGGTCCACCTTCTTGCCAGCATGGACTCAAAATCCTCCTGTATCCCTTCACCTTGACCACTTGCGCAGGTGAAAACCTGGCCAATCACTCTCCCTGGGGTACAACTTCTATACCCCGAGTTTCATAAGTCTGCACCCAACATGATAAGGAAAAGGGACTGAAACCCTGAGTTACATTGGAAGCTGGCTCTGCTTTCTCATCCTGGCCTACACTGAAATCTGCTAAACTTTTCTGCATTGTTATCTCAGATTTGACCCGGCTCAGAGTGGTGCTCTCCCCTGTGTCTCGTGTCTTTGTCTCAGTTTTCAGGTTCATTTGACCACCACGATAAATAACAATAAATAACACGGTGTGAATCAGGAGAGTCAAAAATCCCAACCAAGACTAGGCCTGGATCACTTTGCAGAGACACAAACACTACAGAAATGTGCCACTGGGGCTCATCCCATGCTCCAGTACATCACAAATCCTAGAAACATATGTCTGGAAAGAACCTTAGAAAACGTTCTAGTCAACTCCTCATTTTACAAGAAGTAAACTGAGGCTCAGGGAAGACCTCATCATTTTCCCACCACTCCCACTCCCACTGTTAGCCCATGGCAGGATGTGGGTGGATCCATGTCAAAGACCCTCTTAACCCCAAGGTCAGTGTCATGTCCTGCTATATATACTGTCTCCTCTGCATTGATAACGTCAGCATTAATAACGTCAGTTAAAGTATTTATATTTGGTACTGTTGCCCCAAATAGCAGAAAGAAAGGAATAAAGCAGCCCAATTTTCATGGAATGGCAGATACAGGAAGGCCCTTGAAAAATCATCATCATTAAAGAAATGGAGGCACCAAAGTAAGAAAATGTTTTCCTAGTAAAATCTAGCTAGCCGATGGCAGGGTAGGGGCTCCAACTGCAGTGTGCAGACTCCCAGCCCAGGGCCCTTTCCACGATGCCCTAAGAAAAATGTGCACAGATATAGCCATTTGGTCTTGTTTTCCAAAGTTATTAATTGCCATAGTACTTCATACTGCTTACATATTTTCGACAGTTCAACTATGCACAGCTATGAACATGGCTGTATTCAGAGGTGCTATATCACTCTCTGGAAAACAAGTAAGGAGCACTCAGCCAAAATCACAGAGAAAACTAGAACATGAGTTAAATTAAAAAAAAAAGAAGAAGAAGAAAAGAAAAAGGAAAGCAATCACATATACAGCCATTTTCAGCTGGGTGATCAACACTGGACAGTGTGGAAGCTTTGACGCCAGGAGCTGGGTTGGAGCCGAAGAGCCCACGCCCTGGGGCAAGGCTCGCAGGCCTGGACACCAGCTCCGGCTTCCAGGCCTTCTCCCCTCCGCCTCTGCTTTCACAGACCTCTTCCAGATCAGAGGCCTCGAGGCAGGAGGGAGGAGCTGGTTTTGTTTTCTGTGTAATAAAGATTTCCAAAGGCCAAAGAATGGAACTTCTACAGTCTTGTTCCGCAGAAGTTCATTTCTTAAGACTTTTAAGAAACATATAAACAAAAAAAATTTGCAAATGTACACAAAGCCCCCTTGTGGAAGTATATTTAAAAACCATGTGAGGACGTGAGTCTCCAAGAGGGAGAAATGATGGCATTTATGATATTTTAGGCTCCCTGGGGGCCGGTCATCAGGAGAAGAGTAGGCGCAGGTATCTGACTTCAGCACCAGGGACCACCAGCCAAACTGCTTCCCAGACTAACCTTGTGCTAGTCCCAGAATCCTTTTTATTTTGCCTTATAGCCACCAAAAAAAAAAAAAAAGAAGAAGAAAAAAAAAAAAAGCCCCTACATAAATCTTGGCAGATTTCATCCCATTTTAATTCTACGGTTCTTTACCTTTTTTTTTTTTTTTTTTTTTTTTTACTTTCTGGGAGAGAATACCTTCCCATCTCCCAAGACAACAGAATCTTTTGAACTAATAAAAGCCATACCGGTTCCAAAGTGTAAGTTTTTTTCCCATGGAAGGTTTTTTATTTCCTTCTAGGAAAAATTAACAATTAAAAACATCCTCTGAAAATATGTTAAAGACCACACTGAGATGAAAAGGAAATGAAATGCTGCGTGTTCTGTATTTTTTAACTCAAAGAAAAACTTTTTTGACTTTCATGATGTGCATATGGCCATTAATTTCAATGTCATATTATGGTTTTTGGCTGAACAGACAGTATGTATGTATGTATGTAAGCAAACAAAACAAATGCATTTTGTATTCAAATTTATACAACTCCATACATTTTTATGCTGTTTATTTGAAAATTAATTTTGGCTTAGGCCTCAGAGACAGCAAATGTTGTCAAGATTTGAGGGCTACCTGAAAAGCCTTGGGGACAGCATTACCCTTATGCATAAGAAACAGCAAAATAAAATAAAAATAAATGAATTTCCAAATATGTCATGGCTAATCCCTTGAGCTGACCTACAAATGAATTATGGAGGTTTTGCTACAGGACTGAGTAGATCTGGTGATTTCACTGAGAGATTTATCTTATTTTCCAACTTATTTTCATATCTTATTTCCTTTTCTTTTAGAATTAGACTGTAAATAAAAAGGCTAAGACTGAATGAAGCTCCCTTTCACGGACCTCATACTGGATTGATAAATTAAAACGGTGAGATGAGTTTTGTATGACCCATCCTCGAGGATTTGGGAAATTTAGCCGATGCAAAACAAGGCATTAATTTGGAGAGGCCTAGCTACTTACAATGCTTAGTGTTCTGACAATGATGAATGGCATCATTCCAAGCAAATGGTAATTTCACTTTTTGTGACAGTACTTTAGAGCAAAACCGACTTTCTTCACACAAAGAATTTGCAATCCTATTGAACGGAGGCAGTACCTGAATATCAGAAGTCCTTCATTGTTTAAGTATCATCTGATATTCTTGATTGGCTTCAGACTGAAGGTTGGAGTTGAATTAGGGAGAACGGAGGTTAAGTCCTAACCTTGAAAGACTTAGCAGCCATTGAAACACTGCCTTTGGGCACTTATTGGCCTGTATTTATCAAAAAAACTTTTCAATTCAATGAGGGGAGGGAGAAAACACAAAACTTGTCACATTCATCAAGTGAAGCCACTGGAAAGACATCTAGAGAACACCCAAAAAGCATAATCTTTCCGAAGCGCTGATAGAAATGGTAATTGGATGGGTCAGGGAATAATACAACCAAAGCAGGGGCAATGCAGAAATCGCGAAAAAATCAAGGTCAAAAATAAAAGAACAGATCCTTTTTAACTTGCGAAAAACTTACACTTGGCCTTTGTACTAAGGGAAAAATGTACCTGTTGCTCCCCATAATTTACGTGCTCGCAAAAGCCTCTCAAAAAAAGAACCTTTGAACATAAAAAAACACTAAAGACCCTCATTCTCACAACCCATAAGAAAGCTTTACCTTAATATTGGCTCCATCAAAATATGTTTTCTGAAAGCAAAAAAATAATAATTTTTTTTAAAAGAACAAAAAGCAGCGACCCATTTTCTAAATCTAACCCATTCCTCTTTCAGCAGAGAAGTTATGTCCTGGGGGGGGGGGGGATGTGTTGGGGGGAAGGGAGGAATATATTTAAACTCTTCCCTGAGAGACTGAAGAAAAAAAAAAAAAAAAAACAGACTCTTGGAGGACTGGCAGAGAAAACCAACATTGTACCCAAAAGGGGAACAGACGTGATGAATCACAAAGTCTTGATTACACGTCTTCCTGCCTTCTTTGCTAATGAGCTAATATCAGGGCAGAGCCAAATGACACATGTAAACAGATGAGCCGTCTGGGATGCCACATTGTCCCGTTTTTATCTTACACAAACACCTCTGCACTGGACTTGGAAGGATTTTTGGCACAGCGTGGAGGGCTGATATTCTGGGCTACATCCAGCTCGAAAAGGAAGGGATCTGGTGAAGTGGTGTGTAGTTCAGCTTGGTGGAAGTGTGCGGATGCAGGTGTCTCCTTACTGACAAAGATATCGGGTAAGGGGGAAACAGTCCCTGGAAAGACGGGTATCTGGGAATATCTTTGTCCTGGGGGATAAAGCAGAACAGCTACCCAACCTCCTTAGGTAGATTCCCTAAAGAGTTAAACAGAAACGATCCAGCTCACCGTGGCATTTCCCTATAAACTGTGCACATTTACTGATGTGCAAGAAAAGACAGCATTATTTGTTAATTTGCAAAATTCTAAGGTGCCCGTACACCCATTTCTATTCATCCAGGAATTCAACTTTCTGCATTAGACTTCTACAGTGATGTAAGGAAGGAGATGGGGTTTATGATTTGTGCTGACAGAGCCACATCATATTTTAGGGAGATGACATCGCTATTGATGGCTCCTTCTAATCTATTCCCAGTAATATGCTCATCTGTATGTTTTCCCCGGGCACCAGAAGAACAATCTCAGATCCCTAAAACAGTATGTCATTTCCTTCCACAAATCTCATATGCACATATATTATTATTATTTAACGTTTATTAAGTACCAACAGTATGCTAGGCACAATAGACATAGGGGGCTATAAAAACATATTTAACGCATCAAAAACCACAATAAAAGGACGCTGTGTTTGTGACAGAAGACAATAAAAATCTTTGCAATTCATGGTTCAAGATGAAATGCACCCCAGGTCCCAGAGCAGTCTTGGTACAGCACGGCATATCAAAAAAAGGTATTAGAATTTTCACTCAGTCGGAGTAAGGGAGGTTATGCATACCTCACGATTAAACATGGCCTTCCTCAACTTTGTGATGTTCTACAACGAACAACGAATTCTCTAATGGCAAAGCATTAATTATTTAACTATCTGGTTAAACCTCAACCCTCAGCATCACCTCCAATACATAGGTTATACTCTGTTCCAAGGGCCGTGGTAAACATTTAAAATGCATTTCTCAGTATAACAGTTGGGCGTGCGGTTATTTACTTTACTGAAACTCAGAAAGGTTAAGAATTCCACCCACAGTCCATGCTCAGGAACCACTGTCTGGTTTCCTAGAGTTGCATCTAACACGCACGCGCGGGTGCACGCAGAGTGATAAACGCCATCCACAAGCTGGGAGATACGGAGCTAACATAATATTGAATAACCAGTTTGAACATGTGCAGACACAGCATTGGCCTGGTCAAGAGAGAAGCGCTAAAGGTCTCAACCCCCTCACTTACCAAAGCTTCTTTAGTCATGCTTTCATGTAGGGTTGAAAGCATGGAGCCAGGTTTTGTGGGTTTGAATTCTGATTCCACCACTTCTTAGCCGTGCCTCTAAGCAAGTTAACTAATATTTCTCTGCCTCAGGTTCCTCATCTGTTAACAAGATATGAGGGAAATGATGGTAATTTATTGCACAGGCCTATTGTGAGGCTAAAATGAATCAATGTAGAGAAAAAGCTTAGTATGGTGCCCAGTACATAGCAAGTACTTCAAAAGCTAGAATCTCATTAGAGTCCTAATGTGTGCTGCTTTTTGAGTAAAAAGACAATATTTACTCCATGAATAAGCCATGTGCTGCAAAATGCTTTTTTCTATTAGTAAAAATAGACTTAGACCACCGTCCAACTGCCTCTTCCCTTCAGCCCATCATGAACCTCCGTGAACCTACGTGACCACTAGCTAAGAAGGACTCCACAAGGGTGGCTTTTCCACAGCTCCCCTTCACTGAACTGCAGATGGCCTGAGAGTTCACAAAAGACCAACCTCACAGTGTTAGGCCCTTTGGAGGTGTCACGAATGAAAGAACCACAAGATGGTGGCCAGAAGGCCACCGAGGGTTCGGTGTATGGATCTGGGATCTTCTTTGAAATCTCTGTAACTCTCAGCAACGTGCAGACTATTTTCCATGTACTTTCCACTTTCTCCCTATTCTGTTGTACATCTTCTGGAAATGTCTCCACTTCCTATTTCTACAGAGGCCTTAGAGAAGACGGGAGAAGTCAACTTCACATCAGGTAACAGGACCTGTTGTTTACCACCTCAATGATAGTCTTAGTTGCAGAAAAAGTCAAAGCCAATGACTAAATTCAGTGTGGGGGATTATTGGGCAACGTCAATAGATATGCGTTCCTTAAGTCAAATTAGGCTGAGTAGTCAAGTATGACGGAGAACAATCAGAGCTGATGCTTGGTACCAAGAAAGGAGGATTATTGTTTTCTAATATTGTTTATATTGTGATAAATACCAAGGGCTTAGACAATTAACTGCCATCAGTTAAGGGCAGTCTAAATTACAAGACTTGCCTGCTAACAAGTTTTTTTAAAAACATGCCTTAAGCAGCTGAAAAGTATATGATATGAACTGGAAATCACAAAATAGAAGTTTTTAAAATTATCTTACAGTCAATGTTTTCCTGGAACTTGGTTCCCCACTGGCAATTAAAAAACCCATCAGAACTACTCCAGTGATACGACCCAGGATACTTAACGGAAACTGCCATGGAGCACAGACATTTTTTTTAGGCCTTCACACCTTTCCACACCACTTTTTCTCCTGAAGGGATACGGCCTTCTTTTTTGTAGCTCTCAGCTTAAAGCGGTGCCTTTTAATTACACACAGGCTAATAAAGCAAGACATATTTAAATGTGATTTTGTAACCTGCACACCCAAACTCCAGCCTGTGGATGATGAAATGCTGCTAAAATTATCCTCGTCCAGTAAAATTTATTGCAGCGATGAAAATCTTGACATCTATTCCAAAGTTCAAATTAAACTCCAGCGTAATACAGTGGCCCAAGTTGGACCAAAGTAAATAAGCAATTATTTGGAGTAATCGTACGTGTGTGTTGCCTGTATTTAACTTTCCAAGGGAAGCCAGGGACCCCACATTGTGGGGACCTCTGAGTTGATTACGGGCGCACACAAGAGGGGTACGAGGACCTCAACGGTCTCTCCGACGAGCCCGGCACCCACCTGCCTGACACCCACCTGTCCGGATGCGTTTTCATTGGCTCCCATGTTACGGCATCGATATTAACTTTCGGGTTTGGGTACAAGCACTGCTGTCCCCCGAGATGATTGCCTCCTACTAAACCCAGGCCGAGGGGGAAGCGTCGGGAGCCCCGGCCATCGGTTTCCTGGAACGTCGGGCCGAGTCCCAGCTGCACAACATTGTATGTTAATAACCATTATTTAATTAACAGATGAAGAAGGCCTTTGGAGCCGCTCTGGCAGATTTTGAACTTGATCTTCTATCATTTGATGTCCCGCAAGACCAGATAAATGGCAAGTCTCTCGAGGGTCTGCAGAGCCCCTTCAGAACAGCTGCACGGCCTCCTCTCCTCTTTGCAGCAGGTTTCTCACTTAAGAAAAAAACACGCTTCATTACATCGCCTCTTACTTGAGCTGCAAGGGTCTATTCAAGGAAGATAAGCCTCTTAGAAATGAAGTAGCGTTGAATTTAGGTTTTGAGTGACAGCAGGAAGATTTATCCATTCAACAGACAATACCGCTTTCTCTGCATTAATCTAGGAGGCGGACAATGATCTGTTTTTAGGCCTCATCTCATCTCTTTCCCACAGCAGAAGGTGATTAGAGTTTGGGAGCCGGGGCCGTGAAAGAAAGCTCCAGCACTATCTCTCCAGCCCTCCTGCTTCCTGACGCGGTGAGAGGGAGCCCCGAGGCCAAGGGCACCGATCACAGACCCACAGCGCCCAAAGGAGGCTGCCAGCTTCCCTGGGAAACCCACAGGCCGCAGGTGAAGGGCTGAGCCCTGGAACCCCAACACTGAAGGGTTACTGTGGACTTCCCTGACAGCCAAGGAGCACAAGGCAGCCCTAGAAGGCCCTGACATTCTTCCTGGCGGGGCCCACATAAAATGGGCCCCCCCAAAATGTTAGGGATCCTTCGACTCTCCGTGATCCTCCAGCACTACCCACAGGTGAGGATCCGTGAAGGGAGTCCCGGACCAGCCTGTCTGCAAACAGCAGCCTGGAGAGAAGCAAGCAAAGACTTTGGCAGGACAGGCTCAGACAGCAGTGCCCCGCAAAATCTGAGCACGTGTTCACGCGACACAGCCACCCCCCACCCCCACCCTCTACATCCATCCTCTGCAGCTCACGGGGTCTTCCGCAAAAATCACCACGCCCCGATTATTAATTTGAAGTTGGCCCTCTCTGCCAAGCCCTAGGCCCAGAACCCTCGGTGAGCAACTTACAGACTCGCAAGTGACCCCCAAGGATATTAAACTGGAGTCCGGCATCAGAATCCCGTTTTATAGGCCATGTCTGGCACTATCCTCAGTGTGGGAGGCTTGCCACTTTATTAGCAGAAATCTGTGCTTACACTCCGTGGCACATAAATTGATGAATGGACTTCAGAGTCAATGTGGTGGCTTAAAACCCTGCTTCCGGTTTGAGACGCGTATATTTTTATTTGAGTTGCAAACACAAGGCTGCTGCTGTCACATCACAAAATCCAGGGTTGCCTTTCGTCCACCACTCGCAGCCCTGCTCCTTTTTCCTTTAGCTCACCCCGAAGGTATCTAAATATCAAATATCTACAAATAAACACATGAAATAAAATGTTCATCTCCAGCTACCCTGAAAGTACCCCTGCACCAAACTGATCGAAGGTGGGCCCAAGGAGATTTATAAGCCAGGTTTTGGAAAGCAGGTACGAGGCAAAATGCCTTTTGCATGTTGTTACCTATTTTCCTGAAAAGGCAGTTCGCGGAGGCCAGGAGAGACTCTCATTCACGTGTGAGTAATTAATTAAGTTAGGGAGTAAGTAAGCAGAGGGAAAGTCACAGACATTACCGCAGAATTAGATCAAGTTGTCCCAAATGATTTATAAATTTAAGAGCAGATTGTGTGTTCTCTAGAAATCAATATAGAGTCATCACATTTTGACATTTCCTATTGTTAAATTGTGTTTTGTTTTGTTTTGATTTTGCAAAAATGTCATATTGACAACCAGAGGCTTCCGCAACATTCACCCCACGTGATGTTGGAAATACCTGTTTGTCAACGTTAAAGCTACTGTTGGCGGCCGTACATGGGGGTGCAGGAAGTAACCCATGTTTCAAGGCTTCCAGGAACCCCAATGCAACACCAGGGTAGCATAAAGACAATTCTGAAGGGGGCGAGGGGGGCGGAGAACCCACCACCCAGACCCATGTGGAAATCTCACACAGCATGACCGCACAGTGGTTACGCTCCTTTAGTGGACGCGTCTTCAGAAAAGCAGTAAGGATTCAAAACAAAACACAAAAGCAGCACCGAATCACTCTTATCCTCACATCATGAAGCTGAGTCTCAGGAAAGACGATTTTATGATTACTATCTCTGGGCCTCAAATTCCTTCGAATTCATCTCACACCACTGTTGTAGATCACTTCTTTTTACCTACTGCTTCCACAATCAAAAGTTGACCTCCCAGGCAGAAAAAAAAAAAAAAAAAAAAAAAAAGAAGCAAATTGCCTCCACCTCAAACCCTACCTAATGGACCTAATCAGCACCTCCTCTGATCATCTTTATTTTCTTCTTTCTTTCTTTCTGCCCTTCCCCCCCCCCCTTTTTTAATTACTGAAGACTTCTGTTTTAGAGAAATCCCTAATTGCTTCATTTTGAGATGTTATGTTTAACCTCAGGAAATGGTGCTATAAGACCTGGCAAACAGCTTTCTGGTTGTTTCAATCAGTACCAGATTATGAAGTCCAGCCGAGTAAGAACCCTATTCATTTTCTTGCCCTGTCATCTTGATCTTATTTGAATGTCTGGGGAACTGGAGGTGCTTAGCCGGCCCTGGGTTTCAGGAGTGGGGGTGGGAGCACCAGGGAGAGCTATGCGATGTGTTAGGGACACTGAAAGTTTTCATTTTGACTCCTTAATGAGAGCGACCTTTGACACGGGCTGATGAGTTCCATGCTTGTCCTGGTGTGCTTTTTGAAAACATTTGACACTGGTCACAGGTCTGACAGGGATATGACTAATGAAGTCGTGGTATAAAAATAATGGGCTGCAATTGCAAGTCATTTGCATGAAACCAAACTCCTTAAAAACTTGTCTCTGTTCACTTTCTGTTTTCTAAATGAGTCAATAATATGAATCAGATGGCTTGAAGGCTAGAGACTCCCAAATATTCCTTCTCTGAGTTTGGTAAATTAGTTGGCATTTGGTGCAATTTTTGTTGCCTTGAGGCCTGGTTTAAATTGGACTGTAGTTACTAAATTGCTAGGGCGATTGCAGAATGTGTAGGATAATACATAATACCTTGTTTTTCTTAAGCGTTTCGTCAGAGAGCTTCTTGTGAGGTCAAGGGACCCAGACGGCTCTTTGCAGGGAATATCAACAGGGAGAAAAGGAAGAAGAAATGGAAGAAAGGGGGAGGGGCTGGGGGAGTGGGGGCGGGAGGGGGGAGGAAAAAGAAAAAAAAGAGACGAGAAACAAAATCAAAACAGAAAAGAAGGCAACAGGAATTAAGGTCCAAGAATGTCAAGGGGACAAAGACAGGGGGAAACAGCAAAAGGGAGAGAACAGAAATATGAATGTGGAGGAGAGTCATGGAGAAATGGGAAATGGAAGGGCTTTCAAAGGCAGAAGACTGAAAGAAAAAACTGCCATTTCTGGTCGAGTTTATCCTATAAAGCTGAGTGTTATGAATCCAGACAGAGTGCTGAGCGTCCACGTCCACCGGACAACGTGCTGGGCTCCACAAAGGCCCACACCCTAGGGCGACTCTCCCCCTCCTTCGCCTCTGCATGGCCCAGCCCAAGTCCCTGATGGTTCATCCTTCCTCCTGTGGCTCAAAATCCCCCCCATCGTGGAAAAGCTTTCGGAGAAAACCAGTCATCATTCCACCAGCTGTATCAGAGGCAGCAGCCATGAGGAGGCACATGGCACAAGTTCCTTTCTAGAGCCTTCCTCCTATGTGGCTTGTCATTCGTGATTTAAACACTTGGGATGTTCTTTATGATTTGTCAGTTGCAGCACATCTATTTTGGGGTGTCATTTTGCTCACCTGGTGTGTATGACAAAATTAAATATCACAGGTCCCTAAACTTAAATAAAAAGAAGTACAAATAATTTACAGATATATACACACACAGCGAAAGAGCAAATGAATAAGAGAAAGGTTGCTTGGCACAGAGAAAAGTATACAGTATACACAAGCTTGGAAAGATCCAGCTCTGGTTGCTCTGCAACCTTGGGAAATTTTCTTAAGCTCATTGAGCCTCAGTTTCTTTAATCACAAAGTGGAAGGCTGAAAGATTATGTTTACAAAGTACCAGCAAAGTACCTGGCGTGCCCTGAGTAGCTCGAATGAATGAATGAAATCAATCAATCAATGGAGTAGGAGTAGTAACACTCTTTTTTTGTGCCTGCCCTTCAAGAAAGTATTTTTCACTTTCCGTTGGTACATAAAGCAATCAGTAATAATTCTACTGCTGAACATCTAGGAATAGAACATACACATAATTCCATAAACTAAGCTCATTGCACTGAGACATTCTACTCCCCAAAACCTGAAATCCAAATAACTGACAAATGGCACATGTTCTCTCCCACTCTCCGTGTCTCTCTCTCTCTCTCTCTCTCTCTCTCTCTCTCTCTCTCCCTCTCTCTCGGATTGACCATCAGATTTCAGATCTCCACACACATCCTAGATCGGTACGTGTCAGCCCCATCTCCTCTACTCAGTCCTTCGAAAGATGTACAGACTGAGAATTAAGGTCCATAATTATGGCTTGATAATATCTAAGATTAGCAATTTAAAAAATCAAATTTCTTGACAAATATTTTATTGAAGGCTAATTGTTCAAAAATTGATCAGTTGTGGTTACTCTCAGGTCGTTAGAACGGGCCAAATTCTGGTCACCTTGAGCCCAAATATTCTAGATATAGATGCATTTGCTCTATAAATTCATGCTCAGATGTCAGTAAGTAAAATCGTATTCACTTTATTTTTTTTTATTTTTTTATTTATTTATGATAGTCACAGAGAGAGAGAGAGAGAGAGAGAGAGAGAGAGAGAGAGAGAGGCAGAGACACAGGCAGAGGGAGAAGCAGGCTCCATGCAGGGAGCCCGATGTGGGATTCGATCCTAGGTCTCCAGGATCGCACCCTGGGCCAAAGGCAGGCGCCAAACCGCTGCGCCACCCACGGATCCCCTCGTATTCACTTTAATATCATTTATAATTTTTAATGTAATAGTGAGGCTCCTGAGGCCATTAGCAAGTTTTGTTACTGGTTGCTAAAATAAAGACGTAGGAGATATTCTCATTCTAGAAAGCAAGCTGGCGTAAACAATAAACGTAAGTTACAAAAAATTGAAGAGTTGGTTTTTGAGAAAAAAATGAAGTTTAAGAGAGTCGGATTGAAGAAAATGAAGGGAAGTTTAGAGAAAGCCTAAGAAAGAAAGGAAGAAGTTTGGGGACTTAAGCACACTTCCTGTTGACTTTATAGACACTGCTGGTAAACTGCTGTCTATTTCTAAAGGAAATGGGATTTAACAACTGGCAAAACATTCGGCAACTGAGAAGTCACTCTTTCTCTTAAAGCCAGTAATGCCAAGAGCCAGACAAAGTACTCCACATAGTCCCGCATTTACATTTTAAAGAATGAAAATGAACTGAAATGAACAACATTAGAAGCACTAAACAGAATGAAAAATAAATTCTAGAGGAAAAGACAAAAGAAATTCTAGCTTTTTCACCCCCAGGAAGGGATAAAGAACCAAGTGTGAAAAGATCTTAGGAGCATGGTGCTGACTGGTTACCCTCATTTCCGTGGATTATCATATAAGATGAAATGGGGAAAATGGACTAAAAAATTTTTTTAAAGTCTTCTTGACAGTAATAAATACAAGAATGTTATTAAATATTGGAAGAAATGGCCAATAGAGGTTATGGGTTAGAAATCTTAGAAATCTTGTAAAAATGGGAGCAATGACCATCTGTCTTCTATGGTTTGTGTCTTTACCTGCCTGGAGGCCAAATACTGAATCATTACCAAATGTATGGTTCTATTATCCCAGAGATTGATGTCATTACCCCTGAAGTTTAATGCAAGGGAATGGAGTAGGTAATGGAATAGTGTTGAAGACTCAGGGATGGAAGCAGATGATACAATAAAAGGCTAGCATTTAATTTCTCCAAAACTCCACTAAAAATCATTCCATAAAAATCAATTTTGTTGAAGTTCTATTTCGTATTTTACTTCTGTGTGTACATGGTTCATTTCCTTTATTAAACCATAAGCTTCTTGAGGGCAAGAGACATATATATTCATCTTAGTTTCCCTTGCCAATCCCTTGCCAATCCCTCCCCCCCCCCCCAGAGTTCCTAACACCAGGGCAGAGAGCCAGGTGTTACCATCAGACCTATAGTCACCTGTAAAGCTACACCCGCCTGTGTCCTGTCTGACTGGTTTGGTGCCTAGGCTCTAGAGGTTAACTATTTTGAATATCATCCCTACCCAACCCTTTTTGAGAGTGAGATCTCATGAGAACAGGAAGTTTTCTGTGCTTTGTTCATTAAGGAATCCAGAATAGTTTCTGGCCCAAGGTCAGTACTTAGTTAAATGGATGGTTGATATTCAATACATTTGTTGAGTGCAGTTCAGGAATATCAATTTTTTTTAATTCTCCCAAACAGAAAAAAAGGTACAGGTGGTTCTGTATCCTTACATGCAAATCCACACTGATTCTAACTTTTTTTGTCCTCCTTCTTATTATATTCCTATGCAAGAAAATGCACAATGAACAAATAGCACCATGGTGTTTCCAAAGACAGAAAATGTTTAAGTAAATCCAATAGTCCCACAGAGAACAATTACTTCAATTCCTATTTTTTTTTTTACATTTTCATTTCAAAAATGTCCAAATATCTGTCTAATCAGTAAGTAAGTAGTCTTAAAACTATATTGGTCTAGCCATTTCTCTGCAAGTAAAATAGGAGTGAGAATATTTGATCCCCGGGGCGGAGGCTTTGTGAAAACTGTAGAATTTTATAAAGATACTATTTAGTTTTTAAAATTTGGCATTATAAACCATACTGTGTATTTGAATTTCTCCTTTAATTTTTTTCATACCCTTATATTTTAAGCATCCAACACCAAAAACTAGTTTTCCATCTGGTTAGCATAATTTACTTATAGCCTTGGGCACAGATTTACAATGTGATGTAAATAACAATACTATTTTGCATGGCTATTGTACCTCTGGAAACTCTTTATCAGCACTAATTTTCACAACCCTCCTTAAGGAATAGGAGAATACTAATATTATTAAGGCTCAAGCTAATAAAATCTGGCTTGAAGAAGAGCACATTTGCAAGAAAGTTTTAATTTACCGTTTGCCAGTTCAGTGTTATATGGATATCTACTTATGTTTCACTAGAGCCCCAAAAAAGCTTTTGCCCTGTAACATCCCCAAAGAACATACCATTTCAATTTAGTCCTGTCTTAATCAGGCAGGAGGCTGAGTTCCATTTGTTTGTGTATCTGTTACTAGATCTCTATGTCTACATCACACCCAAGCTCAATCTGACCAGGTACATTAAGCGAAATTGCTCAGTTTGGTCAGTGCTTAAAGCATTACCAGCTGACAACGCTCTCCATATCCTGGGTTTAAAAACAGCTTCTCATTTATTAGACACCAACAGTTGTTGGCATTGCTGCAGTAGGAGCAGAAGAAATCAAAGCAGTAGTAATAAATAGCATTTATTGAAGGCTATATGCTTGTTCTTATTCTAGGCACTTTATCTGTATTAATTCATTGAACTTTCACAATAACCTTATAACAGAAGTGCAACTATTATCCTCTGCTTTACAGATATGGAAACTGGGTCAAAAAGAGGTTAGATAATTAATTGCCCAAAGTTTCACAACCAGTAAAAGGTAGAATCAGCATTCCAAGCTTGAGACCAATATTTATCGAACATCTATTTTTTGCCAGGCACCTAACACTGCTTTGACTGCCCAATATTTCCTAGAGCAGAGACATGACTATCCTGTATTTTAATTCAGCAATGTTTACCAAAAAAAAAAAACCTGGAATTGCCCAAATCTTTCCGATAATGGCTTCTCTTACCTAAGACGATGTGACTGGGAAAAGAGTAGTTCAGATTTTTTTTTTGACATTATTATATGTGGCATGAGTCTCTGTGGCAAGCCAAAGAGACTGTGGCTTGTTATCACATGTAAACCCACACACAGACACCCATCCACACACACAATCACCTGTTGAACTGGTCAATTCAAACAACCAGTAAGTGCAATAAGGTTGGGAAAATCAGTCAAACCAGTTATTTGACACCTTGTGGAACAAAAAGAGAAAGGAAGACATCCAAATATTTGTTGAAAGTCATTTTTAACTTTTTAATATCCTGTGCTAGAGACACACAAAGACCCACCTCTAGAGCCTACAAAACACTGAGGAGGAAAATATAAGGACAACAGATAGAGCTCCTAATGCCACTCGGAGACTATATCGATCTGGGTGCAAAGAATTACACTGCATTCCATCATAGCCTCTTGCCTCATGGAACAAAGTCTTCCCATTCCATCTCCTTGTCCTTTCTCTTTGAAAAACACACTTTTCGGGGATCCCTGGGTGGCGCAGTGGTTTGGCGCCTGCCTTTGGCCCAGGGCGCGATCCTGGAGACCTGGGATCGAATCCCACGTCGGGCTCCCAGTGCATGGAGCCTGCTTATCCCTCTGCCTGTGTCTCTGCCTCTCTCTCTCTCTCTCTGTGTGTGTGTGTGTGTGACTATCATAAATAAAAAAAAGAAGAAAAGAAAGAAAGAAAAAGAAAAACACACTTTTCTATCTATCTACAAAGCCTATTTTTCACCTACCAGGGAAAAATACCACATTTAAACTAATCCCATTAGCCAAAATGAAATGCTGGCCTTAAAGTTCAGCTCCCGAAGTAGCCACGGATAAACATAAGCTCCACGCATTTCTGAATTAATTTGTTAATTTAATTGGCATAACAGCTCAAACTGTTGCTCTCCCAACCTTTATTGTAGTTGCAGACACCAGAAAAAAAATTATAAATGAATAGATACAAATGAAAATAGAAGAGAATCTTTATTTGCATTTGGCAAAATAAAATTACATAAAGATACCCAATACGCTGAAGATCTTTCATCTTTGAAGTAGTTGCTGTATCTTCCATATAATATTGCAGTTTTCAACGTAAGCACTCATTTTATCAAACAGCGGAGTAAATAGCAACATAAAAACACAGAGCTGCTCGCTGGCTCACAGATAATGACTTCCCCAAGGCTGCAGTGGCTTATGTACCTTTCTTTGGCAATTCCTTTTAGAATGTCTTTTTTTTTGTTTTGTTTTGTTTTGTTTTTTTCATTTTTCCACAGAGATTCTGTGGGAGATTTTTATTTTGTTTTGTTTTCATTCTTTCATGAGCTCCAAAATTATGTGGCTCTCCCCTTTCATGATTCCTCCCATTAAAAGTTCCACCATCTTGTTAGGCCCATAAGTGACATGTTCACCAGAGTTCAGGGGTGAAGAGAACTGAATTTCAAAACCACACAATTTATGTGGAAATGAAGCACATTCCTCGCTTGTTTCTGTGTCAGACATATGGGAAGACTGTGTATAATAGGCTGTTTGATTTGTGTGATGGAGAGTTTTTTTTTTTAAGCCCTCTGTAGAAAAAAAAAAAGTCACACTGATTTCTAGGCTCATCTATACTTCTTTTCCTGTATTTTATGTGGAAACATTTTAGAACTCACAGTTTCCATATTAGGTACGTTTTCCACAGTTAATTAATCCTGCTCTCCCACATGACAAATGACCCTATCTCATAAAAGGGCACATTGGCAAGCAAGGATTGAGTCAAAGAAGGTATTCTTTGATATTTATATATGATATGTTTTTTTTTCTTTTAATTTTAAAACATTGGACTCCCAGGGTAGAAAAGTGTAGTACATGTTCTACAGAAAAGTAAATGTTGGCGTCTTTTAGGTAAATTAAACGCATGGGTTCTTTTTTCTTTCTTTTAAGAACCACAATGCCCAATTAGAGGGGGAGAAAGTACCACCGCTCCATGCCTAGATTTTTAGGTATACCAACCATAGCTTGTGCTCTCAACTATGAAAATTCAGACAATATATTTTACTCAAATAGCCATCTGGTGGCGTTTGAAATTGCCAATACAAATGACCCTCCTTGTTTTTCCTCACAAATCTCCGAGTTTGGGGGGGGGGGGGACAGAAATAGACTCCATATTATTAACTTGTTGACTATTTCCTCTTTTACTCAATATTAAATTAGGATGGAGAGAAAGCCCTAGATATTACCGTAGGCTGTCAGCTTCCCAGAGAAACACAGAGCTTTCTTTGCTGCATGAGAGTAGAAAGATGAATGGCACCATGACTCTTATCAATAAAAAATGACCTAAAATCTCACTGATCGGCAATAGGCCAATTTTGGCCATCTCATATCTCTGCACTTCTCTAGAGGCCAAGAAGTTACCATGCTGGCCCAGATTCCACACTCAGCCTAATAAGTCACTATTGGTCCTGGGAAGTCCATGTTACCTCTCAGGGCCTCTGTTTCCTCATTCATAAAATGATATGGATGGAAAAAAACATTCTCTAATGGTCCCTCAGCTCTAGCATTTTATGATTCTATCTTATGCCATGTAATATGGCACTATTCCCCACTCCCTCCACTACCAAACTTCACTGATTTATTGCCAAATAGCAAGTCGGTGTAGCGAACTCAGGGCTTAACCTGGACTGTCTTGCATTAGTCAAACCAAGTCATTTCCCACCTTTATCACCATGCTGCAATTCTGATGCACATACACACACACACACACACACACACACACACACACCAATCTACCTATCCATCTATTTACTTAATCTACCCATCTATCTAGTTACTTTTAACATATCTGTTTTAACATACAGCTTCTGAAGAAAAATTAAGGTTTTTAAGGCTGTTTCCCATGACTACCCTTAAAATCACTACAACAGTTTTGCCACAAACGACACAAAATTAGCCTACGTGAAAGGCCCTGGTTGTTTAAAATCTAGGCAATTCCTCTTCACCTTCTCTTTTACTCACCACTCTCTCTTCTCAGTGTCTTTAAACTCAGAACTGTTCATCTCCACACTTTGCATTTTATTCTATACCTAGACCAGAGGCAGATAAACAACAGAATAAGAACAAACTCAAGTGGAGTTTGGTTTTGTCTCGTATTTATATAAAGGAAAGCAAAAAATGCCTCTAAGTAGGCATCACTTTTTACCAATTTATCTTTTTACCATGTGCCGTCTCTAGGAGAAAATCTATTAGTTTGATTGAAAAAGAAGAAGAAGAAATAAGAAGTTTGGGAAGCATGCTTTAGGCAGTGGTAAATACCATGATGAACAGGAAAATTAAAATGGCTTTAACACCAGCAACAACAACAAATATTGGAGGTTATCTGCTCTCCATTAGAATGAGTCATAGCATTCTTTTTTTTTTTAAGATTTTATTTATTTACTCATGAGAGACACAGAGAGAGAGGCAGAGACACAGGCAGAGGGACTGTCTGCGAGGAGCCCGATGCGGGACTTGATCCCGGGACTCCGGAATCACGACCTGAGCCAAAGGCAGATGCTCAACCACTGAGCCACCAGGCACCCAAGTCATAGCATTCTTGGCAATGAGTGAGCATACCTAGCAAAATCTGCTCCTGCAGAGGGATGGCTCTTGCAGAATGTCCTTCCCTGGGTGGTTTTCAGAGAACCATTTGTTAGGAAGACGAGAAATGAAGAGTCAGAATTAATTAGCAAGGATCTTTTTTCTTTGAGATGCAGGCCTAATGTGTAGGTACAAGGGATGGATTATTTTTTCAATCTGCTCTGTGTCAGGCATTGTGCGAGGTCCGTTCACATGCATTATTTCGTGGACTCTTCTCCACCATCCAGCAGTTGTGCTTCTTACTATTTTCCTGTGACAGAAGGAAAAACCAGACTTTTCAAAGGCCACACACAGCCACTTGACAGTGGGCATGAGATAAAGCTTGAAGGAATACTTAATAGCCTTAATCCAGAAGTAAGAAGGTGCTATGTGTCTGCCCAAAACGGAATCAGTCTTTAGCTAAGATACTACATCTGGAAGTTACTATTTTTACTAAAGATGGCTTTGCCACACAAGGCACCCCTGCCAGCCCCACAGCCTGGCATCATGCAGACCACAAGCAAGGACAACCACAACTCCTAGCAGGACTTTTGCCTAACTTATTAGAGAAAATGATCTGGTTTATGGTTGATAAAGATTCCCTCTCACCAACGTGCAACTGAACACATGCCTCAGCACACACGGGGGGTTTTATGCTAACAAGCCGTCCAGTACAAGGATGCCGACTTCCTCCAATGAACAGCAAAAGAATGACATGGGATGCTATTGCTCTAAGAATTAGAACACTCTGGACCCCACCAGGCCTGTGGCAACCCTCTCAGTCCTCTCACTTATTAGCCAGGAGAATCTGGAAATGAACAACACAATCACCTGGCCCATCATTTATTACTTTACTGTATGTAATTACGCTTAAATTAACCATGGAGTAAGCCTGACCTTACTCCGGCTCATAATGTAGGTTTAGTCATTTTCTGACTCAAGGGAATGTTGGCTCCACAAAACCAAGAGTAACCTCCTGCAGATATGTTGCAGGCTGCGGACGAACAAATGCCCTGAATGGTTGCTCCGTCGAGAGTCTGAGGCACGACGTGGGCAAAAAAAAAAAAAAAAATCAGGCTTAGCAAATGCCACCAAAGGTTCGTTTCTCCTTGGGTTTTCTGTTCCACCTTATACATCCACTTGTTTATAAAACAGGAACCAGCAAGTGGCCTCATTTGGCGAAGTCCAAAGCCTACACACTTTCTGCGACGTCACACTATTATGACATGTAACCATTAACCCGTGCTAATCGCCTATTTCACTTGAATGAACCAACACAACAATGCATGGATTTGAGAAAATGATCTCATACCAAAAACAAATAAAATAGAAGAGGAACCTGTTAGAATATGTAAGGTTCCTTCGTACAAAGCTTCAAACCCATGGGTCAAATAACATGCTGTCCAGCAACAATGTGATAAAATTCTTTCCGAAAAGGAATATTCCATTGAAAACAAGTACTTTCAATGTCCTAGCAGATGACCCATAACAACAGTCTAGAGAATAATTTTCCATAACAAATACTCTTGTAAAACCAACGCTGTTGTTTTTCCTGGTCTCTGCCCATTCCACCTTCATTTTCTAGAAACCAAGCAACAGAAGTGATGTAGCTGTTTACACTTCCAGAAGGAGAACAGAAAGCCGAGGGACTCTGACTCACACCCTTTTGTTCTACTATCAACTGGCAGTTACCTTTCAACCATTCTTACTCCTCATCCTTCACAGTGCAAACTTCAGAGTCACCCAGCCAGAAACGAACCCAAATAACTCCCAAACACTCCACTAGAAACCCAAACAAAACACTGGATAAAAAAATTCCAGGGTGTCTGCCGTTCGGAGAAACATGCTAGCTCACCAGCAAGACTCTGGGCCTCGGTACTGGGCTGTCCGCAGCTCCTGACACCCCTTGAGGCCGCCTCAGGCCCAGAAGGCCTACATTTCTGGCTTTCACATTATCCACCAGTCAAGCGAGGCCTACCTATGTGGCCAACATTATCTTCCTTGCACTTTCCCTTAAACCCGCTCCCTCCTACCACCCACCTTGCCCTGCTCCATAATGCCCATCCATCCATCCATCCTCTCCTCCCAAGCTCTCTGCTCCCCTCTGGGGTCACCCTCTCCCTGTCCTCTCTAGTTCCCTAGTCCATCCCCAGGACCTGTCCGGGTCTGAGCTTTCCCCGATTACTTCATCCAAACACACTAGCTTCTCTCTGCCCTGAAATTCCAGACTTATCACCACTTAGCCCCACAGAGCGAAGAAGTTAAATTTCTCTAGTTGGTTCATTTCTAGTAGTCTTCTCTATTCATCTGAATTGTCTTAGAATTCATTGGCACACCCTCCACCTCAACCAGGGTTCTTAAAGCCAGGCAACTGCCAACCTGGTCCACAATTCCACGTACACCACTTCTAGAAATCTACTATCTGGCAATTTCACTATAATTTTAAAATGCAACTATCTAAGCATAAAATTTGTGAGTCTGCTGACTAACACTATTATGTGGATCTTTTCCCTACACCTCCACATTACCTCCTTCGTTTAGTTCCTTCTCTCCTTGTTCCCACAGCTTTCGGAGCTAACTCCAGTAGAGCACCCATCGTACCTTGTTACATCAGGATCAAACTCACATGAGAGTGAAAATGAAAGCTCCTGTTAAAGGTAGGGGTGAAGTACTACTCATCTTTGTACCCAGCCTCTCTCACTCACATTATATATACACACACATTATACACAAACATATACATAAGCTTCATCACATGTATGATGGATACATATACATAATAGGTATTTATGTACACTCACATCATAGAATGTATCTATGTACATATGCATAAAACATGATATGTGTTTATATTTAAAAAACCTGTGATGGGGCAGCCCCGGTGGCGCAGGGGTTTAGCGCGGCCTGCAGCCCGGGGTGTGATCCTGGAGACCTGGGATCGAGTCCCACCAGGCTCCCTGACGTCAGGCTCCATGGAGCCTGCTTCTCCCTCTGCCTGTGTCTCAGCCTCTCTCTCTCTGTCTCTCATGAATAAATAAATAAAAGCTTATAAATAAATAAATAAATAAATAGAAATAAAAAATCTGTGATATATATGTATGTATAAAACATTGGATATATACGTGCTTTTTTTATTTATAGCCATTAAATGTTTGTCAAATGACCAGCAGAGTGTCAAAGCTTGGGAAAGAAGATTCAGAAATGTTCTAGCCTCACCCTGCACTCTGTAGGTGGGGAAAATCAGACTTAGGGAAATTAATTTTTACAAGACTTAACTTGGTAGAAACAGGATATGAAGTTTGAGAAGCAACTATCAAACCTTATCAAAATTCCACAGGAAAATAGCATAAAGATTTCCATTGGGGCAGAAAGAGATTGCAGCTGGACATGAAAGCTGAAGGAGAAAATTTCCCAATAGAGCAACCATTTGGGGTTTGCGGCAAAATATACCCAGCACAATGCGGACTGTCTACATATTGGTAGAGATCACGATGGCCCACAAACTACCTTCTTCAGGGCTGGTCTTAAAAATTCAGATTCCTCAGTTCACCAAAGAGCTCCCTACTCTGAATCTCTATGCTAGACCCACAAAACTGCATTTCCCCCGGGGTCCCCAGTTGAGTCTGCATAGCACAGTTTGAGAACCACTGACTGTGTCCTATAGGGAGCTGAGAGTGGAACCAAACATAAAAGGCTGGGCAGATGCTAATAGACTTGCAATTCTCATCCCCAGGGAGCCAATAGGAGAAAGTTAGTCATTGGTCATCAGGTTTAACCAAGGAATCGAATTTTCTTCATTAATTCTATATTCAAAAAAGCACTTCTCGCCTAAATACCTCAAGACCCTTCACCAAATAAATGCCATTCTCTTAAAAATAGCTGGGTCTTTGCTCAAATTGAAGGGGAAAAAGTCTTATGTGGCTTTCTGGAGAGGGCTTAGTCCTAATTCTCTATATCTTCAGGGAGCTGTGGCCTTCCTTGCCTCCTCCCTCCCTCCCCCCACCCTTCTCCACCTCCTTCTCCTCCTCCTCCTTCCCCTCCTCCCTTTTCCTCTCCTTCCTCTCTTCCTCTGTCTCTTCCCCATTCTCCTCCTTCTCCTCCCCTTCCTTCTTTTCCTTTTAGCTTCACCTTCTCTTCCCTAAAACTCTTGTCCCTGGCACTGTATCAGTATTATCTAGGAACACATTTAGAATGTAAATTATAAGACCCAACCTACAGAATCAGAAATTCTGGGGGGGGTGGAGTCCAGCCCTCCTGGGTTTAGCAGGTCTTCCAGGGAATTCCTTTTTTTTTTTTTTTTTTAAAGATTTTAATTATTTATTTGAGATTGAGATAGAGCTAGAGCACAAGTGGGGAGTAGAGGGAGGAAAAGTCTCACCACTGAGCAGGGAGCCCCATCCAGGGCTTCATCCCAGCACTCAGGATCATGATCTGAGCCCAAGGCAGACGCTTAACCAACTGAGCCACCTAGGTGCCCCTTCCAGGAAATCCTGATGCAAACTAAAGTTTGAGAACCATTGCTCTACAAGAACACTGATGGAAACGGAACTGCTACCAGCCCTTCTCCAGCCTGATCCTCCTCCTTGGGGACATAGGAAGAAGGGAATTGCTGCCTAGCAGAGGAGACCCTGGCCCATCTGACCACTATGTCTATCTTCTGGGATTCACAAAATTGACTCTTACAACAATGCTTACCCTAAATATCCAAGTTGCTCCTTTATAAATATCAATTGATAATCATGCCAACATATTAAAGAACAAGGCAACACAGCAGGTCGGGTAGGGCACACAAACCAACATAACACACAGTCTGGCTTTAAAAGTTATATATCTCTATTCTGTTGTTAATGGGAGGGGAAGGAGGGGGGAAGGAATTGTTTAATTTAGCCAAAATTGTTTATTTTAGATCAGTTGCTTGATTTAAGTCCTACAACCAGTTTCTAAGCACTTGCTTTCAAATTAACCCGTTGTTTGAATGAAATGGTGAATTTTCTTTCCTTCCTTCAAGACAGGCTCATATGGCTACCACCTGACATCAATGATTAAAGAAATATTTAATAGTAGCTGTCCATCATTAAAATTATTGCTATTAATTAAAACTGTAAAGGAAGCTTAGTTTTTTCTACTAATGGATATAGGGATTCCAATGTTACAAGGTACATTTCTAAGCCAAAAAATGCACAAGGAAGTGAAGTATATGTAGAAAATTCATCTATAAAGCACACTACCCACCAACAGCTACCTAATTTAGCAGAATATATTACCTCTATGCTTCATAAATCTTAATTAAAGCCGTTAGTTTTTCTATTATGTGATCAAGAAATGCCCCATTAAAGTTAAACAGTTTCTACAAGTAATTATACACATATACACTTTAAAATTGTTTCACATATACTGGAAACGTTGTCTACTAAATCAAAAACTTGCAGAATTTTATTAATGCAAGATTTTTTTATCTCCCAAAAGTCAAATGTGTCCCAGAGGAACCAGTATACACAATGCTGGCTTCTTATAATACAATTTAATGCTCACAAACACAACTAAAGTATTTAAACATTTACAGGGGTTGTCATAAATGCTTTTCTTATTTTTGATCAAATTCAACCTTACACTTAATACAGTTAACTGTAGTTATTTAATTTAAAAACTTGAGATTCCAACCTCAAAAATTTATAACAATATAAATGCAGTTACTTGGCTATAGTATACGTATACTATGGGGACTCCATTCTTCAATATGAAACACAAATGCCAAAACCAGAGAGGGGATATTTTAAAAAAATAGACATTATTTTAAATAACTGTTGGCAAGTTGAAGAAAAAGAACTTCAAATCCAGGTTCAAGAATAGATCTCTTTTATTCATACAGTCATTTCGATCAGACACTAGCACACCAAGAAGACCATAAAAAAATGTTTTGTTTCTGTCTTTCTGTTGTTTTGAAAAATAATATGAGATACATTGATAAACCGAATAATTGAAAGCATCGTTAGTCAGATATTCTAACTGGATGGAGAATACTATTGACAATTTCTCAGTTTTTTCAGACGGTGCAGTTGCTTTAATTCATTATGTTGTTCCATGAAGCTCTGTAATATTGTACTTCTGAAAGCTGAGCAAGTTTAGCCTTTGGAAACAGTGTCACCAGCCTTTTTAGGGGGGAAAAAACAGCACTTCAGTGCAAACTGTTGTGCCAAGAGCTTACCATCCTAGGGCATACTGATGAGCACATGCACAGAACACAGAGAGAGCAGGGCGGAGACACAGTCTCAGCACAGGCATTGATGGATAACCCTTGATCCCGCAGAATGTAATATCTCTCAGGGCTGAGAGTGCATTATTAATTGAAATCCTTGTTTAGTCCCTCCGTGTAGACCACTATATAATTGCATCTCTACCTCGAAAACTATTTTCAGCAGAATTCAGAATGAGTAAAGTATCTTCAAAATGTGTTGCAAGAAAATCTATTTCATTTACATGTGATTATGTCGCACCGTACGTATTAGGGAGACACTGAATCATTCCAACCATTACCATGTATGGAGCACAAAATAGATGCAGGTAGATTACTCGAGAGTGCAGAGACAATTAAAATGCCATTTGAAAAAAAATAATAATAAATAAGTAAATAAATAAATAGCCATTTGACATAAAATTAACCCCCCCAAGATTAAAAACTAAAAGCAATTGTTAAATAGAATTAATTAGTGTTTGCATGCCCAGCGACAAATGTAAATGACCACAGTGTATTCTGATATTAGACAGAAACTTTCCAATATAAATTTCTTGTAGTTACAAGCACCTTAGTTTAATGAAATGCCTCTTCTTTTGTGACTGTATTTTATGAATATAAATTGGACTAGTCAAACACATTAGCATTTTTTCTTATTCAAGTAGAGCATATCAAATCACACTAGTTTAAAAAGAAAATGTTTCCCAGGAAAATGAAAGTTTTCTGTAGGAGATGGGGGAGGAGGGGTTGGGGAGACGGTTCCCAGGCTAAGGTAAAGGAAAGATTAAATATCTCACTGAAGGTCAGCCTGACATGGAAAAGTAACATCCCTGCAAATCTCAATCTTATCGAAGTGTAAGATCAAGTAAAATAGAAGACTGGGATGTGTTAGGAGATGCCCGACGTAGGTTTAGAAAGATAGACGCAGTAATAATCCCATCTACTCCGAAAGTGGATAAGGAGCCAAACGGGGAACTTAACAACCAGTCACACTAAATGACAGAGCAGAGGGCAAAGAGGTGTGGAAACTGAGAAGATAGACTTCCAAGTCTTTTCCTGAAAGTGCTTAGATTTTGAGGAGAGTCCAACATTGCCTGACAAAAGGGTCTTTGTGCAACAACACCAGGGAGGTGAAGGAGAGCTACTCAGGAAAACCAATGAAGACAGGCCGAGCCTTGTACACAGGACCCGTGGAGAACTTTGAATCACATGGTCTGCAGAAAGGACAATGCCTGCACTGCTAAATGCATGACCACCATATTCAGGCAGTGTCTGAGTGGGCACAGACCAGATGTCTTTAAAGAATCGTGTGGGGTGTTTGCTTTCCAAAAATGTAACAAGCAAATACACAGACTGTGACTTCGAATTGCATTACTAGTCTTAGACTGATCCCCAGACATCTGACCCCTCTGAGTGACTTACCCGCCCTCCCTCAAACCATGATCCCTCTGGGTGGCAGGGGCTCTGATTCGGAGTTCTTGATGAAGCTGGCAAAACAGCCCAGGAGGCTCTGTCTATACATATGGCCCTTAACACCCTGAAGTTCCAATCCCAGAATGATGAAATAGGAGCCTGTCATTATTAAAGGAAGCCTGGAGACATACAGAGAGAGGCTAGCAATTTTAAGGAGAGAAATACCCACTAACCATGGGCGGTGGTCCACGGCTTATCCAAATCCAGGATATCTACAGAAACTTAGGCTGGAAATGTAGCAAACTCATCCGTTCATCGGTGTTTCCAGCTCTAGCCTGAGTTGCCCAAGTTCTTGCCCTTGCAGGAAACCATAAATAAGAGAAAAACACCCAGTATTAACTTTTCCGGAACTTCAAACTATGGTTGCCTGGTTGGTTTCACTAGGATAAAAACATGAAAATGTTCTTGGTTAGCGGACAGAGGGTTTATTTTTCTTCACCAGTTCTAATTGCCCTGCTACCAATCCGAAAATAATTAAAGTGTTTAAAAGTGTCCAACAAGCAAACAACATCCTTGAATAAACTTTAAAACTGGATGCTAATTTTAAATTAGCATTAGATGCAATTTTATCTGAAATGGCATCTTTTTGGCTACAATTCCCATCATATGAAATAAACAGCAAGTTATAAAACTGTCCAAAAATTTCTGAAAAAATTCATCTGCCAGTAAAACAAATGAATAAAGGTTCAATCTCATACAAGAGTCAAAGGAAAATGTGGGGATGGGGGGTAGGTCATAGAATAAAAACCATCTTCCAATAGCATGGCCAAAACAGCCTCAAGTCAGAGACAGAAGTACGGTTTTGAATGAGCTAGCCAAGGATCCTGAGTTGCAGATTCATCATCCATAAAAGGGAAGTAATGATATTTTCATTAGTATGGAAAACAATTCACACAGTGGCTGTGTATATTCTTAAGTATATTTCTTAATTATATTAAGTATATTTTAAGTATAATTTACTGACATTATTCTTGTCGTGGGTTAGTGGGTCAGATTAGCTAGCAAAGAGAAGAGTTTTAAGAAACTAGAAGATGAAAATATATCCAAATGAACCACATGGGAATGGAAGTATGAGAATAGGCATCAAAATCATAAAAGCCAAAGGAAAAAGAAGAGAGAAGCTTTGGGAACATCATAGTTTAGCCTATGATTTAATTAGTGTGGTATGTGACTACCTGATAAGGTCGGTGGTGGCGTATGTGTAGCTTCAGAAACAGGTTATGTCAAATTCTTACATTTGGCCTGATGGACATGAACATATAAATCCATATTCTACTTCCATTAATAAGACTGTTAAACCTCGTCCTGGTCCTTTAAATGTAATTTTACCCAAGTGAAACACATGTGAGCTACACTTAATAGTGGAGAACCCTGTAAACATTCCGGGAAGCCACAGTTACAGTATGTCCTACGGAATCTACTCATGAACAATGCACAATGAGGACAGGCTATTACATATTTAACTTTTAAACAGGAATAGGGTGGCTCCCAGTATAAGCTTCATGAAGATGTTCCATTACATGAACAATCAATCCTCTCATTGGCAATGATGGAGAAATGGCTTAGTTGAGGAGACGCTATATCATATATAAATCAACAATTTGAAAGAAAGAAAGAAAGAAAGATAAAGGAGAGAAACTATGAAACATACTTACCACTACAAAATAATAAATATGTTGTTTGTAATTTAATCATCCCTTGACCATTCAAACAGAAATTCAGGAATTTGCAAACCTCTACATCATTACGATTTTCTCTGTCTTAAAAGATGTAGAAACCTTCTAAATAAAAGACAGACATAATTGGGGCAACTGGGTGGCTCAGTCGGTTAAGCGTCTGCCTTCAGCTCAGGTGATGATCCCAGGGAGTCTGCTTCTCCCTCTCCCTCTGCCCATCCCCCTGCTCATGCTTTCTCTGTCTCCCTGTCTCTCTCTCTCTCATATAAATAAATAAAATATTTTTTAAAGAAGAAAAACAATCATAATGAACACAATGCCATTTGAAAGTTTATTTTATAGATACATAATATTCTAGACAACTACCTCTTGATTTACAATAAAATGAAATAAAAATTGAGATTTAACATGAACTCGTAGCAAATTGTAAATGCTGATCAAGGGACTAAAAAACAAGCAAAGATAGCAGAGAAAGTCAAGAATGATTTAACTGTAGTTTTTGAATGAAGAAAGAGGATTTAAATACATAACAGGAAGGCAGGATGGTAGGCGTAATTTCTACAAATAATTGGCAAGCACACATATCCCTAAAATGTACTAAGCAGCACATGGATGTCCAAAAACAAGGAACACCGGTTACCCAGAGGCCGTGATCACCTTCTCCCTACAAGAGGAACCAGGTCTCCTTGGAAGTTAGGAGGCTCAGACCCACTCCAGGAAGCTCCACTGGTGTTTCCATTTTAAACCGCATTTCAAGAGTTTACAAGTTGACTGTTTTTAAAACATATTGGGTTCATAATGAGCTCACACATTCTTAAAATGTTCTTTTTGCTCTCCTTTAAAAAGTATGGCCACTTTTGTGAACAAATCGTAAACAAAATTTCAGGTGATTATTTTTGGCGAGGTTCCAAGACACAATGGCTAAATGTTTAAATAGGGTAAAAAGGCTAATTATTTTCTTCATTTGGAAAGGAGAGTAGAAAGGCCAGCCTGAGAAACGCTCTACAGAACTTCCGTTTTAAAGCGTTCTTTTGCAATATTTTCATTCAGTGGTTCAGGATCCTAGGACTACAGCTAGGAATATGCAATCAGACTTCAAAAAACACCATTTCTACATCTGGAGATTTATGCAATAATCGCTCCAGCATTAGACTTTTCTAAAGTTGTTAGTGGTCAAAATTACATGTACCATGAAAGCCAGGAAGACTCTCAGAATGGAGCTAAAAGCCAGGTGGCAGGGCACCTACACTTAGGTGCCGCCACAAACCCCAAATTCAAACCAACCTTGGAGTTTTACAAGCCCTTTCCCTGCGCCAACCCCCCAGCTTAAAATAGTCCAGGGCAAAGCTCTGCAGGGAACTGAGTTGATGAGTAGGTTAGGGCTTAAAACCATTTCTTTCAAAACCAAAAAAAAAAAATCTGGTGTTTCTGCCAAACATAAAACTACTCTCCACAGCAGTCCCTAACACCTTTAGGGTTTATAAAAGTGGAAGGCACCAGCAGAGCCGCCAAGGCCAGGGATGCATCATCCCCACAAGGAATGCACTGTTGGGCACAGTTCACCAAGCCTTTCCCGTGGCAATTTTGGACGATGCAGCCCTGTTGAGTCCCAAGACCATGAACCTGCACCAGACTTGGAAAAACACAGGGTTGATATGAAGCAGGTTTGCCACGAAACTCTCTCATGATGCCTTCAACGGGGTGTCAAGCCCCTAACAGAAAAGTGTTCTCAATGAGCCTATGAGTTGACAAAATTTCCCTATTCCCTGAACAGCTTTTCATCCGCAGGCGCCTGTCAGGCCCAGAAGATCTGGAGAGGAACCCTATCCCAGAAGGAAGAGCCAGACCCAGTCATGTGTTGGGTCCCATGAAGGGTCCACACTGCAACTATGCAAAAGACATAAGTAATACTGATTAAAACCATACAAATTCCAGCATCTCACTGATAATATTCCACATGTAGGTTAAAGGTCAAAAATATCCTCCAACACTGTTGTGTTTATTGACAGGGACAAACTTTTCCATCTGTTTCTGATCTTACCCATGACTGGTCGCTGGCCTCAAACAAAAAATCCACGACTAATAATAAATGAAATGAAATTTACGCTTTCCTCTCAATAAGATCCCACCTTCAAGAAGTTTGTACAGTTGCCTTTTTTCCCTGGGCAAATTTCCTTGAGAGAACGGAGAATGCTATGGAGCAGCCAGGCTAAAGGAGAAAGGTGTTAATGAGGACTTGTACCTAAGTATGAGCAAGATTTCCCCTCAACGCAGCTTAAATTAACCGAGCTTCGAGTGGTTTAAATATATAGGAAATAAGGAAAACACTCTCTCTCTCTCTCTCTCTCTCTCTCTCTCTCTCTCATACACACACACACACACACACACACACACACACTCCAGCTCCCTTGAGGATCTGCTGAGGAGCAATTTGAAAACCACCAATTTAATTCATGCCTCTCGTTTCACAGATGAAAAACCTGAAGCATAGAGAGGTTAAATGACTGGCCCAAGGTCACACCTTGTTACTGATGGGCTAGAAGAACAACACTGGCTGGAAGTGCTCTGCCGGCGTGCCCCCTTGAGGCCCACAGATGCAGCCAGGCAGAAAGCTGGGCTGGAGGCCTGGATTTCCATGGGGGGAGCAGTGAGGTGGCAGGAACAGGGTGCTGGGCTGGCCCCTCCAAACACTGGGACAGAGCCAAGGGGTAGTCTGAGCTGGGTGGGAGTCGCTCCCCCTATGCCACCAGAAGCAAGCTCCTCAGCAAGAGGAGGGACATTTGAACATTGAAGAGGCCCACATTTTAAGAGACACAGGAGGGGGGCAGCCCGGGTGGCTCAGTAGTTTAGCGCCGCCTTCTGCCCAGGGCGGATCCTAGAGACCAGGGATGGAGTCCCTCATCGGGCTCCCTGGATGGAGCCTGCTTCTCCCTCTGCCTGTGTCCTCCTCCTCTCTCTCTCTCTCTCTCTCTCTCTCTATATATATATATATATATATATATATATATATATATATATATATATCTCGCATGCATAAATAAATAACATCTTTAATTAAAAAAAAAAAAAGACACAGGAGGGACTTGCAGAGGACCCTTCCATGAGCTGCCCTCTAGAGGAAGTTGAAATAGTGACAGAAACCACGCGGCCCCTAAAAATGGGCCCATGATGATAGAAAATGAAGCTGCAGGACACCCAGGATGCACACCCAGCAAGTACTCTGGGGGATCGCCCTTTCCCCTCGTCCCCACACATCCTCATCCCCATCCCAGCACGAGTCATCGTTAAGGTAAAATAAAGTCAGCATCTCCTTCTGCATGGTATTATCTGAAAGGAGCAATTAGAGATACTGCTCTTTAATTGTAGATACCACCGAGAAGCATATATACATTTCCAGGGGCAACATGATAGGGCTAGAAGGTCAGAAAAATCTGAGAACTGCCTGAAAGATAACCTAGCCCTCCAATTCCCAGACTTTCATGAAAGTACTAGCGGAGAAGCTGAGGGGCGCCTGGGTGGCTCATAGGGTCTGCCTTCGGCTGAGGTCATGATCTCGGGGTCCTGGGATCCAGCCCCACATGGGGCTCCTCACTCAGTGTGGAGTCAGCTTCTCCCTCTCCCTCTGCCCCTCCCTCCTGCTTGTGCTCACTTTCTCTCAAATAAATAAATAAAATCTTTATTAAAAAAAAAAAAAGCAGGGATCCCTGGATGGCGCAGCGGTTTAGCACCTGCTTTTGGCCCAGGGCACGATCCTGGAGACCCGGGATCGAATCCCACATCGGGCTCCCGGTGCATGGAGCCTGCTTCTCCCTCTGCCTGTGTCTCTGCCTCTCTCTCTCTCTCTCTCTCTGTGTGTGTGTGTGTGTGTGTGTGTGTGTGACTATCATAAATAAATAAAAATTTTTAAAAAAGCAGAGAAGATGACATATACTGCCTCCCTAGACAGTTGAGCCCTAGACAGAATGAGTTTAGTCCCATCACTACAAAATGAACCCTGCCAGCTATTCGATGGCAGCTATCATGTCCCTTAAGCTTTCTTTGAACTAAAAGGAAGCCACACAAAGGAAATAAAAAGCAGAGTTGTATATTTTCAAACTCAGGCACATACTACCTTGTATTCTTCTCCTCTGTGGGCATAGAGTAACAGACCTCAATTCTAGAGGAACAGGGCAAAGGTAACAAAAGTCTCTCTGTAGCACAGAGAAGGGGGGCAGTAACCTTGCTAACCCTGAGTGCTGCAACTAAAACCACACAATGGGGGCACCTGGGTGGCTCAGTCCGCTAACCATTTTCCTTTGGCTCAGGTCATGATTCCAGGGTCCTGGGATCAAGCCCCCCTGATGTTGGTGTTGGTGCTGAGCAGGGAGTCTGCTTCTTCCTCTCTCTCCCCTTGTGCTCTCACTCACTATCTCTCTCCCTCTCAAATAAATAAATAAAATCCTTTAAAAAAATTAAAAAAATAAAACCACGCAATGCTGGAGGCTGCCAGTTTTTGCCAGACACTAAGAGTGAACAAGACAGGAAAAAAAAAAAAGAATGTGCAAGACAGAGTCTCCATAGAATGATGGGTGCAGGGTGATGAGGAAGAGGAGGAAGAGAGTGGAAAGAATGGTGTGCATTCAGGTGAAGGCGGAGAACCGGTAAGAAATGACAGGTAACCCTGAGAGGCCAATGGATACTAAATCATCAGTGTATGGTGTTCTGGAACTCCACACCTCTTTTTCCTAGAAATCATCACTTATTCTAAACTTTATCCAATTTTTCAAAGCAAAAGTATGGAGATTGTGTGGTAAGTAGCCATGATAAATTAGGCTTTACAAGTGGCATGGTGCACTTGATACTGCAAGGAAAAGTCAAGTTCATTTACTCCTCCAAATCTTGAGTGAAATATCGTAGAATGAGAGAGCTGATTCTGTGAAGCAACCAGAGCAACCTGAAAAGGTGAACATTTTCCGAACAGGTGATAGTCGACTGGTAGGACCAGTTCAGACGGGACAAAAAGAATGATTATTTAACCCAGTCACTAAGCAGATGCCTTCTGGTTAATATTTGATGTATTACATGTAGTGTTGGCCTCCTTGATTAGAAATGAAACAACACACATTGTTTTAAATAATAAACAGAGTGATGCATTACTACATACCAGCCTACTACTGTTTGGTGCTTTTCGTAGATCAGGTGTATGAGTTAGGGTGTAGACTAAGCTGCTATAACAAAGGGACCTCAAAATACAGTGGCTTAAATGAGAGAGAAGTATGTTTCTTTCTCACATCACCGTCCAAAGTGAGGCAGGCCATCCCAGGCAGGTAAGCAGCTCTGATCCACAAGGCCACCCAGGGCTCCAGGTTCCTCCACAATGTTCAGGGTGGCTCACTACCATCGATCTACTTTCCCATTCACAGGAAGGGGAGAAAGAGGAAAAGGTGAGCAAGTAGCTTCTTTTTCTAAATTGAAAAGTTCTGCTCATATTCCATGGGGCAGGACCCTAATGGCATGGCCATGTCTAACTCCAGGGGAGACTGGAAATATAACGTATAACCATATTTTTAGCCAAAGTTCAAGCAGTTGTGTTATTAATAAGAGACAAGAGAGGAACAGATATTGGGAGGCAGTTTGCAAGTCTCTGTCATTTTACCTCATGTAGCCCTTTCAACGATCCTATAGCATAATACTTTCTTTTTATGAACAGTGCCTCTGAGGTTATCAATAATTTGCCCAAGCACCACCACAGGAAGTTGCAGAAAGGGAATTCAAACTCAAGTCCATCTGCCTCAAAACTCATCTTCATTCTATTACACCATGTGCCACGTGCCCAATTAATCTCACTCCGGCTGACAAGGCCCACGGTAAGGAATAAAGCTCATGCCGTGTGGCCTTTTTTTTTTTTTTAAGCCAATGTCTTTTAAGAAAATAACAATACCACCAGAAAGGTTTTTATAAGGAAAAGAATGTCAGAAACTCCTTTTTAGAAAATAAAAAGTTGTGAGGAGAGGAAAATTGCAAGGAATGTATTAAAATACCACTATAAAAGACACTTGAAAGAATGGGTTTTTTTTTTCCCCTACCACTATAAGGCAATCTATTTCGGTGGTGTTGACTGTGAATTGTATTGATAAGAATAAAAGGGCTCATATGGAATGACTTTCTTATTATTGAATATCCACAATAAGCTGCTGCAGAACAATCTAAACCAGCAATGGTCTGTTTTGGTAGAGTTGGTGTGATACATATGTACACACGCACGCACACACACACGTGCACACACGTGCCCGTGCATACAAACACACACACACACACACACGTATCTTTATAAGACAGCATCACTGCTCCCTACTAATCTTAAATTCCTAAACACCCGAATGGATCTAGGTCCTGAGATAAACACTCGTAGAATAAGAATTTACAGTCCTACGTGTTCATTAAATTTGCGTAAGAGCTTTCAAGAAAGGAAGGCTCTGTTTGGGGGGAAGGGGTTCCCCCCGCTTCGCCCCCTCAAATCGAGAGATATGTTTTATAATCTACAGCCAGCTCACTGGCAAATCTCCATTCTTTCCAACCTGACAGACTGTTTGTCAGTTAAACTCCCCTTGTCGTGTATCCCTACCACTGCCAACTCATGCACGGAGACCTTCACTTTTACTGCTACCACTTGCACCCTATGCAACCTTTGTCATTGATCACTGATCCGATCCAGTGCCCACATGTTCTCCAAGTGCCTACACAAGTAATGAGGTACTTGTGGTGTAAAATTAAACTGTCAACTGTCAGCGATTGATAACCACAGTGAGAGCTGACCTAGAACACCTGCAGCAGTGGCCAAGACAGGTGTGACATGTTTGATCGCTGAGGCCTGCTAGTCAGGCTGACCCAGTGCTGTCCCTCCATGGACTCTCCCTGCATTTCAGCCTTCCAGCTTCCCCAGCGCACGGCAGCAAGCATCACCAGGTTGCAGAAACCATTCTTTGGGCAGCTGGTCAGAGAGGCCATGAAAGCAGATCTCGAGTCGGCAGGTTGGTTTGAAAGCAATAGGGCCTAGAGAATTGCAAAGGTGGCATCTGGAGTCAGCCTGGTATTTTCTCCTGCACATACCTCCAGATTTCCTCTGAAAGCCAGTGTTGGTGGCAATCTTCACACATACCACCCTCCCTCAATTGGAGTTTCCAGGCATGTGCCAGTGCCTAGCAGAAGGGCCTTCCCTTCAGGGCAGGCACATGGCAGTCATTAAGAGTCTGGTGGAAGAATGAAACAGTCCTAATGGAACCGCCTTATGGCTCTGAGCATTTGCTAGAAGGCATTTAAGTTGAACTGGCTCACATTCTGTTAAAGCACCATAAATGCGAGCTTTTCCTACTCATATGTAATTGAATAACCAGCACAAAGGAAAAAACATGTCCCGCTCTGCCTATAATTGTTTTTAGTCGGAGCTGTTGCACAGCATTTAAGCAAAGTTTTTATTTAAAAGTTGCATTATTTAAACATGACAGATAGATTTAAAAAAAAAAAAACTTACCCTGAATGCACTGAAATACCTAAAACATCCTTTGTGAAAATCTGAAAAGCATGATGGGATTCCCATCCCATTCCACCATCCCACCCCCACCCAACAGTTGCACTATATTAAGTTCATGTGATGAGAAGATAAAAATCTATTAACTTTCTGCTGACCTTATCGACACAGGAATCTCTGCAGACATTACAAAAGCCATATCTCTTCTGACTTTTACATCCAGAACCTCATGCTCCAAAGTCCCAAACCAAATGTAAAATCTTCATGATGAGTGAAACCCTGACACCAATTCAGATTCCGGACTTGCTGGCTTGCAGTCGATGTAGCCTCCTCTGGGGCACAGGGCTGGCCTTTACTTTGCATTTGACTTGAGGGGCTTTTTTTTTTTTTTTTTTGCCATATGCTACTGGGGACTCTGAATCAAAACTATTTCACGAGGACCATATGTTACAAGAAATGCATGATGGAAAGTGAACGGCAAGAAGTTGCCCCATATCACTGGGTGATGTATTACAAACATAATTAAACCTGAGTAATGTGCAGTGTTATTTCAGTTAATCATTGCTTTTTTCAATTTAAGCAAGGAAAACATAGCCCAATTTCCAAATGACACACCAAAGTCCAGATAAGCTAAAAGCGAATTGATGGAAAGGAATAAAAGAAGAGCTGTACAGCATTGTTTAAGCTTCTGTAAAAGGTCTTGGGGTATTTGAGATACATCCATAGGAAGGTGACACATGAGAGTTCCATGTAAATAAGCGACTTAAAACACCACTCATTTTCCTTCCAAATCAACAACAAATTCAGATCAACGCCCATTTATAAAAAAGCAGCAAGTCAAAAGATCATGTGTGTGTTGGTTATTTGGAATTCAAGAGCATGTTTTCCCACACAGATTCTGTTATCAATAGCCATTAGGTTCCCAGGCTAAGCCATGAAGACCTATTTAGCCCATTTGTTCCCAAAATTTGGTATCTCTGCCTTTATGGCACTACTTGGAAGAGGGACAGAGAATATATTGACTTCAAACTCAGTTCAATACATTTATTTGGTTGCTACCATATTTTCTCAGAATGTACTGGTTACTACACTTCCCCAAAGAATATCCCAATTTCCTCTCTCCCCACAAGCCCACAGCTAAAAGAAATCACTTTCTATTCTGAACCATCAGAATGTTTTATCTATACTCTCATAATCATTTTCTTTTTTGTTTGTTTTAAAGACTTTATTTATTCATGAGAGACACAGAGATAAAGGCAGAGACACAAAAGGAGGGAGAAGCAGGCTCCCTGCAGCTAACCTGATGAGGGAGACTCAATTCCAGGACCCTGGGATCACGACCTGAGCCCAAGGCAGATGCTCAACCACTAAGCCACTCAGGCGCCCCTCATAATCACTTTCTACCTGAATTACAGGTATTTGTGAACTGTGCTTAACTCCCCCACCTGAACTTGTTTTTATATTTCCCACATCCCTATTCCAAGCCCCGAATTTAGCAGGTTCTAAGTTCACATATGTGAATGGATGATCGAGGAAATAAAGGAATAGAATCTACTAGAGTTGCCAAACATTTTTTTCTCCATCCACTACCCTGAGAATCATAGGATATGATTAGAGGAGAGAGGGAGAGAATATAATAATGATGAAGATGAGGATGAGGTGATTTTGCAAATAATATTTATTGTATGTTTACCTTATGACATGCATTGGCCTAGGACCTTACAAGTATTAATTAATTTACTCTCCACAATACTTCTGTGGTAGGTAGTATGTATGTGCCCTTATTATAATAGATGGGGATACTGGGTGCCAAGTGACAATAAGCAATTTTTCCAAGCTCACAGAAATTTCTGAACACAGAAGTGTATTTGCATAAGAAGGGATATCTCCAAGGCTTCTCTCTACCTTTCTGATCTGCTTTAGAGAAGGAACTTCTCAGGAGGCAATATAGTCTAGTTATTTCTTCAGCTCTCATTCATGAATCTGAATATAAGCCCTATGAGAGCAAAGACCTTGTTGGTCTTGTTCACAACATCCCCAGCCTCTAGAACAGCAGGTAGGCCACGGATGTTTGCTGGATGAAGGAGTGAATGAGTATGTTAGGCGTTGATAGTCAGGCTAAAGGTGGAACTGAGAACAAAGGTTCCCTCTGAGAGTCTGGGGGTTTCCAGTCCTATGGGGAGAGCTTCCCAAACTTGTCTGATGATAACAGTCACCTGTGTCCTTTGATTAAAAAAATCTCCTCTCCCTAGAGATTCTGAGTCAGTGACCTGAGGTGAGGCCCAGGGATCTGTTTTTTGTTTTTAGATTTTTATTTATTGATTCATGAGAGAGAGACACAGAGACATAGGCAGAGGGAGAAGCAGTCTCCTCACAGGGAGCCCAATGTGGGACTTGATCCCTGGACCCTGGAATCAGGCCCTGAACCGAAGGCAGACGCTCAACCACTGAGCCACCCAGGAGTCCCGCCCAGGGATCTGTTTTTGTCGATGTGTTCCTTCTGTGGTTTGAGACAGATGCTTCACATGGCTCTAAGCTTGAGAAATCCTCCCCAAAGGATTTCATTCTGTCTCTTGGGACACCATCTCCATGGCCATCGCAGACATTTGCAAATTCCCCAGCAGTGACAAACACCTTCTCAGGCCACTGCCGCCGCCTCTTCAAGAAAACCTGTGTATTGTGCTGGATTGCAACAGGGGATGGGGTATTTTACTTCTGCTTCAGCTGACCTCTCTGTGGAATTCTGTGAATCTCAACCATGCCCAGGAAAGCTTCCATTCATAAGTTTCTTCCCCCACTCCTGCGCTTTCCGAGGGTGCATCAATGTCTGCTGAATGAATGAATGATGGAACAAATTCTAACGTGGGCAAAACAAGTAAGCCTGGCAGCTGTGAAGAACGGAAGTGTTTTGTGAATCTCAGTTTGGGGTTGCGAGTAGTAGCATACAAAAACAAACAATGACAAACAAAATACATTAACACATCCTGTTTCCATTGCTTTCCTTCTGACTTGAAGCGCATTCTTAGAACAGCTAATCATCTCTAGGGCTCAGAGATTATTATTTACCTCTTCAAAAATATTTTCCTTAGCCATCAGGGGACAGATATTATGACCTCAGGATCTAAAAGATTACTGTAGCCTTGCAGATATCACTCTCTCTCTTTTTTTTTTTCTCATTCTTATTCTCTTCGCTTCCTCCAATCTCGTAACCTATGCCCAGAAATCAGTAAAGAACATTAATCCCGGTTAGGAGAAAAGGCATGTGGCCGAAGATACTTTCTACAATTGTCTGGAGTCTAAAACTAGGTTTCTGAATCTCAGCAGCATTGAAATTTTGAACAAGATAATTTTTTGTGCTGGAGCGCTGTCCTGTGCATCGTAGCACGATGAGCAGCACCTCTGGCCTCTCAACCCACTAGGTGTCAATAGCAACCCCCCCACTCCAGTTCAGAGCTGTGACAACCAAAAATGTCTCCAGACATTTCCAAATGTCCCCTGGGGGTCAAAATCACCCCCAGTTGAGAACCCTAATCTAGAATAATTTTTAAAGCAATGTATTTTTTTAGTTGATGGATTGGCCAATATTTGGTACTTACGTACGAGGACACATCAACCTGTAAAGTGGCTTGAACATTAAACAAAAATTTGAACATAATTTTCAAAGAAACTATTGATTACAAAGGATCATGACGACCCTCTTAGGTGTGAATCTGGTGGGATCCTGGAGGAAGCTGGAATGGAATCTGACATAGCTGAGAGTTTACAAAAAACTCAGTTGGGGGGGAAAGCAGGAAGACCAACTAAAATGTCTCACTTTTGGCAAAAACATCCATCGTGTAACGCGCTTTGCCAACATCTTTGCCCTTGGATTTTTTTTTTTTTAATTTAAGGGTAGTTCAAGGGTAGTTTTAATCTGTATGTTCCTGGTTCCTATAATCTAAAAATCATCAAAATGCTGTTTTATAAGAGTATCTCCTAAACTTTGATGTCCAAGAAGCCTAGGGGCCTTTTTTATGTGCTTATTTTCTTTTGAACCAGGAAATTGTGTTTTGCCAAGAGCAAATGGAACTTGAGCCTCAAAAGATTTGAGTTCTGTTTGAAACGTAGAACCCACAAATTCTCCACAAGTTTGCAACTTGCAAAATACATGCTCTCACTTTCCCTCCATCCAAATCTCTCTTGGTTCTTTTTTTTTCTTTTTCTCTCTTTTTTTTTTTTTTTTTTAGATAAGAATGCAGAATCGTGGAAGGTTTTATTCACAAAAGAAAAGGAGTATCACAAATTTCTGAGTTCCACAAATTTTGCCTTGTACATTAGGAATAAACGTAAAGCTGTCTTGCCCTTTAATTATATTTGCACAATTTTTCTCTACTGAGAATTAGGTTTGTTACATCTTATTTTCTCAACAGGTCTACAGAATCTACAGCCAAGAACTGACTGCTACTTGATGGTCCATGACTTTTAGTTAGAGCTATGAGAATCAAATTTGAAAGCAAAATGGAAGTATAAATTAGTAATTAGCATAATACATTTTGGCTACATATTTTGTTATAATACAAGTGTGAATGCAGGGGCTTTTTTACTTCGAGTAGAGATGACACACAACATTACATGAGTTTCTGGTGCAAGGCATAGTGATTCAACAACTCTGTCCATTATGCTCTGTTCACCACTAGTGTGGCTACCATCTGTCACGATGCAACACTATTATAATATCATTGACCCTATTCCCTCGGCTGTGCCTTTTATTTCTTGGTTCTGTTTTAAACCACAGTTAGCAAAATCCTAGATGCCTAAGGATCACTCCAGGAGAAAAAGAGCTATGAGGCTGCAAAGAAATTCTGCTTCGAGTTGGACTCATCATCAAAATAGTCCCTAGGTAAGAGAAGATGAGAGAAGATAAATGGCAAGAAGAGAGAATAAAAAAGGCAAGCGAGAGATCCACGAAGCAACGTGTTCTTTGACTTTCCCCAGGACCAAATCCAGCAAACAAGATATTACATCAAAGTTAAATTGTTTACATATTAGATGACCTGTCCATTTTTTCCTTACCATTGATTTCCACAGTACAAAAATATTATTTCAGTGGCAAGGATGTAAACCTTATTCATAACAGGATTTCAACCACATCCTGAGAACGAAGCATCTCCTCAGATAGTGTGCCCTCATTTATATTGAAGGCATGCTGGTTTTATTTGTCAGTGTTTGTTGAGGGGGTCACAATATCAGGAAGCAGGAGATGGCTCATCAAAGCGTCTCTGCAAAGCCCCTACTACTCATCAATTAGACAGTACCTTGTTTTTAACATCAGGGCGGAAATGCATCTCCCTTGACCCATTGTTAGAAGCTTCCTTCTGTCTTTAAGTTTTTTGGAAGTAGCACTCAGGACTCAACTTCTTTTTTCCAATAGGTAATTGTCACTAATTAATGCTCCTGTTGCATACAAGAATGTGGACCTGTGACCCTGAGTAATCTGGGCCTGTATCTCTGGCCTTGGAGCAAGGACACTCTAATCTCCTGACACTACTCACGGGGCCTGGGTCACAGACACAAGGCTTCCCGCTGGGTTCCTGAACAGGCCTCACTCTGCTTCAAAGCCAGTGAGTTCAGCGCGGCAGCCGGACTTCAAGGGCAACGTGGCATCTGGCCAGTGGCAGCTGTCTGAGGTGAGGAGAAGCTCTCCTCCCTGAAGATCGAGATCTTTCTGCTGAAGCCAGGGCCTCCAGTTTCATTCATTCCACACCCATTTGCCGGGCACCTATTCTATGCCAGGCTCTGTCCTTGGCACTGAGGATAGAATGAAGATGATCAAGTACTTGGTGGCGGGGAACTAGAACTACACTCGAGCTCAGCACTTTATTAAAATCTTCTTTTCAGTATAACTAGACAAGGCGGTCTTGTTTTCCCTTTTATGTCTAACGGGATTTAAAAAGAACAGTGCTTGTGACTTTCTCCTTTATAAAATCGGATGATCTCATATATCCATTACTTTATCTCATTTCTCCATAAGATTTTTCACTTACTTTCCCCCCGCTTCCCCCTTCTTTCTCTCTCTCCGTCTCTCCCTCTCTCACACGCACACACATACACACAGACTAAAGCATGGGAATTTCTGATGAGCATAATACTCAGAATGACTTCAAGATAAAAATATGTCATCTCCCATATCCTCAGTGAAGCACTAGATTATTGCGGACACCTGTCCAATATTCCTCCCCCACTTACACAGAGCTTTATGTCTTGCTTTTCCTCTGGTAGTAAATCTTTCTCCAAAATCAAGGCTAGGAACTACCCTTGTGCATAAATAATACCACTGGCTTCATTTCAAATCAATAAAATCTATGTAAACAAATGCCCAGTATTTAGAAGAAGAAGAAGAAGAAGAAGAAGAAGAAGAAGAAGAAGAAGAAAGAAAGAAAGAAGAAGAAGAAAACACTAAACTTTAAAACACATAAACCAAAGACCTACTGCTTATTTTGTAAACTAGTCTTCACATCAGAAATGTTGGATTCCTTTGGATAACTTTTTCCCATGTTTCTTTTCAAATGTTTACAGCAGTTCCATTTCCGTGGCTCAAGAGCATACATTCATTGAGAAGTAAGGTACAAGCATGTATTTCATGACGCTGCAGGCCTAACTGATAAAAACAAATCTGCCAGCTAATAAGCAGTGATCTTTTCACACTTCTTTTTAGCTTATACTGATGTGTGCAACCACGTTAGGAAGACAGCGTTAACACAGTGCCTATAGGAATATCCTGGAGCTGAGCTGCTAAGTTCAAAGCTTTCTCCTCTACTGAGTTTGGCAAGTTATTCAACCTCTCTGTGCCTCAGTTTTCTTATCTGTAAAATGGGGGGTTAATCACTATAGATCAGATGAGTTCACATCTTTAAAGTTTTTAGGAAGCCTCTGGCCCATAGCATAAGCTCTCTGTAAGTGTTGAGCACTACACACATGTTTATAAAACACATTGGCTTGCACAAATATGTGACCCGATAATTAAACAAAAGAAAGGCAGATTAGAGATATGTTGCCACCTTGGCTTTACTTCCTCAATATGCCTTGTCTTCACTGTGTTCCTGTCTCCCGTAGCCAACTTTAAAGTTGTTAAGACAAGAACCCTGTTTTATTCATCACAGAAGCTCCCATTTGGCTCAAGATGGTGCTTATACATGGGGGGCAGGGGGTGGTGGGGGGTGAGGACGGGAGTGAGCATGATAATATGAGCTGCATGAATAAACACATGGATTTCATTCTTTATTTTGAGGCTGAAATAGAAGTTATTTTAAACTAGCATTTTTATCACAAGCACTATTGAGGTTACTTCTATATTAGTGGTAAAATGTTTGCCCTATTAATTTGATTGAGACATTTCTAATGAATTCAGTAAGACTTGTCCAGCTTTTTCTACTTCTTAAAAATAAATAAATACCCATAAAATCATCCCATACACACATACCTGCCAACTCTTCATAGGGATGAACTATTTCATACCATTGTGTTCATACTCCAGTTGTTTCTGGAAATTCTGATTTCAGGGAGCTCAGTTTGGTAACCAGGAGGCATTCCACTGGCATCTTAAAGGGTGTTGTTAGTTTTTTGTGTTTGGGTGTATTAATTTTTTTTTTCCCAATTGCAATTCAAACAATGAATTCTCCAAAGTTGGTGACATTCACTCTACAAAAGTGCTGAGTTAATATTGCTCTTTAAAGTAAATACAAGCATTTCTTGGACTAGATACCATCAACTCTAATTTTATTTTCCTCACATAAATGTTAATCAAGAACTAAACAGATAATTTCCTTCTGTCACACAGCAATTCCACTGTGGTGGAACAAAGTGTTATCTTAAGTTTCACAGAGCAATTGTTCAATAATTCCTGTTGGTGGCTCCTTTCCAAATCTTCTAGAATGGCCCAGCCTGCTAGCCCTTGAAGCAGGAGGAGGGCGGGCAAGGGTGGGTGGGTTGCTGTCACTCAAGAGCTCAGTGTTGTCGCACACTTGCTGGTTCTCCCCCAGGAGCAGCTCCTGCTCACAAGGCGGCCACCCGAAGCATGCTGTCTCTTTGATGACAACTGCTAAGAAACCTCTAAACCTTGAAAGTGTACAAAGGGAGCTTGGAGGCGGCAAGGAAAGCTTCATGTCATCCTGGTTTGGTGAATTAAATTATTAGGAAGTTTGGAGAAGAGGAGATAGGAGGCTTAGAGAAGAAATTCATTCCTTGAAGCTGAAAAGCAGCACCAAGATCAGTCCTTTCTCAAGTTCAAAAAATTCTGCCTCAACCCCAGAAAATATTGTTCCAACTTACACTACCCAACCCCTGCTTAAAAAAAAAAAAAAAAAAAAAAAATTACAAAGCCATCCTTTAGAGTTGGGCCAATTAATCTTTTTTAGGTAGGCTGCCCAAAGAAGAAGGAAAACTCTAATACTTGTTTTCCCATCAACTTCCCCATACGGATGAAATAAGTTTGTTGAACTTCAGATGCACAGAACCCTCAGTCTATCCAGGACACCAAAGATTTGTTCATGATGCTATTCAACAAAATTTAAGAATTGAAATGAGAGTAGAAGAGATTGACATTAATCAATTCAATTCTCCAATGTCTTACAAGGCTTGAAGGCCTTTGATCCAACAGAAAGTAGGGTCATGTCTCTATTTTATTTCCCCCTCCTCCCTCATAACTAGCAGCAATTAGTCAAACAATGAATTTTTTGAAGATGTGGGTGGGAATAGCTTGCTGGAGGAATGGGTTTCCTTCCCCCCCTCACAAAAAAAAAAAAAAAAGCTGACTTTTTTTTTTTTTTACTTTTTCAATTAAGAGACAAAGATGGTAGGGGAAATGTTAGCAGAGGCAAGACCTTGGGTAAAATTTTTATGTGTTTCTGTTTTTTTTAATAATCTTTATGATGAAAGTGAATTGTTTGCATAAGGTGTGTGTGCATAAGGTGGGGTTTGTCTTTTTGAACTGACTTGAGTGTTTACATAAACACCAGAGCATCTTGCTAAGATGCAGATTCTGGTTCAGTAGGTCTGGGGTGGGCCTGAGATTCTGCATTCCTAACAGGCTCCCATGTGACACACACATTGTGGGGCCATGGATTACATCTTAAGTAACACAAGTGTGGGCTCATCAGATTAAAAGCTACACCTGGTGCCTTCTCCTGCCATGCTGAATGAAGCTAATAAACTTGACGCCCAAATTTTTGAGGCAACAACCAAAGACGGAATTGGAGAAAAAACTGAAAGAGCTTATAGAATGTGAGCTATGATTTTTTTCACTGATTTTTCTCTTCTTTGAACAGGTTTGCTCTGTGAGACCTAACCTCATACTGGCCAGAATCTAGTGGCTTGTGGGAGGAGCAAGACTATGAAAAGAAGAGATTTCCTACCTCCTCTGGTCCTAGCCTCCGAATGGACAGCCCCTCTGACATCAGCATTAAGGCTGGCCACTTACATTCATGCACAGCATTTCAAGCCCTGGAATGCTGAACCTTGAGTGGCCCCAGGGCCACATCTTGGAACAGCCTTCTCCCCTCTCCCCCGAGGTGAGTGGATTTGCATTCCCCATAGCCTTGCCCCTAGACCCTCAGCTCCACCGCACTGAGCTCTTTCCAGGTTCTCTCCTTCAAAAGACTCCTCTACCCTTGGCCGTTCTTCATCACTTCCTGAAACTCTCTTTCCTTCCTGTTCAGTGCCATCACAATGAGAAACCAATTGCCTATCTATCATCTCATTCAGTCCTCATATTAGGTCTGTGGCAGATTATTGATCTCATTTTAGAAATAAATTTCAACATAGAAAAGGTAAGTGGCTTCCTATGAAAAGTCCAAGTATGTAATGAGACCAGGCTGAACCACACACACACACACACACACACACACACACACACACACTTTCCACTATCTTGTTTACTCCCGCTAGCCCTTTAGCTCTCTGCTAAAGCAACCACTCCTTGGATATGGCAGCGTGGACATAGCTGATAAGTTGGGAAACTGCAGGTGAGTCTAGTCCCTGTGACCTTCACCGAGAACCCGAGGGCAAAGTGGGGGCCGGAAAGAAGGCTGAAGCGGGAATGGGAAGACCTCCTCAGTGTGTGGCACCGTCTTGAGTGCACCCTGCTGTCCTCCCATGGGGGAGGGAGGAGTCACTGAAGACATTTGGGCATCGACCCGGACAAAAACAAGAGCCCAGTAGCTTTTTATATCATTTGTCAACCTTAACCAGTCATTACTTCAGTTCACTTTAGCAAAAATAGAAAGGATAAAATATAGCCGATGGGCACTATGTCCTTAGGCAACTAGTAAGTAAACTCCAGCCTGGCTCACCACCACCCACCGAAAGGTAACTGACCTACAAACATCAGTTTCATAATATTAATTTGCATTTTGCTTCCCCGCTGCATGTGCAACATAGAGCATAAATCAATTAAATATTTGATCAGTGCATATTAGTGATGAAAAACAAGTGAGCATTGCTCACAGACACAAACCATAGAGTGGGCTCAAGTATTTTAATTAAAAGCCACTGTCCTCTCAAGGAAAAAAAAAAGAGTTGCTTCTTCTACTTCCGTAGCAGCATTCTGTTAAAGATGGTAATCACTCACCTAAACAGTAAAAAAAAAAAAAAAAAAAAAAAAAAAAAAAGAAGGAAACAAAAAACACAAAAAGCAAAAACAAGGTCCATTCTTTCTCTAGTCAAAAAAAAAAAAAGGAGGGGGGGGAGTCTTCTTTAACATCCAAACCATACCTGAGCCAACAAGAGCTACTAGCCTGCAAAATACGGTGGCATTTTCACAGTTAATTTTGCTGCCATTTGTGCCTGAATTTATCGTGGTTTAGAAAAAGTAAATTGCGGAGCTAACACAGCCCGGGCTCGGGAGCGCACCAGCCGCGCATCCCCAGTCGGGCTGGATATTTAGTGCCGCTGAGCCGAGAAGGCCGAGGGGGGAGCCAGGGGAGGGATTACTGCTCGGTGCTGCCCATAAATCACCCCGAGCACTTCACACAGTTCCACACTCACAAATAAGGCCTGGCTGGCAATGTGTCACCTGCTACACAAAAGGAGGGAGAGCCCTGGATGCCTTTGGCCCTCCTGGCCCTTCCCCTCCTGGGAGCTCCTGAAACAGGGAAGTACCCCAGGACGTTTGCTCTCACTCTCCTTCCTTCTCGCTCTCTGCCCTCACTTGCCCTGGGTGGGGGTGGGGGGGGGACGACTGGGCATCAGGTAGCCGGTGATTTCAGCAAAGGCGGGTCACCACCCACGGGCGGTGCCAAAGTCACTTGTCACTTGGGAGCCAACAGGGCCCTGGCCCTCCCTGATTGACCTTTTCTGAACCAAAGGCCATAAAGCAAGAGTGCCCTCCATCATCAGGTGCCTCCTGGCTCCCAGACCAGCATCAGGACTGCCCTGCCCGCCCCTTCCCGCCCGAGAGTCAGTCGTCCTCCAAATATGAAAATCAGGTTTTTAAAAATTATTTGTAAATACGAACTTGCTTTCCTTTTGAAAACCTGCACGAACCTCTAGGGGATGCTGGTCCTAAATGGACAGGAGATGAGGACTATGAGACCCAAAGGCTAAAGTGAAAAACAGCACCCTGGTGTCCCCCCCAGCCCCCCACCCCCACCCCCACCCCACAGAACCAGCCCTTCATGTTCTAAGACAGTCATCAACACGATTCCTGAAAACAATAGCGGCTTCTTGTTTAAAATGGAACTGCACCTGCTAGAATAACGTGTCAACAAACAATTGCTTTGTTTTTCATATTAGCCATCCGAGCTGAAGCAATGGGACTTCCTGAAGTGAATACTGGAAGACTTATTCTTAGAAGGGGACAGAATTCTCAATTTAACACAAGGCTCAGAGGGCCCGAGTGATGGTCATCTTCCTTCCTTCTTTTGTATTCCCCAGTGTTCATCTTATTTGGTTTTCAACAGGTTTGTTTCCATTGCAACCCTCTGGCCTCCAACGCCCACAGTGCCATATTTGGCAAACACACTCATTTCTGCTTCCTATCTGTGAATGACAAAGGGCTTTAATTGCTGTTCCACTATTTCAAACAGTTCTCAGAAGATGCCTCCCTCCTCTGTTGAAAGAGTTGGGATGAAGCCTGGTGAAAAAATTCCTTGCCAAGTGTTCAATCATTGCTAAATCATTCTGTTCTTTCAATGTAGCACTCTAATTATGATGTCTGTTTCCAGCGTTCCTATCGCCATTTGATGCTTGTCTGTTGATCAGGTTGGGACACTTTTTAAAAGGAGTTATTTTGGTAGAATAAGGTGCTTGGTTGTGATTAAAAAGTGTTTTAAATGATTCGGCCAAGGTTGTCTCCACGGGCTCAGGAAGTAACCACAGCCAAAATGCCCCAGCGAGGGCGCCTAGGAAAGGCTGCTAACACCTATTATTACCTTTATCAAGGTCCAGCCAGACACCAGGCTCATGGGAACCAGCAAGGTCTGTGCCTCCAACACCACGGATCCTAATGCAGCCAACGCTAGCAGTAAGTACTTGACAAGGACATGAGATCCATTTAAAAGCACTTTTTTTTTGAAGCGTTTGTTTTCGCTTCTGTAAAATGGAAGGAGATACAAAACTACACACTATGATTTTATGCTATTTTGAGAATGAAAAAGTAGCATGAAAAACACAGCCTGATATAGAAGGAAAGCATGAACTGATGCTGTGGGACGGCTCCCTTCTAAATTCCTTTTTGGCTTAGAAAGCCCAAGATATCTACTCCAGCTAAAGATCCAGCCTTGCAAAGGAATTAATATAGATAAAATAGTCCAGTGTGCCCGAGAGCATTGAGGAGTTTTCCTGTTCATTTAAATCTTTGCTCTATTTGACATTTCCTAATCTATTAATTGAGAATTTACTTAGGCTCTCAGTACCTCAGTTTCCTAATCTATTGAACAGGCGTATTAATAGTACCCCTTAATTGAGTCACGGGGAGAATTAGGTACATTAATACGTGTAAATCTAGAACAGTGCTTGGCAGGTAGTAACTACTCCCCATAAGCATTAGCAACCAGGAGTGGTTGTTGCAGAATCGCTGTTGGATTCATTTGGTTTATAAATGTTTTTGGAAAACAAACAAGCTCAGGTAGGAGTTGTTAGGTGTGTCCTTCTCAAATGGCTTATACATGGGTGCCTGAAACATCGGCCGTGCAGTCTGCACCGTCACTGGTGACCGCCACCATTACCTGCTGGCACTGACACACAGGTAAAGCAAAACCCACCAAAAAGAAGAAACCTCCTTAAGACTGAGAAGACACGGGACATTGGTCACCAAGTTTAAAAGCCAGCAATGTCTGAGGCACCTGGCTGGTTCAGTCGGTTAGGCGTCTGCCTTCGGCTCAGGTCATGACCCAGGAGCCCCATGCCCAGCTCCACATAGAACCCTGCATCCAGCTCCCTGCTCAGAGGGCAGTCTGCTTCTCCCTCTGCCCCCTCCCCCTGCCCCTCACCCCACTTGTGCTCTCCCTCTCTGGCTCTCCGTCTCCCTCTCTCTCAAATACATAAATAAATTCTTAAAATAAAATTTTTTTAAGCTGACAATCTCTGTTTCTGACACTCTAAACCTTCTTTCTCCATACTAAATATTTTGAGCTGTCACACAGACAACAACAGATCTGCCCTACAAAGGGGGCCTGCACAGTTTCTGCCAATTCTTTCTTAAAAAAATGAATTGAGCTAAGTTCACCTCCAGCCAGGAGATCATGTATCTAAAGCCCCAAGTATTTGTGGGCCATATGACACAGAGAATATTTTCAGACTAAGCAAAAGTACCCAGCTCTGTGCCTGATGCAATTTGTGGCACCCACCCAATACAAGTCGTAAAACATGTCAACTCCCACCTATGTGCAAAGACTATATCAGCATATTCTGGAGACATTTTTGTCAGAATGAATAAGGTAGCAAAATATCAGTGGGAATTAGTTACTCTGATTAAATGACTATTACCTTTCATTTATGGAGCTCCTATTGTGTACCTGGCATTGCGCTGGCTCCAGAGTTTCAAAGATAAGATCAAACACTCATAAAACCAAGCCATGCTCTTGAAGACTTGCAGACAATATAACGGAGTGGTTAAGAGAACAGGCTCTGGGGTCAGACTGCCCAGGTCATGGTCACTTAGAAGGAGGAATGGCAGGTGATTAAAAAAAAAAAAAAAAACAAAAAACAAAAAAAACACTTTTTCCCTTCACCATCTTTTCCCAATTCGGCTCTGTTTCAGATGGAGTTTATTTACTGAGCAAGAGACCGAATGAAAGAGTTAAGTCAAAACTCCTAAAATCCAGAATGCTCCTTTCACCTAGATTTGGGGCACAGAGAACCAGGAAGGAATCTGAAGGAAGCATGTTTCATTGAGACCTGTCAGGTCACCGTGCTGAGGAGCTGTGAAGCCCCCTACCTGGTCTCTTCATTACTAGGTGGTGTGGTCAACACAGTCCTGATTCGCTGTTCGCGTTCTCCACGCCTAGCCCTTCTAGATTGAACCTAGATCATTCACTTCTAAATCCAGCTGATCATTGACAGTTCGTGCAAACTGACAAAAATACTATTGAAAAACGTGTGTTGGTTTAACACTCAGAAACTGCCTTTGCTCACATACTCCACCTCAATGTACTCTTTTTAAAGATTTTTTTTTTTAATTTTTATGATAGTCACAGAGAGAGAGAGAGAGAGAGAGAGGCAGAGACACAGGCAGAGGGAGAAGCAGGCTCCATGCGCCGGGAGCCCGACGTGGGATTCGATCCCGGGTCTCCAGGATCGCGCCCTGGGCCAAAGGCAGGCGCCAAACCGCTGCGCCACCCAGGGATCCCCTCAATGTACTCTTATTAAATGGTAATGCCTCACCATAATATGATGGTGGTAACTTTCTAAAACTACACAGTTTTCATTGAACAAGCAATTAGTTCGAGGATTTTAACGATAACTTATGTAAAAACCAAATACCAAAACACAAAATGAAACTAAACAGAACTAGATGAAGATCCGCAACAACCTAGATTTTCATCCTACGGAAAATACAGATCATTGCAAATATTTGTGGAACGATTTTTATTGTTGAGTTTGTGGCCTGCATTTTCTAGACACACATATGCTGAATTAGGGTAACTTGGAGCCATTTATAAATTCATAAAATTTAATTCTGCTCTACTTGTCCTCCTTGCCGTTTAAAGAACAAAATGCTGTGTCTCCTAAAACACAAATGTCCACACGTGCAAACACACACACACACACACACACACACACACAATTCCTCTGGTCTTTCCTTTAGTGTAACAAAAAGATTATTCCCCACCACGTTTCTTCATGCCTTCTCGTTCCTTCCCCAAGCTGCTCATTCCAACACTACCCTTAACCCTGATGACTCTTATTAAACACGACTACTTAATTACCATCAATCTATTATGCTCTGTACTTCACCTCCACTGACACATCTGATCCCATTATGTGCCTGACCTTTAATGGCCATCAAATCAAAGTCATTCTGGTCAGTTCAGCATGGGCCTGACACATGCCCAGGTCAGAGATGAAGGTGCAGGGGCCTAGCAGACCACGTTACTCTGCCCTTCGCGTAACACCTTTGTCAATAGAATTTCACAACTGGGAAACTGCCAGATTCCAGCTTGACTTGAATAAAATGCCCCTCCTTTTGCGGAAAGCTGAAATAAATAATTACACACATGCTGACCGGCACCAGCTTTTATATAATTGGGCAGTAAGACTTACACGTCCTTCTTTGATATTTGTGTCAAAAAGTCTTTGGTTGGAAAGAAAGGATTGATGGGGCCTCCCTCCAGGATATGCCGAGCATTCCATAATGGCAGAGAGTGCCCTAAAGATACCCCAAGAAAGGAAACGGGGAGAGAACTGGTGTAGGGCCACGGCCACACCACCAAGTAGGTGGCCACCTTCCAACGCGAGGCAAGCCCACAGAAGTGTACGGGGCCGCAGACTGGTGGGCCACCCCCTGACAGACGCAGCTCTTTGGGCTGCTCTACCTCAAAGCTGAAAAACACTCCCTCTCAACCTAATGAGACAGCCATTTATAAAGGAGCCTCTTCCGGCTCTTGGGGCCTGGTCATTGTTATTCACTCATAGGCCTTCCCTGGTGGTAAACATGGCACTGTTTTCCCAGACCAAACATAGACCCTCCCACGAGGTACCCAGACACACTGTCTGGGGTGCACAAACATGCCGCCTTCTGACTGGACAGCTCACCGTGGCCGTATCTTCCCCTTGCTTTGCGTCACGGGTGCGCGTGTCTTTCTTCATCCCCTCTGGGAAAACCGCCCTGTTTTATGGCAACTTGTGGCTGACAAGGAATTTCTCATCAAGATCAAAATCTCGAAGCATCCCGCAGCTCCCCACCCTCCGGAGTCCCAGAGCTCAGGGATGAGGAGGCTCAGCCTGAAAAGAGCTGTGGCCTGAGGAAGCAGCTTTCCTCACAGCTGTGGTGAACGAAAGCCCCCAGGAAGCGGCCGAAAGGCAATTATGAACATTGGGCACCTAAGAGATTAATAGTGGAGTTAGTTATTTCTTCAGAAAACAAGAGTTTCGCTTGGAGATTTTTTTTTCTCCTTTTGGGATTCTCTGTTCTCCAACTACCTTACCTCACTCATTACCTTATTTTTTTTTCCTCACATCTCATCCAAAAAGATACTAATCTGAGATGGTGACATACAGAGCCTATTTGGCGCCTTTAACTCTTCCTCTTTGCCTGGTTAAAGCTGTTTTCACAATGGTTTTCTCTTTTGACCAGGCTCTTAAGCTTTGCCTTACACACTAACCGTACTTAAAAGTCTTAACCTAGGGCCCAGAAAGCCACCCAGCCCTCTAATCGTTGTCTCAGCTGTCGGACTGAAGCAGTTCTGTTCCCTGAAAAAGATGAAGTTTCACTGGGTGAGAAATGGGAACACAAATAATAAATCAGAAGGCAAGACTTCAATCCCATTACCATCTTTCATCTGAAAGACCGAAATTCACAGTCTTTCCACAAATCACTTCACTCGCTATTAAATGTCTTCCAAAAGACTCTAACTGTCTTCTAAATTGAAGTTAATTGTTAAGGAAGGATACGCTCAGGTGATCTATCATTAGACCCAGTAAAAATATTTGGCAACGCGAGCTTCATTTCCATTGAGCATTTCAAGGCAGTTGACAAGCAACCAGAGGTTATTCCCGTATTGGCAGGGGTAGTCTGGAGAAGAGAGCAGAGGATACATACAAAACTTCCCATTTCAGACAATTCAAAGTGATTTTCAAAGAAATGATCCACCCAAAAAACTAGCATATTGGAAAAAAAATAGCATATCATACTACTGGGTATATAACAGCCATTTGTCAATTCTATTTCTAAAAGCTCATTCTACTCGTAAGTTCGTGTATGTAAGCGATGGTTACGAAGAGCAAAAAATGTTCCTACGATTTTCCTGAGATTTTTGTCCTTGGATCTAAATTGGAGTATCAGAAGGAATCAGATAAGACACAGGACTGATATGTTTATAACAGTAGCTGTATCTTCTTGTATTTGTTGTGTAGCTTATCCTCAACCCCCAAAACTGAAGGCTCATCTCTGTTTTCATTGCTTGTATCAGAAAGGCTCCATGGTACTATGGCATACTCAGTATAAATTTCTCTGGGTCTGGGGCTCCTATGTGGCTCAACAGGTTAAACTTCTGACTCTTGATCTCAGCTCAGGTCTTGATCTCAGGGTTGTGAATTCGAACCCTGTGTTGGGATCCACTCTAGGTGTGGAGCCTACTTTAAAAAAAAAATTCTCTATGTCTGCCTGCTATAAGCTGACTGCGCCCAATTGAAAAGTTGCCAATCATTGGGAAGAGGTGGTAAATAAATATCCCCTTTGTGTTGATATATATTCACCCTCAAAGTGGCTAATAAAGAGTTTGGCAAGTCATAAAGTCTTAGAAAATATCACATCTATAACTATACGGCTCCCATTCACCCAACAGAAAGATGGGTCCCTGAACTGCTCTGCAAAGATTATTCAGAGGGCTACCTGGTGCAAGCCCTCCACACCAGCCCTCCTCTCCCTCCAGACAGCAGCAATTTCAAGTGGTAAAGGATTAAACAGTTGTTTTCTCCCTGACATGTAAAACACCGAGTTTCCAGGAACAGGCTACCAAAGTCCATCTTTACCTGATTATCCCAGATATGTCGAGAGTGTTGAAGATTCTGGATGTCTGTTCTCTGCCCTTTAACAAACCAACATGAATTTTAAGGTTTCCTTCCTGTTTTTTTTTCCCTTCCATCCTATGCCTGCTGCTCCCCCTCCCAATCACTAAAATAAGCTGGATTTTTCCCTTTTTTGGTTCTTCATATGTCTCCATAGGCATCTCGCCCTTTTGCGTACCTAGACACACACGCACACATCACAGTGCTATATGAGGGTTAGGACAATGTTGAAGGTGTCACTAAAATTGCTGATGTCAGCCTGGTTTGGTATCACCTTAACAGAGGACCAATCAATTAACCCTTTTAAGTCCTACTTATAATGAGTTACAGCAGTCAAAAAAGTGATGCACAACCCTTTAAACAATGCTAATGTGTTCCCCTGAAGGATGCATTGACAGTTTTATGAGACTGGATTCTAGTGAAAGCAGGTGTACATGGCCCAACAAAAAGTGGTACTGTGTCGCGAGGTTTGAAAGGAGATGCGAAAGTCATTTTATGTGGTTGGCTTTTGCAGAACCTCTGAGAAATGAGGCAAGAGTGAAAAGCCATCTGCTGCCAAAATACAAGCAGAGCCATTAGCCTTCTCACTCTTCACATGGTCATCGCTGAAACTGATACGGAGGGACCGTACCTAACAGTTTCACGAATGCTTTTCCACCCTGCCTTTAATACGTGTTGGCATGAGGCATGCATAGGAAAAATACTTAGATGGCTTCATACATAAGTTGTAGAGTAATAAAAGATGAAAAGGTTATTTTTAAAATGAGATATAAACCTGTTAGTCCTCCCACAAGAAAACAATAAGCATCGCAACCTCACCTGAAGTTGGAACGTAATACTGGAATCCTAATAATAATAGATTCTAATGGCAGCAGTTTAAGCTAAACTCTTAGAAGCAAATGAAATAATTAATATGTTGTTTTTGGTCCCCACGCCCCTCTTTACTTTTTGTTCCCTGCTCCATTTTACAGCAGCCTTTGTTCTTTCGAACGTTAACTTGTGGGAGAGACTAATGGCTTTCCCCAACACCCTTTACCATAAAGCACTTATAAACAAGGGCCATTAGAAAATCAGGAGAGGGGACAAGAATGAATTTACAGTTCTGTGCGGTGGTGGTAGAGAAAGCCATGATTTACAGCTGAGACTTGAGCAGGGCTGTGGTCAGAGGGCAGGTGAAATGGCAGGCCACCAGATGTGTACAGCAGCACAAAGTTGGAGTTAGGAGAAGATTCGAGACGCACCAACTACGTTGCCTCTCCATATCCCAAAGGGAACCCCCAGAGAGAACTTCTGGCCCTTTAACTAAGGTCTCCACCAAGAACAGCATCACCTGACCCATGTGCCACCTCTCCATCTCTGGGCCAGGAATTCCCTGCTTCCCGGTCTTCGGCTCTAGCGGCTGGTTTTACACCTGCTGTGGGGAAAGCCTCAAACATCTAAGCCACATTTGGAAGTAGTTCATTAAAGAGGTTCTAAAAGCCTATTTTTAAAATATTTTTAGAACATTCAGGAGTTTTATAGCACAGGAGAAGCCTATAAAACTACAGCACTTTGCTAACAGTATATGGAAGGAAATTTTCAAATTAATTTTTAGTGCACATTGTTGCTTCTGAGGGTTTTTGTTTAATTTTTATAGTGTTAGAGGTTACACTCATCATTTTATTAAAAGACTCAATTAGATTTAACATTTATGGAGCACCTTTCCTTTGCAAGCTGCTTGGCTAAGGATTCAAAGATGAATAAGACTTGGCCCTGTATAGGAAGCTCACGGCATGGTGAGACACAAACAGCTGGCTACATACACTGTCGAGGTACATAAAAGGCACCTAGACATCTTGGGGAAGAAACCATTCTTTTCATGGTACGGTGGGAGTGCAGGGCTTATGCTGCAAAGCCGATCCAGCAAGGTTTCAAAGAAGAGGTAACAAGTTCACTGAGCCTTGAACGATGATTCAGAGCTCTCCAGAAGGGGCTCAAGGAGAGGAACATTCCTGGTCCATGCTCGAGATACAACACAGGCAAAGGCTCAGACATTGGAGTGTGTGGGTGCCCTGGCACATCAGAAAGTTAGCTCTTGGGCCCTGAGGAATAGAATGCAGAGTGGAGAAATGCATAGCAGGCCTTGCTGGGCATTGCACTTGGATCAACATCCTACTGGTTGACAAAGTTTAGCTTATTAGCCCACATCTCAAGCAGTGTGCAGACGCAGAGTGGATTTCCCAGGTGTTTTACTTGCCAAAGCACTCAATCCATAAAGAACACCATCTTCTCCCCATCATTCTCTTGCTCCTGGTTGGAACTTCTTTTTTGTTTGTTTGGTTTTCTGGTTTTTTTGCGTTTTGGTTCTAACTCTCTCCAGATGATCGCATGAGGAGGAAGAGAAAGACAAAATTGCCTTTACAAAAAATGTGGTATATTCGCCATGGGTACAGGTAATAAATACATGCTTTTTGCATTATAAAAATGTGTATAAATATAAAATGTATATATTTGTTAGAATCATAATGCCATTTAGACAAGATGGTTTTGTAGCGGAACATAAGCTCGAACTTCTATGATGATCTTTGCTCAAATTTCTATGTATCTCTGTTTCAGGATACATACCCTCAATTGGAGAAAAATCTCCCAAGATTAAATTTCAGGCTGTGCATGAATGTAAAGCCAGGGCAAAATGCACCCCAGTCCCATTCCTCTCACCCACCCACTCCCTTCCACCCTCCCCAATACTTCCTAAATGTTTCCTCAATTAACACTGAATAGTAAACTAATAACTAACAGCTCTTATCCACAGCCAAGAGAGTCTACTGTTGGGAACAAGCACATTTGGGTTGAAAAAGTGTTCCTAAGGGTGATATTAGGTGGCTGTGGACGTACAAGAACATGCAGGCAGCTAGTGCCCTGTGGAAAGCCTCCCCCCGCCCCGCCCCGCCCTTGCAAGCCTGTTTCACTACAATTCTGAGCACAGTGCCTCTGGAATGACTGGATGGCTGGGGACAAGCAGAAAGCTTTGCCACAGAGAGCTTTGTGGCCGGTCACTCCGCCTCCACCACTACCACGAAGGCCCATTTCCTGGGCTTTGCTCCCTCTTCAGTTCACTGCCCAGAGTGGAGTTAACAGGGACACGCTTCACCACCTCAGCCACCACTGGGTGGTCTGTGTGGCTCGGGCTGCCCGGCTATCCATCAAAGCAGAGCCTCCTGAGAACAGCAGAATGCCAGCTCCCCCTGCCAGCCCACCTTTACCAGCCTTTTCTTGGAGCCCTGCCAAGGGAGGGTCCCTGTCTGCACCTCCATTGGTCATCTGCACATGATTCAACACGACTGGCAGATGGAGCAAGAGTGGCTTGCTACACCCTCCACACAATCAAGAAAGAACCTGCCTTCTCTCCATGGCAGGGAAAACACACAGCAACTTTCTGCCATAACCCTCAGGCCAGTTCAAAGTCATCACCAACTACCGTGCCCCTGCAGGTGAGGGACAGCCAACACTGGGACAGTGTGAGCTCTGCTTAAAAGCACAAAACTCTTTGCTTATGGCACAGATGCAGAAAATTCTGGAAAAACAAGCTCAGGGTCAGGTATGACTCAGTAAGTGGCTTCCCTAGAAAGTCACCTGGGATTGTCAAATGACCCATGGCGGAGATGCAACTTAGGGCATTTTTCTCTTAATTCCTACAAGTTATGGGGAAAGAGATCATACTGTTGTGGAATTCTGCTCAAAATCCATCTTTGTGAAATATATTGATGTTCTCCACATCGCTGTCCAGGAGGTCTGCATGCTCATCTGCAGAAGTACACAAGCATGCCACAGGGGAACCCCAGGTTTGGACTCAGTGCCCCAGCTTCAAATTCCAGCTTTGCCTTTTAAAGATTGTAAAGTGCTAGAAGGAAGAGGAGTTAAGAAAATAATCCTATTCACAAGTTCATCAAAAGGAATAAAATACCTAGGAATAAACTTAACCAAGGACATGAAAGACCTGTACTCTGAAAACTACAAAACATCGTTGAAAGAAATTAAAGTGAGCACAAATAAGTGGAAAGATACTCCATGCTCTGGATTAAAAGAATTAGCATTTTTTTTAATGTCCATACAACCCAACGCAAACTATAGACTCAATGCAATAGCCATTAAAATACTAATGCCATTTATTACAGAACAAAGAATCCTAAAATTTGCATGGAACCACAGAAGACCCCAAATAGCCAAAGCAATCTTAACAAAAAACAAAGCTGTGGGCAAAATGCTCCCGGATTTCAAACTATACTACAAGGGTGTAGTAATCAGAACAGCACAGTCCCGGCACAAAAACAGACACATAGATCAATGGAGCACAATAGAGAGCCCAGAAACAAACCCATGCATATATAATCAATTAATTTATGACAAAGGAGGCAAGTATATGCAATGAGAAAAGACAGTCTCTTCAATAAATGGTATTGGGAGAACTGAGAAGCTAAATGCAAAAAAAAAAAAAAAAAGAAAGAAAGAAAGAAAAGGAATAGGATCACTATCTTTTTTGTGTATACAAAAATTAGCTCAAAATGGGTTAAAAACTTGAATGTCAGGCCTGAAACCATAAAACTCCTGGAAGAAAACATAGGCAGTAAGCTTCTTGACCTCTGTCTTAGTGATATTTTTTGGACCTGACTTCATAGGCAAGGGCAACAAAAACAAAAATAAACAAATGGGACTACTTCAAACTAAAAAGCATTTTCACAGCAAAGGAGACTATCAACAAAATGAAAAGACAACCTACTGAATGAGAGAAAATATTTGCAAATCACATAAATGATAAGGAGCTAATATCCAAAGAAATAGAAAGAACTCATACAACTCAACATCAAAAAACCCAAAAATACAATTAAAAAATAGGCAGAGGACCTAAATGGACATTTTTCCAAAGAAGACATACAGATGGCCACCAAACACATGAAAAGATGCTCAACACCACTCATTATCAGGGAAATGCAAATCAAAACCACAATGAGCTATCACCTCACTCCCCTCAGAACGGCTGTTTTCACACACACACACACACACACACACACACAAAGAAACAAGTTGTTGATAGAACTCAGAGAATCTTCATGGACTGTTGGTGGGACTGAAATTCGTGCAGCAACTCTGGAAAACAGGACTGAGTTTCCTCCAAAAGTTAAACAAAGAACTACCATATGATCCAGCAATTCCACTTCTGGATATTTACATGAAGAAGACAAAATTACTAATTTCAAAAAACATGTGCACCCCTATGTCCATTGCAGCATTATGTACAATAGCCAAGATATGGAAGCAACCTAAGTGTCTATCAATAGACGAATGGATAAAAAGATGTGCTACGTATATGCGATAGACTGCTCCCCAGTCATAAAAATGAAAGAAATCTTGCCATTTGCAACAACATGGATGGATCCAGGGAGTTTAATGCTAAGTGAACTAAGTCAGACAGAGAAAGGCAAATACCATATGATTCCATTTATGTATGGAACCTAAAAAACAAAACAAATAAACAAACAAAACAAAACAAAACCAGACCCAGAGATACGGAGGACAGATGGTTGCCAGAGGAGAAGGGACTCGGGGGTGGGGGAAGCGGGTGAGGGGGATCAAGAAGTACAAACTTCCAGTCATAAAATAAATAAGTCATGGGGATGTAATGTACAGCATGGGGAATATAGACAATAATATTGTATTAACTTTTTGTATGGTGCCAGATGGTAAGTAGACTTATTGTGGTGATCATTTCATAATGTATATAAATGTTAAATCACCATGTTGTATGCCTGAAACTAATATTGTATGTAACTGTATTTTGATTTTTTTAAAAGATTTTAAAATGCTTCCAAAACTTTGCTCATCCTGGTACCCCTTCACAGTCACCTGGACAATGGTTACTTAATGATTTTCTTCAAGCACTTATTTCTATCCCTTAAATTCATTTTAAAGGAACAATTTCATGGATCACCACCATCAGCTGTAAGAGAGGGAATGGTAAAGAGAATGAAAACAAAACAATGTTATTAAATTCTAGCTGCATTCTCTTACCCCATGAAGCCCCTCTTTTTGTTAAATGCGGTCATTAGTACATACGAAGTCGCATTTACTCTTGCAGTTGTTAGAAGGACTGAGGCGCTTGAAAGGAAACGGCTCTCACGTCTTGGTTCAAGACTCTTCTGTGCTCAGCCTGTGAACCACCAAAATCTCTCCATCCTTTATTCAAGTCTACATCCCACACTTCAGGAAGCCGCATGCTAAGGATCCAGAAATATAAGGCTTGAGTTTGTCTGGCTTTGTTGCTGTTTTCTTTTCATTCTTCCTATCTCAGGGAGGATGGCAGCATTTTGACACTTTTCCTATCAAGTACTTAGCACAAATTCCACAAGTCTCTTGGGTTTAGGGACCTCATCTACACCAACACTTGGCTCACAGGGGAGGGGAGTGCATAGACATGGCTTGAACGGAGAAGAGTAAATGCTTCTGTATGTCATCTTTTCTCACTCCTTCCTATCGCCTTCTCTAGAAGCATTCTGGTGTGGCAATATTCAGAAAAGGCCTCTTAGAGTCGACATGAGATTTATTCAGAATATAGGCCAAAATGTTCAACGACACTGTTCTTCAGGCACAATATTCCATTCTCCCGCTCACCAGCCAGCTCGCATGCACCAATCAGGCAATCCTTCTGAGAACAATTGTATTTAGAGCTCCATTTTACAGGTGGGCTAACTCAAAGTCCAAAGAAGTGAAAGCGTTTGGCCAAGATCATATACAGGCGGTGACAAATTTGAAACTCCAGAACCCTCTCAGCTTATGCTTTCGAGTGAAACAGTGGATTGGCTAGAATCCCAGCTCTCACATGCAAACACCCGAAAAGCCATTCTATCTGCCTATGTCACCGTTAAATATTATGTCCCTCAGATGCCTCATGAAATTCATGGCAACCTATCTTAGTTTGCTCATCCCAAACTGTTTATTTTGTTCGGTTTGGTTTTCTGAGGCCCCATCTGAACAAAAGTTGTAAATCAAAAGGAAAAAGCTCCTATGAACTTTATGAACATTTTGTAGGATGCTTGTCCATCCAATCTTCCCTCGTTCTCGGCCCCAGAGTCTCTAACACTAGGTCCATTGTATTGCGCAATAGTGTCAACAAACACCACGCACTGAAGGAGGAAGGCAATGGACCTATCATCTGCTTTCTACCCCATGTAGCTCCCTAATCAATCTTTTCCTGTGATAACTTGGGGACTAAAGATACATTTACAGCCACACAGAATTCTGTGAACACTACCCATTCTCCAAAGGCATTTTTTAAAATCACAAAACAGGAAGTTCCAAGCCATTGAAACTCACCAGTATATTTGCTTGAAAGTCTTCTGGAACAACAAAACAGAACATGCCTACCCAGGCAAGGAGACTATTATAAAAGCAGATGTTCTGCTCACTTCCACCTCGGAGAAACACATTGTCATTTAGTTCACATCCTCTGGTCGTTTGAGCAGGCTTCTCAGGAAGTCAGCAATGATATAACTCAAGTACAATATGATGCTTGTGTTCCCATCTATCTCCTACTCATACATCTTAGCAGAAGAGGGGTGTGTGTGTGTGTGTGTGTGTGTGTGTGTGTGTGTGTGTGTGTTTTACATCAATTAGAAGAAAACACGCTGGTAGTTGGGCTACTCACTACCCTCACTAAAATGTCAACCCACAAAGTGGGATTCAAGGAACAAAAGGTGCCTGAAGGGTGAAGGCACTATCAGACATGGATTATATTCCTGCCAACAGTTTGGCACTGACTAGTCCCCACAGGCAGCCCCGAATAAGTCACCCACACACTCATGCTGTGTAGATCAACCACTGGGCAGATCATCCCCAAGGTATCCCAACATCCAATGTCAGGGGCCTTCACCTGCCTTTTCCAGTGACCTGAACTCACCTGTGTCTGGGGTAAAGTGACCTTGTTTGGGGTCAACCAAGTCAGAGAGAGGGGTAAAGTCTGGGGGTCAAGAAAAGGGACAGAAGAGAAATGAAGAAACAGAAAAAGAGGGGAGAGTGAACAGTCAGAGAGGAAACAAGGTAAGATAGGGAAAAAAGGAAAAGGAAAGATGGAGGTAAATAGTTGGGACTGTGGACAAAAGGGAGCTGAGAAAAGGTGCGGGTCGGCGTCCACACGATGGTCCAGCTGCTAGCTAGAGAATCCAGCACTCAGAATGGGGCCATCTAGGAGGGCTGCCCAGTGCCACCAGCCATAAGACAGGGACAAAAAGAGCAAGTACATGGGCACACTCTTTAAGCGTCGTTATACGAGGGGAAATTTGCATTACTGACGAATTAGCTTTAGGTCCTCCCAAAACAAATAGGCCTTAGACATTAGGCTAAATACTCCCAAGCATCTATAGCACCTACACGCATGAGTGCATGTGGGCTCTCACACACACACACACACACACACACACACACACACACTGCTTTGCTGGCAAAAGATAAACAAGTTTATTACTCAGTGTTAACAGGACAAGTTCTATCCCTTATTTACAGAGTTTTTGAGGGCATGCTGTAGTAAGTTTTTTTAAGCTCATGTGTTCACAAAAGAGCGATGCAAGTAAGTTTATCAAAGGTGCTAGTAAGCCCACATCCCCTGTCTTACTAACCCAGACTTTCATTTAAATAGCTAAACATCGTCTAGCTTGATGATGTTAGCTGAGCCTCGCTGGGTTACAGAGGGCAGAGAGTGGAGGGTAGAAGGGTCTGAGCTCCAGTCAACCTCTCTCTCTCTCTCTCTCTCTCTCTCTCTCTCTCTCTCTCTCTCCCTCGACATCAATGCCACCCAAGTAGCACCAGAATTGCAAGGCAGCCAGGCATCAGTGGGATTTGAACAAAGGGCCAAAAGGTCTCTTTTTTAAATGTCTGCTTGGGGCCTTGCAAACCCAGAATTTAACCTTATGCTACCGGGGTAATGTTCATTTGGGAATACTTAAGCTTAAATTACTCTTAAATCACTCCTCTGTGCTAGACACACCCAACTCTTGGCAGTGAACCAGAGGCGGGATGCACCTCCCAGGACCCACTGTTCAAACCTGAAACTTGAAAGGCCTCAAAATCCAAAAAGTAAACACAGCTTCCTAATCACTTTTTTAAATCATCTGCTTTCTCTATCACTGGCACCTTGTTTTTCTGTTGAGTAGGACTGAGTAGAAGTCAGAAGCGAAGGGCTCGTCCAGGCTGGGCTGTGTGGGGGATCTGCAGCTGGGCTGCGGCAGCGCTGGGGAGGACGCAGGAGCACAGGTTGGGCACTGCTCCAGGAATGGGTGAGAGCACCACCGCACTGCATGGGGGCCAGGCGGGCACTCGGCCACTTGTGAATAGTGTCGCTTTGTGAAAGTCACTCAGCTTTCTGTGCATCTGTGCCTCTGTTTCCTCATCCATAAAATGGGGGTAATAACAATATCTAACTCCTCGGGCTATTATAAGGATTAGTTCTTATATATATGAGAGCTTAGAACAGCACCTATTAGCTTAGATGATGATTATTACTATTATTATTATTATCACTACCATTATTCTTAGTTTATAAACCGTGGATTACTCCTGCTTGCCTACAAAGGTAAATACACACCCCCTGGCGTGGCATTCAAGATTTGAGCCACCTGCCCCCAACCTTACTTTTATGGCCTCATCCCCCACTGCTACCTGCCATGTGCCATATGCTGGAAACAAAAGAGATGGTTCATCATTGCTTGGACAGAGCTCACAGTTCCTTAATTCGGCTCATACAATTTCCTCTCCTTCACCTCACCCTCCACATTTCTATCAAAAGTGGATCCATCGTTCAAGAGCATTCTAAAATGCTGCCTGTTCTTTCAGCTTGAATGTCTATACCCTGACTGTGGAAAATTCAACATCTCTAGCTAGTTCTGTTGTTTCTCATAGGATGTGGCTTCCAAACTCTTCATAATTTTTTTCTCCCTCTTCTTCATATCCTCCAGTTGTCAATGTCCTTCAAAAGTAGCAACTGACCCTGTGCATGCAACTCTGGATTTGCCCTGACTAATCCAGGGTATAAAGGGGTGGGTCATTTCCATAATTAATTTATTTCTTTATTGCACTCTAATATAATATCAGCTTTTTAGAAGCCGCAGGATATCTCTAACTGATAGAAGCTTCTGTTCAACTAAATATTCTTCACTTATATCTGTTGTCAGGCCTCCTCATAAGTAGGCCACTGATTTTTTAAATCCTAAATGAACAATTTTACACTTGTGTCTACTGAGTGGCACCTTGCAGGTCCCAGGGCAGAGTTCCAATTTAACAAAATTATTTGGAACACACTTTGTTATCTTTTGCATTTGGCTATATATCTGCCAGTGAAGTCATCTGAAAAGTATTTGGTCTGCGTCATGGATACCAATGGGAAATAATATAGGAACAAGGACAGATGATTGTAACCATCAATTAAAGAGTCTCCCCAGCCTGACAGATCCACAGACCTGGAGATCTGCTAAGTTCATCGGCTGTCTAATTCACCCAGCCCCCTTTCTTGACCTCATCCACAAAGACATAATGAAACTTTACAAAATGCTTTCCTAGAACCAAAGTTTTCAATGCTTATCCCATTCCCCTAGCAGGAATCTTTTTCTTTTAGGAGCAGAGGGTTATTTTGCCGTGACAAACATTTCCATTCTTCTCTAATGCTCTAAAACGATACCTAGATATATTTTTCATGGCATATAAGAAAGAAATGGGAGACCAATAAGGGACAGCTCACAATTCAATAATAGTTAGAAGCCCAGAAATCTCAACCAATCTAGGATATTTATTCTACTGAATCTAAGGGTCAGAAGAACTTCTGAATACAACACAGCCACTCCTTAGCAATTTATAACTGCCAAGTAGGAGAGTACACCTCCTGAACCTTTAGACTTTCGAAAGTTTTTAATCCTATCCCTGGTTGGCCTCCCAGATTATATCAGGTGAGCCATACAGCAAACTAAGAAGAGTTAAGGTCTCCTGGGATCAGTCTCCTGATGTTTCAAAAAAATCTTCAGTCACAACAATTCCAGATTCCTCCCTCAGGACTTCCATCCACTGAGAAAGGCATTTCCCTGTTCCCACCATGATCCAGAGCAAACAAAGACAACCTCTGGATAGAGCAAACACTTCTATGACCGGACCTGGCCTAGCATCCTAGATTGTGATCTGTTCATTCTTAAATAGACTGAAGTAGCTAGACTCCCCAAATGCTCCTCCATGGACCATGAGCCCTGATATTCATGCCCTTGGTATGAGTTACATTTGACCTGGGCTAGCTCTACAACTTATATTTGACCAATAGGAAACAGCAAAAGTGACATAGAATGACTTCAATGCTAGGTCATAAAAAAATTTTACATCAGTCCAGCCACCATATTGACTGCAACTACAGGACACCCCAAGTGAAAACCACCTAACCGGACTCAATCAACACCCAGAATGACAAGAAATAATAACTCATTTTAAGCCACTAACTTTTGAGTTAGTTTGTTACACAAACATAGATAACTGGAATTAGACCCAAGATGGAGATTGTGGATGCCAGAATGTACTTTACTCAAGGCCTGGAAATGCCCAAGATGACCCTAAGGTCAAGAATTTACTGTCATGGGGTGCCCGGGTGGCTCAGCAGTTGAGCATCTACCTTCAGCCCAGGGCCTGATTCTGGAGACCCTGGATTGAGTCCCACATCAAGCTCCCTGCATGGAGCCTGCTTCTCCCTCTCCCTATGTCTCTGCCTTTCTCTCTCTGTGTCTCTCTGTGTCTCATGAATAAATAAATAAAATCTTTAAAAGAGAGAGAGAGAGAGAACTTACAGTCACGTTGCCCTGGGCCTAAAATTTTAGAGGGTAATGACTGAATCCAAACTCTGAAATAAAGATCTACTAGAAAAAAATGAGCTCTCTGGCACAATGTCCTAGAGACTACTAGAGAATATCACACAACAGCAAAAATCTTACTTTACTTCAAACACACTCAACTGAAATTTCAATAAGTCATGAATTCCTTATATGTCATCTTTAAATTTTAAAGTCTGAAATAAGTTTTCTCTTTTAGGATCTTGATTGGATTAGAGGAGCTATTCTTCAAATTTAAAAAAAAATCAATAGATGTTTACAACTGGGGGCTCATAAAATATTAAGAAAGCCATTCATTCGAAATGATTCTACACACAGCATAAGGTAATGGGTAGGCAACCGGAGTCAAAGGAGACAACCTCTGCTCTCATGGAGCTTGCAATCCAGTACGAAAGACTGACTCTAAACAAGTAAGCAAACAATTACAAATTTGACATGGACTGTAGCAATGAAGAAGTAATGGCAAGATAGAGAATATTCTAAGGAAGGTCCCTCTGGAAAAGGAATATTTAATCTGACACCTGGAGGATAAAAGGTTCCAAAGTACATCATATAGGTTAAAGGACTTCAGAGTTAAGACTCATATAATAGATAATTATAGTGAACTGTATTTTTTTTTCATTGACTTGCCTATACTCTCAGAGCACTTCGAAATCTTCTGTTGGAATTTGGACTCCTTTTCAGAATGTTTTAAAGCCTCTTTCCAACTAACTACTCACCTTCTCTACTCTTCTTCTGTGTCTTAGTCCTCAAGGCCCCAGACAAGTGTCCATCACCACAACCCTAAGAAAGAGGACTTTATCTTGCTCCACACCTGAGCCTCAGCCCTCACTGCTCCTTAAGAGAGAGGGAACCTGACATTTTATAAGAAATTATTTATTTACTAGTTTAAAAGTTTTCCAGTTATTTTAAGTAAGATATGGACTTTTGATCATCTCAGTTAGTCCAATAGTCAAGGGAGGGCTCACACATCTGCTTCAGCACAAATCAATGTGTGCCTGACATCAAGACCAGGTTCCCTGGTGTGGTTGACATGGTTAGCTGCCTCCGCAACATTCACTCCATTCCTCTCCCTCTGTGCGGCATGGGTGGGATTAACATCTGCGGCAGAGTCGGCTGGCTGACCACTAGAGATTCATAGTCCCTTCCACAGTATGAGTGCATGCTGGGAAGCAGATGCCCAGCTCTCACATTTCACCACATTCTTGACCTAAGAGGGGCCACGTGACCAGTCCTCACCAATAGAATGTGAACAGAAGTGATACTTGTTTCCCCCTCCTCCCCCTACTGCGGCCTAAAGTAAGTGCAAATGTCTCCCCCAAGGTCTCTTTCTCTTCGCAGCAACTTTGGATGTCCTGTGTTGATGGTGGAAAAATTCTAAGATACTAAGATCCCCAAATAACCTCTTGGAGGTAAACCTATCATTAGGATTAGGAACATTTACATTAGTCTATGACATGATTGAGAAATAAATGTTCATGGTGTTGTGTTAAGCCTGAGAGAATTTGGAATGTATCAGTTTTAGCAGCTAACTCCCCATATTAATACACTACCCCTCCATGTCCAGGGATGGGCATGTATCCCAGGTCTGAGTTAATCAGTGCATAGTGTTCCTCCAGCCATGGGAGTTTCTTCAGAGGCTGACTTATTGCCTAAATCAGTCCAATTAAAGGAAAGGTTATTTGTTTTTCAAAGCTTTGGAGAAAAGAAGCCTTCTCTCTCCTCTTGAATATGAATAAGAAAGCATGTAGGGAAGCATCTTGCAACCATCAGAGGATGAAGCCAACATATAGAGAAAAGAAGAGCAAACTAAAAAAAAATGGAAACAGAGAGCTGATCAAACCATGCCTGAAGCACAATGAAAAATCTACATTTTGATTTTTGAGTTTCATATGCTAATAAATATCTTTTATTTCTTAAGCTAGCTTAAGTTCATTTTCTTTACTAACAACTAGTATTTTTCAGGTATCCTTGATTATACATGAAACTCTTACAGTCAATGTAAGAAAAAGAGACAAATGAAAACCAATTACAATATTAAATATAGTTCAGACTTCACAAAACCCCAAGTACATAGAGGGTATATAATTGGTACATCAATAAAACACTAATCAAAATACACAAATATCTATATGTATATCAGTCAGAATAGGCTAGGCTATGCTGCAGTAACAGATAACCCCCAAATCTCAGTGGCTTATAACAAGAGTTTATTTTTTATTTATGTTATGCTATGTGTCTCATTCTGGGTCAACTGTGTCTCAGTTCCATCTTTCTTCCAGGCTCTAGAAAGCCAAAAATAACTTCTATCTGGAACATTTCTGTCCTCACAACAGAGAAAAAAAAAAAAAGATGAAACATGGTAAACCACATGTTGAATTTTTAAAACTTTTGTCTGTCCACATGCAATGGTTAGAACAAGCATGGGGTCATAAGACAGGAAAGCAATTCTCTGGCAGGAAAAGGCAGTGAATATTTACTTTGAAAAAGTAGTCAAATATTTTATTCAAATTTTTAGTTCAAAAAATTATTCAAATATATTTTATTTGAAGTCGAAGTCTGCCATAGTACCTAAAGTTGACAAACCATATACTACCCATTAAAATAATAAAGACCAAAAAAAAAAAAAAGAATAATTAAGACCAGAAAGGATCATCAGGATCCAACCTTACAATTTATTGGCCCAGAGATCAGAATCTGAAAATAAGTTCTTCTAAGATTGAAATAAAGCAGGCCATCAATAAGTAATTACGAAAACGTCTTCACAAGAACATTGTTGTTTACTAATTTAAAATTGTGATGATTACTACTGAGGTTCTGGTCAGTAGAAGGCAGAACTGGAAAGAATATCTAGGCCATAATGGAATTGGAGGAGAAACCTATCCATAGGAGTATGTCCATCTTGCTACACTATTCTAATATTTAACTTTACTACTGGGCTTGTCATCTATATATATATTTTTTATTTATTTATTTATGACAGTCACAGAGAGAGAGAGAGAGGCAGAGACACAGTCAGAGGGAGAAGCAGGCTCCATGCACCGGGAGCCCGACGTGGGATTTGATCCCGGGTCTCCAGGATCGCGCCCCGAGCCAAAGACAGGCGCCAAACCACTGCGCCACCCAGGGATCCCTGGGCTTGTCATCTATAAAGGGAGGCTGTGACAGTAGCTTTACAGAAGTCATAAGACTGAACAAGAGGACTTTACTAAGGATTTCAAAGTGCCAGGCATGGTACAAATATGACCTCATTGAGACAGCTCAACACCCCTTTGATGTAGGTAACCTCATCTCTTACAGAAGTGAAGTTGACGTCCAAGGCTGCAGAGCTACTACAAAATCCCAAAGCCTACACTTCCCATAAGCCAAGGTCTGCTAGACAAGAAACAGGATCTGATCTCACCAAAATTGTGAGATGATGATGATTCCAAGCTTACATCATTATCCCCTGCCCAATCAATGCAAGTCCTCAGGGAGAGCTCAGCTGCTTCCTGGGAGATAGAGCTCCATGTGTTCTCCTACAGACACCATGGGTGCTTTTAACCAAGCAACCAAAGCCCTAGCAGTGACATTCCAGGTCTCCGCAGACAGGAAGCAGCTGTGTTGGATAAGCAGAAGTCTTCCCACATAGGAGTCTTGACACCTGCAATGCTAAAGACACGCGTTGTGAAAAATGGGGGAGGAGGGCAAGGGCGGTGCCAGAAAATGGAATGAAATCTGTTCAGGGATCAAGAAAACCTCATCTGGTGAAAACCCCGGACCAGAGCAAGACTAAGAAGTGAAGAGGCCAGTTGCTGAGGTCTAAGGGAGTGAGCTGGAATCATAGCAATGACAAGAAGCAGGAAAGCGCTTAGAGTTATCTCAGGGCATGGTCGGCTGAAAACAAATCAATCGGTATATGACTGCTCTCTATTTGCACAGGGCACAGGTCTGGGTGAGCCAGTACTTCTACCTGACTTTAACCCCACCGAGCCAACTCCTTCCTGATAAGGCTGCGCCTTCTGTGCTCCCGTGCAGTGGGGAAATTTGGCACTGCTCACCAAAGGTTTCACTACCTCCGAATGAAATAAATAATGTCTGTTGTCTTTCATTTCCTCTGCAAGTTATGCCATGTGATCTATCAGTAACCTGCAACGACAGGGCATTTTACTCAGGGGACCCACAGGAACATGCTGGTGCTTCAATGCCAACGTGCATGCCGTGTTTCAGCTAACAAAGCACTGTCCAGGATAATATCTCATTCGAACCTCATGCCAATTCTGCAGAACGGTTATTCTCACTCCCACTTTAGAGATGCTAACACTGAGGTAGAGAGACTTTAACTCTTTGGCCCAAGTGTCACAGCAAGTGGCAGAGGCAGGATTTGAACTTGGGTCTTCTGACAATATCACATTGCCTGGAGGAAAGAAATTCGGAAATAAAAGAACAGTTGGGAGAACTGGCTAAAGAGGAATGCATTGGAATGGGGAAGGTCCAGATGACAGCTGTACAATTATTTCAAGGAGAAATGAAGACAAATTGGAATTAAGCTCTCTTTTAATTATACATTTACCAGTGATCTGTCATTGAGAAAGAACTAATACACAGAGTATCAATTTTCAGTAAATATAAATGGCAAATAAGGCATTTAATGAATTGCAAATGACAGTGTTTCTAAGAGTAGTTATCAATCACCAGGAAGGGCCTTCCCATTTATTAGTGATATATTTCATTTCAGTGAAGAGTCTAACGGAATAGCTGAGAGAGAACACAGGGATGGTGCAGATGGTTACTGGGAAGGTAGGCATGAAAAAGCAAATTTCTGCTTTATCCATTCCAAATGTGAAGGGAAGACAAGGGAAGGAAAATATTTGCAACTGGGATTTGAAAACAGTTGGATAACTGATGAAATGTTAAGAACACAGCAAATTCCTCAACCATAAGGCCTGTTCTTCGGCCAACTAACAACAACAACAGAAGTGCCAAGCAGAGACCGTTGGCCAGAAGTAAGGAGCAGTAAAGACAAAAGACAAAAGGCCATCGACTGGAAGATCCACCATGGTTACGACAAGGACTCCAACATGCTCCAAGTTGCCAAGTTACCTCAGACAGGGAGTCTGCAGATTCACACAGTCACAGATATCCTCCCTGCCTAGAGTTTGATTCAAAACAAAAATTTTCGGGGCGCCTGGGTGGCTCAGTAGTTGAGCATCTGCTTTGGCTCAGGGTGTGATCCCAGGGTCCTGGAATCGAGTCCTGCATCGGGCTCCCCGCACGGAGCCTGCTTCTCCCCCTGCCTGTGTCTCTCTGCCTCTCTCTGCATCTCTCATAAATAAATAAATAAAATATTTAAAAATAAAAATGAAAAAATGTTTTAAAAAGAAAAGATAAAGGACTCTCAGACCCCTTTCCCCTACCTCTTCCTACTGACATGTCAAAAAACAAAAATTAGTCTCTTTGGTCCATCGACTGATTTTATAATATTGTTATAAAGTATTAATAATTTGTTCAGGATATGCTAGTAAAGCCACCATGCAAAGGATTTAGGGCAGTGTGAAATGATCAAGAGACCATAAGCCTAATAGTATCCCTCAAAGCTATTACCCAAGGCACGGGTCAGGAGAGAAATGTCGCCACTTGCAAAACTGGAAGACAGAGAGCTGCAAAGAACAGCAAGAAATATCTATAAATGGTGACTGTAATCAGTCACTCAAATTTGGCCTTTCTTCTAATTTTTAAATTGCCGATTTATTTTAGCCACATATAAACCGGGGTGGAAATATCCGCAACCACCTCTGAAGTGAGCCAAATTGCCATTTTCCCCAGGAAATCTAAGAATTCAACTCCTCATTCAAATAACATTGCATATTTATGAAGCCCGGGTCTAATTAAATTACATCAGTCATCAATCTGATTTTGCTAAACTTCCTTTTCACAGAACTACCAGGAGAGATGTGTGAATCCCCAAATATGAATGTTGAAATATTGAACTATTAGCACCGTGTTTTCTAAACAAACCTTCTCATAAGCACAGCTGGCTGGAGCCTTGCACATCTTCTCTCTCCCACACACCTATGTTTTTCTCCACATCCCTGCCTCTGCGGTCCTGTCTCCCACCTCTCTGCTCCCCTAATCCGAAGAGTAGAAACGTGTGAACGAGCAAAAACCAATTTTGTTATTACTACCATTTCCTTCTGCTTACTCTCAAAACAGAAGCAGCATACGGGAGAAATAGAGCACATACAAAATTATTAAAAGAATCCACACAAAACCATTCGCCAAATAGAAGCTTCGTGAACATTAACTGAAGACACCCTGACAACTCAAGCCTGGCCTAGCTCCTTCATCTCCAGATGGCTCTGAATCAAGCCTACCTTTTAGAACACAGCTTACTTTTTTATCTCAATGGCTCCCAAAATATTCTATAGCAAAAATAGTACTTAATGTGTTGAGCAAGAAACGAAGAATTTCTGCATAGTGAAAAAAGACGCATCTCTACAAGAGATGCTCCGCTCCCATTAAATAAATCACAAAACTTCCCCTGGTAGCAGCTGATAGGTGCAGTGTAGCAGCTAAGAAACCTTTCCTCACTTCTACTCTTCCCATATGGGTGGCCTGGAAAAAGTTACCCTCGTCTTCCTAATTTCAAGCCTCAGCTGCAGAATAGAATCATTCTATTTTCTCCAGTTGACTGTATATAGCTTTTGCGAAACTCCTCTTGCATTGCTGCTTAGAATGCTCTTAAAATATCTCAGACACGTGTGATTCTAAAGCCCCCTTCCTGAGGCTAGAAAATCCTACTCTCAGTTCCTGTCATTTTACATTTTATATTCATCTCATATTGGCATTCTAATCAAAATAAACATTCAAAAGCTCTTACGAAAACATGGCTTTAATCTCTCTTTTAAACAATTGAACCACCTTGTCCCTCCACACCTGGTTCGAAGAAAATTCAAAAAATTATAAAATGCAGGTGATCGCTTTGAAGGAAAAAACCAAAGGGACAATTAGGTTAAATATCATTGGGATAAGCTGCACAATCCAAATGAAATCCCTAAAAGGATTTGTGTGACAAAGTTAATAATTTTGAAACATACAACTTAAACTAAAAATGAAGGAAGGCCCCTCAAGTGTCCAAAAAGACACACACAAGAGCACACTTTATAAATACACACTCAGGCTTTTTTACAGGCTTATTCCTGCCTTTCAGTGAGGCCATTCTCCTTCACCATAAGTGCACACAAATGTCTGTGTTCCTTAACATGGTCTGTTTTGGTGTCCACCCCCACTGAGCTCAGCGAAAACTCTGGAAGCATCGGGCGTATTGAGCAAATGTGCACTCAGGTGCAACCTAACATACCTGGACCATCCAACAACACGGAACATGTTTATTTAACGAATTTTGGTGTATATGGAAGTGAATGACTGATAGCATTGATCAAAACTAGCCAGGCATAAGGCTTATTGGCATTCAACGTCCAAACTTCCTAAAATATAGCATAACTCAACTCTTCTGCTTTTTAACATGTCTGGGTAGAGACTTTTTTTTTTTCAATTCCTTTTCTGTTGTCCCTACATGCCTTCTCTAGAATTCCCAGGGCTTCCTTTGCATGGGAAGGTTGTCAGAAGCATTTGTGTGTGGGATTCTAGAAAAACAAAAGACAAAAGCGACAAACAATACTGAAATGCTCTCTCACAAAGCAGCTGTGGATTCTCTTTTTGTTGTTTTTTAATCTAAAACACATTACTGTCTCTTTAGAAGTGGCCACCAGATTGAAATGGTCAAAAAGATGTCAGAACTCCTGGACTCTCAGATCATCCACTCTCTGTGATGAAGTCACCCCAACGATGGCCTTTCACACCCAGAAATCTCTCACCTATTACTGCTACAAAGGCCAGAAATCATAGGCAGAAAGCAAATGCTAAGAGAATATTTCCAACTACCAATCCTGTGCCTATAAAAACTAAAAGAAAGCCTTATGTTAAAACATATATAACCTTGGGATCACCCCCAACAGTAGCATGTGGAGCCACATTGATATCTCAAGCTCCCTAAGTCTTTAATTAAAATGACCTTCTTCTTCCCAGTTTCTTATACCCAGGACTCACTACTCCCCAGTGCCTGAGCTTCATCCTCAGCGATTCTGATATAGTTGATTTGGGGTGGATCCCAGGCATTGGTTTAGGTAAGCTCTCCAAGTGATTCTCTAAGGTCACATTTGAGTCAGAGTATCCTGCTCTTAACTTGTCCACTGCCCTCTTAAAAAAAAAAAAAGGCAAAAAATGGACTAGATCTGAGAACTCATCAGCCTTCCCCTTATATAAATCCAAAGATTATTCAATTACGCAACTACCCAAATACTTCATTGCAAAGCCCTAGAGACTTGGATATTAAAACAAAGTTGAGGATGGGTAACAGGACTTGGTTTCAGATGTTGTGCATGGAGGAAAAGATCCAGAAAGTTGTTGCTTGCTTCCTTGCCTTAAAAATATACCGGTCACCTTAGGGAAGGTACAGTTACAGTGCATTGTTTAGAAAATCAGAATCAGAATCTGGCACCATCCACTAGCAAATTGTAAAGTATAATTAGCTTGTGATTCCAGGCACTGAAGTGATGACGTCTCTCCTAAATCATTCACTAAACAGAGATTTGTAGATTTCTTAAAAAGAACTAAAAACACAGAGTAATAGAAAATCACATTGCAGATAACTCTGGAAGGAAAAGAGATGACCAGCCCTTATCATAAACCAACAGTTGCCCATATAGCTGCAACAAAATTCCTCTTTACCAAGAGTTGTATGAAATCATTTCTTTAAATTAAAGTGTCCTCTATCCAAAATCTTATTACTTTTTGTGAGCTCTGGGATGTTCAGGCAAGGTAATGTTCCATTTTTATTTCTGGATGAAAAAAACAAAGTACTCAGACCAAGCTCTTGGCCTTGGTATAAAGAAGATCCCTCCTGGATTCCAGCTCTGCATTTGGGACTGAGATGCCTAGGGCAAATGACTAACATGTCTCCAGTGCCCTCAATCTCTAAGCCAAAATAATAACATCCCCCACCTCACAGAGGTGTGAGAACCAAACTTAAAAATGCATGAACATTCAATAATCTTGATTAGTACTATTACTCATTGCTGTTGTTATAAATTAACTTTATTCTACAGACAAAGAAACTGAGCCACAGGGAGGCTAAGGAGCTTGTCCATGATGACACAGCAAGGTAGTAGCAGAGCCAAGACTTCAGCCTAAATAATGTGGCCCACTCTTAATCCCTCCCTAGCATTTTTAATATTCTATGATTTCTAGAACTTTCAGTCACACATTAAATTTACACTGCTCTTTACAGCTTATAAACGTTGACACATATGTCATCTTAATATTACTAGTCTGTAGGAAGCCAAAGTAGACGTTGTTATTGTTCCTATCTTACACTTGAGGGTGTTGAGCTCAAAGGGTTAGTGCCCTGCCCAAGGACACTAGGTTAATAAATAGCAAAGTAGGGACTCAGACTACGTCCTGAGTCCTTGGGGAGCATCATCCACCAGAAAACATGCTGATGGAGCCCAAAAATATACTGAACTTTTGAAATGATCACACCTAAGGAAAAAACAAGAGTCTACCCATCTTCAAAGTAGATAGGGCTTAAAATGCTGCAGAGCATTTTTCTCTTAGGAAAGTCATTACTGATAGTCAAGTTTACATAATGAGAGATTATGATGCAGTGGGGTGAATCCAGTGGTAGCTTTCCTTTTTTTAAAAAAAAAAATTTTATTTATTTATTATAGTCACAGAGAGAGAGAGAGAGAGAGAGAGAGAGAGAGAGAGGGAGAAGCAGGCTCCATGCACCGGGAGCCCGACGCGGGATTCGAGCCCGGGTCTCCAGGATTGCGCCCTGGGCCAAAGGCAGGCGCCAAACCACTGCGCCACCCAGGGATCCCCAGTGGTAGCTTTCCATACATCCTGGTAGCAGTTGGCAAGTGCGAGCCAATGCCACCAATTCATTTGGAAGGTTTCCTAAGATGCAGCTCACCGTATTAGGTATCAGAGTATTTCCTTTCTTGAGGGTAAAGCCTTGGTGACCGAGATTACCGTCACTCAAGGGCAGGAAGAGAGATGTGATACAGAGATCATGAGGTCCTTTGAAAGTCCTAGATACATAATGCTTTTTACCTTGACATTTCCCATCCTCTTCAGAGCCACCTATCCAGTATTTTTAGGCCAGAGAAACAGAGATACGATGCTGCTTCATGGGCTAAACGACATCTATGCTGTTGTCTCAATATTGCAACATTATCAAATAGGGTGCTGATACCAGCATCTTAGTGCCTAATGCATCTTAAGCATTTAAGCAAAGGGGGTGGGAAGGATGCTCAGGATTTCAAACTGCGCCCAGCAGTAATGATGTTGGATGCACTGATTTTTGTGCCAAGCCTAGTGGCTGGAACATTGGCTTGGACACATATACCCAGCACAGCATGATGGTTGGCAGAAAAAAATGGAAGAAAGGGTAGTGCTTTTTATTCTGATTTCTGTTTTGCAAACAACAAAATCCCATGCCAGCCTGAGAGACAAGCCACTTCTCTGAGCTCATGTCAGCCTTCGTGGAGCACTACCTGTTCTAGATAAAAACTGAGCCTCAAGGTGAGATGTACCTTTTGAAATCATAGACTTCCACCTGGGCATTCTGATCAGATCTTTGGTCTCAGACAGAGCTACAAGAGTCAAGGAGTGGGAGGAAACTCTTCAAGATCCTCCAGAAAGAACTTCTTGGACTGCGAGGAGAGAGTTTGCTCTGATGGGACAAGGGAGAAAATACATTAACACTGGTGAGCACAGGAAGAGTAATTTGCCCAGCAGCAGACCCCAGGCTGTGGGGCCTACACCCCAAGAATGCCCTGCATCTTCCTCAGTCATTGCAATCAGTATTACCCTGACCGTAGACCACTGTGATGTGTGGACCTTTGGGGAAATGCTTCATGGTCCTTGTGATAGACAACCTTTTACACTAGGCATTTGAAATGGATAAATTTTTAAATATGCCTTAAAATGCAGTAAACACAGGCAAAATTCAACCCTCAAATTTGAAACATAGATTTTGTTCTGAGCTTAAAGGTATAGAGGTTAAAGAATTTTTTGCAAGAATAAATATGAAATGAGGGTATGCCACTGGTCATGTACTACTGTCCAGATCATTGGGATTCAACAGGAATAAGGCCGTTTCCCTTGCATGTGCATTTATCCCATTGTACAAAACCCATCTATTCACCTGTCTGTCTCTCCCAATAGACTGGAAGTTCCTTAAAGGCAGGACACATATGTTATTTCTCTTTGTATATTCAGTGCCCAACACAGGCTGTTGAATGTACATTCATAAATATTTGTTTAAATGGACTGACTCATGAGTCCAGAAACCTAATATGCTTTTCTGATGCTGCCACTAACCTAGCGTTTACAGATCAAACACATAACTCTCCCTCCCTCCACATACAAACACCTTTGTGCTCGCTTCCAGGTTGTGGATCCAGCTACACGTCCCATAGTAACTGCAAGTGCATGTGACAAAATGAAATAAAATATAATACTGATACACCCATCTGCTCTGCCTTAGGTTGGCGAGTGAGACAGGTGGACTATGCCTGTCTTTCTCTAAGTTTCCATGTGCCACACTTCGAACACTTCATAAACATTCTCCTTGCTTAGCTCTCTGCAAAGGGAGGTCTTCTCTGCCCACCCTTCTAAAATAAGGCCTGTGGGTAATCTCGAAAAAATTACCTTGCTCTGTTTATCGGAAGTCAACATTTGGAAGTACACGATGGTGTACATTTATTTCCCCCAGAAAGAGATTTCCACGTAGGCAAAGGCCTTGCCCAAGTGTGTCTGGCCAATTTCCCGTCTCCTAGATTTGTAGGTGCTCAATTAAAAGCTGTTGAATGAATGGATGGGTAATAGTGACAGTAAGCATTTATAAAGAGTCTGATTTTGTTTTCAAGTATCTTGAATGAAAACCATATAGGCATTAACACACAAGTGGGGCAGGCAATGACCTCCACATCTGACAGGTATTAAGAGAAACGAAGTACAGTATTATTTTCAGATGGAAGACCCCAGACGCTTAGCTTGGTGTGTGTGTGACTTCACAATGTTAACAAAATATTTGAAGAGTCAGGCACGGGATTCAGTATTCCAAGCTCATGAAACCACTTTGTAGTCATTGGTAACCAGCAACAGGCGCATAGTGATCTTTGTCTCAGTTAATAAACTACTGTCATGGGTATATGTTAATATTTTCAGGAAAGTGAGTGTTTCTAGGATTTTGTTCATCATGCCTTATATATACTAAGCACTCAATAAGCATTTATTGACTCAATTTGATTGATCTCAGCTAAAATATGCTCTGAAAATGTTAACAAGAGCAATGCCCCATGGAATAACCTTTATGCACTCACAAAAAAAAATATGTGAATTTGGAATGAATACTGTACTCTAAGGAATCAAAATTGCAATGTAAATTAATTCCTAAAAAGATTTATATGACTAAATTTTAATTCCTTGAATGGTACCTTTTCAAATCCAATCTTAAATGTCTAGTATGTTTTTAATCTAATATAATCCAATGAGCTTTAATAAGCAAAGTTGTTCCCACTAGAGCCAAAACCCAGCTATTCCATTTTTGTAACCTTCTGTGTAAAGGAATGAGCTGAACTAATTTTTTTCTGAATTTTTTATATTTAATCAACAACATCTTTGCCAAAGAAAACCACTTTTCAGAAGTCTCTCTATCCTGGTTTATAACTTATAATCAAAAACTGGAATTTTGCATCTGATGGGCTTTAGTGTGTAACATTATACTGTCATATTTTTGATGCTATAGTTAAAAGTAAGAGATAGTTTCCATTATAAAAATTTTCCCATAGCCTGGTTACCCAGTGAAAAACATTTTCCTATAAAAATGGTCTTTCCAATTCGTAGGTTAGAAATTATTGTGGGTAATTTTTTTTTAAAGAACATCAAAAAATTTTGATTGGCTTCAGATAACCTTCTGCATTCATCTAGTCCCATCAGTGGTCTTAAGGTGTATATAACAGGATAAAGCAGTGTGATAACAAGGGACCATGCAAATAAAGAAATTACAATTAAAAAAAATTGAGGCTTTAAACTCTTACCTTTATTCAGTTAGAGCTATCTGGATTGATTTCAGCTACAGCCTATTCTAAGCAACAGGATAAAAATGGGAATGGGGGTATAAATATGAGGTCCAGAACAATCCAATAAGCTTGCAGTGTCACAGATATATGACAGTGGATTTTACAAAAATCTACCTCAGCTCTGGACTTCGACCCTTGGTCCCTCCAGGGGATAAGGATGCTTGGAAATCTGATCTGTCCCGACAGGGTGAGGCAACCCTCTATGACCTTCCCAAAGCCCCGCTGTGCCCATGGCTCAGAGGCCAACACACTTCACCCTGAACTGTGAGCTTTCTTTAATTGTATACTTCACTTTCATTTTCCCTTACAGTCCTGGTTTGGGGAACTTCTCTGTTCTGTTCTGTTCTGAAAACTGGAAATGACTCAAGTGTCATCTATAGGGGACTGGTTCAATAAGATGTGTGACATCCAAACAATGGTAAGTCTGCTGCCTTTAAAAGAATGTGTTAGATTGATACATATTGATGGGGGAAAGGTTCAAGGTATATTATTAAGTCTTTAAAAAAATGCAAGTTGCTCTAAAAAAAAGTATAAATCTATACATATGCATACACTAATAGATGCGGGGGAGGGGAATCTGTAGGACATTATACACTAAATGATGAATAGCGATCATCTGCAGGCAGTGTGTGACAAAAGTGCATAGACCACAAGGAACCTTCATTTTCTATGTGATATAATCTGGTAGTTTTTAAATTGTTAGAAGTCTATAAAATTTGTAATCAGAAAAAAAAATGTTTCTAAGATAGTGAAAAAAAGATTAAGACTTTAGGTCATTATATTATAAACATACTTGGGTGAATCAAGTCTGAACACATGGGCGAAATTCTAACATCTATGGCTAGAGTTTAGAAGTCCATGTGCCATTGAAAGTATGTGAAAATTTGTATGCAAGTTTGCATTTTCTGGGGAGGCTCCATACCTTTCATGAGATTCTTGCCAGTGTTGGAGATCCACAAAAAGGTCACAAACCATGATTCCAGCAGAAACCAAGATAGTTGTTCCATCCCTCCATTCATTTTCATTATCATCCTATCATGAAATATTTTATTACTACTGAATTTCATAGTTTCTGCCAAAGGTAATGTCTATAATCAGCACCAAAGTATAAAAACTATGGTTCTTGGTCTCTGACCTCACTTAAAGAGACTCCCAATGACTTAACAGCAATCCTAAGAACAGGCTGCTCCGACCTGGCTGGTCTTGGGGGAGGGAAACTCCTAACAGGCACTGAAACTCTGTAATTGTTCAGGACTTGAGGACAGTTGTCCAAGGCACTAACAGCCCTATTTTGTCCATAAAGATAAGGGATTTGTGAAATGGGAGTGGGGAAATGGAGAGTGGAGTACAGGGTTTGGGGCGGGGCAGTGGAGAAGAAATCATAGCTGCATTTAAGTTAAGGGAACTGTAGAATCCCTGGGTAGCCCAGCTGTTAAGCCTCTGAATCTTGGTTTCAGCTCAGATCATGATCTCATGGGTCCTGAGATCAAGCCCTGTGCTTGGCTCTGCACTTAGCTGGGAGTCTGCTTGAAGATTCTCTCCCTCTGCCCCTCTCTCTCTACTCATGCTTGAGTGCTCTCTTTCTCTCTCAAATAAATAGATAAATGTTTAAAAATTAGTTAATTAGGGACACCTGGGTGGCTAAGTCAGTTAAGCTTCTAGAAGCCTTTGGTTCGGGTCATGAGCCCAAGGACCTGGGATGGAGCCCTGCATCTGACTCCCTGCTCAGCAGGGAACCTGCTTCTTCCTCACCTTCTCCCTCTGTTCTCTCTCTGTCTGTCAAATAAATAAATAAATAAAATCTTTTTAAAACATTAATTCTTAATTAATTGAGAATTCCCTTGGATGAGTGGGATAATTTAAACAGCAAAACAAAATTCAATGCAACATCATTATCTGTTAGCCTTAAATTGTTCAAAAGAGCCTTCAATCATACAAATATATTAAAATATACAATAAAATTCATGTTGCTTGACCTATATTAATATTACTGGGTATCAATATTGATATCTATATTAATACTGCCTATATTGGGGTTACAATTAATGTAAAAATTTGCCTTCTGATGACTTTTGTAAAGCTGACTACCCCAAATCCCTGGGAAATACATGAGTCCACAAAATGCTTCACCATCTCTACCTTGACTTCACTGACAGTCTCCAGAATCAGGTCCATTACAGTTTCCATAAACCTTAAGATCAAGTGTAGATCAATAACAATTTGTAATTTAAGTAAGGAACCATAGGTTATACCTGCACTGGCAAAATGAGGAACATTATTGGTGAAAATTAGGAATAATACTCTACTTTCCAAATGTGCTTTCCAGGTGGTTTATCACTGTCAAAATAGGCCAATTGTGAATTTAGTATGCAATTAAAGTGTCAGATATCCCAGAGTTCTAGTGCTGACATTACCTGACTATGCAGGTTTTACAAGCAAAGAAATTGAAAGGGTTCACATAATCCACCAAAGCCCATCACTAACCACCATCACCTAATTGTACTGATATCTGCCATATGCAAAGCAAAGAACTAGGCACTGCAAAAAACAGAAATGGGCTCTCCAGAAGTTTTAGGACTTTGCTAGAAAAATAAGATATATACTTTATATATATAGTATAGGTGAAATAGTATATATAGTATGAGTAAAATAGATATATAAGTATATGTATTTATATATACATACTATATGTAAATATATGAATATATATGGTATAAGTAAAATTATATATATATATGTATGTATGTATATATAATATACAGTGAAGATAAGGATTGTATCATAAAATGCCAAAATGATGGTAGGTGAAAATAATTCCTTGCTATTAGAATAAAAAGACATAGAGAAGTCATATCTCTGGGACTGATAAGGATGAAATGAATCTCATGACAAATGGAGGGTTTGAATTAACTCTTCAAGAAGGAATTAAACTTGGAAGGCCAAAGTACCACCCGGGTAGATTTAAACATTAAGGCAACATTGTGGCCAAAAGCTGGAAGATGAAAACAAAAGTCTGGGCTGGCAAGAGAGGGAGAGGAGCAGAATGAGCAAACCAGTTAGGCTGAATAGACCAGTCTTGGGTAGGGAGATAAATAAGCCTGAAAAGTCAATAAAATAATATTGAATACACTCTGAATTCTTACTGTATTTCAGGCACTTTAAACACATAAGTTAATCAAATCCTCTCATGAAGTAAGTACTTTTAGTGGCTTGCCCACATTTTACCCACCTAGGAAATGATGGAGTCAAGATTCATACCCAGGCCAATGTAGGTCAGAACCAGGGCTCAGAATCCCCACATTCTTCTGACTCAAGAGTGGGAGGCCCTCCTAGGCCAGGCTAAAGAATTCAAGTTTCAGTGTGAGGTGTGAAAATGGGATCTATGTTATCTGATAACCCACCAATAATGCCTATAGGCATGGCTTATCACTACTCTTAAGAGTGCAAACACTGCATTATCTGATGATTTTTCCAACAACGTTAACGGATAGTAACAATTATTTGTTGACCAGTTCTTTGACTATCGTACTGATTTACATATTATAAAGTGCTCCGTCCAAACTTGACTAGGAGAATCCACTGTATAGGTATTCCATCATCATATCTTGTCCTTTTAGACCTCAGGACTTAATTTTACCTATTACTCACCTACCACCTCTGCTAGAAATACAGCTCAGGATAATAAACAGAACAATGAAAGTGTTTACTTTCAAATATTCCCTGAATATATATAATCTTCCTGCAAGGAAGAGCTAGTTGACTTGTCAAATAATACAGTCATCCCTTAAAAAGTGAATTTCTTCATCTTAGGCTCATGTCTTAAAAAATCAGTTGGGTTCTTCAGTTACGCACAGGATGGGCCATCTGGATCCTCATAGGGGGCAGCGGTGAACTCTTATGTTATACCCACAGTAGCCAAATTACTTCTTCTCCCACTGTGGAAAACCACAGAAAACTATCTCTTAATGATTTACTGCCCAACCCCCAGCCCACAAATCAAAGAATTGGGTTGAGTGAGAAATAAAAAGGAACGGTGGCCAGTGGCAATGAGAAGGAGAGTGAGTATTTCAGTTTATTTTCTTAAGCCAATTAATGATAAAGCGGCATGAAGGGAAAGAAAGACACAACATGGCCGTGAAAGACTTTTTTTTTCCCAGATAAATGGCCAGATATCAGATTCTGTAATAAGTACTTCCACCTATCAAAACATACACACACACACATACACACACACATACACACACATTAACTTTGGGTTGGAGAAGAAAGATAAAGATCTTAAAAATACAAGATAATATTCAGGAAGCTTTGTGGATATCATAAAATGTTGGAACTTTGAAGGACCCTTGGAAGTCATCTAATCCAGACATTGCAAACCCAAGGTCCATGAACTCTACACAGCAGACAGAGGTGTTTCGTTGGGCCTGCAGAATGTTGTTTGTTGTTGATATTTTTTTCTTTAACTGAGTCAATGCCTTAAAGTAGAGAAAATTCAAGTAATAATCCAGATATGTGTCTTCTCTTAAAAACTGGAAGACCTAGCAGCACTGAACCCCCTCCTCCCAATGGCAGCAGCGAGCTGCAACTGAGTAGCAGCTGCCTCCTTTAGAGAAGGCTTGAACTCAGTCCTCCACCACTTCTTATTCTAGAATACAAGGCTGGGTGTCAAACATTTAAATAAAATAGGAGATGGTGTAGTCCTTCTACCTACTTCATTTTATTCATTTATTATGCCTGTCGATTCCTATAGGCATTTGAGTTTACAAACTGTGCTCTAGTCCATTCTCCTCATTTAAAGATTTTTTTAATTTTTTATTTATTTATGATAGTCACAGAGAGAGAGAGAGGCAGAGACACAGGCAGAGGGAGAACCAGGCTCCATGCACCGGGAGCCCAATGTGGGATTCGATCCTGGGTCTCCAGGATCGCGCCCTGGGCCAAAGGCAGGCGCCAAACCGCTGCGCCACCCAGGGATTCCCCATTCTCCTCATTTAAAGAAGAACAACTCAGCTGGGGTGGTAAAGTGACTTACAAAATTAATTCCAGTGGGCACCTGGACCAGGGTGGCTCACTTGGCTGAGCATCTGACTCTTGGTTTTCCTGGATCAAGCCCAGCTTCAAGCTCCATACTCAGTGCTCTGTCTGCTTGACATTCTCTTTCCCTTTCCCTCTGCCCCTCCCCCTGATGCAAGTGTGGGCATGCCCTCTCCCTAAATTAATTAAATCTTAAAAAAAAAATCATTAGGAGCACCTGGGTGGCTCAGTGGTTGAGCGTCTGCCTTTGGCTCAGGGCTTAATCCCAGGGTTCTGGGATCGAGTTCCCCATCAGGCTCCCTGCAGGGAGCCTGCTTCTCCCTCTGCCTAAGTCTTTGTGTCTCCCTCTCTGTGTCTCTCATAAGTAAATAAATAAAATCTTTAAAAATAGTAATAATAAAATAAATAAATAATCATTAAGTTTACAAAAAAAAAAAAACCTCATTCCATTAAAAATAAGACGATCATCCACAGGGATTATGGTCTAATAACAACCAGAAAGTATGCACAACTAAATTTAGGCTGTGTGCATACAGTGCCAGAATCAGTGGAGCAAGGTTAAAATTTCAATCACTTTACTGACCCAGCGTCCCCCTCCCCAAAAGAGGAAGATTCTCCAGTTGTCAGAATAAATGTACTGCCTATTTTGGCTTAGTATACAGTTTTAATCTGCCAAAATTTATCCTCAGGGCATGATTTATTGAGAAGACAGACAAAACGCTTACTATAGACATGCAAATGCTTCTAAAAATGAGACTTTATAAAAAAATGGAGTGGCGGGAAGTACGTCTAAAAAATTTCTCTTCTGAAAATTTAACTGATATATTGGAAGGAAAATGACAAATTTGTTGAGTGATCGCTTTTGACTTAGGTACTTTGCATGCATCATCCCAGTTAACCCTCACAGGAGCCCAAGGTGGGTGGTATTATTACTTCCACTTTACAAACAACAAAAAAGGGTACATTCAGAAGCATTCATTCAATAACTCGAAGATGACCCGGCTGTTCCATCGGGGGCCATACCCAGATTCAAACTCTGATGAGCATGTTTGCAATGTTCCTGAAAGAAGGAAATGTGGCTTATCACACAGAGATCTCACTGATCTTTGTATCACAAGCCTGCTTTCCTGAAGCCCACCAAGTGCTCTATACAAGGACTTTCACAAATGTCATAATTTGAACAATTCTAACATACAAAATTAATTCCTTCGGGCAAGTTCTTTAACAAGGTTAAGAAAGCCTTGGTTCTTCCTGTTATATATAGTCAGCGACCCCTAGGCAGGTGTTTACTGAGGGGATTAGCAAAATCTCTTTTCTAAATAACATTTCTTCTTAGATTTGTTATAAAAGTTAGTAGTCAAGGCTTTGGCTGAATATACAAGCCAAAAGCACGTTTGCTAATGAATAAGAATAATAACTAAAATTAAAATAAAAAGTAATTCAAGAATAAGAGCTTTTGAAGAGTCAGGAATTTGATTAAAAATTCACTTGCTTTTTTTTCTATAATGAAACAGTTCCTTAACCACAAAACAGCTTTTATAATAATGCAGAAGAGTATGGTTCCAAGTAAAACACCACTCCCCATTTTAATCATGGCTATTATTTTTGAAAATGAAAATGGCTGAGGTCATTGTAATCTATTTTAGGGTTTGCACGGGTTGGTGGTATTTTTTTCTTGGCTTTGAGCTCTCCATGTTACCAGCTAACTGTTATGGGTTTTGCTATGCGCCCTTTCAAATCCCATTCTTTTTAATAATGTTGTACTTTATACACATAAATTAGAGTGAATTCCACTTTCTTTCCTAACAACTCCAGATGGGGTCCACACTTTCAAGAGGACTAGGACTTGCCTTTTTTTTTTTAATTAAGTATGTACTTCTTAGAACAAGTATGTTCCCATCTTCATTAAAATGCTGTGAATGCTCATATGCTGAGAGAATGGTAAAAACATAGAATTCCCGTAGTCCGTTTCAAAATCAAACTGAAATATGAGGATAGCATTTGTGTATCTACCCTTTCCAACTTACAAAGACAGACACACATAGAGAAAAAAATGTCCAGAAATAAAGCATCATCTGGGCAGAGCTCTAGATCTACCGATACCCACAGACTGGGGTAGTCTACAGATATCCATTTAGGACACATCCCCTGTAGGACCCAGCAGACAAAATTATCAAATATCTAAGGACATTGTAGTCACACATTCAAGCCTTCCTTTTCATGTGATTAATATTTCACTGACTTTCTGAATGTAGCGTGGTTTTTTATTATAATTCGCTATCACAGCACACAGTCCAGCCCAAGATCCATCGAAATAGTGCCTACCCAGGCACAAGTGAGAGAGTGTCTTTACAAAACATACATATGGTGAAGGTCTGCCTATTAAAATGCCTTAAGCTCTGTTTGTTTGTTTATTTTTTAAAAAATCAACTTGCAAGCCCAATGTAATAAGATGCTGTAGCTTTTATGAAAGAGGTGAAATAATTTTAAACACAGACACACAATGAGTTTATTTATTTAGAAACTTGTTAAATAGAGTCTGGGAATTCAAATATTCAATGTTGACATTGTACAGAACTGGCCAGGAGCCAGAACCCAGTCTCCAGAGGGACCCATTGGACAAGGAATTTAGGCCTTTCTCTCCTCCCACTTGAGCTAAATAGGTAGAGGCCATTAGTTATACCCACAGCAATATCTGAACCGCACTCAAATAAGCTGCCCTCGCCAGGGCACTTCAAAGGAGGGCAAGTGTGTTTAGCTTTTTAGTGCTGAACTAGAGCGATATGTCACACTTTTGAAAGAGTTCTGTAAACAGTTTCTTCCTTATGTAGAAACATCTCTGAAGTTTCTTGTATGGCATGTAAGCAAGGATAATTAACAAGGATTACACTTTTTTTCATTTGCTGGGGGAAAAATATAATACCAATCTGTGTGCAAACGGGGAATGTGGAGAAAGGGGCACGCTGCTCCTACCTTTCTCCCTCTCTTGTTTTCTGCTCCATTTGTTTGTCTCCTTTTTATCCTCTTCCTCACACTTGTTCTCACTACACAGCCAATTTCCTTGAGAATTCTCTGGTAAACTCCCAAGGCCAGAAGAGTGAGAAGGGGAAAATCTAATTTTAGAACAGGACCGTGGCAGATGGGGTGGGGAGGGAACTAATGATTCATACTGGGCTGCCCAGATGAACAGAAAAGCAGACCCCACAGATCTTTTCAGAGAGTGCCTAAAGCAGCGGCTTCCAGCCAAGGAAGGGTTAACCACCACTCCAGAAAAATGTGCCTGGCACCACTATAGTGTGTGTGTCTCCTCCGCAGGGTCTCCCCCCAGCCGCTCTCCCCCTCCACCCCCCACCCCTGCCGGGAAGAGTGAATGAAGGTGTGCTTGACCTCCCCACTTGAGTGTTCCTTAACTCCGGACCTGTGAGTGTGTGTGAGTGTGTGTGTGTGTGTGTGTGTGTGTGTGTGTGTGAGAGAGAGAGAGAGAGAGAGAAAGAGAGAGAGAGAGAGAAGTGAGCGTGTGTGCACACGTGTGTATACACGGTGAGTGCACACCGGGCTCTCAGAGAGGCAGCCTGCCAGGCACTCAGCATCTCTGAGCCTGGAAAGAGGGAAGATCTGGCCTAAGCCTGGGAGCCAGGAGCTGGGCAGCTGGAGGCAGAAGGTGTGGGGGTCCTCCCTGGGTGAGCCTGCCAGCCTCCTCCCAGGGCCTCCCCAGTTCCACCCCACTCCTCAAGAGAACCCACTTCCACTGCCTGAGCCGGCTCTGAGATGAGGGGTGGGAGGCTGTGCCCAGCTCTTGGGACTGGGGCTCTTCTATTTGCTGAGTTCCTCGGGAACAGGGGTGAGGGCCATTGGCCAGACGGTGACAAGTCAAGTTTCTCCACTTCGGGACCTCTTGGAGCAGAGGCAAGACGGAGGAGGTGCGGGGGGGAGAGGGGGACAGAGCTAGATGGGCCGAGGGCACCGAGTCGGGCTTTCTCTTGCCCTCCTTTGCCCTTCCAGCCCGCCCCCCAGTCCCCATCCTTGTCCTTCCTGCCCCAGGCCACGTCTGCTGCGATAACCTGGCCCCAACTTTCAGAAGTGAAGTAAAATAAACTCCCAGACGACAAGATGTTTAAAGGGAAACTGCTTACGGAGTTCCTACCTTCAACTTGATAAAACAGAAGAAGAAAGCAGAAATTTCTTAGGATGACGCATTAATTTCTATTCGATAAGCGTCCTACATGGTGAGTGTCTGTCGGTGGAGGAGGCCCGGCCCCGGGTCAGAGGGAGAGGCCTCCGCTCAGAAAACCCGAGAACTGGGCTGCCCCACAAAGATCAGCTCACGCACACTTATGCACACACTCACACGCACACCGTCGTCGCCAAGACCTGCGACTTCTCAACCCCTACAAATAAAAACCTGAAACAGGAGCCTTTCTTCCTAGCCTTCCTGCCTCTGCAGCTAATGAACCGTACCCTTCCACAGTGTTGGGGGGGGCACTGAAAAGCGTTATTAACCTTCTCCTAAACATAGAAATTTTTTTCTTTTTGGAAACACATCGAAATGCTGCAGGAAGACTGCGCTCCAAGTGCCAAATGCAATAAAGAAGCCCTAAGCCAGGGTAATGGTCAAGTAATGGCAAATAAACCGCCTTCCTAGAAGGGGCCTCTGCCTCCATCGGGCGAGCGGTTTTTTTCGTCCTCAAAAGCAGTCTGAAATAAACAAGCAAAATGTGTTTTTTAAACAAAGCTCTGTATTGCAATCTCCCCCCGCCCCTTTTTTTAAACTATGGAGAAAAACATACATGAGTGGGCATGCGGGCAGTGCAGGCTGGAACCTGGGTGCGCACTTCCTTTGTTGTCTTAGGTATTGGGCTGCTAAGGTGAGGAGTTTAAGCACGTGAGGGAGGGTCCTCATCTACCTTCCCTATTTAAGAGCCTCTTTTTAAACACAGATCAAGTGTACAAGTAACAAGTGGCCCCCTCTCCGGGGTCTTGCTAATCGCATCGCCTTCTGGGTCTTTACGAGACTTCTGGGGGGCCGGTAGCTAAGGGGGGGTTACACGTTGCAACTCGTTCATGGCTGTGATTGAAACCCTGCCGGGTGTCACTTGAGAGAAGTGGGGTGGGGGCTGCCTCGGTGTTTCGGCTCTAGACAGGCTGGGCAAACCCAACCTGACTTCTTTCCCATCACCAGGAGAAAAAAAGTTGCAACTGGCAATTCCAGCACCGCCCAGGTGCTCTCTCTCCTAGCTGCCCAAAAAAACCGCTGGGAAGCCTCCCCGCGCTGCCAGAGTCTGCTTGGCTTTTAGTTTTCTCTTCTTAAAGATGGGAATAAAAGCCAAGGGCTTTAGACAGCACAACTGTCAATCTTCTTGCTTTTCCCTTCTTTGTTTTTTTAATTAAACGGTTTATTCCTCCCAAATGATTTGCAACGAATTTCTCGGTTTCAACTTATTGTAGAGGGAGGAAAAAAAAATACAAGCCCTATAAGTTGGAACATGGGTTGTGCATGGGTTGTGCATTCATTCTGGGCTTAACTTCGGTGGGTACTTTCAGGGTCCATGGGATCCTGTACTGTAGCCAAGACCCTGACAGGACTTGGCCACCACAGAAATTCACAAAAGACAAAAAAAAAAAAAAAAAGAATAACAAGGAGTCCAGAAAACGACTAGTTTCTATGTGATTTGTTTCCATTATAATGTTGGCTTTGCATGTTAAAAAAAAAAAAGGAGAGAGAGAGAGAGAGAGCATAAAGGTATGCTTTTTAAAGTATGCTGGTCACAACTGCCTCTTTCTAACCCAGAAAAAGAAAGCAAGCAAGGCAGACAGAGCGGCGAAGTTCTCGCTGGGCTGCGCGGCAAGGGGTCACTGCCTATCTCCGAAACTCACGCACCGCGGCGGGGGGAAGGAAATAGCGCCTTAAAATACAAAAAAAAAAAAAAAATCCCTACATTTGATATGATTCCCTTTATGGCTCGGATTGTAACTGGAGAATCGCGGACAGCAGCGCGCTCCTGCCTAAGCAGGGCTGCCCGGTGGCCACAGCTGGAGCCGCGGGAGCAGACTCGCAGGCGCAGCGAGGAAAGTTTGCACGAGCTCCCTCGGAGGGACCGGAGCGCGGCCGCGGCATCCTCACCCGCACTGGAGACACCTCCCCCCCACCCCCCCCAAAAAAAAAATGAGTCTCTCACTGGAAGAATGACAAATACCATCCGATCGGGAAATGAGGTTCAGTTTCTGGACGTGGAGCGGGCTGCGCGAGCGGGGGTATTTTAGCAGGGCGGCGTAGAGCTCGGCAATTAAAATAAGTCGAAAAAAGTTGCTCAAGAAAATTCGAAGGGTTTTGTGTTCTGCTTTCACTTCGGCGGATCCCGGGCAAGGAGGCGCAAAGCCCGCGGCTTTCATTTCACGACTTAGGCGCGGCTGGAACAGGCTCTGCGCGCCTCCCTCCCGCGCACGGTTCTCTCCCCCCAGACACACACACACGCGCACACACACACACACACACACACACACACACACACACACGCTCCAAACCTTCAGCCGGAATCGAAGCCCCCAGGCCTCCGAGCCTATGCACATTTAATTTCTCCTCGGATGAAAATAAAGACATCGGCCTCGTTTCAAAGAAAACAGAAAACTCCGGGTCTTCCCGGCGCCCCCGGACAGTCCGCGGCTAAGGGGCACGAACAGGATCCAAGAGAGAAACGGACGGACTGACGACCCGGGAGCCCTGTCCAGGGGGATCTCGAGGACGGGGTGAAAGGCAGCGTCCTGGGAGGTGATGGAGTGCTTGAGTGGGGACTGGACGGGCGCTGGACGGGCGCCGGCGAGGACACCGTCCCACTGGGCGCGACGCGGCGTCCCGCGGCCCAAGGAGCCCAAGGAGCCCAGGAAGGAGCCCAAGGAGCCCAGCCCGCGGGGGCGCCGCGGTCCTGCGCGCGGCGGCTGCGGGCACCCGGAGGGCACCCGGAGGCCGGGGCGGGGCCGTGCTGGGCTGGGGGATGCGAAGGGGGGAGAGACTGGGGGTTCCACGGGGCCGAAGCATCCGACCCTCCCCCGTGCCTCCTTTCTCTGGTCCACAAGCAGAACAATTAGGTGTTTTCAGCGAGTGGGAGGGCGGACGGCGGCCTGTCCCGCGACCCAGGCGGCCGCAGCCTGGCGCGCTGACACCTCCGGGAGGCGGGCTTGGGCCGCTCGCGTCTGCACCGCCCGGTCCCCCTTACGCTCGCGGGGGAAGCATCGGGACAGACCCGGTCCTATCGCCCGCAGTCCCGGTCGAGGCTCCCGCCTTTCCAGCCCGCCTCGGCTCCGCGGACCATTCCAGGCCAAGTCCCCCCAACACTTTGGCGAGGAGAGTGGGGGTGGGGGCCCCCCGCCGCCCCCGCCCGAGCGCGAGCTCCCAGGTCCCGCGTGACCGAGGCCGCGCCGCGCCGCGCCGCGCCGGGCAGGCAGGGGGCGCCGGGGAGGGTTAGTGACCCGAGACCCGGCTGTACCCAGAAATAGAGCGAGAGGCCGTGCGGCGCTCCCCCCGCGGCCTACGGTCCCGGCAGCCCGCCCCCTGGGGGTCACCCGGCGCCCCGCCAGCCCGGAGCTCGCCGGCCGGAGCAGGCCCTGTCGGCCCCTCGTCCCCGGCGGCGGCCGCCGCTGGCCGCGCGCCCCGCGCCCGTCCCCGCGCGCTCGCCGGGCCCCCGCTCTGCTCACCTGCCCCCCGCGCCCTCCGCGGAGCCGGCGGCGCGCGCGCCCGACCCCACGGCGCCCCGGCCCCCGCGCGGGAGCCCCCGGCCCGCCCCGCCCCGCCGCGCCGCGCCGCGCCGACCCGCCGTCCCGCCGCCCCGCCGCCCCGCCGCGCGGCGCCCGCCCCGGGGCACCGCCGAGCGCACAGCGCCCACTACCGCGCCCGCCGCTCGGCGCAGCCCGCCAGCCCGCGCAACTTCCCGCGGCCGCCTCGCAACTTTCCCCAACTCCGCCGCCGCCGCCGCCGCCGCCGCCCACCCCGAGCCCCAGAAACAACCCGCGGCTCGCAGACGCTCCCATCCCCAGCCCGCCTCCCCCCATCCCCGCGCCCCCTCCCATCCGCGGGACTAGCTGGTTGGCCAGAGGCGACTCTCCTCCGCCTGGGGGGAAGGGGAGGGGAGGGGGAGACTCTCGCGACTCCTCTCCCCCCCACCCCACCCCTTCCCGCTGGCTCTCGCGCGCTCTTCTCCCTCCCACCCCGGTCTCGGCCGCCCCCACCCCCACCCCACCCCCACCCCCACCCCCACCCCCACCCCGGGGCTGCCTCAGCCGGTCGGTGCGCGGGGCTGAGGGCTGCCCCGGCTCCTCTGGCGCCCACACCAGCAGCGCGAGCGCGGGCGGCCGGGCGCGAGGCTGGGGCCGGCAGGTTGCTGGGGCTGCGCTGCGCCCGCCCTCCGCCCGGGCCCCGGCGCCCGAGGCAGCTGCGCGCTCCCTCCCGGAGCGCTGGAGACAGATATGCAAGATGGCAGAGGAGGGGGGAAGCCAATAGAAAAGGGATATTGCACCTACTTGTGGCCAGTTTCCTTGCCCTGCCTTTGGATCTCATGCTGTGCCCAGTCCTGCAGCCGCTGGTGTGTGGTTGGGGTTTTTTTTTCTTGGATCTTTTCCTTCTTTTGCTCTCCCTCTCGCTCCCTCCCTCGCTCCTCTCTCTCTCTCTCTCTCTCTCTCTCTCTCTCTCTCACTCACACACACGCACACGCACTTACACACACTCACTCTCTGTCTTTCCCTCTTTCACTCTCTCTCCCTCCCTCGCTCCCTTTCTCTCAATCCACACTCGCTATCTCTCCAGCATTGTCAGTTCGGACACCTTCGCACATGCGCGCTAGACGCCCCTCCAACATCTCAGCGCCGCCAAAAAAAGTTTGGAGCGATTTATCACTTTGATTTGGAGATCTTGTCAGATGGCAATCGCTGAGGAGGCGGAGAAAGGGAGCCGCGGGGAGGGCGGCGGGGGGCGGGGAGCGAGCACGGGGAGCCAGAGGGGAGCAGACACCTCGCCCCCAAAAAAAAGGCGGGCGCGGGGGTGGGGGGGGCGGCATAAAAGAGACCACGGCAAAGGATTGATTTCGCGTCGGAATCTCCAATAAGCCTGTACCATTACTATTACTGTTTTTCCCACCATAAATTGCAGGAGATTTTCAATACCATCCACGGAGAAAGCGAGAAGTGGGGCTTTTGAGACCTTTTCCGTGCTAAAGAACGAGAAGGACAGGACTCTTGACAAATGATCCAGGAGAAAGTGAGAATCATCCTGAACTTCAGGAAATCTGCTGCGGCCGCTCCTACTGCTGCTGGAGCTATTGCGGCTTGTGCTTTCAGAGTTGAAAGCAGAATTAAGTAGCTGTTTTCTTCCTTGATGTTAGGTATAATACCAACGCTCGCAGCTACCCTTGGAGCATTTCAGTGGTCCAGTCCCACCCAGTAGGGATGAGCACTTTGATTCCCAGGTCCGGGCAGGCTCGGGCATTTAACATCCAAGACCTCCTGCTTCCCCGAGATCGGCTGTCACCTTCCGGCCTCCCCCACCGCTGCCCCCATCTCCTGTTGCTGCAGCTCAGCCTGCCTGCCATTTTCACTCACTCGCTTAAAGCCACAACCTTTTGGGTCAAGCGAAAGAGGAGGTGGGGGTGGGGGGGAATTCCTCCCCCACCCTTAAAAAAAAAAAACAGCATTGTCGAAAGTTGCTTTAATTACAGGATTTACCAATGAAGTGGGCACCCAGAAACGGGGAAATCCTAAAGGGGCCAGCTGTGTTCAAGGTATGAATCAATTTCAACTACGTATAGATTTTCTCTTGGTACAACCTCCTTGCATTAAACAGTTTTGTTCAATACCTTCCATGAGCTATTTACGTCCCCAATAATATCTGTTGCAAATCCTGCCAGACACCGTAAAAGAAAATTACAGTCTTTTCAGTCTCTGTGCTGCAACAGCACATCCTTGATGTTCCAGTTAGAGGAAAAGGAAAAGAAAAGCAAGCCCTGGTCATGAGTTTGGCAAAGGCAGGGGAGGGAAGGGGAGATCATTGAGAATACCTTGAGCAAATAGCGAGGCTCAAGCCTAAAGGGCATTCATCAATGGCTCGTTAAATTAAAAAAATAAATAAATAAATCTCTGTTTGAGGAAATCAAAATTCAAAGGGGATCGCCCTGGCTAGGGATGCCCACCATTTCTTTCCTCAGAGCTGGGTAATTCTGGAAGCATGTGGCTGAAGGATACAGGTCCCTGGAGAACCAAGTACAGGTCCCAAGAGAGACAGATGTGAAATGTTGAAATGTGGGGGAAAGAAAGGAAGCAAAGGAAAGAATTACGCAGAGCAGGAGTAAAACAACTTCCCAAAGAGAAGGTTCTGGTAAGCACCAGATGGACACAAGAGAACTCTACCATTCCCTCCGGACTGAAGAGGCAGGTGGGTTTGTTTTTTTTTGTTTTTTTTTTTTTCTTCCAGTCCGACTACAATTCCTGTTGCTCTGCCCATCCAGGTGGTGTACTTAAGCACAACAGAGGTGGGTGCAAAAGCATCAGGCACTTCAACATTCTGAGTGTGGATACCCAGAGGTCTGTGAGTGTGAGTCCACAGGTTCCTCTCAGTTTAGATGGAGTCGTGCCTCCCCTCTGACCAGTAAGTGTTCTCCCAGGAAAAGGAGAAGTGGGGGATTGAGAACTTTTAGAAAGGGAATAAAATCTCTAGGGAGAGAAACGCCAGGCTGGCCGGCAGGACGATCAGAGAAGCAGTTTAAGGACTCCCTGGGGACCCTCACTTAGACCAAAGGACAGAGAGGCTGCACTGGAGCATCAGGCCCCTCCCAACCATCAAGAACCTCCAGAGCCCAGTCCCCCGGGAGAGAAGGAAGCCCCCATGGGGAGGAAGAGCTCCCAGGACAGTAGGAGGCTCAGCCTGGGACTTTTCACCTTCTCAGCCTGGGGATGCTTTAAAAAAATAATGAAAGGAGTTCCTATCCTCCCCTCTGCTGCTCTCGTTGATTCCTTTCATCTAATCCCCGGGTGGGGGGTGGGTGTCCATATCCTGGTCCCCTTGAGGAGAGGAGGTGAAGAGGAGTGCCAGGGAATTTTCTAAGAAACGAAGGTACCCTGGAACCAAACCCAAGATTAAACAGAAGACCCACATGTGAAGCTGCGGTGATTGTTTCTGCTGAGAAATTAAAAACCACGTGGCGGGCCAGGGGTGGGGTGGGGGCTGTGAAGGGAATTGGGGAGGGTATGAAGGACTCAAGAAAATACAATCTGAGTCCCCAGACTTCAGGATCCCTGTCTTTTAAACTTTCCTAGAGGGCGAAGGGCACCGAGGTGACGTGCCGCAGGAGTACCCTCCCCTTCTGGTTTTTAAAGTCCCTGGGGTCGCGGCAGCCTCTGCGAATGCCTGGTCTTTCCAGGAGTTTCGGGACACGAGCAAATCCAACCCCTTCCAACTGAAATAATAAACACAAACTCCTCTGCGCCTTAGGGCCAAACCATTGTGAATAGACAAGGCATCATTCTTTTTGCTGGGTGGGTTTTTTTTGTTTGTTTGTTTTTTAAGTAAAGTATTCACAATATCATCACTTTTATTTTCAAACCTGAAAGCTGGGTTTCTCTCTCTCTTTCTCTCTTTCTCTCTCTCTCTCTCATTTGCTTTCTGCCTTGGGTGAGTATTTAAAAAAAAAAAAAAAGCCAAGTTTCTAGTTCAAGTGTGTTTAACCTGGTGGAGCAAACGCCCAGCAGCAGCGGACTGCGCTCGCCGCCTGCAGCGCCGCGGCCCCCGCGTGCGGACCTGGGCGGGCTCCCGCTTCCAAGCGCAGGAACCCCGTCAGCTCCACCTGTCCTGAGTCTCAGCCGTGAGACCCAAGCAGGTGACTTTCTGTTCAGCGGCCCCTCGGATTCCCAAAACCCTCGGACGGGACGTCCAAGCTGTGGCTCGCTCAAGAGAAAAGAGGCCTCCAACCGGTTGGCCGAGCTGCCCTCGCTCCCCGATGCCCCACCACCCACCTTTCCCTCTCCTCCTGAAATTCGTTTCCTCCAGGGGGCTTGGGTACCAACGTTTTCTTGCGTTTTCTCCAACGGAAGAGAGCATCCTGGAAGCAGTGCCTCCTTGGAAAGTCGATGAGCTTACGGGCTGTCTGGATTTGCTTCTTTTATTACTGTCATATTTTGTTTCGGGGGTTTGGGGAGGTTGTGGTTTTTGTGTTTTTTTGTTTTTCTTTAAGGAGAAGTAGAGAGATCAAGATGGGAGTTGAAAGGGAGAGGGGTCATGGAAGAGGACAAGAGAAGGATACCCTTTCGCCAACCACGTTTCTTTAATAAATGCTAAAAAACGGCAAATGATTTTCAATACATTGCATGCAACAGGAACTTTTCCTCTCCTCGAATTATAATTGAACCAGCCCCGCAGTGTCTTTGGAAGAAAGTTTGAATTCTTTATGGAGGTATTTCTTGGCCTATTGTCTTTGTGCAGTGAACTTTACATCTTGCTATTCAACCTAAATTCTCCTGGCTACCAGCAAGATTAATTTAATCATTGTAATGCAATTATTAATACTGTTTACCCAACGCTGGGTTTCAGGTTGGCTGTTAAGAAATTAAACTCTCGCTGGGTGACCAGAGCTAGGCGGGGGTTTCTTCATGTTGAAAGGAAACAGTCCTCTTTATTTAGTCTCAGAGCTCTAGCTTTCGGCCACGGGCTCAATTAGCCAAAATGGAAACAATTTTCATTCATTGCAATAACTCACTGTTCTGGAGATCGCTTTCAAAATATACACTTTATTATTATACGCTGACCTCGGTGGCGTGGAGTGGCAATAAAAGAAAGAGGCAGGGAGATCTATCTAGCCCCCTTGGGCTATAATTATTAGAAATTAATTGGGTTCAGGACCCTGGGTAGTCTAGCTAAATTAATAGCTTGTCTAGTGGTTTAAATCCGAATTTTTAGTCCACGGGAGAAAGAGAGTCACAGACATGAAATGCAGACCCAAGGGACGCCTGAGTTTACTTGCAAGACACTCATCTATTAAATAGTGTCTAGAATACATTTGAGTTGGGGCGAGGGGGCCGGAGTAGGAGGGGCGGGGGCCAGAAGCAAAGAAAGGAGCAAGATGGGGAAGGCGACCGCGAGTGAGCTAAAAGGTCTCGAGTTGATTTTATTCGATTTTTCTTGCCTGCATTGTTTTCGGGAGGGGTTGCATTTAGGGGTTAAAATAAAAAATAAAGATCCCGTGTACTCGGAGCTGTCGTGCCAGAGTAAAAGTGAAAAGGGAGCCTTAGGCAAAAGGAAATTACTGCGAGCCCGCGTGACCTTTCAGGGAGGTAATCAATCAAGTGATCAACAGGGATATTTATCATCGCTGTATAGGACTACTTCGCCCTGCACGGGCGGGGGTGAGGAGGCGAGAGGAGGGTGGAGACGCGCGCGCACGCGCGCACACACACACACACACACACACACACACACACACACAAAGTTTGGCCGAAGCCGATAAGCCTCAGACCGAGCACGTAGGCTCTGATAAGTGCTAAGACGGTCGGTTTAGCCTGACATCCTCCGAGCACCGCGGCGGGCGGGGGGCACGCGCGCATCCCGGCGGCGGCGGCTGCGCGAGGGTGTGAGCCGCGGTGTCCGCTGCGCTCCGGCGCGAAAGGGAGGCTCGCGGGGGGACGCGCGCCCCCAGCGCCGGCGAGGACCGGGGGCCGGGCTGAGACCCGCGACCCGCAGGGACCGGGGGGGCGGGGGCGCGGGGATGCGCCGACGCCGCGGCCCGGGGCGCCCCCGCAGCCTCCTCTTCCTGCGAAATGCTCGCGGCGCCCGCGGCGGGGCTGCAGGGAGGCGCGGCGGCGGCCGGCAGGCTCCTGCGGGCACGCGGCGAGGGCTCGGCGGCCGTGCGCTCCCCGCCCGGCTCCCCTCTCCCCCGCGTAAGACTCGCCCTTTTGTAAATTGCGTTTTCTCGGCCCGATTTCCCAGCAAATCGTTAGGTTTTACGATCCTCCTGCAACCCTCGGGCCGCTCGACACCCCCCGCCCCGCCCCGCCCCGGCCGGACTTCGGAAGCGCGCAGGAGGGAAGGGGCGGCGGGCGGCGGGCGGCGGGCGGCGGGCTCTTTTAGTGACGAGGATAACGATGCTCTGGGGTCGGCCTTGGGGCCCCGAGGCCCTCGCGCAGCTCGGGGCTGGAATCAGCGGTTGTTTCGGGGAAGGCCGGCCCGCTCACCCGCCCCGGGGCCGGGGGCTGATCCCCGACGGGGCTCCCCGGGGAGCGCGGTCCGGGAGCCGCGCGCCGCCCCCAGGTCGCGAGCCGCCGCTCCCGCCGCTCCCGCCGCTCCCGCCGCTCCCCCGCCCTCGGAGCCGCCCTCGGAGCCGCCCTCGGAGCCGCCCCGGGCCGCACAGCCTAGTCTGCGGCGCCCCCGCCCGGCCGCCCCGCGCCGCCGCAGCTCCGGGGGCGCCCGCTGTGCGCGGTAGCGGCCCGGGCGCGGGGCTGCGGCGCAGCTGGGGCGCCCCGGGGAAGCGCCGGTCGGGGCGGAACGGAACCCCGCGACGAGGCTTACGAGGCGAGCACCTCCCGCGGTTGCTACTGGTTCGGGCTCCGGGGGAGCAGCTCCCCGGGGCCCTGCGGAGAGAAGCGGCCTGCCGGCGGGACTGCCCTGCCGGAGACGTCCGGACCTCCTCGGGCCCCTCCTGCGGGTCAGACAGCAGCTCTCCGAGTTAAATGCACCTATGAGCCCCTTGGGGACCTCGCCGAAATGCGAATTCTGATCCAGTTAAGTCTGGCGTGAGACCCGAGCAGTCTGCTCTTCTCAGGCCGCTCGGTGAAGTGGATGCTCCTCCCCCACCTCCCAGTGTGGCCCGTGGATCAGCAGCATCAAGCATTGCCTGGAGGAGTTTATTAGAAACACTGAGTCTCAGGTCCCAATCCAGACCTACTGGATCAAAAATGGCATTTTAGCAAGAGATTCGCTTGAACACCGAGGTTTGGGAAGCGGTGCTCTGGAATGTGCCTTCCTTCTGCCTTAGATGAGGACACCTCCCTGGCTGAGCCCCATTCCCAATCCGGCTGTCTGTCTGCCTTGGTCCTGGGACAGGATGGAGACAAGGAACCTAGGCCCTCAAAAGCTACAACCCATCGCAGATAACCCTTCATGGGTTGACTGCTGGCCTCAACACTAATGCCACCGGTGAGGCTTTCCCAAGATTCTGGTCGTCCCCCAGAATGGCACTCCCTCCACTTCCTCCTCACCCCCACCTCAGTATTCTGTTGTCAAGTCCCTGACCCTTCTCTCTCCCTCCTGACATTAGAGTCCTTGGTTTCCACCTCGTCCTCCCCCTCTTAGCTAGAGGCTTCTTGAAGGAGTCCATGCCTTATATTCTCTAACCCTTGTTTTCTCCATGCAGCAGGAAAACGGTCGTTCCTTCCCCCATGGGATTAATGTCTAAAAATGCTTCGTAAACTATAAAACTAATGTAACTGTCACCTCTTTTTCTTTTTTTTTTTTAATTTTATTTATTTATTTATGAGAGACCCAGAGAGAGAGAGGCAGAGACACAGGCAGAGGGAGAAGAAGGCTCCATGCAGGGAGCCTGATGTGGGACACGTGTGGGATCACGCCCTGGACCAAAGGCAGGTGCTCAACCACTGAGCCACCCAGGCATCCCTGTCACCTCTTTTTCTTATCCCTAGCCCCCCTTCCCGTGGGCCAACACAATGCTTTACTTCACCAAGTACTTAGTTTGGTGTTGTCTCTTTCTGGAAGGTCCTTGAACTCAATCACACACCTGATAAACTGAACCTAGAACACAGTCAAATTTAAAGCTTTTTGTGAGAATACTTAAGTTCTACTTGTCTCCCCCATAAAATTCTCTATAGAAGAGATTCTTCATCTGGGATAGAATGAATTCAGGGCTCTGTGTGACATCTGCATGTTCTAGTTTCATTACTCAGATAGTTGATTCTGGAGCCTGGAAGCTGTCCACATTCTAAATGGTCAGTAGCTAAGAGTTGGGATCTTCAAGACTTAAAAGCTAGCTTTTGTGTATGCTATTAAGTGAGCTATTTGGGGGCACTGTTAAAAAAAAAGGGAAAATTTTATCAAAAATTCTGGAATTCTTTGGAAGCCACCAGCTGTGTAACCTTAGACAAGTTGCTGGATGTCTCTGAATCCCCATTTTCTCCTCTGTGTGATGGGAATAATTACGCATATTTTGCAGGGTTATTGTGAGGAATAAGACAATGTATACCAAGTGCCTACAATGCAGTGTGTGCTGCGTAGCAGAAATTTGACAAATGGAGCTATTTAGACCCCTAGTTCTGACATTCTCTACTTGGCATAATGATAAGGCGTAGTGTGTGTGTGTGTGTGCCAGTCAGGGGTCTTGGACACTGCCCTTTCCATCCCCATCTAGAATAAGATATTTTTTCTTTGCTCAGCACATTGTCCCCTCAAATAGCTGAAGTCTGAGGCATTTGTTGTACGTAAAACTGGCTGGGGCAACTAGATCTTAACATTGCAGTTCGAACAGGCACCAACGTGTGTGTATGTGATTGGATTTTAGCTAAATATTTTCAAGGGATTCTTGTGTACTTGTTCCTACTGTCCATATGAATCAGAGTTGTACTCAGCTCATCCCATACAAGCAGCATCCTGACCATCTATCAGACAAACTGAAGCAACAGGATCTGCGCACCGTGTGATGAGGGTCACTGAGACCCCACTGACAGAGACACCGCTCTGCCCCGGCCACCTTATTGCAAGTCTTCCCCGACAATACAAAGTCATAATTCGAAGATATCTAATGTTTCTGTTTTACCATATTCTCTCCCTGTAATATGCAAGCCGCACTGACAATTCAAAGAGAAGGTGGGTTTTCATGGGATTAGTAAGTGCTCTTTCGTTTTTAAAAAGATTTTGTTTGCACAATTTTTTGTTGGTTTAGTGTTTTTACGTTTTTATCCTCATGATTCTAGCTGTTATCTTTACTCTCAATACGTGAACCTATTGATTGAGTCTAGATCCCTACCAGTAAATAAAGGATTTGCGAAATTTACATACACACTCCTTTAAAATCCTTCAGTCAAGGGATCCCTGGGTGGCGCAGTGGTCTGGCGCCTGTCTTTGGCCCGGGGCGCGATCCTGGAGACCCGGGATCGAATCCCACGTCCGGCTCCCAGTGCATGGAGCCTGCTTCTGTCTTTGCCTCTCTCTCTCTCTCTCTCTCTCTCTCTCTCTCTCTCTCTCTCTCTGTGACTGTCATTAAAAAAAATCCTTCAGTCAAACAAATAATTATGGCTGACATGACAAAATAGAGACATCATCAAAGCGAATTAATTTGCTTAATGTACTTTTAAACTTATAGATATAGCAGATTTTCCACATCTTTATAAAGCACTAACTATAGGACCCGTGCTGACACAGCTTATAAAGGAGACTGCCTTGTAACAAGATCCTCAGTACTCAGTAACTTAATTCCCTTGACTTGAGTCCAAGGCAGACCTGGCTACGCTCAAACTCAGCTCTAGATTGAAGCCCATAGCCATGACAGAGTGTGATACAGGTGTGCCCTGCTTTATGAAAAGCCACATCACAATGTGATTATTCTCTCCATGCTATTTTATTAAATAATGAGTTCCCCCGAGACATTTAAAATATGATTTGACTTACAAAAATTTGATTTATACTCACTTTTCCCAGAAACATACCTATGGAGGTAAAGCTTTATTTTTTTTAATGATGATGCATGTCCCTTAGCAAATGTTTTATAAGCAGTCCATTTTCAGAGGTTAAGGTAAGGAAGCATTCCACAATTCTGAGACTGGGAGAGAAACAATTTTGGTATGGGGAATCAACTGTACCCAGAAGAGGCTGTAGGAACCGATCTGTTGAATTATCTACCTTGAATGCTCATGTAAGATATACTAGTAGTCTGACATATGGTGAGATTTGGGCTTCAGATGTTTTTAAAAACATGCTATGATGCTGGGTTTTAATAGAAAAAAATTTCCAAATCAATTCTATAAACATTCTTGAAAAATACTTTTCAAAACTGAGGAAGAATTTTCCATTGCGTAGAGAAACAATAATACCTTTCGAATTGGTCTGGGCTTCAACCCGTCTAGAAGTAATAGTCCGTAGACTAAAATATTACCATCCAACTCATATGGAGGTTTTCACTTAGCTAGTTGACATTGAACTGAAACTCTGAAATTGTATTTGTTGTACTCATCAGGACGTTTGTCGTTCTGAAGGGCTCTAGGAGACACTTTCACTTCTGGATGCAGTAAAAGCATCAATGCAGAGAAGCCAAGATAGTGAATACTATTTTAATACATCTGTTTCTGTTGTGTTAATGTTAGTTAGACTGAGTTTTTCACGGCATTTGTGTTTAAAATCTCTACGGAATCAACCCCATTCAGGTTTTTTCATCCCACTAAATGGGCAATCTGTGCACCTGTGTCTCCCAGATGAGCACAACATAATAGTCATGGAGCATGGGCGCCTTAGTGTCAGAAACCTTCTTTCCCTCTTTGCTTTTTTCCTTTTTTTTTTCTTTTTGTAAAGATGTTATTTATTTATTTATTCATGAAGCACACAGAGAGAGGCAGAGACATAGGCAGAGGGAGAAGCAGGCTTCCTGCAGAAAGCCTGATGCAGGACTTGATCCCAGGACCCCAGGATCATGATCTGAGCCAAAGGCAGACGCTCAACCACTGAGCCACCCAGACGCCCCCAGAAACCTCCTTTTCTAATCCACTCTTCATGCCACTCCTGCACAAATCCTCCTAACGCACAGTTCTGATAATATTTCTCCTACTTGGAATCTTCAAGATCCTTTAGCTATTTTCAGGATAAGGCCCTAATCTATTACCTTTAATTCAAGGTTATTATTCTAGATAGGGGAAATAGCAAGAGAGGTGGGAAAGCATGAGGTATGCACCAGAAGTGTTAAGAATCTTAGTCTGCCTGAGTTATGAGATTCAAGAAGACACTTTATGGGAAATAGGTTTGTAAAGATAGGTTCAGCACATGCCATGAAGGGCTTTGAATGAAAGACAATAATTTGAGGCTTTGTCTTGAAAATAATCAAGAGACCTTGAAAACTCTGAATAAAGGTACGATATTATCAGAACTGTGCCTTAGAGAAATTGGGCAGGCAGTGGTTTGTGGGATGGATTGCACTTCTTCACATGTTCAGTCTACCATCTTTTGATATCCAAGGCAAACATCATTTCCTCCAGTAAACTTTAGATATGGTCCTCCCAACTGAAGCAATCTCTCCTCATCACCAAAGTCCTGCCCCTCTCTTGCATGTTGTTTTTGTGTGTAGCTCTAGGGTGCCTCCTAATAGTCCCCTGAGGGGTATCTGTATCCTACTCGTCTTGTTCTCCAGTGCTAAAACACATCCTGCTAACAACCTGTGGCCCTTTCTAAATGTGAGGATTTGGGTTTGCAACACTTTTAGAAAATGCTCCACAATTACCTTTTTTAAAACTGCCTCTCCCTCAGCCTCTCAGTTTGCTTTTTCTTGCTTTCTTTGTAGATATGTGTTGGATCTCTTTGTGCTACCTTCCATATTTGCTTGCCTTTCTTTCATAAATTCTATCTCTATCTTTCTGTGTTTCATGCTGAATAATTTCCTCAGATCTATATTCAATTTCTCTAATTCTCTCTTTGGCTATGTCTAACCAACTATTTAACTGTTGTTTAACTTTTTCCATTTCAATCATATTTTTTCCAGTTTTATAATTTTTTTGGTTTTTTAAAGATGTTCTTGTTATCTTTTCATACTGCCTGTTGTCCTCTTATTTCCAGTTTCAAGGTTAAGCTTTTAAACATTTTAAGCATATGTCTTTTATCTGACAGTTCTATTGTTTGAAGTTGGTAGAAGTCTAATCTTGCTGTTTGTTGTATCTCCTGGCCATTGTTCAGATAAATTGTTTTCCCATATTTTAGAATTTTGGATTGTTAGTTCACCTTCAGCAAGACTTTATCTGTGGGAATCACATTTAATATTTCTTGAGGACTTACCTTCCAAAGTGGTTTTGTATTTGCTTTTTCTTTTTCCTTGTAAAGAAAGACAGGGAGCCACATGCAGCACTTCATTTGGATTCGCCTGGAGTCTTGGAGGCTTGGCTACTCTATGTTCTCTTTGAGAGCTTTTTTGGAGGTTCTAGCAGGGGAGTGCAATTATACCCTTGACTGAACAGCAGTCCTCCATCCTCTTTGAGGGAGAATGTAGCTTCAGGAGTCATGTCCATGGAGTGGTAAGGGAGGAAGTGTACACCTGCCTAGCCAGCCAGGTCAGCTGAATCAACCGTAGCAGTCAATGGGGTGACAAATGTCACAGTCAGATCTTCCTCATACCCTATATTTGCTTTTATCAAATATCAGATATAAGGAATATCATCAACTTCATTTTTAAAAATTTTTTTATTTACCTATTTTAAAGACAGAGACGGAGTGAGAGAGAGAGAGCACAAGTGGAGGGAGGGGCAGAAAGAGAGAGAATAGCAGATTCCCTGCTGAGCAGGGATCCCAATGTGTGCTCATTCCTGGGACCCCTGGGTCATGACCTTAGCCGAAGGCAGATACTTACCTGACTGAGCCACCAAGGCATCCCAAATATCATTGACTAAAGTTCATTTATTATCCTGGGGTTTTCCAAAAGATGGAGGAAGTATAATTAGAACCACAGAAATAAGTGATAGTAGGCCTGTTGGAAAGAATTGTCAGGGGAGACTTTTTTCTTTGTAACCTAGAAGCCAGATGAAATAGAAGCTTTCTTGTTATGTCTTTTCTGGTGAGCTGATGATTTTCTAGATCAGCCTTTCACTGATGGCGTAACTCTTTGAAACAAAACTTCATGCAAAAGTATCATTTCTAACTTCCCAACTAGTGTTGGACCAGAACTTTATGTCTTGATTCCATGAAGGTTTTGAAACTTAAGCTCTGAGTTCTCAAAGCTATTAGCTTCCCGTTCCCCAACTATAGGCTGCCAGGATTTTCATTCCCTTTTGTATTCAGTACAATGACTTCCTTTTCTTTATTTCAGCAACATTTTTAGTTATTAAGCAGAATGCTTCAGTGATTTCAGAAGGGAAGTATTGCAGATTATTCAGTCCATAAAAACACCAAGATATCTAGACTTGAAAATACCTATAGTGGTTTGCTGTTAGTGAATTCCAGTTTCAATATTTTTTCTTGGATTATTTTATTCAAAATAAATGTCTAGGTCCCAAAACAAATGCAGAACCAAATATCACTTATAAGCAGAATCACAAAAATAGCCTTTTCACATGTTTCTGGTCAGCCTGAAATCACTCATCCTACCCCCCTCATCTGGCCATCAAGAGCATGTTCAGGGGCACCTGGGTGGCTCAGTCAATTGAATGTCTGACTTGTGATGTTGGCTTAGATCTTGATCTCAGGGTCATGAATTCAGGCTCCACATTGAGCTCCATGCTAGGTGTGGAGACTACTTAAAATAAATAAGTAAATATATAAATATAAATAAAATAAGCAAAAAAAGCATGTTCAGCCTTCAAGTGTCATCTCAGAATCAGCCTTGTCTCTAAGGCTTTCTATAATGATGGTAGTAATAATTACAAAGCAACTGTTTCTCAAGCAATTACTTTGTGTGAAGCATGACACTGGCATTTCGCAAATGTTACCTTATTTTTCTAAATAACCATATGACATTTTAAAACTCATTGTACAGGTGCTGGAACTGATGTTTTTAGAGGCTAAGTCACTTCTTCAGGGTGACCTAGCTAGTATTGGATTGAACCATAGGAAATAATTGATACTCAATTATTTCTTACAAAAAAGTGCTTTTACATAGCTCAATCTAGGAAATAGCGACAATCGGATTCAGAGTCAGGCCCGACTAATTTCTAATTTCGTGTGCTTCCCCATGGACAGCGCAGACTCTTTACTATATTAATTATTTCTTACTCTAGGCTATTGCAGCACTTGTATACTATCTATCTTGGTTCACTTTCTTCACTTGACCTTTACTTACAAAAATGTATGTTCATTTGTCTTCTCCAGTGGATTGTAAATTCCTTGAGGGCTGTGCCTTAGTTCCGTATCCCTAGCACATAACACACTACTTAGTACATGACAAGTCTTCAATTATTTTATTGTTTAAATAAACTAAACTAAGTTTGTTTATTATCAAGCATTGGTCAGTATTTATATGTAGTTGATGTGCTTTTGAGCTTTTCTCTTTTTCTTATTTCCTCTTAGTGGAAGTTTTAAAATATGGTCCCAATATTTTTTGATACTCTTCCAATCAAGAGGTGGTGTCTATGTCTCCTCTCCATAAATCTACACAGGTTTGCAACTGTTTGAATCAATAGAGAAGAGCAGAAGTGATGTTTTGTGCCTTCTAAGCCTGGGCCATAAAAGCCCATGTACCTTCTACGTATGTGCCTTGGTGTCTTGGAACATTTGCTCTCTGAATGCTCCCTTTTCAGTGCTCCATCTCAGAACTCCATGGCCACACTGTGAGAAGCCCAATCCACATGGAAAGACCTCACAGGGGTTCTCTGGACAAGAGTTCCAGCTGTGTCCAGCCTTTGAGTTATCCCAGCTCAGATGCCAGGCAAGTGAATGAAAAAGTTGCCAGAGGATTCCAGCCCCTGAATTCCAGCTGACTGAGTCACCTTCAGGCATTTGAATCTTACCAGGTAAAGTTCCAGATATTGTGGAGCAGAGATAAGCCATCCTTCTCTGTTCTATCTGAATTTCTGATCCACATACTCTGTGAACATAATAAAATGATTATTGCTTTACACCATTATATTTAATTCGGTTTGTTGTGCAGCAGTAGACAAGTAGAGCGTTGCCTTCATCTGGCTCGTCGGTTAGGAATCCCAATGGCCTGGTCAGTTCGGAGGCTGCACTGGTAGTATAAAGAAGCTCCTTTACCCCAGTGATTAGGGTCTGGTGGTGGTTGGCTGCTCCCATGTCCTGAATCAAAAGTTTGCTTCGAGTGGGTGTTGGTTTCTGGACACATTTTGAGCATTCGGCTCTCATCTTGTGTGTTGAATCTGTCTTACTTAGCGTCTGTCTTGACCCTGGCCTGAGCCCAGCCTGCCTTCCTGAGAGCAGTGACCTCCCAACTCATGGGGGCTGCCCTCCTCTTCCTTAGGTCTGGATCTAGCCTCTGCCCACCCTCATATTAACTCAGACAAGTTGACCTAACCTAGAGCAACCAAACCACTCATCAGAAGCTGAGCCTGGCTATTCCCAGGAAGCCCTGGTGCTCACTCTACTCTTACTCAGGACCACTCAAAGATCAATTCCAGTCAAGCTGCCAGCCAAGCTTTGCCTTCACGGACTTGGTAATCTGGACTCTGGCCCCTCTTGAGAAGGGATAGCTCTTTCTTCATTCTCAACCATCCTACTCAATATGCCCCTTCTCCTTACCAGGACTCCTTAGAGGACAGCATGACTACACCCACCCTGTTAATCACAATTAGTCGTGCGCAGACCTTCTAACAGCAGACTCACATACAGAGATATGGGAGGCAGAATGAGCACATGAGGCAGGGGTCACTAGGAGGTGATTGGATTTCCAGACAAGCCCAGAGGTAGAGGCATCCAGAACTCCTGGAGCAGCTGTGCTGAAGTTTCTAGCATCCAAGCCCAAGCATCATGTTCAGAAGCAGGCAGGGATAGCCACTGTGTTTTTGCTAGATCAGTCTTGTGCTGTGGGAGGGCATTTCTTCTAGTTATGTCAAGCATCCAAGCCTGGTCCTCTGATCTTCTTAAAGATCTGTAAACTTCCTACTATCTTTTAATAAAACCTCTCTGCTTATACTAGAGTGGGATATTTTGTCTGGAATTAAGAACACTGAATTTACCGTCTTCCAATATCTTGTGATCTTTGGATGATTTGGAAAATCCCAGAGCCATAGACTGTTTATTTAATTTTTGTTTGTAGATTATGAGACAAGCACTATTAATGTTGAAGACCTACTCTGAGCACTACAGTAATAATAGAAAATTGACAGGTACTATGCAGTAATGTGTAAAACAATGAACCAACCAATCAAGATACGGTGTATTCAAATAGTATTATTTTCACGAAAAGCTTTAATATTAATATTAAGTAATGAAAGTATTATGACTGACCATGAAGAGCTTTAATGGTCAAAAAACAAATTTATGATTTACTTTATTTTTTTTATGACTTACTTTAAAAGTTTCACTTTTATCTCCCCCTTGACATTTCCACTTTGGGGGAAATGTTTTATATGGAATATATTTTACAGTAATATACATATCTAATTTTTGAATATTTATTTTGGGAATACATGGCAAAAACATTTTCACTGATTAATCCGCATGATCAAAAAATTTGGAAACCGCTGCTGTGAACTCAAAGTATTTATTCTTAAAGAGACCTTAAAGAATATCTAATCTACTAGTTTCGAAATTTTTTGGTAACAGAAATATTTTTTCAAAGGAAGCCCCACTACCTAAAATAATGAATAGCTTGGTAGGGTTCCCCATCTGCTCCTTCCTGAAGGGTCCAGAGGAGCCCTATTTGCAAACCATTGGTATACTAGACCCTCTCTCATTTTATGATTAGGAAACCAATGCCCAGAAAGGAAATGACTTGGCCAAGATGACTTATCTATTTGATGATTGAACTGGGGGCTCAACTTATATTTCCTGATTCTCTTTTTGTTCAAAGACCTTTCCACTGTATTACATTATTTCATTGAAATGCTGGCTTTGAAGGAGTCTGGTGATGCTTTCTAATTTGTGTTCCTGTTGCAGTTCTGAGGTATTAGGAGGTATCTTCCAATCCGAGTCTAGGGTATATCTGAGAAGCTGGAGGGTAGTGTTATAGACTCCCCACCCACCACCCAACCCCTCAGCACTTCCAAGCAATGTTGATCATATTAAAAACATTTTTAATGAGTTCACTGTGCATGTTGTTTCTGCTTCCTCTTGCCTGTTGGCTTTAGTCGAAAGAATCTGGATTGGAAGCTGTGCCAAACACTGTCAACAGATCCAATCACAGTCACGCTGTCATCCGATAGAAATGTAGCTTCACCGGAACTTCTGGGCTCTTGTTCACACATGTGGATTCTAACCAGCAAAGGACTAAGCTGTGGTGACTACAAGTAAATATCTCTGAACTACACGGAGATTGATGACAATGGTAATAAAAACGGTCTTTTCCATGACGAACACTACCAGTAAGTCAACAGTTAAAAAGGGATAGTTTTAAGAGTAACCAATGCATTAACTCTTGTCAATGAGATTTCTTTTGGCAGTAATATATTCTGTGGATTAAGTTAAACCAAATGTTTGTAACAATGGAAATGTAGTCATGTTAACAGTTAGGATTATCGTCCCAGTGAATATTTACTGTAGTTACATTCAAACTTACCCTTTAATTTACCCTTCTGGACACTGTTTGATCATTTTCATCTCTTTATGATAAATTCCATTTTAGATTAAAACCAACAGAAAGCATCCTTTAACATTTTTAAAGCCATGCAGTTTATTTTCCTTTAAAAAGTTTATGCTTCCCCCCCACCCCCACCCCCACCCCTACAGCACAGAGCTGCTGCTCACTCTGCCTACACAGTGATGGGAATAAGCAGTGAAAGCTCTGCCTGAGAAAGTTCTGTAAGTTCTCTGGCCACATTTGACTTTACTCAGTGTTCGTAACCTCCAGACCCAGCCATGGCCAAACGCTATATGGCATTTTCCCTGATTTCTCTTTGATTTCACATCTGTCTTCTGTCATTTGGATATTTTTGTGGCCATCCAGGTAAGAGGCCCTATGTTGACCTTATAACCTGGAAGCTTATCTCTCTGGTTCCTGTGCTTGGCTGGAGCCAGTGCAGAAAGGCCCACCCATTTGACCTCACGTGAAGCTAGCCTTCTTCTGGCTCCTGGGGTGACCCTGGCAATTCCCGGGTACATAATTCAGCAAGACTAGGAACTAGTGTGTGTCACAAACATTCTTTGTTGTTTATAGGACTTCATCAGGGACTGTTCAGTCATGATATTTTTGTTGATTGGTATAAAGAAAATTCTTTTTATCTCTTTGGACCGTAAGTAACACCTTGTCATGGTTTGGTTTGGGTTTACATATATATATATATATATATATATATATATATATATATATATATATTTATTTTAGGGAGAGAGAAGGGGGTGCAGAGGGAGAGAACCTCAAGCAGAGGCTGCGCTGAGCACTGACCTGGGGCTTGATCTCACGACTCTGAGATCATAACCTGAGCCAAAACCGAGAGTTAGATGCTTAATCAACTGAGTCACCCGGGCGCCAATCTTGTCATAAAAAATGAGTGTCTTTAAAATGAGTGGAAGATGGTGACAGGGAATTTGCATTTTGGGTTGCTTTTCTGTTGTTTTCTTTTATCACTTTTGACTATATACATACAAGGTAATATTCCTCCACACTGAGAGGGGCGAGGCCCCATGGATGACTTCAGAGCACCTATGACTCAGATGTTTTGAGAGGGCCCTCCCAGAGCCTTGCCATGCTGACGAGATCATCCTTCCTCTCCCCAGCTACCACACCACAGCAAGCTCAGAGAGCCCCCCCATAACGAAGGTTTGTAACAGTGGAAAGGTACCTCTTTTAACAGCTGGGATTATCATCCCAGTTAATATTTACCACAGTTACATTGAAATTTACCCTTTGGGGGGACCCTCTTGCACTGTTGGTGGGAATGTGAACTGGTGCAGCCACTCTGGAAAACTGTGTGGAGGTTCCTCAAAGAATTAAAAATAGACCTGCCCTACGACCCAGCAATTGCACTGCTGGGGATTTACCCCAAAGATTCAGATGCAATGAAACACCGGGACACCTGCACCCCGATGTTTCTAGCAGCCATGTCCACAATAGCCAAACTGTGGAGGGAGCCTCGGTGTCCATCGAAGGATGAATGGATAAAGAAGATGTGGTCTATGTATACAGTGGAATATTCCTCAGCCATTAGAAACGACGAATACCCACCATTTGCTTCCACGTGGATGGAACTGGAGGGTATTATGCTGAGTGAAGTAAGTCAATCGGAGAAGGACAAACAGTGTATGTTCTCATTCATTTGGGGAATATGAATAATAGTGAAGGGGAATATAAGGGAAGGGAGAAGAAATGTGTGGGAGATATCAGAAAGGAAGACAGAACATAAAGACTTCTAACTCTGGGAAATGAACTAGGGGTGGTGGAGGGGGAGGAGGGCGGGGGGTAGGGATGAATGGGTGACGGGCACTGAGGGGGACACTTGACGGGATGAGCACTGGGTGTTATTCTGTATGTTGGTAAATTGAACACCAATAAAAATTAATTTATAAAGAAAAAAATGAAATTTACCCTTTGGGACATTGTTTGATCAGGGGAAGAGAAAACTCTTATTCATTCTCAGGTTGCGCTACGGCCACCATACAACCACCAGTTGTTCAGTGGCCGCACTCCTTCCAGCTAACCACTAGTCCTCAAGCATGAACTGACTGTCCATCTTCCTATTACTTGGTGGTTCTTAACCAAAGTTGCATCTATAACCACTTACAAAGCTTTTTAAAAACACTGATGCTAAGGTTCCAATCCAAACTAACTAAATCAGAATCTCTGGAGGTAGGGCGTGAACTATGTGTTAATAGCTCTCCAGATGATTTCCACTCACTTACTCAAGTGCTCCCTCCACAATAAGTCTTTGACCTTATAGAGATCTTTGATCCATTGGTCCAATTGCTTTTGCACCATTCATCACTTTCTCGTGTCCCGGTACCCAGATTCCCGTAGTCCATAATTATAATTATGTGCAAATGCTCACCCTCTCCTCACCCTCATCTCCCTCGTGAAGTCCCCTAATGCCATTAAACTCGCTGCCACAACTACTTCATGCCTGAGCCAAAGCTCCCTAGGGAAAAACACATAACAGACCACGTTGCTTATTTTAAATTCAAATCCACAATCACAAATCTCAGTAGGGCACACAGCACAGCTCAAAACCCTATTAAGCTTTCAGATTTTCAGTTTGCCACACTACGTCTTCTATTCTCTACCCCAAATCTCCTAAATCCCCCTTCCCCTCCCCACCCTTTTTGGCTGATGGCATAGCCTCAAAATTCATTAGGGAAATACAGGTATTGGAGGGAATTCCTCGTCTTCTTCCCTCCAAATCTACAATATCACATACATCTATGCTTACACTCTGCACCCCTCTACTGGCTATGGATAAAGAGTTCCTGCTCCTCTCAAGACCAACCCTCTGGTTTTGCTCCTGATCTCTTCTCTTCTTATCTCCTAAGGGACTTCATTCTTCCCTTCATAGGAATGCATTCCCAGTTTCTTTCCAGGGTTTACAAATTATACATCCTCAATCTTAAACAAAATATCCCTGATCTTAAATGAGTATCCTCGATCCTAAAACAAAACAGATCTTCCTTAACTCCGCATCCATCTGGCTATCATACCATATCTCTGCTTCTCTTCATTTTAAAACTTCTTTAAAAAGGTTGTCATTACACTTGACGGGATGAGCACTGGGTGTTATTCTGTATGTTGGTAAATTGAACACCAATAAAAAATTAATTTATAAAAAAAAGGTTGCCATTAGTATCTCTCCCCCTCCCCAATACTCCAGTGAAAACACTCTTATCAAGGTCAGCCTCACATTCTAAGCAACCCTTTGGATATCTAAAAAAAACCTCAGTATGTCCACAATTTCTCTTTTCTAAAACCACAAAATAATCTGCTCGGTCTCTAGTCTTCTCATTTCACTCAGTGGCAACATCATCCACTCAGTTCAATCCTCGATTCTTCTCTTTCTCTCTTGTCCTATGTACAATTCATCAAAATATTCTGTTGGCTGTTCTCCAAAACGCCTCGTGAACCTATTCGTCTCTCCCCTTCCCACTACTCGGGTCCAGACATCATCAGTCCTCACGTGGACTCACCCACAGCCTCCTGATATCTCCTATCCCCAGTCTCACCCCACAACATCCATTTTCTACACAGCAGCCTGTGTGTCTTTGAAAAACCTAGATGAGATCAGATGAGATCAGTTCATGTCCAACAGCTTCCCATTCCACTTACACTAAATAGGAACTCTTTCCTGAGGTCCATATAATCCAGCCCCTGCCTAGCTCCTCACACCTCATCTCAGATGGCTCTTCCCACCAACTCTCACCTTTGTTTGCCCTAGCACGGGGAGCCCCTGCACATTCCCGAACATTCTGTATTGCAGAAAGTCTCCAAGACTCCACTTCACTGGTCTGCCTAAAATGCTTGCCTCCCGGATCCCGGATCCAGCTCCGTCTTACCATGGCTCAGAAGTTACCTCCTCCCCTTGGCCATTCATTCTAAAACAGCCACCATCCTACCTTCACGTTATAGTGTTCCTTAGTTTGCTTTTCTTTGTGGTGCTTTTTCAACAAATGGGGTTATTTTATCTGATATCTCAAGAGTAAGTAAGTTAGTCTTAAAGACATTCTCCAGGAGTAGAATTTAATAAGGAAAAGCCTTTGGGTAATCTAAAAACAATATCTGGTCGATCTTTAAGGACAATACCTGGGTTGCACAGGTGTTATTGGCTTTCTTGAATGTTCCGTTTTATTTTTTTAAGATTTTATTTATTTATTCTTGAAAGACACAGAGAGAAAGAGGCAGAGACACAGGCAGAGGGAAAAGCAGGCTCCATGCAGGGAGCATGATGAGGAACTTGATCCCAGAACCCTGGGATCACGCCCTGAGCCAAAGGCAGACCCTCGACCGCTGAGCCATCCAGGCATCCCTTGAATGTCCTTTGAAGAGGTTTGATATTTGATGACTATAATCACTATTTTGACTCTAGCTCTAAGATCTAGGTTCTCTACGTCTCATGGCCCGAAAATCTTGGATCGTATATTCTATGTCCCTCCATCTCAGCAGGAAGCCACCAAACAACTTAGGGGACCTCTTTTCTCTTTTCTTGCAAATGGTTAATCTATCAGCATCTATGACTTGGAGTGACTTTAGTGATGATCTAAGGAATCTAGTCCCTGCTTCTAGTAGAGTAAAAGCCTTTGTGTGGTTAATTTAAGACGGGACTATTTTTCCAGTAAACTTCTTTTTAATGAAAGGACATAACTAATTTTGCCTCCTTCTGGGTGATAACACCACTTGTGCTTACAGAAGCTAATTAGGGGATGCCCATTTTTAATTCTTTGATACCACTGATGAATGAGAAATATACATGAATAATTTTCCTTTTCTGCTAATGGAAGTTAAACAGCGCGTGTCATATGGAATAAAGTTCTCTTCCCTGCTATAATAATAGCTTGGGTTTTTTTCTTTCTTTCTTTCTTCAGAAATTCTGGAATCAGTGTTCAGCCAACAGTAATTACTGCTCATTACAATAATCATCACCATCAGCTTGATCGGTCCCCTGAGGCAAGAGTCAGGGCCTAAGGAAATGCATTTTTACCTAGGATGATGAAGAATTTTACCTGAGGCCCAAGGCAGCCTCTCAAGGAGCCAAACTTGATGACCGATACTGGCAGCTGTTAATATATTGAATTCCTAAGTCAGAATTATTGTTTTAAGTGTTTTCTGAGTGAAACCATATTCTAAGGAATCTGAAATTTCAGTCTCATGGTGAAGTTTTCACAAGTCCCATATATGAAATGGAAACAAGAACAAATGTGGATAAATGGTTAGAAGTTTATTAAGCAAGGAAGGTAATATCAACAGTAACCCATGTTACAGAGAACCAACCTCTGCTTCCTGGTCTGGGGCTGCCTTTTAAAATAACAAAAAAGGAGAAAAAATGAGTGGGAAATATCAGAAAGGGAGACAGAACATGAGAGACTCCTAACTCTGGGAAACGAACAAGGGGTACTGGAAAGGGAGGTGGGCGGGGGGTGGGGGTGACTGGGTGATGGGCACTGAGGGGGGGCACTAAATGGGATGAGCACTGGGTGTTATATGTTGGCAAATTGAACTCCAATTTAAAAAATATGTAAAAAATAAATAAATAAATAAATAAATAAATAAATAAATAAATAAAAACGAGGGGGGAAGTAAAAATAAAATAAAATAACAAAAAAGGGAGGGAGCTGAAGAAGGAGGTAGATGCTGGAGTGAGAGCCTGCATTGTAAGTGGTTTACAGAATAAAACCATAAGGTCTCAGGACTGAAATGGATCTGAGGCTTGAATCCCATTTTTAGCATTAGAGTGAAGCTTTACTACATACCAACTTAGGCATATTCAGGGTTCAGAAGTAAATGCCTACGCTCTATTTTTAAGAAGATCATAGACTTAAGCAGAATAGAATACAGAATTGTTAGGATGCAATCCAAATAAAATATGCAAATATAAAAATCCAGTTACAGTGGCTTAACTAAATAGGATAAATCCCGCCCGAAGTCAGAACCAGAGATGGGCAGTTCAGAGTCATCTAGGCTGTAGCTCCAAATATCTTTCTGCTCCACTGTCACTAACATATGGCTTGTCACTCAGGCTGCCAGGTAGCCCCTCTACCTCCCATCTCCTGCCTCCTGACAGCAGAGACGGAAGGGAAAGACTAGAGGAGGAAAAGAGCACGGCCTGAATCAGGAAAATGAAATCTTTTCCAGAACTCTCTAGCAGGCATTCCTTTATGTCTCCCGGTCAAAACGGTTCAGCAAACCTACCTCTGTGGCACAGGATTCTGGGAAGACAATTACATAAGGTAGGCATATTGCTACTCCAAACAAAATACGGAGTCTACCATAAGAAAAAGGGGGGAACGGAGATTGATTGGCAGTAGGTTGTGTCTAACAGTAGGCCAACAAGTACATAGACTAACAATCACATTGACTTTATACCATTGGATACTTTGTACATAATACATTTTTGCAGAACACAGGACTGTCTGCCCTCCTATTAGGGGGCGATATCATAGAGGGCTTCAAGTGGAAGTAACTCCTGCAATGAGTTTCAAAGAAAGAATGAAATTGTTGGAGTAGACAAAAAGACTACTTGAGGAGAAGGACTAAGGGGGAGCTAAGTGGGCATGGAAAAATGATGGTCCAGCAGAACACTTTTCAGAATCGGCAAAAATGAAATTTGAACCAAAAAGCCCTGAGGCAGGGTTCTAGGTGTGGCTAGCTCCAACAGCCCAAACAATGCCACCAAACTCATTATCTTTCTCTTCTCTTTGATTCTATGGTGATGGATAAGCAACTCCAGGCTTATATCTCAACCTATAAGCAGCCCCAGAAGCTCCAATAAAGTTCCAAGTGTGGATCTCATTGGAAGAACTGGAATGTGTGTCCATCACTCTAACCCATCAGTGTGGACAGGCAAATGGGGTTTGCTGATTGGGCAAGGCTGGGTTCCATGTCCACCTCTGGAGCCCCACTCAAACCACTTGAACTAAGAGTGAGAAAGAAGCTTCTCCAAAGGAAAACTGGGAATAAATAAAGCAGGCCAAAGTAGCAAATGTCTTTACAGAGACCAAATTATTTTAGTGGTACGTAGAAGGTATAATGCACAAAACATGGGGGTGGGGGAGCAATTGGATGATTTGGGTGAGGGGCAGGGAAGATTCGGAAGTGACACTGGAATTGAGGCTTGAGTATCTGGGTACAATGTTTGTGCTAAGCAAGCCGGTAACTATACACAGAGAACCAGGTTGGGGGTGGGAGGGAGACTGAAGACTGAAGAAGTTGAAGAGAATAACAATAATAATTTTAGTATTTATTTACAATAGTATGCATTTAATAATATAGTATTATTTGTGTTCATAATATAATAATAAACATCTATATTCCCCGGCAAGCCAAGGGAAAAGAAACAGCAGGGAGCAGAAAAACATTTAGATTAAACATTTAGAACAGACCACTGCACTGGAGATAACGATATTTAAAATCTCCAGGCCTATCTTTGTTTACATTTAAAAATGTATAGATTATAATATGCAAAGGACTCCAGTTTTGAAATTTTTCCAAAAACAGCTGGCTCTATTACACTTTTATTTCTTTAATGTCTTCTTTCCTTTTTCTCTCAGAGAATCAATGTCTTTAAAACACCAAAAGAAGGGGTTAAATTGCAACAGTTTAAGATGAATTGTGGTTGGAACCTGCAGCTATAATGAAAAACAACATCTAAATTTTCGAACCTACATGAAGCCAATAAGCTGTCCCTAAGTCAAGTTTAATTAATGTGCAGCATTTGTCTACTCTAAAAGCCTATGAATAAATCTTCAAGGTCAAATTAGTATTTTAAAATATGAGTTGGCCAATACAATAAGAGTTAACATACAAGCAGATTAAGATGGCATTTCTATTTTAAATCTACATAAAGATTTATAAACTTGAAACTAGATTTCTCACACACAAATTTGCTCTTTCTCTTTTCTAGGACCATTGTACCTGAGATTTAGTGATTTGGTTTCAAAAGAATGAAAATAATTTTTAAAAATATCTTTTAAATTACATTAGTTCTGTTACTAGCTTAAACTGGAAGGAACTTTATTTTGAATACATCTCTGAAGGCATATGCGGTTGTCAGCAATTCAGTAATACCACCATGACATACTGATAAAAATATTACTCAAAATGGATAAGAAATTTGATTTGGGTTTTTTTTTAATTGAAATATAGTTGACATAACAATGTTACATTAGTTGAGAGTGTACAACATAGTGATCCAACACTTCTATACATTACCCAATCCTTGCTTACCACCTAAGTGTAACTACCACCTGTCAACACACAGTTATCAAATTTTTTAAGGCACAGATTTAACAACATAGATTATTGTGAAAGCAGACATAACACACATGATCTGTGATAGACATTGTTAAATGTCTAACCAACAACCATTCCTCCTTCCTCTTCTCTTTTCTTAGAGAAACTTAGTTGCTTACAACTATGTGTTTTCTTTCTCAGGCCTTCTGCCTCAGGAAAGGTTGGCCCTGCCTCAGTCCCCGAGGGTGAATCCTAATTGGCCTAACATCCTCATGATGATCCCATCCCCTCCCAATGATTGATCCAAGCATAGGACTATATGATTTTAAGGGAAGTGCCAGGAAGCAACTGGAAAGAATTTCCTCACTGTTAAAAAAGAGGCCCAAGAGAGAAACCATCCATTATCTCTTATAATCACCTTGCCACCAAGAGGTGTGCTAGCCTAAAGACAGTTATTATCCTGAGAGGGGTTTAGTGGACACACGGAAAGAATCCCCGTCCTCAGTGATGTTAAGCCACTGAATAAATTAACTTTGAAGTCATCATACTAGCAGACTTCCATGTAGGATAATAACATCTCCTTTTTTTCTTTTTTTAATAATTATGAGGTGGGTTTTCTGTTACCAGCTGCCATAGGACCCTAATACATACTTTATTGTTGTTTCAACCATTAAGACTATTAAAATATTGAGAGGCTAAGAAAAATAATGTCAAAAAGTGACAAGATAAAAAAGAGCAAAACACAATTTATGTCTAGGAATTTGCATTCTTCACAAACACGTCCCACGCAGAGACATATTTTAAGGGTGTAGGGTTGTTCCCTGCAACCTGGTTTGTACTAGCAAAAGAGTAAAAACATAAATTCCAGTAAAACATACTGCTGATTCCCTGTTCTACTACGACCACCCCTTGATGGGCCCGATCTCCTGTTAGTGTGGACTGCTGTCTAAGCAGTAGCTGCCACAAATGCCGCCATCCTGAGCCAAATTACACATAGCACCAGGAGAGCCACCATTTTCCAGCCCAAGGTTCATTCCTGGCAGCGACGTCAGTCATGATGACCAGGTGGACAGGGCACTGTCGGGTTTGTTACCTTCACTGACTTTGAACAGATAAATCCTGTTGCAAAACACATTCTCAGTACTCCTGAGAAGATCTCAGACATGCTCAATTTAACCTTTTTAAGATGTTTCAACTTCTTTTCTGTTTTATCCCATCTTCTGTCTCAGCACAAATCCCTCCACACCAAGATTCCACCCTAGACCTTTTCTCCAGGTAAAGCCAGCTAGAAATGGGATTGTTCTCATTATAATAATATCAGCTGGGCACTCATTATCAACATAACCAGTGAGGATGCGTGTATGGTTGCCTTTTACCAAAACCTTAACTCTCTTTGGTCAAACTCTTGCTTTTGTAAGCAGTCTGAAGTTCCCTTCTTGTGTCTCTGTTTTTGTCACAGGGTTCTGATGACTTTCACCAACTTCACACATTATATTTCTCATTAATATATCAGGTAGGGTAGATTGATTAACATGACAAATAGACCAAAGTATGGAAGGGCTCCCACAACAAAATGTCCTTGCTCCTGTCTTGGTGGGGAACTTGGGCCAGTGCATGCGCTCTCCCCCACATGATTACCCAAGCCTCATTCACATCATGGAATTCTACTGTCATTTTTTAGGGGGTAATCTGCATCCAGCCTGAGGAGAAAGAAAGCACAAAGGCGAGCATGAGTGGGACGGTTTTACAGCTCCATGATATCTCTTCTGAAAGATGGCTACACTCTATAGATCAAATTCCTGATCCACTTCTCGTTTGGTAAGAAAGCAACTTGATTATTGCAACTCAAGTGTTTGTATATGTGTTCTGTTCCACATCTAATCAGAAGTGATAATCTAGCTAGAATCGCTTCCTAAACTGAGTTTAGTGTAGACTTCTTAATGTGTTTTGTGTGAGCACAAAAGTTCTCAGGGTAGATACTTAGAGCTAATAACATAGAAGAAAACTAATCAATTAGTTAATTAAACTGTGGATGGGTGACATTTTATTTAGACATCCCTCAGCTTGCACAGAAGGAGTGAAGAGAACCATGTATCACTAACCTAAAATAATTATCCAGCTCATTTTCTTTGGGGGGATTAAAAAGTGCTTCTCAGGTTTGATATTTACCAATTTAATATCCCTATGGAACCATATAATCACAGAAGGATAATCTTCCACATTAATGTTCTCACCTACATGACACTTCTAAAAAAAAAAAAATCAGAACCCTTCTAACCTTAAATGGAGGATTCAGTCATCTCACGTAGGCCGACTTTTTCGATAAAGCCACAGAGTCAGTCTGTGTGAATCACCCAGTTTGCATATTGTCCAAAGATAAATTCTTTTCAACAGTGAAGCCTGTCCAATCACCAGTCTCAAAAGTGTACAGGTCTAAGGAGCAATTAATGAGAAGATGTTCATCGCTTTGTTCCACATGTAACCACCCACAGAAAAGCAGATTACAAAAAATGTCTTTCAGGCAACATCTCTGGATACAGAAGGTGGCATTTAAGCCATGGCTTCAGAAATCAATAAACCAACAGCAGTTAGTTAGACTTAAATCATTACACCTTAAAAAGAAGGATAACAGAGGGTGTTGCCATAGGAAAACCAGCTGCCTGGTTACCTGACAGATGGGGATTATCTTGGTGACATCACGGGAGTCAAAAATATGTACGGATTTTGGCTTTACGGATTCAAAACTATAATCTTCACAGTGCCCCAGAGTTATCAGACTCAAGGAGACAACTTCATGACAACCAAACGCACAGGGGACTGATATGTAAATCATAATGTAACTTATTCATTTAAATAAGAAATATGACCGTGACACAGAGAGGAATGCTCATTTTGGCATGGCTCATACATTCCCTGCAGGCAGTTAAGTCATATTATAACCAGAAGGTTGCTTGGTGAACAGTGAAGAATTTGAACAAAGAGAGTTATTCGTACGATTCAAATATTTGATAGTACTGGATTTTGATATTCCCATTCAGTCATTTCTTATTTCTTTTTTTTTAAGATTTTATTTATTTATTCATGAGAGACACAGAGAGAGAGGCAGAGACACAGGCAGAGGGAGAAGTAGGCTCCATGCAGGGAGCCCGATGTGGGACTCGATCCCAGGACCCCAGGATCACACCCTGAGCTGAAGGCAGATGCTTAACCGCTGAGCCACCCAGCTGCCCCTCATTTCTTATTTCTATTTTTATTTTATTAGCAGTAGGACACATTTTCAGGATAGAGTCTTACAAAGAACACGTACATAGACTCCGAGGTATGGAGACACCCCTGCTCCTCCCTCACTGCTCCGACTGAAACTCTGGTTGTCTACCCAGAGTCACACATGCTCAGCACCTCTATAGTCCGGGAGGAGACAGACAGAGGAGCCAGGAAGAGTGTTCGAGGAGGAGCTGGCACATGCAGAGGTACAGAAGAGTGAGAGAATGTGGCACACCCTGAGAACTGCCAATGGTTCAGTAGAAATGGAAGTTGTATTTGCAAGGGGCTAGAGACAGGAGGTCAGGCTGAAGAAGTAAGCAAGAGACAAATGATGAAGGAAAGGTCTTGTATGCTTGGCTAAATTATTTGGACATTTTATTTGGACCTTTTATGAAAAGCTCTGGAAAGCCTCCTAAGAATTTTCAGTGGGGCTATGACATGATCAGATTGCAATTTAAAAAATATCACTGTGGCTTAAAAATAGAAAATTGAGTTAAGGGAAGGGTACAATATCTGCAAGAAAGAAAGTTAGGGGGATCCCTGGGTGGCTCAATGGTTTAGTGCCTGCCTTTGGCCGAGAGTGTGATCCCGGGGTCCAGGATCGAGTCCTACATCAGGCTCCCTGCACGGAGCCTGCTTCTCCCTCTGCCTGTGTCTCTGCCTCTCTCTACCTCTCACGAATAAATAAATAAATCTTAAAATAAAAAAGTGGCACATAAAGGAGCCTTGGGTGCCTGACAATCTCTGATTCAATTCAGGTGATCACTTCTCAGCCTTAAAAAAAGAAGAAAAAGAAAGAAGAAAGAAAAGAAAAGAAAGAAAGAAAAAGAAAGAAAGAAAGAAAGAGAGAGAGAAAGAAAGTTAGAAGGCCTGTGTCACCTGTCACCAGTGTGTCACCCTCAGGACTTCTCTGCAACTCCAGTCCTCCCACTGCCAGCACTTGCGCCGTGGTACCCGGGAGCGGGCTTTGGCTCCTGGCACCCACCTGGTGGCCCGTGGCAGGCTTGAGGTGTCAGAGAACTCGTGCTCCAGCCACAGCCTCAGTGTGGCCCGGGAGGGCTGGCACCTAACTCTGGCGTGTGTGCTATGCTCCGTGAGATTCAGCTCCAGGTGCCTGGTAACAGGCCTCTTGGCCGCTTTCTCTTCCTTGTCTCACTTCCCCATTCCCCTATCCTGCATGCTTCACCTCCCAAACAACTTACCTGTAATCAAATAATTTATTTCAGGATCTGCCTTGGTGGGGGGGAAACTGGGGGGGGGGGGGGGGAGGACTCAAACTACAGGCTCCTGGAGGGGAAGGACGATGGGGGCCTGATTCAAGCAGGGAACACATAGCTGGTGACAAAGGAGGCAAGCTGGACATACGTTCTAAAGATGTTAAAACTGAAGAAAGAAAATATCAGGGGATTCCAAGGTGGCCCCCATGTTTCTGATTTGGGCAACTAGAAAATGGCAATGCCATTCGCTAAGAAAAGGAATAGAGGAGAAGGAGGAAGGCGATAGACTCAGAGTTGAATATGCTGAGTCTGAGGGCGTGAGGAACAGCCAATGGAGTTGAGAAGTAGGACGTTGGCTGTTCCAGCTGGCCCTGGGACGACCGGCCTGAGCTGGACCATCCGTAGGCGGAGTGAACTGCTCCTAGTTTTGTGCTCATTGTCTGAATCTCCTTCCTGTTGGGGGAAGTTATAGAATGAATGGAGGCAGGGCCCCTCCAGCCCTCAGAGTGATCCCCAGGGGAGCACATTGCCTTTCCAAGCCTTAGCAGCGAGGGCACAGTCATGTGACCCGGGCTTGACCAGTCAGATGCCCCACCAGGGATTTTTGCACGTGGATGGGATAATGCACAGAGGCAAGCACGACCTGATCTTTCTTTTTTCTTTCTTTCTTTTTTTTTTAACGACCTGATCTTTCTGAGTGAGTGTGGTAGAGTCAGGATCCAGTGTTTCTGGGAGTGACTGCAGTAGCAGCAGCAGCGAGGTCCTGGCTCCTATCATTTCCACTGGGTCAGCTCTAGGGGAGGGAGGCCAAGAACCCATGCGAAGTTCGCCATCGTGGTAGGAACTACAACTTCAAGTTCATCTTTGGATTTGAAGAAGGATCAAATGTTCTGTTTCTTAAGCTGGGAGGTAGACAGTGAGCGTTTGCTTTATTTTCTGCTTGTCCTATTTTAAGCTACCTCGGTGCATTTTAAACACTTTTTCGTATGGATATTTCACAAGGAAGCTGTTCAAACAAACAGAAAAACACATTTTTTTTAAACAGAGGTAACAACATAGAAATTATATGCAAGGGTGAAAAGGATATAATGTGTGGATTTGGTTTTTTATTAAAGGGAGACAAATGAGGAAGATTCGCAGAATGTTGGTAGTTGTTAAAGCTGAGAGAGGAGTGTGATGGTCTTTGGGATGTTCTCTTTATATTTTTTGTATGTTTGAAATCTTCCCTAATTATAAAACTTAGAGGTGGGAAGGGTGTGCAGGGCTCATGGAAACACGAATGGAGAACAAACTCTTAAGAATAATCCGGAGATGGGGATCCCTGGGTGGCTCAGCGGTTTGGCACCTGCCTTTGGCCCAGGGCGTGATCCTGGAGTCCCGGGATCGAGTCCCACGTCGGGCTCCCTGCATGGAGCCTGCTTCTCCCTCCTCCTGTGTCTCTGCCTCTCTCTCTCTCTCTCTCTCTCTCTCTCTCTCTCTCTCTCTCTCTCGAATAAATAAATAAAAAAATCTTTAAAAAATAATAATAATAATCCAGAGAAAACCCAGTGCCTCACACATTAAATGTCACCAACGCTCATTTGTTGATCGATCTCAATCTAGAAACATGGTCATGGGCTGGAAACAGGACTAAGCTTTATCTAATCAGAAAACTAAAGTTTTAGGAAATCTGAAGCCTTGAGTCACCAACAGCCCCCAGTTTGTTTTCTAGAAATTCAAACTCCTCTGACCTCAGATCCCTCACTCACCTGTGTGCCCCCAGAGGTTCACAGTTCTCTCTGGGCAACTACGGACCTAGTCCTCTCCTTGGTAGCTGTTGTAACTCTTGGTATTATTAATCCTACTTTTCTTCTCCTAAAGTTCAGAAAACTTTTCCCCGAATGGATTTCTGCTCTTCTGGCCCAACTTGGACGGCCGGGATTTTAAGATGCCACTTTACTGCCTTGCTTTTTAAGCTCTGCGGAGCCCGTGGCTCCCCCCACCTCCGCCTCCACCCCTAAGAATAGAACATGGAACATGTTCCCCAAGGGCTGGCTGGGAAGCATCTGGGTGATACCACCCTGGACCGCCGCAGCTCCTAGGAGTGGAATGAAATCTCTGCTTTTCCAGGATTTCTCCCCTCCAATTCAGGCCCAAAAGTCTGGGACATGCAGCAGTATCCAGCTTTATTCGTTGTTCTATCCCAGGGTCCTGGAGGAATGTGATCAAAAGAGAATCCCAGCATATAAACCAGCCACACCTGCACATTTTATTACAAGTGTGTTGTTTGTTTGTCCGATTCGGATGGGGAAAGGATGGCGGAAAATCAAGAGCTATGGGAAGACTGTCCTCACAGCTCAGCTCCTCTGCTGTGGGCTTCATTCCAGTTGGTGCAACAGGAGATCTGGGGCCTGTGTTTGCTTTTCTTGGCACTCACAGAGGTGGTGTCTGTAGCTGAAGACACTGGGGCTCTTGCCAGAAGCCCTGCTGGAGCTGGGACTGTGTGATTCCAGGTTCCAAGATCTCATCTGCTCGCAGCGATGGGGAACATTTTGATCTTGGCAAACGCTCCCATGCCGGGACTCCATGTCCCCCCAACTCTTCTCCCCACTTCCCTGACCCCGGGCAGAGCAACGGGGTGACCTCTGGACACACACAGCTCTGCAGAGCCGCTGTGCACCTCCCCCGGGAACTCGGCGCGGTGGACACAGACCCGGTTACAAACTGCCAGTGACCGGGCAGTGCCTTAACCACGGGCCCCTGGGGGAGAAGAGGAGAGTGAGGCTCCCTTCCCCGGTAGCTGGCCCCGCAGCCCCGAAAACTGCGGAGGGGGATGCCCTCTGCAGGGGCCGCCTTCGGACACTGACTGCTGGTGCCCTGCAAACCGCAGGGGCCCGCACCAAGTCAGAAACACAAAATACATCCCCTTGGAATGGGAGACGCGAGCCCCTTTCTGGGCGATTGCTGGTCACTGACATGAGGTGGGTATTCTCCACCAGGGCGTGAGCCCAGGGCCAGGCGGGATCGTCGATGTCTCCAGAACTCTGGATGTGGTCAGGCTGCAGGGCCTTGCAACACCGAGGCCCGGGTGTGTGAGGCCACCGCTACCTCCCTTTTGCACGACCATCCAGCTCACTCCCTGCAACTGTGGCCCCATTCCCACATACCCACCCCCCACCCCCGCGGTAGCCCCCCAGCCCAGGCTCTCACACCCTCGCACGGTGATTCCACTCATTCCGTTCTCAAAGCAGCTCGCCTGCATCCGGCCCTGCTCTGAGCCCGTGTTTCTCCACCTCCAGTCCGCAGACAGGACAAAATCAAATCCCATAAATTCTTTCTCTTTCCCAGTGCTCCCCTCCTCAGGAGCAGCATCCCCAGTTGCTTTATCCCCACCCCTTAGCCTCCCTCCTAGATGCAAAAGACATTCAGAGTTTTTGTTCCACAGTGTGATTTTAGTTGAGACACAGCCCCCAGTCATCTGATAGAGGTTTTCAAAGTAATTCCTATTGAGTTTTACTAGGTACTAGGTGCCTGATGACTATTATCCTCTCCAATCCTTATAACCATCGTTTTGCGGATGAAGAAATTGTGGTCCAGAGAGATTAATTTGCCAAAAGTGACCCAGCCATTAAATGGTAGAGCCAGAAAATAACCTTCAGCCTTCTAAGCCCAGAGCCCAGGCTTTTAATCACTGCTGCATATTGCATCCCAGCCCCTAAGAGCACCCCCCTTTTAAGATTTCCCACCCTCTCATTACACTCTCTCTTGCCCGGATCACTTATTTACTGACTTCAAGGAGCATTTGCCACCTTACTCCGTGATGTTAACCAAAAGCTGGCTCTTTCTCCTGCCATCCCTCTGCGGCTCCTCCCAGCTTAACTGCTCTGAAAACTCCTCTAGTGTCAGTTAGGATACTTTGGGCTGCAAGGATCTAAACTCCAACGTAGGCGGACTTAACTGATAAGGGTATCGATCTAGTATCATAAGAATTGTCAAGGGTGGGGCGCCTGGGTGGCTCAGTGGGTTAAGCATCTGCCTTTGGCTCAGGTCATGATCCCCAGCTCCTGGGATGGAGCCCCACGTCCATTGGGCTCCCTGCTCAGTCGGGAGTCTGCTCCTCCCTCTGCCTCTGCTGCTCCCCCTGCTTGTGTTCTGTGCGTGTGCGTGTGTGTGTCAAATAAATAAAATCTTAGAAAAAGAATTGTCAAGGTGGATCACATCTCGCAGCTACATGATTGAGCAACTTGACGCTGCCATCAAGGATCCAAAGATCGGGACGCCTGGGTGGCTCAGCAGTTGAGTGTCTGCCTTCAGCCCAGGACGTGATCCTGGAGTCCCAGGATCGAGTCCCACATCAGGCTCCCTGCATGGAGCCTGCTTCTCCCTCTGCCTGGGTCTCTGCCTTTCTCTCTGCAATCTCTCTCTCTGGGTCTCTCATGAATAAATAAAATCTTAAAAAAAAAAAAGAATCCAAAAATCAAGGATCTCCCCACTGTGTAAATTTGATCCTCAAGAGGTTAGGGTGGCTGCTGGGAGCACCTGGCGCCACATGCTCACTCACTGTTGTCCCGGTGCAGGTGACGGATGGGAGTGGAAAGTCTCCTCCAATCATGTCTGAGTGGACCAGTTTAGGGCCTGGGCCCACCCCAGTAACAAAGGAGGCTCCAAGTGATTGGTTTGACCCCAAGTTCCTGAGCCAGTCTCTGGCAAAAAGGATGGGGTTACCACAATCGGTCTAGATTTCCCAGGACCTGGGAGGAAGTGACTTTGCCCTGTGTGGGGAGAGGGGGGGGGGACTTGTCCTGGGTTCCTCTGAGAAGGCAAGGGAGGTGGCCGCTGCAGCCATTGACCTCGCAGTGTGTCCAGCAGGGTCCCTGCTTCTAGGTCCGCACTTTGTTCATCATCCGAGGGGCCTAGATGGATACGGGCAGCCTACGCACCCAACCACGCACCCCAGTCTGCCTCCCCTCACCTCCAAATACAATCCCCGGCTCCTTAGCTCCCGGGCTGTGCCCCCCACAGGGCTGGAAACTCCTGGTGGAGGTGCTTCTCTCTAATTTGCCCAAAGGTACCTTTGGGGTGGGGCCTGCTCATATTCCCCTTCAAGAAAGGCCCAGCTGTCCAGCTGTGAGGAGGGCAGTTAGCCCACAGCCCCCAGCTGTTTGCTCCTTCAGTGTGCCCAGCTTTCAAGGGCTGTGTGCCTTCTTTCCTGCGTGGCCTCAGGTCTGCATCATGCCTCCCCCCGCCCCCCCAATCTCACCCTCCTCTGTTCACTGGTGTTAACTTCTCAATAAGCCCTTTGTCCCCCTAACTCCATTTCAGGACCTGCTCCCCCAAAGAACCCAGTCTGCAGAAGTCCCCAGATGGTTAGCTGTGACTCCTTCTATAACCTCTGTTCCCGCCCATGTACCTTGCATCTCCAGAAAACATGTTCCTCATCCTCTAGATTTCACTGCTCCTGCTAAAACTGCTTTTTATCTGCCTCCTGACCTTCAGTCCTTGCCCCACCCCCCATCCGAGTCCCCCCAGCCACCAGCAGGCTTCCCTTTCTGTCACACCTCAGCCTGCACACACACACACACACACCCCACCCAAGCCGTGACTTTGCTAGCACCTGACTTCTCCAAGACCCTTAGGCCAATCCTCAGCCCTGGGAAAGCTACAGTAAAATGTCCTTTCTTTCCTCCTGCTAAGAGTCTACTGAAAACTGGGTTTAATGACTTAATGACAAATCCACACTATCTAACTTTAATTGGGCCCTCAGGGCCGCTCAGTGATTATTTTACTAATCTCTGTAGACTCCCACTGCATTGATGCCAAATGTTTTCCTCTCTTTGTTTCCTCGTGTCCCTTCCTCTTAATTTCTCCTCACACCCAGAGGATGAATTGTTGACCTTCTTTTTATGTTGATCAAGTTTGTAGCTCCTAAACGAGCCCCTTAGAGCAGACATGGGTTGCTTTTACCTACCCAGATCCATCATACCTCAGTCTTCTTTGGAGGAATGGCACCTCTCCCACCTCTAGTCCATGTGGCTCCGGTGGATTGGCTCCCCTCTCCTCCAAAGCTGGGTATGGCTGGCTGGCCAGCGCACAGTAAACAAGTCACGCATGGGCTTGTGGGTCAAGCCAAACCAATGAAGCCCTTCTCAGAATTTCCAGGGCGGGTGGGGGTAAAGGGTACAAACCCTCTTTGGGGATTGCTAATCTGTAAAGTAATAAGCCTGGTGCTGTAACATTCCATCTTGCCCCTCAAGGGGAGAGCCTGCCTTAAGAAGAAGCCAGAGGAAAACAAATCCTGTCCTGGTGGCGTCCTAGATCCACCGATCTTGCAGTCATCATACCACAGGACTTTTCAATTCCGTGACCCAATAAATTATCTTTTTTACCTCAGCCAGTTGGAAGCACATTTCTTGTACTTGCAAACAAGGGTCTTATCTCTAACCTCCTATTAATCCCCCAATTTTTTCCCATCTTTACCTGTTCTGACTGATTCTCATCTGTTTCTTTCTGAGGTACCGTTCTTATTTGTATAGTTTTCCTGCCGTGCCTTATGTTCACTTGAGGCCTTGTTTTATCCATTTCCCTTTCTCCACTGACTTCTTCCCTCACCGCCCATCTTCATCACTGGTGTTGGCTGAATAAATATTACCCAACTATTTCAAAAGTGTAGTGCTTGGTAAGAACGCACAAAAGGCACTTCTAACAGTGCAAGAATGTGATTTTTTAAAAAGATGTCATTTATTTATTATTCATTCATTCATTCACGATAGATACAGAGAGAGAGGCAGAGACACAGGCAGAGGGAGAAGCAGGCCCCCTGTGGGGAAGCCCACTGTGGGACTCGATCCCAGGACCCCAGGATCATAACCTGAGCTGAAGACAGACGCTCAGCCACTGAGCCACCAGGTGCCCCCAAGACTGTGAGAGGGACCCTTGTTCTTTAGGGGGGCAGGGAGGTCTGTTCCAAACGATGGAGGAGGGAGAAGCATCCAGAATGGCACAATTTATCTTTCTTTGTGTGTCCTCTTGGGCATATGTTCCTCGAAAGGATGGTAGGATCTCACCTCTCTGTGCCTCGGGAGGAATTGTTTGGTGTCCTACCGGGGTGAGCACAATGTGAGCTGTAGTGTTGTGTGTGATAGTTTTCGCAGCACCCAGAGGACTCACAAGCAGGGGGAGCAGGACTGCATGCGTCAACAGCCTTCAGAAACTCCTCAGTGGTCAGCTGTTGGGTTGTTTTCTTCTTCATTTAACTTCATCTTAGATAATATATTTACATGGTCTGACATTCAAAACTAGCTAAAAAGATAAATACAGATATAAAATTGTCATTCCCCCATCTATCCCATTCCCCTTTTCCATCAAATTTTCTGCAGTTTTTGGACTACGCGTCTGTATTCATCTGCTATTGCTTGGTAACAAATGCTACAAACTTAGTGGCTTAAAACAAAACGTGCTGATTAACCCCTTGTTTCTGAGGGCCGGAGGCCTGAGCCTGAAGACAAGAGTTTTCCATCCCAGGCCTCACAAAGCTGAAATCGAGATGGCAGCCAGGACTGGAGGTCTCATCTCGAGCTCAGTGTAAGTCTTTGAAGCCTGTTCAGTTCCTTAGGGTTGTAGGGCTTAGGTCCCTCCTTTCATGCAGCTGGTTGTCCTGGGGTTGCTCTCAGCAGCTCTAGAAGTCTCCCTCAGGTTCTAGAAGTCTGGGTCCCCCCCACCATGTGCTTCATAACATGGCTGTTTTCTTTCTTCCGGGCCAGGGGAAGAGCATCATATTGACCAACCTCACCCACACTTGAGGGGAGGAGTTGATACAAGCCATATATCCTAGGAGGACAAAACACTGGGAGCGATCTGAGAATTCTGCTCACCACAGTCTCCATTGCTGTTGAGGTTTGGTTGTTTTTATGTAAACAAAGCAAAAATGTCCACACACACGTACGTCTCCTTTGATGGACAGTGGCATGTCATTTATACTTTTCTCCATCTTGTCTTTCGCACTTAATACCACATCTGGAGCCCATTTCAGAACATACAGAGAAAGTAGACGTTTGTAGTAGGAGTTTATCCTCTTACATGGCTTAAGGTATTAATCCTGCTTCATCTTTTTCAAATGTCTCCCAATCAGTAATTTTTCAATCCAAAGGAAAAACCGAGGAATAAAAGTCATCAGAAACCAAGATCAAAAGGAAAAAACAACTATAATAAAATGCTTAATTGAAGGCTTTCTCAAGGCTGATAATGGGAAGTAACACCACTTAATTATCTGGCCAGGTATGCGATGCCAACTGTCAAACACTTTTATTGATCTGAACTTGAAAAACATTGAAACTGCATAGTCTGTGGTGAAAACGTGAGGATGAGTCATTGATTGCAGTGTAAGAACCTGCGCACTTCTTATGCTTGCGTTGACCCACCTTCCTCTTCCCAAGAAATGCTACGAAACTGCAAAATCTCAGCCCTAATTTTTTCCTTCCAAGTTCAATTATGTACAAATTCCTTAAAATACCCTGGGTTTCAAATTTATACACAGTCAAATTCACTCTTTGCATGTATAGCCTATAGGGAGTACAATACACATGTGTAAACGTTAGCCTTCTATTTAGAGCTACTATTAGCACATCAAAGAAAATGAAAATGTAGAAGAAGCCTAACAATTACCTAAGTCTCTCTTTACCCTTCCCCCTTTCATGTTGTAGTTGCCACTTACATTACATCTACAGGCATGATGAAATCCCCACCAATCTTACATTTTTACTTTTAACAGTCACATAGTTGTATTTTTTTTTATTTTGGTTTTTTATTCATGAGAAACAGAGAAAGAGGCAGAGAGAGAAGCAGGCTTCCCACAGAGAGCCTGATGCGGAACTCGATCCCAGGACCCCGGGATTATGACCTGAGCCAAAGGCAGATGCTCAACCATCGGGCCACCCAGGTGCCCCATTAAATAGCTTTTAAATAAGTTATGAGTAGGGGTGGCTCAGTGAGTTGAGCGTCTGACTCTTGATTCTGGCTCAGGCTGTGATCTCAGGGTCATGGGATCAAGTTCCGAGTTGGACTCCATGCTGGGTGTGGAACCTGTTTCTCCCTCTCCTCTGCCCCTCGGTCCGATAAATTAATTAATTAATTAATTAATTAATTAATTAAATAACCTAAGAGAAAAAAACATTCCATTACATTTATACAAGCATGCATTTTTTCCTCCTTCATTCCTACTCTTGCAACTTTCCCTCTGGAATCATTTCCCTTTAGCTTGAAGAACTCCCTTCATCAGTTCTTTTTGAGCAGGTCTGCCGGCAATGAATATTGTTAGTTTTCTTACTGTAAGGATATCTTTACGTCGCTGTCATTCCTGAAGGGTATTTTCAGTAGATCTAGAATTCTCACCTGAGGGACACCTGGGTGGCTCAGTGGTTGAGCGGCTGCCTTTGGCTCAGGGCATGATCCCTGGGTCCTGGGATCGAATCCCACATCAGGCTCCCTGCATGGGGCCTGCTTCTCCCTCTGCCAGTGTATCTGCCTCTCTCTGTGTCTCTCATTAAGAAATAAATAAAAATCTTAAAAAAAAAAGAATTCTCAGTTCTCGATTATTTTCTTTAAGCAATCTAAAGAACTGGTACCACTGTCTTCTCGGCTCTGAATAATGTGTTATTTTTCTCTGGCTGCTTTCAAGATTCTTTTTTTCTTTACCTCTGGTTTTCAGCAGTTTGATTATAATGTGTCTGGTGTGGTTTTCGTTTAGTTTATTTTGTAACGTTATATGTTTCACCATATTGGAAAGTTTTCAGCAATTATTTCTTCAAATATTTTTTCTGAACCAATCTCTTTCTCTTTTGGGGACTGCAATGACACATATGTTATACCTTAAAATATTATCCCATAGGTAACTGATGATCTGTTCATTTTTTAAAAATATTTTCTCTTCAGTTCTTTACTTTGGATGATTTCTAATGATCAGTCTTTAAATTCCACCATCCAGTGGGCTCCCTTTCACTTCACACATTGTATTTTTTTAGTTCTAAAATCTCCATTTGGCTTTGCTGTTTGTAATTTCAATTTCTTCCCTCAGCATTACTGTCTTTCATTCATTTCAAATGTGTTTCATTTCACTTCAGGAAGGGTGAATAGAATAGCAGTTTTAAAGCCTATGAACCTCAACACCTGGATTATCTCAGAGTTGGCATTCTATTGATGGTATTTTCACTTGAGAATTGGTCATATTTTCCTGCTCCTTTGTATGTTGAGTAATTCTGGATTGTATTCTGGACATTTTGAGTATATGTTGTATTAGGAAACTCCAGGTCCTATTAAAATCCTCTGAAGAATGTTGACTTTTTAAAATTTTAATAGGCCAGACACCCAGGACTCTAAGATGGCATCATTCATACCAGTGAAGGTGAAAAAGCTCATGGATGTTAAACTAGGAGAGTCGCCAAACTGGATACTGATGTGGGATTTCACCCCAAAGGCATTGCTGGAGTGGTTCAAAGAGGAGGTTACTACCGGCCTTACAGTAAGTATGTCAATGTGAAGAAAAGGGGCATCGCTGGGATTTCTATGGTGCTGGTGGCCTGTGTGCTTTTCAGCTACTGTCATTCTTAACAAGGAACTCAAACATGAGCAGCTACACAAGTACCACTGAGGGCCCAATGTGGAGGCACATTCCACGTTCCTGACCGTAACCTTTGCTGGGCACCCTTGAATCTTTTCATATCCTAATTAAGAATTAACACCCAATAAAAGATGAATGGCTCATGGAAATAAATAAATACCTCAAGAAGATTTTAACAAGCCAGTAACAGTTATTTTCACACTATAAGTTCTGTTTTTCCTTTGGTCAATTAGTTTCAGTGTCAGTACTGTTTTCAAATCTTCTGTTGTGCTGCTTTGTCCTATACCACACCTCTGCTTCTTAGGGATTAGTCTTTGAATTGCGCAATAAATTATGGCATAGATTGCTTTTCAATATCTTTGTTAGGCAGCCGTGGATCTTTTTTGTGCATACAAAGCTCAGGTTTGACATATAAGAGTCCAATATGATGTTTTCTTTCATCAAGTCTAAGCATGATATGGATGTTATAATGTGAAGTATTTTTTTATTATTTGTTTCTTATGCCATTGTTGCTATTCTCCTACCATGTCTACTTAGTAGCGTTTTGTTTTGGGTTTTTTTTTTTTTTGAGATTTTATGTATTTATTTATTTATTTGTGAGAGAGCACAAAGTGGGATGCTCAGGGGGAGGGAGAAGCAGGCTTCCTGCTGAGCAGAAAGCCAGAGACAGGACAGGATGCCATGACCCTTAGACCAAGACCTGAGCCAAATGTAGACACTTAATCAGCTGAGCCACCCAAGTACCCCCTTAATAGTGATTTTTATTTGAATCACAAAACTACTAAGATTTATTTTCTTCTATTGTTGAAAGAATTTTGTTTTAAATTTTTGGTTTTTTAATATCAAAAAGTCCATACAGGTGAAGGGCACTTTTTACCACTTTATACTGACTTTAATCCAATTTTCCCTTGGTCTCAAATTATCTCACTTTTGCAAGGAGTCATTCTATATCCTCTGAGGAGATAGACATTTCATTAAAAAAAAAAACCTATCTAAAAATAAATAAATAGCTACCTGACGCTAGAATGCATGGATTACCAGAGAAATTGAAGAACGTATTTCTCTGTAGTTTTTAAGATAATTCTGTCTAGTCAGTATAATTAACTTAGGATAGCTTAGGGCAAGAGGAATGGAATCCTTTCAACGATCTGAGTTCAGTGAACTCTGAACACAGCAATTTCAAGGAGGTATCATCAAACAACCCAAAGCATCTTTAAGAGAAATCAAATTGTTCATAAGCTCTTGTCTGTCAAATTTTAGCCCTCCCACACCATTGCCAATTATGCATATTCCACTTTTCATGCCTCTCTCCAGAGCGTTGGGAAAGGAAAATAAAAGCCATGACCTCTGAAAAGTACTGTCAGCTAATGGCCACAGTCCACATATCCCATCTTGTTGTCTGTGGAGAAATGTTTCATATTCAAATTGTTTCCATTTCTTTTACATTGGTAAAGTCAATAGAAAAATATATGGCAGACTAACCGGGAGAAGAAAATAGTTTATTGGAGCACCTGGGTGGCCCAGTCAGTGAAACATCAGACTCTTGATTTTGGCTCAGGTCATGATCTCAGGATCATGAGATATAGCCCCACATCAGGCTTCGTGCTCAGCATGGAGCCTGCTTAGGGTCTCCCTCTCCCTCTCCCTCTGCCCCTCCCATCCCCCCACTTGTGCTCTCTCTCTCTCTCTCTCTCTCTAAAAAAAAAAATTTATAACATCTATTTTAAAGAAAGAAAATAGTTTTATTATTCCATTAACAAATTCCTAGTGAGTGTGATTAGCATGAGGATTTTCGCATCAAATAGAATATGGCTTAAGTAATGAGATAAGGATAATACACACCTGACATAATACCAGATGCTTTTTTTTTTTAAGTAGGCTCCACACCCAGCACAGAGCCCAATGCAGACTTGAACCTACGACCCTGAGATCAAGAGATCGAGACCAGAGCTGAGATCAAGAATTGGTCACTCGAACGACTGAGCCACCCAGGTGCCCCTCAACTGCTTTTCAAGAATATGCAATAAAAATAATGTAAGAAGGGAATGTAATTAGCCTGCCTAATTCAACCTGGGTTTATTCCCATTTACCAGCTGTGTGGTCTGACATAAATTGTGCAACCTCTCTGAGTCCCCCTCTCCTCAATTATAAAATTGAGAGAACAATAGCTACACAGTAGACTTCGTTAGAATTCAATGCCTAACAGAGTAGATAATTAACGTTAGGTAAATATGAATCCAAAGGTCAGTAGAACTTCTAGAAGAGAGTCTATACATGTGTCTGAGAAGTGTCCTTGGGAAGAATTTATCCCAGCCTCTTAGATATTTTACAAATTGGATAAAGCAGAAGAATCTCTCGGAACAGTGCCACATAAGGCAGAAGAACACATCTTCCCTTTTAATAAAGGTTTCCTTGCTGCAATACCCAATTCAATTAGATTAGCCTGGATGTTTTTGGAAGGACCTGACTGTAATAATGCATAAAAGTTTTTCTAATAGCTGGCCAGGAGCTTTTGCTGACACTTAATGAAATCTGTTTAATTACTCCAGCAGCCCCTATATCGGCTGCTCTGCTGGGGTCATTGGAAAACTCGACCCTGTGGTACTTGGGCTACAAGAACACCTTCTGCTGATTGAAGCCTGGACCCTGTGGAAATGTTTTAATGTGATCCCTGAAGCATGTCCTAAGAAATGCTGTCAACGCATATTCTTCTTTGTCAGGCTTTTATTTGGTCAGGAATACTCCAGAGTTCTGTCTTTCTGCCTGCGGTTTGCCACAGTGTCTCCCATTTGCTCTCTAATCTGGTTTAGTCATGTTCAATGAAGCAGAGGTAGCTGAATTAGAAGGACATCATCAACATTACTCCCCCAGAGAAAATTCCCCATCAGATAAATCACTAAACCAGCTCCCACGTTCCGAGGCACAGAAGCCACATCCTTGCCACCTGATTGTTCCCTTGCAGAAAAGCAAGTTCTCAACGTTGTGTGCAAAGGGGCATGCCCAACAGACCACATGAAAAGCTGGGGTTGATCGCAAGTCCCCAGCATAAATGAATTTCGAAGGAAAAGGCAACAACTAAAGGGCGACTCGGTCAGAATTCGTACAATCACAGGTGGATTTTTTTTAATGACAAATGAAAGTTTTTTGGACACAACTAATGCACATAAACTAACAGGTATGGCATGATCCTTAAGAATCCATAGCCTCTGGGGTGCCGGGTTGGCTCAGTGGGTTAAGTGTCTGGCTTTGGCTCAGGGGATGATCCTGGTGTCCTGGGATTGAGCCCTGAGCTCAGCCGGGAGTCTGCTTGTCCCTCTCCCTCTGACCATCTCCCACTGCTCATGCTCTCTCTGTCTCTCACTCAAAATAAATAAATAAAATCTTTTTTAAAAAATCCATAGCTCAGCATAATACCCTCCAGTTCCATCCACGTTGAAGCAAATGGTGGGTATTTGTTGTTTCTAATGGCTGAGTAATATTCCATTGTATACATAAACCACATCTTCTTTATCCATTCATCTTTCGATGGACACCGAGGCTCTTTCCACAGTTTGGCTATTGTGGACATGGCTGCTAGAAACATCGGGGTGCAGGTGCCCCGGCGTTTCATTGCATCTGAATCTTCGGGGTAAATCCCTAACAGTGCAATTGCTGGGTCGTAGGGCAGGTCTATTTTTAATTCTTTGAGGAACCTCCACACAGTTTTCCAGAGTGGCTGCACCAGTTCATATTCCCACCAACAGTGCAAGAGGGTTCCCTTTTCTCCACATCCTCTCCAACATTTGTTGTTTCCTGCCTTATTAATTTTCCCCATTCTCACTGGTGTGAGGTGGTATCTCATTGTGGTTTTGATTTGTATTTCCCTGATGGCAAGTGATGCAGAGCATTTTCTCATGTGCATGTTGGCCATGTCTGTCTTCCTCTGTGAGATTTCTCTTCATGTCTTTTGCCCATTTCATGATTGGATTGTTTGTTTCTTTGGTGTTGAGTTTAAGAAGTTCTTTATAGATTTTGGAAACTAGCCCTTTATCTGATATGTTATTTGCAAATATCTTCTCCCATTCTGTAGGTTGTCTTTGAGTTTTGTTGACTGTATCCTTTGCTGTGCAAAAGCTTCTTATCTTGATGAAGTCCCAATAGTTCATTTTTGCTTTTGTTTCTTTTGTTTTCGTGGATGTATCTTGCAAGAAGTTACTGTGGCCAAGTTCAAAAAGGGTGTTGCCTGTGTTCTCCTCTAGGATTTTGATGGAGTCTTGTCTCACATTTAAATCTTTCATCCATTTTGAGTTTATCTTTGTGTATGGTGCAAGAGAGTGGTCTAGTTTCATTCTTCTGCATGTGGATGTCCAGTTTTCCCAGCACCATTTATTGAAGAGACTGTCTTTCTTCCAGTGGATCGTCTTTCCTCCTTTGTCGAATATTAGTTGACCATAAAGTTCAGGGTCCATTTCTGGATTCTCTATTCTGTTCCATTGGTCTATGTGTCTGTTTTTGTGCCAGTACCACACTGTCTTGATGACCACAGCTTTGTAGTACAACCTGAAATCTGGCATTGTGATGCCCCCAGCTATGGTTTTCTTTTTTAAAATTCCCCTGGCTATTCGGGGTCTTTTCTGATTCCACACAAATCTTACAATAATTTGTTCTAAGTCTCTGAAAAAAGTCCATGGTATTTTGATAGGGATTGCATTGAACGTGTAAATTGCCCTGGGTAGCATTGACATTTTCACAATATTAATTCTGCCAATCCATGAGCATGGAATATTTTTCCATCTCTTTGTGTCTTCCTCAATTTCTTTCAGAAGTGTTCTATAGTTTTTAGGGTATAGATCCTTTACCTCTTTGGTTAGGTTTATTCCTAGGTATCTTATGCTTTTGGGTGCAATTGTAAATGGGATTGACTCCTTATGCTGAGTGAAGTAAGTCAATCGGAGAAGGACAAACAGTGTATGTTCTCACTCATTTGGGGAATATGAATAATAGTGAAGGGGAATATAAGGGAAGGGAGAAGAAATGTGTGGGAGATATCAGAAAGGGACACAGAACATAAAGACTCCTAACTCTGGGAAACGAACTAGGGGTGGTGGAAGGGGAGGAGGGCGGGGGGTGGGGGTGAATGGGTGACGGGCACGGAGGGGGACACTTGACGGGATGAGCACTGGGTGTTATTCTGTATGTTGGTAAATTGAACACCAATAAAAATTAATTTATAAAAAAAATCCATAGCTGCTTATATAAACATAAATGCTGTACATTATGAATTGGTAAAGCAGAGTGACTCAGTATTGACGAACATATTTGCCATAGCTATAAGTGTGGGAACATTTCCCCCAAGGTGTGTTGCTGCTGTTGTTATGTGTTTGTAATGCATTGGAACGCCCACAGAATAAGAATTGCCTTAACTGTGATCATCTGACCAATTAAAAGTCTTAATGTCATGAGTTTTTCACTAGTTCCAAGAGCGGAGAATGTCCAGTGCACAAAACTAACTCAATAAGGATTTTTATTGTCTGAAATACCTGGTATTTAGAATAAAATGAAGGCTCACATTGCTTGGATAAGTTGTAGACATTTTAGGAATGGGATCATTGAAAAAAAACCCAATTTCATGACAATAATTCTATTTTACAAACTATATTAATCCAAGGAAAAATTTTCAAAGCCACTATCTACATTTTAACCCATTCAAAGCAAACCGGAATACTTGTACTGCGTTTTCAGTTTAGGCATTTAGATGTCTCATACACAAGAAGGATACTTCTAGAATTGGAATCTTTCCTTCCTAATCACAGCATGCTAAAGGGAATAAGGGAAAAAGGAGGAAAAAATAATAAAGGGAATGAAGATTTTTCAACTTGACAGTGATAAGTAAGAACCTGGCCTTTCTTTCTGTTCTTCAACTACCAACAGCTCTTTAACTCCCTCAGAAGGTTCAGAACAGTTATGGACCGACAGACCTACATACCAGGACACCAAGACATTGACCTGGAGAAAAATGAGAGGATATTTCTGGGTCAAAAAGAAAATCATCACAATAAAAATCCACAGAATATCTAGAAATAAATATCAAATAAATGTTCAAGACGACTGTAATCACAACAATAAAACAAACAAAAACAATAAATGAGGTTACAAAACTTTGAAACAGACCTTATTCCTGGATAGGAAAATAGCAATTCTGAAAAAAAATTGTTTTCTTTTTTAAGATTTATTTATTTATTTAAGAGAGAGAGCACGCACACATGCACAAGGGGCAGAGAGAGAGAGACAAAGGGGCTGAGCAGGGAGCCGAAAACGGGGCTCCAACCAAGGACCCTGAGATCATGACCTGAGCCAAAATCAAGAGTCAGATGCTTAGCTGACTGAGCCACCCAGGTGCCTCCTGAAAAACATTTAATAATACCAAACTAATCTATATGTTTATTCTCATCCCAAACTGTCAGTAGTGGTTACCTCTGAGCAGTGGGACTGAGGAAAATGTTTGCTATACATACGTGACAGACAAATCTTCCAAACAGCAGCTGCTAAGAAAAAAAACAATAATTTTATAGAAAATCTTCACTTACAATTGAATTTGAGATATTTCTGTTCTCATAAGCCCTTGGCTATTCCTGCCACTGGCAGTTGCTCTCTTCTGGACTGGGAGAAGGACCCAGAGTTCCTCTGGGTAAGGACAAAAGATAGGACCGAACAGGTTGCAGAAGAATAAATACAAGTTGGTCTTAAATACATGAAGAGAAGCTTGGCCTCATTTGTAATAGGAGAAATGTAAAATAATACACATCTAAGATAGAATTTTTCACTCACCAGGTTGGCAAAAACCAAAGTTTGATAACACTCTATTAACATGGCTATAGATAAATAGGAACTCTTATACATTGGTTGAATATTATTATATTGCATGTATGTTATGAATTAGTTACTTCCATGATGAGCAATTGCATGTTACTTATTGAAATGAGAAAGGCCTGTATTCTTTGATCCAACAATTCCACTTCCCACAGATGGACTCACATACATGCAAAATGACACAAAATTAATTGCTGAGACACTATTTAAAATAGCAAAAGATTGTAAAAAGCTGAATATCCTTTGGTTGGGGATTGCTTAAATAAAGTATGGTATACCCATATAAAAATATCATTCAGCTGACAAGAAAAGGAAAAAATTCTTTGTGTACCAATATGGGAAAAGTTCCATGATACATTATTAAGAAAGTAAAGTGTTTAAATATGCTAGTATTTATGTATCAGAAGGGGAAATAAAGATGTATTTTCAAAAAAATAAGAATATAACCATGGTGACTTGGAAAAGGGGACCAGGCCTCAGGAAATACAAGGAAGGGCCAGAGGTGGGAAGGGGAATTTTCATGATTTACCTTTTCATAGGTTTTGGGTTTTTGAATAGTATTAATGTACTACCTACTGGAAAAATTTTAACTAAATTTTAGCTGGACATTTTTTTATGAATTATTTGAAAATCATCTTCTTTACACCATGAAATGACTGGAAATGTGTTCATGAAAAATACCATGATAAACAAAGGCAATCATATTAAAATTAGAAATTTTCATTGCTTTTTCATATTTAACTTTAACGCAAAATATATCATATTATGATAGTTGAACAAAAAATTTCAATTTTTTTTATATTGAGACAGGTGCAGGAAAATAAAGGGCAAAATAGATTTTATATTGTATTGTGTATTATACACAATGCATATTTTCAAAGGAACTGGAGTTAATTTTTAGACAATGTTGCTCTATCTCAAAGCTTTATCATTGGTTTAAACTTGTCACACAACCAACATACTCCACAACAAATTGATTCTTGTTCACATATAAAGAAAGAATGTGTGTTTAAACAATGCATTATTTACTGACTAGGAAGAAAAAAAAAACACATTGAAGTCAGTGGACTTCTGCCCTTGAAGGAATGTAATTATCTATGGATAAAAGTTCCAGAGTGCCTAGTGGTGAAGGGCACTGGATTGAATTCCTTGCCTATGTGACCTTGGGTGAGTTACTTCATAGAGAACTGTTTTCCATCACACAATAGATTCCTCATGAAATTGTTCATTAAATAAAATAATGCACTTAAATGGTTTAGCACTAGCACCAACTTAGACTCTATTTTCATTATGAATCCTGACTCTCCTAGTCAGACACTCCTCACCAAAAGGGCCACAAGTAGTCAAGAAACTGGAAGTCTCCTGATTCCTCAGGCAAATCTCCTACAAACATGCAAATATCTCTAGAAGGATACTAACCAGTAACTATTAATATTTAGCATAGCACATTAAATAAATAAGGTTAATAATTTACTAAATAAATTAAATAAACATTAGTTTAATAACTAATAGCAGAATTCATCTCAGAGAACAGTCTCTGTTTGGTGAGACACTGAATCCTGATGTGCCCTTTCAAGCTGTGGAAAGAGTCCTTGGGGCAGGTTTGAGTGAGGCAGGAAGAAAACAGGGCTTTGTGAGGTTTAGGAGCACAAGCTAGTCAGAAAAAGGGCAGACTTTTGAGGAAGAAAAGGAGCTCTGGGTCCTCCTCCCAGAGAGGACAGCAACTGCCCAGTGGCGGGAATGGACAAGTGTTTCTGAGAACAGAAATATCTGAAATTCATAAAATCTCACATATAACCCTGAGTTGTCAGGACCTGGGGTAGTGAAAGGACTTGAGTGATGTCTAAGAAGAAGACACATGCAAAAGCAGGCAGGCAATACAGACAGTAAGAAAAACACACGGTAGAGACTTCCAGAAACAGAAAAGCAGAATCCAAGGGCCTTGGTTTGGAACATAGGCTCCTCCAAAAGCCTTCAGACATAGGGGCGATCGGGTGGGTGGAGGGGGTACCTCCTTTCCCACCACATATAACAGGAAGGGCTAAGTCTATTTGATTAAGTCTCAAAGGATGGCTGCGTGTTAGCTGCTCCTTCACCCCAGCTCTCCCACAGTAGGGAAAAGCTAAAAAGCAGGACTCAGAGCATCAACCCACAGTTGACAGGAAAAGGTAACACGAGGTGGGGCTAGAAGAGAAAGCTTAGAGAAGATGATACATAAGGGGCACCAAATGGGGACACCTTAGCAGGAGGTCATTGTTCTGAATAGGGAGAAGCACCCATGGTTTGAGCAAGCCCTATACAGATTACATTTTAAATATTATTCACCTAAAGTTAAATTTGGTGTATGCTATGGAGGTAAGTGATCAGATACCATATATTACATGGGATGCGTTACTGAGAGGAAATATTAAATCTGTAACATAACCAAAAAAAGGAAAAAAAGCTTAGAATTAAAAAAAAAAAACCCAACATGAAAATGGTATTTTCTTCCCAGCAGTCTATTTAAAAGAGTTAAATTAAGACATGAAATGATCATATCAGCCTTAATTCTTCTCTGTTATTAATTGAACTCCTTCTTGGAAACATGCAGATAAAAGTTCCACCTTGGAGAATTTGAGATAAGAGTGAATGGAAAGGAAGAGAAATGAGCAGCCTTTACCAGTTCACACTCAGAACCATCACGCCCTGCTTGTTCAAAGCTGCCCACAGATGCATAATATTAAATTGAACCTTTAATGTATTCTGATGTGGGGAGCTTACAATCATAAGGCCTGTTCTTAGGTTCACACTTTTCTTTGTACATAGTAGGGGCCATAAAACCAGGTGAACAGCAAAAGGCTGTTGTGAAATAAGATAAATGAGAGTTCCATGGGTTATAAAGAAATTCAAGCTGCTTCCTATGATGAAGTATACATAGATGTACATACACACTGCAGATAGTCCTCAGTTAAGTATAATAGATCCTATAATGCATTCATTTACAGGCATATTAATATGGCAAAAGAAATGAAATTTGGTTCTTTGCCCAAGGAAGACTCATTATAAATAGCAAAACTGGCCAGATGTCCAGTGATCCTAAAAATAGTTAAGTTTCTACTGTGAAACCCATCACTCCACAGGAAATAATGAGAGAAACATAGCCATACTCTATGGAAAAGATCCACCATGAAATAGCCAAGATAATTTCCTTCATTTGACCATAAACCCATCAAAACTTCATGGAATGTGGTTACTTTATTTATGCAGTAACTGTGTTCAGTTAACCACACTTGCCGTAGACTTCTTAAATAATGAGAGAGACAGACGGATTGCCATCAGACCTGTTCTTTAATAGGAATTCAAGTATCGATGCAAATCTCCAGAATCCTAAGGAATTTTCTATCGACATCTACCGTCTACCAACACAGACTGACCTAGAAATAGATTGTATCTCATTCCTCCTTGGCTCCTCAAAACATTATTTTATAAATCTAACTACTTAAAGTGAACCACTTTTTTAAAAAATCCAAAAGGACTCCTTTTATAGACTACAATCAGATATTTTGATTTTTGAGAGGCTGATCATCACCATAAAAACAAGGAAACAGTCATTTTTTATATGAAAATTGACCCAATATCACTGTGGTCCATGAAAACATGTGAAGTCTTGATCAGTGTGATGTCAAGCAAACTAGACCTATTTGATACCATCGGGTATGCCCCATTTTTTTCTTTTTCCTTTTCCTTTGTACTTTGTTTTTTTTTTAATTTTTATTTATTTATGATAGTCACAAAGAGAGAGAGAGAGAGAGAGAGAGAGAGAGGCAGAGACACAGGCAGAGGGAGAAGCAGGCTCCATGCACCGGGAGCCCGACGTGGGATTCGATCCCGGGTCTCCAGGATCTCGCCCCGGGCCAAAGGCAGGCGCCAAACCGCTGCGCCACCCAGGGATCCCTCCTTTGTACTTTGGATACGGCTTGCTGCTTGGCGATGCAGGGGCAGACTCTTGCCATGTTTCCCCCCAGTTCTGTCCAAAATCACTGTTTTCTTTTCTTTTTTTTTTTAAGATTTTATTTATTTATTCATAAAAGACACAGAGAGAGAGAGGCAGAGACACAGGCAGAGGGAGAAGCAGGCTCCATGCAGGGAGCCCGATGCAGGACTTGATCCCAGGACCCCGGGATCCCAACCTGAGCCGAAGGCAGACGCTCAACCGCTGAGCCAGCCAAGTGCCCCCAAAATAGCTGTTTTCCCATCCACAGTCCTCCAGAGAGCAAATTCTCAATGGAACTGTTTTTCTTTTTTTAAATTCCAGTATAATTAGCATACGGTGTTATATTAATTTCAGTTGCACAATCAGTGGAACTATTTTGGCAAAAGGCTGCCTTGTGTTAAAATAAATAAATAAAACAGAGTTGTAGAAAAGTTAGAAAATAAGTTTTATCCAAAAGCAATCAAATTAGTACTAACCGTCCCATATTAAAGATAGATTCTTATGAAGATAATACTCATTATGGAAATTCCTAAAGTAGAAACTAGAGAGTTGTGGCCTGCCGATCTATTTCTCCCATCACGGCACACAGTACCACACATCAGAGTTCTCAAAGGCACAGGTGATGTTAGATGTTAAGGAGGACACAACTACATATTACCCCTTTAAAAAAAAAAAAAAAAAGGTTTGTTTCTCGTTCTGTCCCAGAAGGAAAGATGTAGAACCTGTAGAGTAGCTATTTTTATAGACCATTAACTGTGATTTTTGAAATTTTTGGAACTGTGGAGCCATTTCTTCAAACACGCATTAGAAATCCATTTTATAAAGAGATGCAACTGCTCTGGTTGAGATCAGAAGGAGGGTCAGACATAAAGGAAACTTCTCCCAAATCCTCGTCTTGACCAACCCCCTGCCTACTTACTTCCTTCAACATGGGCATTGGGTACAAAACTGGCATTGTTTTATTTCTTTATTTCTTGTTTTATTTCTCAAAAATCAAAATGTGTGAAGCCTAAAAATTTCTAGGCAAAACCACACATTGGAATTTTTTAAAATAAGCAAAAAAATCTCTATGGGTATGTAACAAGATCTGAGCATAAATTTTAACAGAACTAGCTAAAAACTGTTAGCTTAACCTCTTGTTCTTGCCTCAGACTGTCTACCTCTAGGCTGTCTTTGTTCACCGGATCCAGCAGCCTTTTGTAGAACACCAGCCTCCCTACCCCGGAGTGAAAGAAGGCATAGTTTTCATCTACTCAAATACTTTTGTGCCCCTTCAACCAAAATTTTAAAAGACTGTACTGACATGCAAAAGGCTTCTGTCTTCAATTTTACTATTCTAAACAGACTTGATTCCACTCTACAGGATAGAGGGGGGAAAATCGACGTCTATGGTCATTACTGTGATCGAGGTTTTTGCTACAGGTGAACAGATATTGCCATCTACTGTTGAGAAAAAATAAAATGGCTAAGCCCAAACTTTCCAGCCTTACTCTGGTTTTGACAGATCATAAATTTAAAATGGGAAAAAAAATGGCTTTATGAAGATAGTTTCTCCTTGCTTATGCAACTGCTTAGTATTCATGAGGTTGTTTGAAAACTAAAGAGAATAGAAAATAATACAGCACACGAGGAAAATTTCTTCCGTAAAATCAGAAAAAAATTGCTGTGTAATTATTCTCAGTTTAGATTAGAAGTTGAGAGTGAATCACTGTTTTATCAGTTTCCATTTGATGTACGATTTTAGATACTACCGTAAAGATGAGGTATAAGTAAATTGTCCCTTTTAATTTTAATTACCTTAACTTCATTTCAAAATTTAAGATATAATTTATTTTCTTTGTTTTTTTTTTTTTTTTTTCATAAAGCCACTAGAAATGCATAAGAGAATCTGTTTTGGAGATCCCTGGGTGCCTCAGTCAGTTAAGCATCTGCCTTCAGCTCAGGTCATGATCCTGGGGTTCTGGGATCAAGCCCCACACCAGGCCCCCTGCTCAGTGAGGAGTCTGTTGCTCCTTCTCCCTTTCCCCCCTCCTGGTTTGTGTTCTCTCTTTTTCATAAATAAAATCTTTTAAAAAAAGAAAATAATTTTTTAACTTTAGATTTAGCTATAAGTAAATGTTCTTTAGAAAAATAAGGTAGCTAACAGCCTTCTTTAGGCTTCAAATAGTATATACTTATGTTCAAATTTAGAGAAAGCCCCTTTAGGGCAAAAAGCTACTACAAAAGCGATGCATCTGAGTCAGAGAATCCAGCATATTAAAACTCACTTCTAGTAAAGGGAGACAGAGCTCTGTGACTCCAGATCCATCACCGTGAAGAATGACCTGTCTTTATTCTGATGGCTGGTGTTGAGCTAGATGACATGATTTGGTGGCCGAAATTCAGTTGGTTTTGCACATAAAAAAGTATTTTCCCCTTTAAGGAATATTTATTTAACTCTGTCAACAGCCAAGCACCACACCACGTCCTGTGTCAGCTATCTCACCATCTAGGGAAGCAGATGTGAGGCGTGACGTGTGGGTGGTGCAGAGCAAGCCCCCAGTGTGAACATCTATGAAAAGAAGACCCCCCCAATCTTGCAGTGTGTTAGTCCAAGTATGAAAACCGATTGGACGCTATGCACCATGTATGGTGCAGACATGTGTGTGTAGATATGTGGCTGTGTGTGTGTGTGTGTGTGTGTGTGGAGAGAGGAGTTAATGTGTTGGTAACTGACTTTGCTACATCAACAATTCTGGTTCACGTGGCTTATTTTGCTGGCTTCGTTAAGGTGTTTTCATCATAATTCGCATTGCCACAGCATTTACTATTTAAAGGGCCCTCACACATGTCACAAGTTATTGGCTCATCTAACAAAGGTGGACTGAACACCAGCTACATGCAAGGCTCCCACCAGCATCAGAAATACAGAGCTAAGAATGAAGCCATCTCATCCTTCAAAGAGCTTCACAGTCGAGGTGAGGGGAGAAGGAAGCAACCTCATGGCCAGGCTTATAAAACAATGTTAGAAGCTCCCTGACCGAGGAATGAAGGGGCACTATGTAAAAATGAAAGATAGCAGATCTGTTTCTGTTCGGGGCTTGGGGGGGGGGGGCAACCTGGCAGGAATCAGGAAAGTGTAGGGGATAGGAAACCAAACAGCACATGAGCCAGCAGAGCGTGCACTTCCTGAGGATTATAGGTCATTGTCAGATGCCATGTGCTTAGTGGGCACCAGCAGGTGAGTCTGGTGAGGGAGCATGATGCACAGTAGTTCCAGGCATATACGCCTAATGTCATATATGCAGGAAAGATGTAAAATATAGGTTATGGGAGAACAGCTTACCAGCAGAGAAGTAGTGGAGTGTTCATAGTCCCCCCAACTCTTAGCCCACAGCTCAGGCCTTTCCTGGATGGTCCACATGCCCCAGGGCCAACATCCCAGTTAGAAGGGAGCCCCACCCCTATAATACTCCAGGGAGCAGGGAACATCAATGCCCCATGGACGCTCCCTAGTCAGAGAAGTGGTCTTGATAGGAAGGGAGAACCTTTGAAGCCCACAGACTGGTATCAGCTTATCCTTCTGGGGCGCTAACTCTGATTTGCCAAGACAGCTATCTACTAATCTACCAAAAATGGGGAGGAGGCACCTCTAGGACACGCAGATTTATTGCTCCTAAGAAGAGGGGGAGAACAGGAACTGAAGACTCTTGTTACCAAGCTGAGTTGATTTGAAGCTGTGGGCATCAGGGAGCCACCAACTGTTCTTGGGCAGGGAAGTAAAAGGATCTGACTCATATTTTAAAGAAGTCACCAGCATTGTAATATACAGGCGATGGATACAGGAAGCCAACCAGGGAACTCCCGCAGAAGGTCAGGCTTGGGGTGGGGTGACACAGGGCAGAGATACAAAACTACACGCTCGGGGGCCGAATGGCCACCTTCTACGCCGCAGTCACAACTCCAAGACTGGTTACGCCTGGGGGGAAGGGAAAGGACAGAGTGTTGTGTGGGGGAGGAAGACATTTCCTTTTTTCTTCCCAGATTCTTCTAACTGGTTTAGGAATTGGTGTGAGCCAGACGGACAGGAGGAAAAAAAAAAAAACCAACAACAAAGTTTTATTACGTACACGTGGAGGTGCAATAGTGAAATTGAGAACCAAAGAACTGACCAGGGCAGGCAGTGTTCACACGTCTTTATTATTTTTTTTTAATTTTTTTTTATTTACTTATGATAGTCACAGAGAGAGAGAGAGAGGCAGAGACACAGGCAGAGGGAGAAGCAGGCTCCATGCACCGGGAGCCCGACGTGGGATTCAATCCTGGGTCTCCAGGATCGCGCCCTGGGCCAAAGGCAGGCGCCAAACCGCTGCGCCACCCAGGGATCCCTGTTCACACATTTTTAGATGAAGAGACAATAAATTTGTGAGAAGTTGACAATAAATGGGAGATTTCATTAGTAAGAATATTCTAAGCAGAATTTAGGTGAAGGGAGTAGATTTTTTAAAAAGTAATCAGGTTTGTTTCTACAGCCTTTTCAGCTTTAAAGTCCCTAACTCTGGTGATGAGGGTTATCTTTTTACTTCTCAGTGCAGGGAGGGTATTATTTCTCATATGGAGGATTTATTCCCTCCTTTGGGGGGTGGACAGAAGAGGGCCTGAGTGTCCTTGCATCAGCCCTTCCCCAAGGAGTTCCACTCAAAATAATCAGTATGCCATCAAGGTACATTTTGAGGCAGCCTGTCCTGGGCCCCTACACTAATAGTGCCTGGTCTCTGGCTGAGTGACCAGCTAGATTGGGGAAGAGGGGTAGGGAGGAAGATGAGAGACAATAAGGCTATTTTTTAAAGTTCTTATTTTGAAATAATTATCAATTCACAAGTAGTTGCAAATACAGTACAGAGGAGTCCCAAATACCTCTCACCCACCTTCCCCTAATGGGACCGTCTTACGGAGCTAGAGCACAATATCACAACCAGAAGAAGGACACTGGTACAATGTATGTGTAGAGTTTTGTCATTTTATCCAACGTGACTTAGGTAGCCCACAATACAATTAAGACAAGAAACTATGTCACGAAAATCTCCTCCATGCTACCCCTTCATAAATACAAATACACCGGCCTCCTCTTTCTCCACCATCCCTATTCAGGCAGCCACTAATCTGTTGTCCACCTCTAAACTTGTGTCAGAGAGTGTCATGCAAGTGGAATCATCCAGATCATGTCCTTGAGTGACTGGCTTGTTCCACTCAGCATAATGCCTGAGGTTCATCCTCAGAGTTGTTGGATGTACCATTAGTCTGTTCCTTTTATTGAGTAACATTCCGTGGTACAGATGTACCCTGGTTTGTTTGACCATTCACCCACTAAAGGGCATTTCAGCTATTTCCAGGCTGAAAATAAAGCTGCTCAGCACACTAATGTACAGGTTGTTGTAAACCCAGAAGCTTTCGTTTCTCTGGGATGGATGTCCAGGAGTGTGATTGCTGGGCCACATGATAAGTGAATGTTTAGTATTTTTTAAGAAATTAAATAAGGCTTATCTTCCAAGGTAAGTACGATTTCATTCCTGTTTTGAAAGTAAGAAATGAAAATCATGATGACTGGCAGCCAAATAGAGTCGGAGACAAATGCACTTGGGCTTGAATCTGGCACCTCCATCCTCCACCGTGATTCTCAGTAAATCAGATAATCCTGCTACGCTTCTATGTCATTTTGTCTCAGGTGTAAATTCCTGTAATTTTTTTAAGATTTTTATTTATTCATTCATGAGAGACACAGAGAGAGAAGCAGAGACACAGGCAGAGCGAGAAGCAGGCTCCCTGTGGGGAGCCCAATGCCGAGGAGCCTGATGCAGGACTCGATCCCCAGACCTGAGCTGAAGGCAGACACTAAACCGCTGAGCCACTCAGGCATCTCAATGTCTGTAATCCTTTAACAGTTTCAGAAAAGCACCAGAATGATAATTTCCTGCTTTGCTTGAATACGGATAGGTAGGATCCTAGGGATGAGATGTAAAATTATCAATTAAGGAAAAGAGGAGCTGGGCTAAATAAAAGTGAGAATGTAGAAGATGAGGTCAAAACAGGCAGAGACTGTGCTGGTTTAGACAATATTTGTCCAAATTCAAATAACCAGCAACAAAAGGCAGAGATATATCCAAGTCCAGGCGACCAGAGTTAACCACCAGGAGTTCAACAGAATAGATGAAGCAAGTGGGGGAGATACATTTCTGATTCTAGAATGAACTTTTGCTTTTTATCAGTTTTCTGCTGTGTGCTGCTTCTATGAAGCCCTGTGGCTTTGGTGTTAGTTCTAGTCAGGAAGAGATCAAAGACTCATAAAAGCCAATCCTCGATGAGAATGAAGATTACCTCATGTAAAATTAGTAGAGGCAAATGTATTGAGATGCTTTGGGTTGCAAATCACAGGTAAACCCAACTGAAGGAGCCTCACACAATAAAGAAATTTATGATCTCATGTAACAAAAAGTCCAGGGGCAGGGGATTCCAGAGCAAGTCAAAAGAGCAATGAGTGCGTCCGTGTCACGGAGGACCCCATCCATCCCACATTTCCCTCCGTCATCATCCTCACGCTTACCTGGTGTGAGGCAATGTGGATGGGGGGACATGGGGTAAATCACAGAATAAACTCAAGAAATTTCCTTTGGAGTTTAGAATCAGAAAATTTAAAAACTAATACTGATTGGAGCGCCTGGGTGGCTCAATTGGTTAAGGGTCTGCCTTCAGCTCAGGTCATGATCCCAGGGTCCTGGGATGAAGCCCCACACCTAGGTTCCTGCTCAGAGAGGAGCCTGCTTCTCCCTCCCATCTGCTCTTCCCCCTCCTTGTGCTCTTTGTCTCTCACTCGCTCTCTCTCAAATAAATAGATAAAATCTTAATAAAAATAAATAAAAACTAATCCTGGATAATTAAAGGTTTTGATTAGTTGAATTCTAAGTAATTGAAATTCTTTATATCATTCTTTGTATTTTGTACTTTGCCCCAGATTCCTAACATTAGGATCAGGCCACTTTCATGGGTATAGATGAATTTCCTTTATTCTCATTTTCAGGACAGGAAGGGATGACTTAATATATTTCTTTTAAAGAAAGAAGTTGTATAACTTAAATTTGCATAGTAGTGTACTTTCACATGGCTTGCCTAATCTAATCTTTATACGTCTCTGTGAGTTAGAAGGAGCAGATATTAATAAGTTCATTTTAGAGATGAGGAAACAGGCTCAAATTTAAATGAATTGCCCAGCATCAGTGAGAAACTACATGGCAAAACTGAGATTTAAGCCCAGATAGCCTCTCTCTCAATTCAGTATTCTTTCTACTTTCGGGGACAATTAAGTCTGATTTTCTGGGCCAGTCAGATTTCATATGTGAAGCCATGGTCTCCCCATTACCACACTCATAATCATTGGAACATAACAGTTGGTTTATACGTTAAGAATACACAAGCACCTGGCTGGTTCAGTCAGTAAGCAGAGCATGCAACTCTTGATCTCAGGCATGTGAGTTTGAGCCCCATGTTGGGTGTAGAAATTACTTAAAAATGAAATCTTTAAAAATACTACTACTAATAAAAATAGATGAACATGTTTAAAAAAAAATACTCAAGCACTAAGATCAAACTGTGGAAGAGCGCCCACAGGAGGAATCCCATCAGACACTCAAGCTAACACTAAATTTCAGTGCGATGAAAGCATGGCTATCTCTCATCTCCTTCCACCCCACCCACTCAAGATGGCAAAGAAGAACAAGTATCATGGAGCATAGTGAGGTTGCAAGTACAGAAGCAGCATTACTTAAGGAAGTATCGTGGATCTTGCTCACCCTCAATTTTATTCGATATAAAATTCAGGTAATAGTAGCTATAGTACAATGTTTTTGCACTACTGTAATAAGGTAATTGTTTTCAAATATTCAACAAAGAGTTATTTGAGTGTTAGAAGAATGAAGCATCCTTGCCCATGACCTAGGCTCTAACTTCACATGGAGAGGGGATTGAGAGCTCCCACCCCCTAACCACCTGGTGACTCCCCTAGCAACCAGACCAATCCTTAGGTGCTTTCCAAAAACTACCTTATCAACCTAAACTCAGGTATGCCTAAAAGGGGTTAGCTCTAGAATATCAAGACATCTATATCACTCTTACCACTTAGGAAATTCCAAAAGTTTTTAGGAGCTCTGTGCCAGAAAAGGAGAGGAAGACCAGTATGTATTCCTTATTATAAACAACAATATCACACTTCCCCAGCTTACAAAACCAGTCTGACCAGTACACAGGATCACCCTGTGGTCTATTGCACAAACTAGGATTTTTTGAGAATAAAAAGGAGCATTATTAATCATTACACTGGAATAGGGGCACCCAGGTATCTCAGTTGGTTAAGCGTCTGACTCTTGATTTTGGTCATGATCTCAGGATAGGGAGATTGAGCTCCGAGTCTGGCTCTGCTCAGTGCAGAGGCCACTTGAGATTCTCTCTCTGCCCCTCCATCCCACTCTCTCTCTCTCTCTCACTCTGTCACAAATAAAGAAAAATCTTTTTAAAAAATAATTATACTGGAATAATCAGCACAAGCCAGCCCTGTCCTATATACAAACTGGGAACTTATGGCGACTCTATAAATACTCCCACTTAGACTTCTCACTCAACATGAAAACACTGAATCATTGATTTTTCTAAAAACCCTTCATATTATTGAATCCCATCTATATTTATCCCATTTACTCAAGTCAGAAACCTGGGAATCAGGCCCAATTCTCTCATCCACTCTCTCACAACCATTTCACAAAATTTCTCTCATGATCTACAAAGTATAATCCAAATATATATACTTCTCTCCTCCACCTGCTTCATAGGTCCTCCTCCTCCATCCATTGTACCTTAGCCCGTTACCCTGTGTGTTCCCTTCATTCTCTGTAATTACGTATTTGCTAGCTTAGTTGTCATTATGTGTATTCTCTGCTTTACTTCCAGGGATCCTGAGGTTTGATCACCCAGTGCCTGACATTCCTAGCACATAACATAACAGGTATTCAATAAATGTTTATTGGATGAATGAGTACATGAATAAACAAATAGAAAAAATAATCAAACATCCTGCAGAACACCTTTGGGGAATACCGGTATAAATAGTGTGAAATTGAGAATATAGCTGGGTCTTTGTGCCCTATTAAAAAATCAGCATCTGAATCTCTGAGATACAGTCCAAACAACCAAATAAGCTCAGAGTTAGTCCTGGGAAGAGGTAAAATGAAGACAGGAGTGGAGAAAATGAGAGAGACCTGGTGGATTCCAACCATTCCCTCTGTTGCTCTCCTTTGCTCTCTATGTAACTCTGTTTTAATTCTGTATCTCGCACTAGCAGAGGAAATTCCATCAATAAACAGGTCAAAATAATCTTTCTGATTAAGGAACACTGTTCCGTCTGGTAGCAAAGGGAGGGCCTGTTAATATGGAAGTCAACTACTCGGAACCATTATCATCAGCAGTGCTATTTTTTGCTAGAGTCAGTTGGTCTCAATAAATACCAAACGAAGGGGATCCCTGGGTGGCTCAGCGGTTTAGCACCTGCCTTTGGCCCAGGACGTGATCCTGGAGTCCCGGGATCGAGTCCGATGTCGGGGTCCCTGCAAGGAGCCTGCTTCTCCCTACTGTGTGTCTCTGCTCCTCTCCTCTCCTCTCTCTCCATCATGAATACATAAATAAAGTTTTAATAAATAAATAAATACCAAAGGAAGACTTACTCCATAACAGGAACACCACCTTGGACAGTCATCTAATAACATGCATTAACTCTTTTAAAACATTAACTTTAAGACAAAATGAGACAAATATTCTCACTTCAGTTACAACATCATTCATGTGAATCTCTCTGCCATCAACAACCAGCTGAATAAGATGAGAGCTAGTACTGGGGGAAGGATGGACTGGGAGTGGGAGATGGAGAAAGGCAGGAGAACTGCAAGTTTTCACGGCTGTGTACCGCACACACACCATTTTTTTCACCTCTAAGAATAAGCATTCTAAGCAAGCCGTGTGCTTCCAAGTTCCTAGCCTTCAGACCTACATCCCAGAATAGCCTAGGGCTGTTGTCCAGATTGCTTCTGCCTCAGAATTACAGCCCCTGTGCCTCTGCTATTGGATCTATTATGTTATTTATATACTTATGAATTATACCATTTAAAATAAAATCTGTATAAGTTAAATTATCTAAATATTAGATATCATCCATAATCACAAACCACATCCATGGCATTTGGAGTTATAAAACACTTCCATAGGAGAACATTTACTTGCAGATACAGTATCTGAAGGTTGCAAGTCCTGTCTTTAGAAATGGCAATGCCACCTATCCTTGTGTCCAGGGCCTGAGAGTACAAGTGGGAGAAGCGCAGGGCTAGAAGTCTCTGAGGCAGGCCTCCCGTGCTGGAGAGAACATTTCATTCTAGGACATAAGCCTCCATAACCCCTCTTCTGGGACAGGGCCACAGTAAGATTACTTGGCAAGATAGCAATCATATTGCAGTCATGCCAATCCTTCTGCATCAGTTAAGGTATTTTTGAGTGAAAGCAATAAAAACCTCAACTCCAAATGGCTTAAACAATCAAGGCAAGTTATCAGCTCATGTATTTGGAAGTTCCAGAAGTAGAGCAAACTTTTAAGTACAATCCATCAAGGGCTCCACCCCCATTGCTCTGTGTTCTGACTTTATGTGTTGACTGTGTCCTCAGACTGGCTTCCCCTCTAATTGCTAATAGCAGCAACACTGACTTACTTCTTCATTCCCATCCAAGGAGAGAGACCCTAATTTCACTCAATTATTAAAGTGAAGCGCTAGATTTGTTCCAATTGGACCATCCCGGAACTGATCACCAAGGCAAGGAAGATGGGATTAGAACCATCCAGATATAGGCGAGGGTCAATCTATTCCACCTACAATGCATAGCTGCAGCTGAATGCAGGAGGGAACTATCACATAGAAGAGGCACCACCATGTCCGTATCCAGGCTCTATATTGATTTCCTTGGTCCCTATGACTTAGAACCACAAACAAAGCCGTCTGAGAAATAGACTCAGCATTTTATTTTATTTATTTTTTTAAGATTTTATTTGTTTATTTACTCATGAGAGACACAGAGAGAGAGAGGCAGAGACACAGGCAGAGGGAGAAGCAGGCCCCATGCAGGGGCCTTAGCCCCTACTAGCCCGACGTGGGACTCAGTCCTGAGTCCCCAGGATCACACCCTGGGCCGAAGGCAGCACTAAACTGCTGAGCCATGCGGGCTGCCCCTAGACTCAGCATTTCAAACCCTTCTCTCACTTTTCCCCCCTTGCTCTATGTTCCCCCTCCCTCTCTCTCCCTCCATCCCCCCCTCTCCTTCCACCCCATCTTGTTCTCCCTGTCATCTCTACCTCCTGCTTTGTTAAAACTGATTGATCATGAAAACAAGGTAGGAAATATAACACAGGGAATATAGAATGTGTCCTTCATTTTAGTAGAAAGACTTGGAAAGAGTCAATGGCTCGATCTGCACAGCTACCCAAGGCCTGCAGCTATGGCCAGATCAATGCTCTCTATAAGTAAATGTATATGGTGATCAAGAAAAATTCTATTTGGGGAAATTTTGGAAGACAAAGCAAAATAGATAGATTATCCAAAGACACTATACAAGTCCAGGTGATTCTCCTTGAAACCAAATAGTACCCCTCATGTTAGTCATGCACTCTTAGAAATTAAGTCAAAGAATAATCTAAAAGCATGGCAAGCATTGTACATAACAATTATTCACAACATCAGGGGAAAAATTGAAAACAACTTAAATATCCACCCATAGGCAAAGTGTTATGTAGATTTGGGACATCCATTCAATAGGACATTAGGGAACAATATTAACTAATGGATCTGATGTCTCTGTGACATCACAAAAAAAAATGTTTATGGTTTACCACTAAGTGAAAAAAGTAGAATTTGGAAAACAATTATGTAAAATGTACATATCATAAAATGTACATATGATCATGTAAAATATACATGTAAAAAAGATAGGAAAGAACTATACCTAATAATACTTGAGTTTTACTGACATGTGATCATCTTCTACTTCTCAACTTTCTTGTGATACTGTTACACGAATTTTATAATTGAAAAAAATGCAAGCATTATTACTTGGCAGATATCTACTTAGCTGCTTGCCTCTATGTTGGCAAAACAGCAATTACAGGGGCGCCTGGCTGGCTCAGTGGGAGGAGCATGTGACTTGATCTGGGGCTGGTGGTGGGGGGATTGTGAGTTTGAGTCCCACTTGGGTGTTGAGATTAAATTAAAAAAAGAAAAACAGCAATGACATTTTAGTGGTCTGTCTTCTGTCCCAACAGCACTCATGCACTTATTCAAGAAATAATTATTGAATATTACCTACTAGGCAGCAGGGATGTATCAATGAGTAAATTATGTGCACATATTCTCATAGCCTAGTGAAGAAGACAGACTATAAGCAAATAATTTGTGACAAATGAGGGAAACATGGTATGAAGGTAATGAAATGATGTCATAACAGGAGGGAGAACCTGCTTGAAAAAGTCGGGAGGCTTCCGAGGGAGTAATATCTAAGCTGAGAAGAGAACGAGAAGGTGGACACGAGCTGCAAGTGCCAGGGCAGGCAATTTAAGCAGAGGACCCAAGGTGAGAAAGAGCTTGACAAGTCCTGGGAACTGAAAGCAGGAGGCCTGTGTGGCTAGAGCACAGGGCAAGGGGAGAAAAGGGGTTAAAATGAGGTTGGGGAGGTAAGCAGGGACTAGTTCCTGCAAAACCTTGATAAGAATTCTGGATTTTATTCTGAAGGCAACGTGAAACCATTAATGGGTGGCATAGAGGAGAAACATGGTTCAGTTTGCACTTTAATAAGATCACCCCTTGCATTCTGGAAAACGATTTGGTGGTGAGTAGGGGAAGAGGTAGGAAGCAGAGAAGCTTGTCAGGAGTGTTTGGAACCACCTGCAAAGAGATGAATTAGGCTAAAAGGCTCCAGGGTATGTTCTCAAGATAGACCAGAAGTTTTAGTGGGGTGCGGGGAGAATGAGTCAAGGATGGTGCCCAGATTAACTGTTTGAGCAATTGGGTGAATGGTAGTGATACTTACAGAAATGGGGAAATAGAGGAAGAAACAGATTAGGGGGATAAATGAAGAATTTCGTTAAATTTAAATACTACTGAACTTCCATATACAATCTGCTTATATAATCTTTCTCTTCAGGAAGACCTTTAAAAATGGGGAATATGTTTTCACCTTTGAAATCTTAATATCCTGAACAACGCAACATGTCACAGAGTACCTAAATACTTAATACCATTAAGTATTTGTTAAGCAAACGTCACAGCTTTGCAAATGTCATTAATTCCAACATAATAGGATTCTAGTTATTGTGAAAAGTCTCATCTTAGACCATTTTCCTTACCAAGGCTGACAAGGAAAAATTGATTGACCATTAATTATCCGTTAACTTAAAAAGAGAAAGAAAAAGTATGAGATTCGTATTTTTTTTTTTTTTACTTCTTTGTTTAGTTTTCTTTAGTTAAACTAAAATGGGAATTAAAAGCTTTAATGTGTGTGCTTAAATTCTTGGGCTGGCTACTGACCTACTTTAAGTGATTTTACCTCCCAGTGTTTCAGTTTCTCCATTTGCAAACGGGAGATAATGGTAGTTGCCTTATCTCACAAGGATGTCATGAAAATAAGTCAGATAAATTGCTTTGCCCTCCTTGGAAAGGGGCTCTAGAAAGTAAGCATTATTAGATATGATGATGAATACTCACAACTTCAAAGATATTTTTAAATTGCCCCCCAAGTCTTTGAACATGTTAAGCCTATGAATAGCACCGTGTTAGGTGTTTATACATTTCTGGCAAGCTTTCACCTCTTGTTAAAGCAGTAACTGGTCTTTGAACAAATGTATTTCTCATTCTTTGATAACTATGCTTCCTTGTTTGTACACTTGAAAGATGATTATCATCTGGCATGTGAGGTCAAGTTGAACTCCTTGGTGCCATTACAGTTCAATTGCAGCTTTAATTGAGTTTTTCCTCCAAGGTTGAAAAATAAGTCCTCTGCTTCACTTTAGTAAGCTACTTGCACTCTCAAAAGTGATTGTGAGGTGAATATAACTATAAAATATAACTATTTTCTGCAAATGGTTTATATAAATGATGTTTTCCATTTTAGCTACAATATCTTCATTCAAAAATTGATATGAAAAATTCAGTATTTTTATTTCTTCATTGTATTTTTTTTCTGATGGATTTTCCTCAAATTGCTTTTAATAGCTATAATTATGCATTTTAACATCTCGAATACAGCTGGTTCCTGACTTACAATGGTTTGATTTGCCTTTTTTTTTTTTTTTTTAACTTTAGGAAGGTGCAAAAGCGATATGGATGCTTTCGGTAGAAATCATAGTTGAAAGTTTGAATTTTGATCTTTTTCCCAGACTGGCTATATGCAGGGGGATGCTCCCTTGAGATGCTGGGCAGGGACAGCAAGATGCAGGTCCCAATCGGCCATGCAGTCCCAGGGTAAACAACCAATACATTTACAACCATTCTGCACCCATGCATAACAGCCATTCTGTGTTTTCACTTTTAGTACTGTATTCAATAAGTTACATGAGCTATTCAACACTTTATTATTACACAGGCTTCATGTTAGAGATTTTGCCCAAGTGTAGCTGAGGCAAAGATGATGTTCAGTAGGTTAGGTGTATTAAATGCATTTTTGACTTATAATATCTTCAGTTTACAATGGCTTTATAAGGACATAACCCCATCATAAGTCAAGGAAGATCTCTAGACACAGCCATGGTACACACATAAATAGCACCACAGTAAAAACCTACAGGCCTCAAGACAAAATACAGGAGAGTAAACATCATCTAGAACAACATTTCTCATCACAGATGAGCATCAAGTTCAAAATTAGTATCATGTTAAAAAACTCACAAGTCATTAGCACTTCCATCCTTATCCACACATCTCTTACCTATGCACCCAACACAAATCTAAACAATTCTTGCTGGAATAGCCAAAACACTCCCAGTAGAGTGCTGTAAAATCATTCCTTGCAAAGTAAGAGAATACGGCCTACCTCTCCTCTCTTAAATAACATCTTTTCAGGTAAGTCTTAATATACCCACTCAACAGAGGTGGAATCTGAAACTGGGTGACTTATACTAGATCCCCCAGCTAGGTCAGAACACAAGGTCAAAATGCTTGACCACAGGGACACCTTCATTCCCATTTCTTCCTGTTTTCTTTTTCTCTCAAGGAAGAAATGAGAATTTGAGGCAACCCAAATGAAGACACTGTACACTCTGATTACTTTCTAGCAGGAGAGATCTAAACTAGGATGGAGGAAAAGTAGGGAGAAAATGGCCCCAATTCCTCCAGGTGATGTTAGAAGCCTGCTCACGGTCCCACCAGGATTTGACGGAAGAGACACCAAGGGACAATGGGCCCATCCCGGAGGCAGAACCCCAGAGAAAATTTCCTAGGCCCTATATATGAAGAAGGAGTAGCACTACTATTTCAGAATATTATTAAAGTTTCATTTTGAAATTTCTGTCGCCAGTGATATGTACTCAGTGGACTGTAAGAGATGCCAACAGCGTAACTTCTCCTTGAATGCAATTACCCTGGGCAGGCCTTGAACTGGTAGGATGGCCCAAACTCCCAGACTTCTAGGGGAGGCATAACTGACGTCTGGTATTGTTGAGTTTGCCTAGGCCAAAGGTCATATATCAGTAGCCTATTATGGGCCAGTTTACCCCAAAAGGCTTTTTGATTGGACCACTGTAATGACTTCTGACACCAATAACCCAAGATAGGCCAAGCTTCCCCGGTTAAGAGCACACAGTCCTCCACAAGACTACCCCTTACTTCAGATACCAGCCACAAGTTTGAGGGTCCCAGGCCACTCTCCCTTCTAAGGTGCTGGCGATAAATTTAGGGGTTCCTACTGCCTCCTCAAGTCTGATAATTTGCTAAAATGACTTCCAGAACCCAAGAAAATGCAATATTTATAATTACAGTTTTATTATATAGCAAAAGGATTCAAATCAGGACCAGCAAGAAGGAGACATGATGCATAGTGAGGTCTGGCAGGGTCCCAGATGTGAAGCTTCCATTGTTCTCTGCTGTGTCTTCAGGGACTTATCCTCCCAACACGTTGCTATGTGACAAGACAGATTATTACCAACCAGGAAAGTTCATCCAAGTGTCAGTGTGTCCCGTGTTTCTACTAGGGCTTCATTCTATCAGTATGATGCGCTAAAGCATGTATCAGTCTCTGCCCACCCACGCCCCCTTCCCAGAAGGCAGGGCTGATAACCCCATGTGCACTCTTCCTGGCATGACCAACCCCGAACTGAGTCACCTCATGATATTAGCCACCTCACAAACTGTGAGAGGCCCACTATGAACAAGAAAGGCACTCTACCACTTGGGGAAATTCCAAGAGTATAGAAGCTACGTCCCACAGCTCAGAAACAAAGACCAGCTAAATTATTTAGAAACCCACACGATCTTTAAATTTTATCTCACGTGCGCTACCAACATTTAAAAATCTGGGGTCACACAAATCTAAATGTTTTGTCCTCCCCTAACATATTGGCAGCTTTAGGCCTCCATTCCCATAAAGCTGATGCCCTCTTTAAAAGTGAGGCTCCCATCTCCCCGTTTTCTTATTCTTGGTGTGATTCCTACCTTTGTTTCCTTCATGTCCACTGCAAAGATTTTTTTTTTTAAGATTTTATTTATTTATTCATGAGAGACACAGGCTGAGGGAGAAGCAGGCTCCATGCAGGGAGTCCAATGTGGGACTCGATCCCAGCACCCAGGACCCCAGGATCACGCCTTGGGCTGAAAGCTAAACCGCTGAGCCACCCAGGCTGCCCCACTGCAAACATTTAAATTTGCAAACCCTAGCCTAGGCCTTAGGTATTTGGGGCTGTTTTTACTGCATCTCATATTATTAGCTGCAAGGAATAAATGGGGAAGGAAGGACAGTGACTTCATTTCATTCTGTTTCAAACTACTCTTCCTCAACACTTTATATGAATCTGGGTGCATGTGTGCACATATGCCTGCCTGTGCCATGTGTGTGTCTCTTAAGTCTTGAGCCAGACTAATATGAAATTTTTGACCACAGAACCAGGACAAACTGAAAACTTGTGTCATCTTCAGAGTCAACAACCATAGCCAACTCAGGACCTTAGAAAAGAAGCCTCTCACCTTAAAGCAAAACCTATGTTTTTCAATATTTTCAAAGTACAGCTTCTTTCATGAGCATAAAATTCTCACATCTTTTATTCTTTGAAATTCAACATAATTAACTGAAAATAAATAAGCAGGGCAAATACTATTATCAAACTTTACATACCCCTTCTTCCATTACACCCCTTTGTAAATCACTTGCTTAAAGAATATGAAAGGCATGAAACAAGCCCCAAATACTTCAACAGCCATGTGGACACCTCTAGTCTCTCCTAAGCATTAGGTGTCACATACCCCTTGAGTTGACCCTCATTATTTCTGGATTTCATATTTGGAATTCATCTCCTCACTAAAATCTGTAACCCCAAAATCAGTACCTGCAATGTTTTTATGGGGTTATCACAGACACATGCAGTGAAAAATTTGAGTCATTTGATTATAAAGATTCCCAGCTGAGGCCCAAAAGAGTGCTGTTTTACATTCTTGTTCCAAAAAAAGACTGTAAATAACCGCCCTTCTTGTGTTCTATTGAGTGGCACTGTTTTTTGTTTGTTTTTGCACTTTTGTGTTTTTAGTTAATGATTTTGCTCTTTATACCAACCCCCAAGCACGGCGTTGAAGTACTATCTGGTGTTCCTAAGTACTAGAAGGCTGTGATATGACCTACAGAGAAAATATATGTGCTAGATAAGCTTCGTACCGGCATGAGTTATAGTGTTGTTCAACAGGAGTTCAGTGTTAATGAATCAGTGATGTACATTTTAAAATATACATTAAAAATATTGTATTAAAAATAGTAAGTCAACAATATATTGAATATATTAATACAGTTCTTTAAACAGACACACACAAAAAAACAAAATTATGCATTAATGAGTAGATGAAGATGGTGTGACCAGAGGCTCACAGAAACCTAATTTTGCATTTCCTGAAATAAACGGCTCAGTGTTCACGAATTCAGTGTTTATGATGACTTTATAGAACATAACTACCACAAATGAAAAAGATAAACTGTACTTGTGAAACAGTGAAGCACACATGGGGCTTTCCACCACAGAATCACATTAAAAGGCACTGGGGGGGGGGGGAATGGAAACTAAGCTATTTTATTTTAAACCAGAAAAGGATGGTGGAATTAATGCTTAGTCATCTTTCCCAGCCAAAACAACGCAGCAAGAAGATGCCACATAGTAAACAGAAAACTGAAGTTAAGTTGGGAAGCCTTGTTGCTAGTCCCAAGTCTGCAAATAATTAACCCAGGCAAGTCATCTAAACCCATTCAAGCATCAGCTTCTTTATCTGCTAGAAGGATTTAAATCTTGCAGCAGTAAGTCACATTTGCCATAATTATTATCTACGAAAGGCTTCCATGTAAATTATCTTATTGGGCGACCTTGATGGTCCCTTCTTACTCCAAAATTATATAACTTAAGGAAGAGAATCATTTTGCCAAAACAGAAAAAAAAAAATGTCAAAGGCTTTATAATACGAAGAACTTTCCTGTGGAATGTTTACAAGATATTAGCGAGGCAGGACTTCAAATAGAACTAAAAAATAGTCGTGAGTTTATTTTTAAAATTGTATTTATTCAGTTACTATTTTCTTTTTAAAAAAAAAAAAAAAAAAAAACGAGAGACAGATACTCCCAGTAGGTGGCCATCCTTGCCTCAGGCCCCCCTCACCGCCACAAATTTTGTGAATGTGGAGAAGCAAAAGTACCACTAGATGGAGCAGGAACAAAAGACTTTTTGTTCAAGGAACCCAGGCCATCTTTTCCAAGAGATCTCAAAAAGTTCAACTTCTGAGTAAGGGGAAGCTAAGGGAAACGGAGTTCCTTCCAGAATCCAGAAAAATTGGGATGCCCGGGTGGCTCAGCGGTTTAGCGCTTGCCTTGGCCCAGGGCATGGTCCTGGGTTCCCGGGATGGAGACCTGCATCGGGCTCCCTGCATGGGGCCTGCTTCTCCCTCTGCCTGTGTCTCTCTCTCATGAATAAACAAAATCTAAAAAACAAAACAAAACAAAACAACAGAAAAATCAGAACTATAACTCCATTTGGCGACCCAACCTGCGTTCTTTCTACAAAAACCACGGTGACTGGGGAAAATCCCTTTCCTTCTTAGAGAACATTACCAGCGACAGCGACTTCCAGAACCCACCCCCACCCCCACCCCTTAACTGTAATGGGGCTAAGAATTGTGTGAACGACACCGAGGGGCCTGTTTTAGGTAATGGGCTTGAGTTGGTGCAGACCCACGCGTTTGCAGACCTGCCCACGATCCTCGCGACCCTTTCCACTGCCAGGTCCGGTCTCACCCTGATAATTTCCCTTTATCCCGCAAGCCGCTGCCTACTAATCTCTTCCAGCAACTGCCCCCCTCCCCCATATCCGTTTTTAAGGAGGCGAAGACACTGATTTGGGTTGAACTCAATGCGTAAACCTGCGGACTAGGTTTTGGGGATGCGAGAAGGGTCCGTAGGTCGTTTCCTTTAGCCTAGTGGGCCATCAGCTTTCCCGGTCTTTTCTGCAAGAAAACCAGATCCAATGGGGGGAGTTTGGAAGGGAGGGGAATATATGTCTTTGTAGACCTCCTTTCGGCGTGGTCACCACTTCGACCTTTTTGCATCCGAAGGCAGAGAGGCCAATTACATAATGAAAGAAAAGAAAAGAAAAGAAAAGAAAAGAAAAGAAAAGAAAAGAAAAGAAAAGAAAAGAAAAGAAAAGAAAAGAAAAGAAAGAAAGAAAGAAAGAAAGAAAAAAAAAGCAACCACCACCGTGAAAGGAACACACACTCGTTCTAGTGAACAAATACGAGCTAACGACCTGGCACCCGGCTGAGAAATGGAAATTCTACCTTGGCAAAGGCAAAAACAAACCCCGAAAAACCTCAACGAAATCTGCAAGATAAAAAAGAAGGGGAGGGGGGAGGGGGGAGGGAGGAGGGAGGAGGGAGGCCTGGGGCCTGCAGGGATCCCCCCCGCCCCCCCCGCGCAGACCCGCAGGCGCCCCCGGCCCCGGGGAGGGGCCGCCCCGCCGCCCCCCTGCAGCGCCCCCCCCCCCCGCGCGGCGCGTGTGCGAGCCCGGTCCCGGGTGCGAGTCCCACAGCTCAGGGAGACGCACCGCGCGCGGGGACCCGCTCCGTTGCTCTCCCTGCGGCCCGAGCCCCGCCCTGCGGCCCCCAGGCGACCCGCGGCTGACAGAGCCCAACTCTTCGCGACGGCAGTGGGCGCCTCCGGAGAAGCCCCGGGCCGGCCGCGGCCTCCGGGCGGGACGCGGGGGGCTGAGCGGGCGAGCGGCCGCAGGCTCCCGGGAGGGGCGAGCGAGCCAGCGGCTGACATTTTTTGTTGCTGGCTGCAGACCCGGACGGTGGACGGCGGTAGGCCGAGGCTTTTCCGCCCGCTGAAAGTCAGCGAGAAAAACAGCGCGCGGGGAACAAAAGCGCGGCGCCCACGCCCTGCTCAGTTAGGGTTAGACGGAGGCCGGCCGCCGCCTCTCCCGGGCCCACCCTCCGCGACCTCGGCCGCCGCCGCCCGCCGCCGCCGCTTATAAAGGGCGCGCCCGCCGCCGGCGCTGATTGGCCGAAGCCGTCATCTCGGCTCTCGCGAGAGCCGGCTTCAATCCGCCCCTTTCTCCACCCCCTCCCTCTCCATCCCCATAGTTCTACTTCCGGCCGTGAGGACCCTGCGCCTCCTCCTCCTCCTCCACGTTCCTTAAGTAAAATGTTAGGTCTTTTCTTTTTTCTTTTTCTTTCTTTTTCTTTTTCTTTCTTTTTTCTTTTTTCTTTTTCTTTCTTTTCCTTTTCCTTTTTTCCTTCTTTCTTTTCCTTTTCCTTTTTTCCTTCTTTCTTTTTCTTTTTCTTTTTGTCTTTTCCTTTTTTCTTTCTCTTTTTCTTTTTGTCTTTTCCTTTTTCTTTTATTTTTTCTTTTTATTTTTTATTTTTTTTGAGGGGAAGGAGCTAAGGTTACTCTGAAAGTGCAAACTAACTTGCACAGCTGCGCGCCTCTGTTTTCCACCGACGCCGCGCTTGACCACCTTTAAAAAAATGGGAGTTTGCCAAAAAAAAAAAAAAGATTCTTCGGGCCCGGGAAGCCGAACGGTGATTCTCAGGGCGCATCGCAGTTGGTAGCGACCTTTAAGGAAACTCGACGGCAGCCCGGGGGGGCCCTGCGGCGCCTGCTTTCGGCCCAGGACGTGACCCGGGGTCGTGGGATCAAGTCCCGCGTCGGGCTCCCTGCGTGGGGCCTGCTTCTCCCTCTGCCTGGGTCTCTGTGTCTCTCATGAATAAGTAAAATCTTAAAAAAAAATAAAATAAGATCAATTCCCCAACATCCTCGACTAAACCAGAGTATTGGCTCTGCTGGTTGGCCTCCCTTGGGAGTTTCCACCCCTGCTCCCTGCTCCTTAGGATATGGCTCTTCCATTTCCTCTTGAACGGAGGATAGGTTTTATTAAGCATAACTACTTCATTCTGATTTTTTTTTTAACATTTTTAACATTTATTGAGGATTCTTGCCCAAATCTGCCCATATCCTAATGGTTACAAACTTTCTAACTCTACTACTCCTTCCAGTACATTAGAGGGGAAAAAAATCTCATCATCTCCAAATCCACAACAATAAAACAACGTTGGAAACTGCCCTAAGAACACAAGTAAAAAAAAAAAAACAAAAAAAATCTCTTCTAAGAACCACAGGACTATACATTTAGAAAGGACACAAAAAATTCTCAATTCATTCTGAATTTTAACATTCAGGATTGAATCTACCTTTTATGGGGAATGAAAGCCTTTCAGTCGTTGACTTTACTTTCATACTGTGGGATTAGGTTGGAAAAAAAAAAAAAAAAGAACTGGACACCATGAATTGTAGCGGCTTTCGGTAAGGGCCGGTATAATAATACTGTTCACATACAACTGGCAGGTCCTAATTGTTGGATCCATGTTCCATGGGGTGAATTCTGTGGGGTTGTGGCTGTTGACCCGTCAACTGAGAGAAAAGCACAATGTTAAGGGGGTTGGTTTCCGACGACTGTTGAGGGCGTGGAAAACAGAAATGTGATTTTCGAATTTTATTTCCTACCCCTAGATGACCTGAAAAGGATCGTCTGTGACCCCACGGAGTCAGTACAGAATACTCTAGGTTGGTTCTTGGGTTAACTACCTGAGACCAAGGTTAGGGATCCTTCGCCAGCCTGACCTAGCAAGCAACTTTGGGATCACTTTAAACTTAAAGCCCTTAATCTGTTTAAATCTCAATTTCTTAATTTGTAAAATGGGAATAATACTTGACTTGCCCAGCTCTTTGGGATGGTTGAAGTTTAAACTAGATACATGTCTAAGTAGTCCTGTTTTCTTTTAGAAAATAATTCTGAAATGAAGAGTGAGTTCATGATCTCTACGGTCCTTGCGGATGTAGTGAGCACAGCACCAATTGCTCACACTGCCCTCAGATAATCATTTTCTACACCTCATCCATCTAGTTTTGCTTATAATTACTAAAGTGGGAGAGTAGTACCGAGGAATGAAATGCAGCTCTTCACAAATGCTTGACTCCAGTCTACGTACTGCCGCTTGTACAATGTACCCATGATTTTTACACCATGGAGCCTATTATCTAATGTTCCCTCTGCCCGGAATGTGCTTCTGGTCAGTCCTCCATATCTACATACCTACTGGGAGTGCACCAGAGAGAGCATCAGGGACAGGGATGGAGATGAAAAGGGAAGTCCCACAATCCCTATTTCTTAGAACGTATGTAGTGCGGGAGAAAGACAAGCACATCAAAAGATAAGGCTGGATAAATCAAGTGGTCAATAGAAGTACCAGTAATACACTGTACTAGAGGACAGAATGAATTTTGGCTGGGTGGCGGAGGTAGCATCTGAGCTGGACCTATAAATTATCCAATTCTGTAACGAAAAAATAACTGTTATTTTCCTGTATTTTGAAAGTATCTTTAGGGACATTATCCCACAGTGCTTTGCATAGAGCAGATATGAAATACTTTGAGTTGTGTTAATACCACCATCATCATTAGGAACCCAGGTCATTTTACACACTTCTTCCCCCTTTCATATCTACTTAAACATCAAGATTTGTCCATTTTTTGTAATTTCCTCTTTTAATTCCTATCGCTTACCATTTTGGGTATAAGATTTGACTACTTTATATCTACACTAATAACTTGTTAACTGATCACCAAATCTCCAAGGACTTCCCAGTCCAATTCACAGTCCAAACTGTGATCACATTCATCTTAAGTTAATTTCCTGTGTCTTCTGTGTTTCGTTCTTTAATTGTTCCCCCTTGCCCACAGGACATTTAACACAAAGCCTTCCAGTCCAGTCCCTGGCCTTCATTCCCCTTCCTCGTCATTGCTCTTGGTCTGCTCCCTCTGGATCCTCCTTTCAATAAAACCAGTGTATTAAGCGTGCCTTGAATATGCTTTGTTCACTCTCATCCCTAGGCCCTTGCTCATCTCCAATACGCTTTTCTGGATATCTGCCCTCTTCCTCCTCCTCTACCACACACCTATCGTAATGCCACCCCATCCATGATGGCATACATTTGCTATGCAATCTTTTCTCACAGCAACCTTCTTTTCATAAAACTCAACAGACTTAAATCTATACCACTCATTTGGGACACACGTTGTACTACAAATTGCTCTTCTAACAAGGGAATTATAAAATCACCAAGGTCAAGAATAATGTTTCTTCTAGCATTTAATTTGGCTCTACTCAATATACATGTTATTTGCTTCAGCATTATTTCCCCCCATCATAGAAATGAAAGTGACGTGGACATTCCAGTAACTGAAATACTTTGTTCTCCCAGATACATATATAATACCCAGCTTTCTGTCACAAATACTCAAAACACTTTTTTTTCTAACCATTTTATCTGTATTCAGAAGCATCTTTGGTGTACTATGTTAGGTCCAACTTCTTTAAATTCTGCCTCAGTGATCCACATGTCCTGGAAGGCAGACAGGGATGCAAGAATCGAGCCTCCCATCCACACTGATAGTTTCCTTTCTGGGGGAGCTGTAACCTGCACGGGCGTATTGGCAGGCACCATATTTGCTATATCTTTAACTAGCCGCTTGTCTAAACCAGGGAAAGAGGTTGATCCCCCAGCAAGGATAATATTGGAGAAAAATGAATTCCTCAGATCTGTATCACATTTCATTATGCTGCTGAAACACAACTTATCGATGCCAGGAGTCTCAAGGTTCAGAAGATGTGGAGAGAAGAGGGCCTCTGGACAATGAAAGAGCTGGTTATGGAGCTTGATCATCTTCCCATCAGGTAGCTGGTAAACTTTCTCTACAGATTCAGGATTCTTGGCCATTTCCTCTTCATAGTTCATTACCACATAACAAGAGGTTTCCTTAATATCTGCGACAATCTTTCTGTCTGCAGCACTAAGCAGCATGATGCCATGGTCCTTCAACAGCATCATGAGGTAGTTGGTGAGGTCAAGGCCTGCCAGATTTAGCTGCTGGACACCATGAGGCAGACAGTAACCCTCGAAGATGGGTACACCCTGGGTAACCCCAGCACCTGAATTCAGCACATAGCCAGTTGTGAAGCCATTGGCAAAGAGAGCCAGCACCCCCTGGATGGACATATAGAAGGCAGGAACCTGTAGATGCTCGAAAAACACTTCAGTGATCTGTTGCCGTTTCGCCAATGGGTTCAGCGCTGGCTCAGTAATCAAGACCGGGCCATCGCAGGCCTTTAGCTTCAGGTTATGATCATAGATATGCTTCCACATGATCTCCATGTCCCCCCAGGAAGTAATCAGACCGCGCTCCACTGGGTAGCTGTAGGAAAAGCAATAAGATAAATGGCAGCTTTTTATTTTATTATTTTATTTAATTAATCAATTAATTAATTAATTAATTAATTTTACAATGGTAGCTTTCAATTTCTCCGGGATCTATCCCCTTCAAACTTGGGTTAATCCCCATATTTATTACCAGTATCCCTTTATGGATAGTGACCACTGATCAGAAAAGGTAACTGCCAGCAAATGTTAACATAGCTACTCTCCTCTGCAATTTTTGCTGCTTTCCATTTGTCCCTCCTTTAGAAGACAATCCTTTAAATTAAAAAAAAAAAAATTGGGGGATTCCTGGGTGGCTCAGTGGTTTAGCGCTACCTTTGGCCTAGAGTGTGATCCTGGAGTCCCAGGGGTTGAGTCCCACCTCAGGTTCCCTGCATGGAGCCTGCTTCTCCCTCTGCCTGTCTCTGCCTCTGTGTGTGTGTGTGTGTGTGTGTGTGTGTGTATGTATGTTTCTCATGAATAAATAAATAAAATATTTTTTAAAAAATTGGGAGATCTTTACATAATAGTACAGCTCTACTATCAATTGGAGAAAATAACCTACATGAGAGGGTACTATGAATTAACTGACATTCTTAATGGACTTGTATCTTATGAACGGTAACTTTATACATTTGAGGACATCTCTTTAGGTGCAGAGAGCAAGTAATGCTCACTCTTTAGGTGTTTAGCACCCTTGGAGATGTTTAGCACCCTTGGAGACTCGTGGGCTGCACCAGCCGGCTGAGGCTTTCCTGTCCCCCCACTGCCTTAGGCTCGCACCCTTGGGCGCCTTCACCTGGGCTCCCCCCCCCGCACCCCGGGGGGTCCTGCCTGCTGGGAGAAGGCCATACCTGATGGACAGCGCGTTTCTCCTTTCCTGCGCCTGGTCACCCACACACACCTCCACCGCGCCCTTGGCCCCGCCGCCCTGGCCTTTGGGTCGGCCGATAATGTTGGGGTAGACGAACTGGGGCTCCCGCGACCCCGCCAGGCCGGCCTTGATCACGCCGGAGCCGTTGTCGATCACCACCGGGAGCTGGTAGTGGCTCATGCCGCCGCCGCCGCCGCCGCCTCCCGACGGCCGCCCTGGCTGCGCCTGCCCCCGAGAGTGCGGGCGGGGCAGCCTGCGCCGGGTGAGCAGGCCGCGGGGCCTGGAACGCCGCGTCAACAGGCCGCGGGGCCTAGAACGCCGCGTCACAGAGGCCCAGGCCTGACCCCACGAGGCCCGCCCGGCAGGTGCAGGTGCGGCCCCGCTGGTTCTCCCGAGCGAGCGAGCGAGCGCTGCCGCCTGATCGCCTCCCACGAGGGCTGGGCCACGTGCCACCCCCTGGAATCCGGGGATACCAGTATCAGGAAAACCCAACTTTCTTCTCTGAAGACACACATCTAACCCTTTACAAGGAGCTTTGCCTCATGCCTCGATGGGGCGTGCCAAGCAGTTTTCTTTTCCAAACCCTTTGCATCCTGGCTAATAGGTACCTGTCCAGGGGCCTGCCCAGAGGCTCTGGAGTGTGCCCTTGAAGCTAGGAAAAGCTGGGCAGGTTTGAAGGAGGAAAGCTGCAGCAGCAGCTTGCTGCATGCTTCTGAAATCCTCTTCAACCTCCTAAAAGGACAAGGAAAGAAGGCTAGGATTTATTTATTTTTTGTTTTTGTTTTTTTTTTTGAAGGCTAGGATTTAAGGTGGGTTTTACACATAGACCCACTAGGGGAAAGGGAAGGAAAAATAAGATAAAGACAGAGAGAGGGAAACCTGGAGAAATTTTAAATCCTAGGAAACAACCTGAAGGTCGCTGGAGGGGAGGAGGGTGGGGGTGGGGGTGGGGGTGAGGCAACTGGGTGATGGACTTTAAGGAGACCACTTGATGTAATGAGCTGCCTGGGTGTTACATGCAACTGATGAATCACTAAATTCTACCTCTGAAACTAACACGACACTGTATGTGAACTGACTTGAATTTAAATAAAATCTTGAAAGGAAAAAAAAAAGGTGTGTTTTATATACCTTTATTATCCTCTCTATAAACTGGACTAACACTTTGTTGTGTTCCTTCCCTGCGGTTTCGATGCAAAATGCACTCAAAACCAAAATGGTAGACTCTTGCTTTGTCGGATTGGCTGATTAATTGATTTTTTTTTTTTTTTTTTAACAATCTCACCAGGTTGTCTCCTGGTGTGATAGGGAAAGGTCCTTCTCATTTCCTAAAAAAGAAGACTTGATTTTTAGGCATAAGGATGTGTCTGCTTCTTTGCAAGAAAAGCAATATCCCCCAGGTCATACGAAGTTCAGGTTTAGAATAATTTAAGTACATGGAGTGCCAAAACGTGCACCGTGGTGTCTGATTTTTTTATTTTTATTTTTATTTTTATTTTTTTACCCCTTTAATTCTACACACTGTGTAGAGAATTTTAAAACAAGTAGGTAGGTTCAAACCTCTGGTTGGTTGATCTCTGGAAGCAGGGGAGGAAATTCAAGTTATTTACACGTCTCCCCACCAGAGGCTGAAAGGATCACTTGACTAAGGAACAGCGGAGGCAGCTGGTGCTGCAGGCCGCTGCGGGAGGGGGTGCCAGCGATGCCCCGCACGTGCCCCAGCTGCTCAGCAGGGCGTCTCCGGGAAAGGACACTAAGTAAAGCATCTGTTCCCTGCACAAGAAGGTGTACCCCAAGGAAGTGCAGGGAGCCAATGCCTGGTTTCTACAGCGGCTCCTAGGAGTCTTTGGGGGTGGGGGTGGGGTAAAAAAAAAAGAATGCACGCAAATTCCAACTTTCAAACAGTTTCAGCGCTCCACAGTTAGAAGTCAGGTCATTTTCCCTTTCTTGTTTGTTTTATTTTTCGGTTAAAAACTACCCTAATGTTGCTTTAACTGCCCAGGAACCTCACGCTCCTGCGTCCATATGGAGGCTTTTCCGAGCCCCTGACACCAGCGAGGTTTCCGTAGTGTAGTGGTTATCACGTTCGCCTAACACGCGAAAGGTCCCCGGTTCGAAACCGGGCGGAAACAAAGGTTTTTTTTTTTGTGTGTGTGTGTGTTTCCGTTTCTTCCTCCTTCAAAACTCAAATTCTTTCACACAGGGCCGTGAGATTTCCACTAACGATTCTAGTTTTTAAAATGACGATCTAAATACAGCAACTTGCGGAACAGGGGGAACTTGAACTTTCACCTTGGTTATGTTACTTAGCGAATGTCTGTAGGGACGGATTTCCACGTGGAAATGGCTTCAAAGGTAAAAATTCAACTGGCGACCTCCTCCTGAAAAAGAAGGTGACTTCCAGCCTAGAAGATGAGCTCAAACATGCTGTAAAAATGTTAGCCCTAGTTGCCTCCCCAGCACTCTTTGTGTTGTTAACAGGTGATTTAGTGGTCCCTCAGTTTTCTCCTTCAGATTGCAAATTCCCGTCTTAGCACCCATTCAGGTTATGATGCTTCCAGCCTTGTATGGTTGGCAGACTTGCCCAGAAATAAGGCCGACTGCTGAACTACCACAAAGTATAAATGAATATTTTAATGCCACCAACTTTTCTGTTGCCTGTGGAGTCCCTGCTGAAATGAATCAGGATTCCAGCCCTAGGACGAGATGGAAAATCAAAGCCTATGTTGTCTGCCAGGACACTGTGGGTTTATATTGATGTGTAACAAGTTGATTTGGAACACTGGAATTCATTCTATTCTGTTTTTTTGTTTTTGTTTTTTTTTTTTTGGTAAAGACAACTGTGTTGTTGTTGTTGTTGTTGTTGTTTGTAAAGGCAATTAACTCGTCCCAGGAAGGATCCTTCAGTTATATTAAAGTTTGTTTTATGAAATGTCATGGCTCCACTCATAATTTTGTCTTGTTCTTCCAATTGGTACATACAACTTTCAGAGCTCTTGTATTTGGAAGGCTGGAAGGGCCCAGATTGTTGTTGTTGTTGTTTGTTTGTTTGTTTTTTTAGGGCCCAGACTTTGAAATAGTGTCTTGTTTTCACTGTTTTTTTTTTTTAAACTAAAGCTATATAAAGCTTGTGGATTAAACAATAAATTCCTAAATTTAAAAACGTTGGCCACTCACTTTAACTTAACAGTCTCAATACTGCAGGAACCCACTTTTTTTTTTTTTTTAATAGGTATCTTAATTAAGCCTATGTTTTTATCCCCTTAGCATCTTTGGCACACTGAGGGTTGTGCAAGGGAAATAAATGGTGGTGAAATTAAAGAAGAAAAAAAAAAAAAGATTGCAAATTCCCCTAAACGCCAGGAAAACCATGTTTCACCCTTATATTACACAGTGTCGTGCTTAGCACCTAGTAGGGGCTCATTTCTGAATAAACTGCCGAAAAGGGGGTTCTGACAAAATCTAAAAGTGGAATCGTAAGGCTGAAATCTAGAACCAGCCTCAACCTTTATTTCCTTATAAACATAACGGTCGTGGCTTTATTCACAAATAGGATTCCCACGGACCAGAGAGAAGGCCGAGAGCCAACAGAACGGCGTTGGGGGGAAAAAAAATCTCAGAAGAAACAAGGAAGTAAATTCCAGCGGGGACTGTCCTTTGGAATAAAGTCATGAGTACACATCCGACGGTCCTGACACAACTTTTAACACACACAAAAAATGAAGTCGTGCTTTTTTTTTTTTTTTCTTTGAGATTTAGGGTGTCCTCCAGGACCAGCGAGAAGCTCACCCTAACACCTTAACAGGATGTATCCGACTGTTTCTGCGCCTTTTTTTGTAGGTCACGCAGGGTCACCGGCATCCTTTCCCTCCGCTGTACAAAATCTGGATCCGATGTAAATCACCGTATTAAGATTTTTCGGGTCCAGACGCAAAACCTTTTCCGGTGTAGAGCCCACCTTCCTGCGATGATGCGCGTGCCCAGTGCTCCCTACAGGTTTGCTCCGCTTTGCTGCCTCTTGTAACGCCAGGTGAGGATATCCCGGAAACTCAGCTACGGTCGGCCGAGGCAAACAAAACCCAGGGGGGTCCCTAGAGCCTTTCGGGTACGTAAGCTGACAAGGGGTGGTCCTCCCAGCTCGAGAAACCTCCGCCGGCCGGGAGCCTCGGTGCACAAAGCAGCTGTTTGCACCCGCGGGGGCCGGAGTGAAGGGGAGGATGACGGGAGAAACTACAAGCCCCAGCATGCAGTGCGCAACCTGGCTCCTGGAAACGGGCCCCCGGCGCGGCGCTGCCCGACCTCCGCCCGGACTGCGAGCGGGCCGCCGGCGAGATGCTGACTGTCGGCCCGCCGCGATGTCTGCATGAGGAAGACAAGCGGGGCGCTGTGAACGGGCCCCTAAGTCCCCCTATCCGTGGCGTTCGCGGTTTCGCCGGTGTGGGGGAGGGGGTGGGGGAGACCCCGGTATGCTGGGAAGTGGAACCTCTGTGGGCCAGTCTGGTCTGTGCTCGCCGGACTCGGACCTCCGACGTCCCAGAGCCTCCGGCGTTTCCACGGGACGCCCGGGCCGGATATGAGGTCGCCGTTAGAAGGAAGAAGGAAGAGGCGGGGCGGGGCGCGGTGACGTCCTTCCAAGATGGCGGAGAGAGCGTGAAGAAACTGTGCCCCTTTGGATGGCTCTAGGTGAGTTCTTTTTTCACACCCCCCCCCCCCGCTCCCGTGCCCCAGCTTGCCAGTCCCGCTCTCTCCAGACGCTGGGTCTTTGTGGGGGCAGATTTCTTGGGGTTCGAATTCAGGGCGGGGCGGAGGTACTACCGTGGGAAGCTTGGGCGAGGCAGCGCGGCGCCGGCCTTGGCCGCAGCCTCTGCCGTGGGAGCTGGAGGTGGCGGCAGCTGGGCGAGGGGCAGTGCGGCCCAAGGCGGGAGAGCCCGGCTCCGGTTGTCCCTGCCCGGTGCGGCCCCGGGTGGAGAAGCGGGAGCGGGAGGGCGCGGCCTCCTCGGGGCGGCGGACGGAGCCCTGACAACCCCGCGCTCTGCGCGTCTCCGCCCCCCGGGCCCCCGCCTCGCCTTCGGCAGCAGCTGTGTGCACCGCGGAGACTAACAGGCTGCGGTGGCTTGAGAGCAATTTTAGAGAACTCATCCCGTGTTTTGTTTTGTTTTGTTTTTTTCTTTTCCGCACCATCTGTTCAAAGGAGTCATTTCTTTCTTTCTCTCTCTCTCTTTTTTTTTTTTTGGTGCCAGCTCGCGCATGCGCCCTGAGCTTGAAAGTCTGAAGGTTCATCTGCAAAAGCGTGCAATTTTGCGGTTCTCTCCCTCCCTCCCCTCCCCCCGCAGCTGGTGCAGTTTTTTCGTTCATCGCCATTTATCGATGTGCCCGAAGCGCTGTGTTCGTTGGCCGAGATGTGACAGATAGACAGGAGCTCAGCCTTCGGCATTCCTCCTGAACTGTCGTCTTTGATAAACGAGGACTGGCTGTATTTTTGTCCGTATTCTGCCCCACGGCCCCTTGTCCCCTTACCCGTTGCTTGGGTGAGACGTTTGATGAAAACTTAGGGTTACTGACTTCCTCATTCTTTTTTGCCTTTTAGAACAAGGGGTAAAATTCCATTCTGGTATCAAAATGCAGTATTCGCATCACTGTGAGCACCTTTTAGAGAGACTGAACAAACAACGGGAAGCGGGTTTTCTTTGCGACTGCACCGTAGTGATTGGGGAATTCCAGTTTAAAGCCCACAGGAATGTGCTGGCCTCGTTTAGTGAGTATTTCGGTGCGATCTACAGAAGCACTTCTGAGAACAATGTCTTCCTTGATCAGAGTCAGGTGAAGGCTGATGGATTTCAGAAACTGTTGGAGTTTATATACACAGGAACTTTAAATCTTGACAGGTAAAGTACACATTTTTATTTTCACCTGCAAAAGCTAGTCAGCAGTCTGTGGAACTTAACTGTATCTGTGTTTTTCCCCATTCAGTCCCTTCCCTCGGAGTCTTCATCCATGGATGTGCGCATGCTGTTGTTGTTTCTCATAAAGAAGTCAGTATTGGGGCGCCTGGGTGGCTCAGTGGGTTAAGAGGCTGCCTTTGGCTCAGGTGGGGATCGCAGGGTCCTGGGATGGAGCCCTGCATCAGGCTCCCTGCTCCTCCGGGAGTCTGCTTTTCCCTCTCCCTCTCCCTCTTCTCCTCCCCCCTGCTCATGCTCGGCTCTCTCACATGCTCTCGCTCCCACTCTCTCTCAAATAAGATCTTAAAAAAAAGTATTACTGATTTGAGATGGACATTTCTTAAACACAAAAAAGCACAGGTGAAGAAAGAAGGGTGGTCCTCTGTGTTCGTTTAATAGAACTCTCATGTCTGACCTTAGATAGCAATGTGCAGGACCGCTTGCTGATCTTTATTCAGAAAAATAATTTCCTTGCAGTGTAAAGGGCAGTGACTCCTGTAATCTCTGTAGAGCTGCCAGCACTGATGCTTAACTCAGATCCAAGGAGCTAAAATGCGGTCTCTAAAACGCCTACTGCTGCCACTGTCACTAACAGGAATCTGATACTGCAGGCGCTGTGTGTCCCCCGTCTGGGACGAGCTAGATCATGAGTCTGATCCTAGTGCATTTAGGCGTTGTGGAGGGGAGAAGAGGGGATAATATCCCTGGCTCTCATCTACCTCTTATGGGAATGGGAACATGACTGGATCATATTCTGATGAAAAAAGATGACGGGTGTTGGGGTTAGATGTAGCCTGTCAGTCGCTGTGTTTCTGAGCAAGATGCAACCCCTGAGGGCCTCAGTTTCCCCATCTGTAAACACGAGATGGTGACAACTACCATGGTGCTGCTGTGAAGATGCAGGATTTCCTTGAAGGCCCTCTTCCCTATGAATATTAGTTTCCTCTATTTTCTCTTTTCTACTCTCCTCTCTCTAACTCCACAAATTTTGGAGAAAACTTAGTAGAGAAACCAAAAGGAAACAAACCTCTGAAATTCTGCCACCCTCTGATAATCACGGTTAACATTTTGATAAATATGCTTTCATCCATTTCCAGATAATCTCTGTATACACACATAGACGTTAAGCAGAATCCCTCTCTCCGTTTTACACGGCAGCTTATTGTGGAACTGTACTTTAAAAAGCTAGAAACAGGGATCCCTGGGTGGCGCAGCGGTTTGGCGCCTGCCTTTGGCTCAGGGCGCGATCCTGGCGACCCGGGATCGAATCCCATATCGGGCTCCCGGTGCATGGAGCCTGCTTCTCCCTCTGCCTGTGTCTCTGCCTCTCTCTCTCTCTCTGTGACTATCATAAATAAATAAATTTAAAAAAATAAAATAAAAAGCTAGAAACAGGATGCTCCTTAATCCTTTTGAAAAGGAAACATACACTCTGTTTGGAATTAGTTTTAAATTTTGGTGTAATGAAATCTTTGAGTCAGTTCTGTATGAGTTGATTAAAGGAACAGACAAGTGTCCTAGGTTAACCTACATGACAAATTATTTAAATTTACTGAACAGTTGACTCCACAGGTGCCTCTTATCTAAGTATTTAGAATATATAATATAAAAAAACCGTAAAACTAATAAATTTTGGTTGGTCTTCAATTTAGTGGTTTCCCTTTCTCTATTAGCTTTTCCAGAACAATTTTGAATTGATCTGAACACACTGAAGAGCAGCTTACTTTGAACCTTCATGCAAAGAACCAATGTGAAAGAGCCAGATTTTTGCTCAATCTTTTTTGGTACCTATCTTTACTGGGAGCTAGTGGTTTGAGCCCAGTCACAAATATGAGAAGGCTTACATCAAAAGTAGGAAGTTTTAGAAAAAAACAAAAACAAAAGTAGAAAGTTTGTACGACTTAGTGATTAAGCTTGGTGAAAAAAACAAAATAATAGAGAATTAAGTGGACTCACAAGCCAGATTTCCTTGGTCACATGTTAGTTCTAACACATAGTGATCTTGTACAAGTTACTTTCTTTGGACCTCTGAGCCTTCCTTTGTATATAAATTGGGATTACTATAGATTGCATAGACATGTCCAGAGGATTAAATGAACTATTCATGTAAAGTATTTAGCCATATACCTAGCAATATGTAATGAAATGACTTTCAGGGACTGTTCAAAGATGAAACAAGTTTGCAAGCACTGTAACTTCGTGCTTGTAAACATCAGATTATTTGTTGATGTAAACAAATACTGATTGGTGCTTTTAACTGTAACTGTGGTTATAGGCTGTCTGTGAAATAGATGAATAATTTGTACAAAATACTGTATCAGTACTGAACACTTAATGTGCTACTCAGTGCTAGTTTCTATTGTTCTTTTTTTTTTTTTAATTTTTTTTTTTTTTATTTATTTATGATAGGCACACAGTGAGAGAGAGAGAGGCAGAGACACAGGCAAAGGGAGAAGCAGGCTCCATACACCGGGAGCCTGACGTGGGATTCGATCCCGGGTCTCCAGGATCGTGCCCTGGGCCAAAGGCAGGAGCTAAACCACTGCGCCACCCAGGGATCCCTAGTTTCTATTGTTCTTAAAGGCTACCGGACTTTGTTATGTGTTTGATGCTTCATTTTATGGAGCACTAAGTGTAATTATAATTTGAGGCCTAAGTATAATAAGTGATCAGTTTGGCTTCATTCTAGTGGTATCTCTCATTTATTGTAATTTAAGAATAGACTATGTAACAAAATTAAAATGCCTAAGGAATAATAACATTTTTGGGAAGTGATGATGCTACTGTATACATGGCAAAAAAAAAATATTTTGTATAAGAGATGAACGAGATTGTGTTTATATTTGTAGCATTTGTGCTATATCTTTGCAAATAGAGAATTAGTTTCAAAGGTCATTCATTATATATTCCAAAATTATAGCTGGAGGACATAAGAAAATAAATCTTTAATGAATTTTCATCTAGAGGAAAGACTCCATTTGCAAATAGATAATATTCCAAAAGTTTTTTTATAATATGTTTAGGAACTTCAGGTATATTTTCCCAGAGAATAAAATATTCCCTATACTTGTATACTTATGATTAGGTTTTCAAACTGGCCTATAAACCTATTTAATCTATAACGAGCTGAGAAATGATTGTGTATAGAAAGAAAGGCAGTTTTTTAAAAGCCAGTGTGATGTTAAATTAAAAAAGAGGAAACATACAGGTGGCACTTGAAGTAAAGAAGCTTTCATTAGATGATGAGAAAATGGATAGAGATCTATAGATACTGGAGTATACATTCAAAGACCTGAGTGGTTCGTGACACTAGTTAATTTTTTATTTCATTTCAAATTTTACTTTTTTTTTTTTAATAAAAAAAGATGTATTAATAGCACTACATATTATCAGCCATGATTAAAACCATTTTCTGGCTCATATATATAATGAAGAGGGTAAAAAGAAAAGTTTCTTCCTGAAGAGTTTAATATTATTCGGGGGAAATGGCAAGTAGGAAGGTTACTTGAAGGGTATGTTTGTGTGCATGTATATCTGTCCTCAGACAACTAAAAGTGTCCTATTTTTGTATTAATACCAACTCAACTCTCAGATTTTATAGCTAAGAAAAATTAAAGTGCCCAGAGGTTCTGACTTACCCTGATTAATTCACCTAGTAATGCCAGAGCCAGTGCTAGAGTAATCAATTTTTCACTACATTGTAAACTTCTGGGGGCAGGGACTATTTGATATTTCTTAATATCCCTCTTAGTGTACCACACACAGTAGATGACCAGTAAATTTTGACTGGAACATTGAACAGTGTGAACTGAAGTCTTTCTATGTAATTCTAATAATGACAGACTCTCCAATTACTGAGGGTTGAGTATCTCTCTCACACACACATTGGACAGTTTTTAGAGATTAGTGTATTCTAAATCCTTGTTCTTTCCAAGTATAATCAACAAAGCAGCAGCATTGGCATCACCAGCAAGTGTGTTAGAAATGCCGACACTTTGGTCCCACCACAGGCCTTACCACAGGATCTGAATCTACATTTAACAAGACATCTGAGTGACTCACGTGTGTGGGAAAGTTTGAGAAGCACAGTTAAAGTCCCTCACAGGGGAGCAGAGCAACTTGCTGTTGCCAGTCCAGAAAAGGTGCTTGCTATCTGAATAGGTCTCAGGATGAATGAGAGAAGTCAGCAAGTTGCCAACAGCTACTTTTGTGTTTCAAGTGTTTTTTAAGACATGCAGTAATTTTAACATTTTATTTTCCCGTAGTAGTACATATGTAGTATGTAACTATTCTTTTCAAGTTCTGCAAAACGGAGATTTTTCCCTACACATATTCTGAATGAGTACTTCTGAATGAGTAAATGCATTTTTGTAAATCTGTTCTTTTAGTTATGTGGTTTTCATCATTCTGCTTCATTAGGTTTTGAAAAGACATTGAAATATATGTACAGCTCTGTTTCACAAAGTTTTTCTTTGCTCAGAATATTGTCATTTAGCCTTGTTTCCTTACAGTTGGAATGTTAAAGAAATTCATCAGGCCGCTGACTATCTCAAAGTGGAAGAGGTGGTCACTAAGTGTAAAATAAAGATGGAAGATTTTGCTTTTATTGCTAATCCCTCTTCTACAGAGATATCTAGTATTACTGGAAACATTGAATTGAATCAACAGACTTGTCTCCTTACTCTACGGGATTATAACAGTCGGGAAAAATCAGAAGTGTCTACAGATTTAGTTCAGGCAAATCCTAAACAAGGGACTTTAGCAAAGAAGTCCTCTCAAAATAAAAAGAAGAAGAAGGCCTTCAGCTCCCAGAAAACAGGACAGAATAAAACAGTGCAATATCCCAGTGACATTTTAGAGAATGCATCTGTTGAGTTATTTTTAGATGCAAATAAATTATCCACACCTGTAATAGAACAAGTTGCACAAAGAAATGATAATTCAGAACTCGAGTTGACATCAGTCGTGGAAAACACTTTTCCAGCACAAGATATTGTGCAAACTGTTACAGTGAAACGGAAACGTGGAAAATCACAGCCAAACTGTGCTCTGAAAGAACACTCTATGTCCAACATAGCCAGTGTCAAGAATTCTTATGAGCTGGAGAGCTCTGGGGAGGAGCTGGATCAGAGGTATTCCAAGGCCAAGCCAATGTGTAACACGTGTGGGAAAGTGTTTTCGGAAGCCAGCAGTTTGAGAAGGCACATGAGAATACATAAAGGAGTTAAACCTTATGTCTGCCACTTGTGTGGAAAGGCATTTACCCAGTGTAACCAGCTGAAAACGCATGTAAGAACTCATACAGGTAAGACTGGTTTGTGGGAGATACACAAATATGTTTATATGCTGTGGCTGAAACAATATTTTTGTACAGAATAAATTAATATGCAGTGTTGACTTTGTGACCAACATTTGGTATATACTTGCATTCACAAAGTATTTAGCATGTTAGAGTATTGAAAATTTCTTTGTAATTGTGACCAAGTATTTAATGGCTATTTGTTTTATTGCTGCTGATAACCCTGGGGTCCTAATGTATGAGGTCTTTCTACCATTTTCCCCTCATAGTTAAACATAAACTTGATTCTAGCTTGCTAAGTATTTAACAGAGACAAAGATTAAGAGAACTGAAAAAAAGTAGTTATAACTCAGGACAACTCTCAGACTTTGTCAACACATCTCACCTCCTGCTGCCCAGAATTTGTCAACTTCTGAATGTGTTTCTTTAGAATTACACATACTTTCATTCCTCAGCCTCTACGTTTACCTTTGTTGGTACACTTAGATTTTACTTGATAAGATGCAGTATGTATTTCTCTCATTGATCACCTTTCACTATTATGAGTTGAGAAACTCTGATTTAATTCTACCATTGTTTTCAGTAGACAATCTGGAGAAAATCCTATTTGCCTCTTTATTTCTAGCAGTTAACATTTTTGAATACTGAGAATAGTACTGTTGATAAACTCTTGAAAGCTTATGTGGCTCAAGCAACTAAAACAAGATCTCCTTTTAAATATAAATTGTATTTGCTTGTTCTTTTAGGTGAGAAGCCATACAAATGTGAATTGTGTGATAAAGGATTTGCTCAGAAATGCCAGCTGGTCTTCCATAGTCGTATGCATCATGGTGAGGAAAAACCCTATAAATGTGATGTATGCAATTTACAATTTGCAACTTCTAGCAATCTCAAGATTCATGCAAGGTAAAAAACAAAAAAATAAGTTGTTTGATCTTTGAGTCTGTTGTCCACCACAGTCTTTTGAATAGACTACTTTATTAGCACTCAGGATAGTAGAGTTCTAATTGTGGCTCCATCATTAAATTTTCTTAGAATGGTCGAGGAACCAGAAGGAAGCCATGGTGACTAGAGAGGGATGATAAGGGAGAGAAATGAGATCAGAATGGCGATAAGACTTATAGATGGTATAAGGTTTTATAGGCCTAAAGCTTTTACTCTCGCGATTGGGAAGTAGGTGATGTGATCTTGCTTGCATTTTAAGGGGATGACTCTGGCTGCTGTATTAGAGGAAAAAGTGTAAGATTGTAAGTTTTTTTTTTTCAGACACAGAAATCAGAAAGTTTATTTAAAACCTCTCACAACTAATATATTGTTATTAGACAATCATTTATTTAAAATAATATCCTAAATACTTACAAAAATAAATCAAGTATTGCTTCTATATTTCAAGTGTCAAAGTCTTTGCCATAGAAAATAGAAAGAACCTCTTATAAACTAAACATAATATTTAGGCTACATCAAGTTTAATAATGGAACACTATTTTCTTTAATGGTTGTGCTTTTACAAGTTTCCAAACTACTTCTTTGCCATGTACAGGTTCACAATAGGAATGTATGCATACAACCATACACACACATTTTTACATAGGAATGCTTCTCATTAAATATGCATATAGAGAACCTAATGCAGTACTGTGGCCTAAAAGCCACCCCACAGAGCCAGATGTCCAGCTATACGGAAAGAGGTGTAGATGTAGAAACATTATCTAACGTTCAAATTAGCAATCTAGTTATCAGAGGTGGTGACATGAAGCAAAGCTACCGGTTAGGAAGCTATAGGTAAAACTCAAGTGAGAGTGGTAATGATTTAGGCCAAAGTGGTAACAGTGGTAAAGATAAGAAGTTGTCAGATTCTGGACATATTTTTAAAGGTAGAACAACAAAATTTGCTGCAGATTGGATGTAGGGTATGAAAGAAGCAAAGAAGAGTGGGATCAAAGATGGTTCTGAGGCTTACAGCCTGCACTTGAGAAGATGAAATTACTATTAACTGAAATGGAGATTTGTGGGTAGAGCAGTTGAAGAGAGAGTACAGGCATTCAGAGTAGACATCTGAACATAGTAAACTTGTGGCGACTCTTCGACATCTGAATGGAGTTGTACATTGGTTATGTAAGTCTGTAGTTCAGGGGACTGGTTTGAGCTGAAGATAGAAATGTGGGAGTCTTCAGCATATAGATAGTATTTAAGGCTTATAACACTGAATGAGGTCACCCAGAGAATGAATGTGGATAGAAAAGAGATCAAAGGACTGAATCATGAGGCACTCAGAGGTGACTAGGAAGGAGCAACCAGTATCGGAGGAAAACCTTAGACTGCCCTGGAATCCAAGAGAAGGAAATTATTGCAGGAAGGAGCAATCAGCTATGTCAAATTCTGATGATAGGGAGGTGACGATTGAGAATTAACTATTGGATTTAGTAGAGTGAGAGGTCAGCAGTGCTCTTGACAAGCAATGTTAGCAGAACCTAGTAGAGAAGAGATTGGTAAAGAAGAAATGAAGGTAGAACAGTTGGAGATTCAAATTTTTGATAAAGGGGAGCAGAGAAACGGAGGAGCAAGAGGTCTAGGGTCTTTTTTTTAAGATTGAAGACATTAATATATTTGTATGCTGCAGTACAATGAGATGGGAAAACTGAATGGTGGAGGAAATTACAGGAATGATATCATTAAGCAAGGGGGATGGGATCCCTGGGTGGCGCAGCGGTTTGGCGCCTGCCTTTGGCCCAGGGCGCGATCCTGGAGACCCGGGATCGAGTCCCACGTCGGGCTCCCGGTGCATGGAGCCTGCTTCTCCCTCTGCCTGTGTCTCTCTCTGTGTGACTATCATGAATAAATAAATAAAATCTTAAAAAAAAAAAAAAAAAAAAGCAAGGGGGATAGTATCTTAATTATGCAAATGGTAGTAGTTGGATTTAGATGAACTGTCACCCTCATGTTAGAGTTAACCAGAAGGACAGCAAATACATAGATGCAGATGGCCATAGGCAGAGAGTTTGGATGGTGGAAATTTTCTTCTGATTGCTTAAATTTTTCTCAGTAAAACAGGAAGCAAGGCCATCCACTAAGGATGAGGATGGGTGAGGAAGTGCTGGAGGTTTAAGGAAAGAGTTTTGAAGAGTGAGTAAATGGACAAGTGAAAATAATTGCCTGTGGTATTAGGGGCACACTTGACAACCATATAAAGATGATGGTAAAATGTTTTTAACTGATCTTCGAACAGATAATAACCAAAACATTTATTTTTGACAGTATACATTGAAACTGTTGATTTTAAATACACGTTTTTGGACTGTTAAGATGAAGTAAAATACTGTGTGAAAATTGTATGAAAAATGCTTATTATATAGGTTGGACCCAAATTGTTCTACTTACCAGCATGTACTTTATATTTATTTATGAATAGGAAGCATAGTGGAGAGAAGCCATATGTCTGTGATAGGTGTGGACAGAGATTTGCTCAAGCCAGCACATTGACCTATCATGTTCGTAGGCATACTGGAGAAAAGCCTTATGTGTGTGATACTTGTGGGAAGGCTTTTGCTGTCTCTAGTTCTCTTATCACTCATTCTCGAAAACATACAGGTAAGATTTTGACAGAGATGTTTAAAATAAGGAAAGTTGTAAATAAAAGAAAGAAAAAGGGAAATTGAACCCTTCAAGAAAATAGATTACAGACTTTGTGTTGTATATCTGTTGTGTTTGTGCTTGTTGAAGCTTTTTGTGTTTGCGGTTTTCACATAAATATTAGATTTAAAAGCAGACATTTTCTAGATAATAATAGTGGGTAGAATTTTTTATCATCTATCTTTTATGTATAGTAGAATCAGATAATTTTGACAATATATAAACTTGAGACATTATTTTATGACCTTAGAAAAATCCTTAGCCTCTTGTTTTACTTCTCTTGAATAAAACAAGAGTGAAATCACAGGGTGCGGGGGGTGGGTTTAGGTGTAACATTGATTCTTATGACTTCTTAGGACTTGTCCTACGCAGACATTCTAAGATTGGTAAATTTAATGGATACTTCGAATGCAGAGTATCAGTTTTGAAGCAAATTATACTCAAAGACTTTCAGTTTGATAGGGTACTTTTTAAAATAGGTCTTTCCAAAATAATATTATTTCTCTTAATAATATGGTTAAGATAGGAAGAATTAAAGTAATGGATTGATGAGTTTTTAATCTTGTTTGTAATCATATAAAAATTGAACTTCTTGCCCAACTCTAGTCTACTGGAGGATATTTGCAGAAATAAAGTTTTATTCTATGAAAGGGATCAGGTTACATGAACAGTGTAAAATAATTAATATTCATCTAAGTCAGATCACACTGAAGATACCTCTAAAATACAATATTGAAAGAGGTTTTAATTTAAATAAATTTTAGAACAGGTTACTTTAGATTATTGTAATTGATAAATATTATATTGGTATAGTACACCACTTCGCTATCTTTTATTTTCCATCTAGGTGAAAAACCATACATATGTGGTATTTGTGGGAAAAGTTTTATTTCCTCAGGAGAGCTCAACAAACACTTTCGATCCCATACAGGTCTGTGTTTAGGGAGAACGTATTATTTTTTGTTCTCTCTAATTTCTTTTTATGTAAGCCTTGACTTTAAACCATTATCGACTATGTGGTATCTAGTCATACTCTACCTGTCGCAATATTTTAATGTATAAATATCAAGTTTTTATTTGTTTTGGCTTTTTTAGTTACTTGGAGTGGTATTAATTAAATTTGGTCTAGAATTGTATAGATTTTCTAATAGATAATAATAGTTTTTAAATGGTTTGGATTCAGTTACACAAGTGTATCAAGAAATGAAAAGGAATAGATAATATAGATAATACCAAGATAATATCAGATTATTCTCATCAAGTAATGTTCAGTTCAGTAAGCATATTTCCAGAATTTTAGTATTGCCATGTTTTTTGTAATAGTATTGTGTAGTATGAAAAAAATATGGAACAAATAAATTAAAACGAAGGAAAATGCCATTTTGAAAATGTACTATTTTCATTTTTAAAATTATTCCTTATACTTCCTATTTAGAATAGTATGAGCACCTGGTAGATATTTAATAGTCTATGTTCTCATGCTCCTTAGTTTATAAAGCATTGAACAGCTCTTATTTCAAAGGAATTATAATTTTGTAGCATTTTATTGTCCCTATTTTTCTAATTTGTAAGCTACCAGAAAGCAGAAACTGTCATTACACATTTTTTCCCCCTTACCCTGTTCCTCTTAGGGTCTGGCATATAACTGACACTTACTAAATATCTAATAGAAATAAAAGAGTAAGTTAAATTTCTGTTAATGAAAATGCTCAATTTTCCCAGAAATGGAGATGCTTTGTATAAAGAAGTGCCTAATGTGTATAGTTTCATTTCACTATATTATAACCAAGTGATTAAAAAGGTCCTTTGAAACTAAATTTAAACAGTATAGTAAATGTCTGCATTGTGTTCATAGACACTGATATTTTTGTCTTAGCAGCTTCTAAAATATTCAGTTTAAACTTTTTAACTTGCTTTTCAGGAGAAAGGCCATTTATCTGCGAATTGTGTGGAAATTCTTACACAGATATTAAAAATTTAAAGAAGCACAAAACAAAAGTCCATTCCGGTAAATGTTTGTGTTTTATAAAAATTTGGTGCTCTCCTATTGGTGCTATTCCTAAAATGTTGAGATGCACAGTATAACAGCTGAAATTAGATGTATGTTTTTGGAAGCTAAATATATATTTATTAGGAAGCTTTATAACTTGTAAATAAGTCACTAAGAATATCTTTCCATATTGACCTTCTAATAAACAGTACTTGAAATATTTCCTCTGTTAAAAAGCTGATTTATGAAGTTCAAGAATGAAACAATATTAAAAAATACGTATCATTATTCTTCATATTAGAGTCTGAGTTACCTAGGAATTACTATAGTTTTGGTTTTCTTTCTTTTTTTTTTTTTTAATTATTATAGTTTTGTGAAGAAGAAGGCATTATGAACCCTAATCCAGAAACATTGAAGAGGAAATAGGGTAATGAGTAGTCCCAGATTGGTACATAAAAATGGAAAGCCAGACTACAAAATTTTAAATCTGTTGCTTAAAATGAATCCTTGAAAAAGTTGTACTGTGTCACAATTAGAAACAAAACACTAGGCTTCTTCAGAGAATAGAGATGTTAACAAGTCTAATAGTAAACTGAAACATCATAAGGATTAAGTCAGTAACATCTGAAAACTGCAGTGTTAGTTCAGCAAACATTAAATGCCTCTACCTCCAAAATACACATAACTGCAAGATAAACAAAGTTGAACAAGGCACAGTCTTAGTCCTCAAAGAGTGTACAATCTGGTGTGGGAGACCAGAAATCTAAATAACTGTGATTATAAGAAAAATGTAAGGTATAATGGAGATACAAAAGTGTGAAGGAAGAGATTAAATCCTTCTGAGGTGAATATTGGAAAGGCTTAATTCTAGGGAACTGAAAGGAAAGAGTTCAAAGGATAGAGATAGGAAAAGGAAGGTTTGTCCCAGGCAAAGAGAACATTGTAAAGAGAGTCATTGGGACAAGAAGTGCAGGTTATATTCTTGGCTAGTTGAACTGAAGAGTGGTTTGGCAAGAACAGAGAGAATTATAATTTTATAGAAGTAAAAATGCAGTTTTGTCTAATAAAGACAAGGAGATTGAAATCATGTAAATACCTTGGAGTGACAGGAGCATGGTAAAGCTCATGGGAACTTTGAAGGCACAAGTGTATCATAGTCAGTGTGATAATCACTCCCTTACATAGAGCAGAATTTCTCACTTCTGAAAATATACAAAAGTGCCCCTGAACTTGAACTCAGAGAATAGCATGAATTACTTATTAATACATCAGTGAACAAATTTATGTGTGTAGCACTATTATTAAGTACTTTGAAGGAATTAGAGAAGCATAACTTGACATTTACCCTTAAGGAATTTATAGTCTGGTTGAGAATTCAGGGCATCTGAAGTAGAATGTTCAGTAGCAATAAGAGAGATGTCACAAGATGACGCATGAAAAATTGACAAGTGAACGATAAAATAGAAATGTTACTCTAGAACAATTAAGTCCATTTTCAGTTCAGGTTGGTGCTTGAACCTAGGCTTGAGGTCTGTACTGAATTTGAATAGGTAATGCAGGTAAATCAGCGCAAGAGAAACAGCACGAGTAAAAGGTGTGGAGCATGGAATTCAAGTTCTGGGAATAGTGAGCAGATTTAGTCTATCTAAGGGTTTTTGTTTTGTTTTCAAAGATAGCATACTTTCCCTTTCTATTTCAGGTGCAGATAAAATTCTAGATTCTGGTATAGAGGATCATCCCTTGAGTGAACAAGATTCCATACAAAAAAGTCCTTTATCAGAAACATTGGATGTGAAACCTTCTGATATGACTTTACCACTGTCTCTTCCACTTGGAACTGAGGACCACCACATCCTTCTGCCTGTCACAGATAATCAGTCTCCTACATCAGATACGTTGTTGAGGTCAACTGTGAATGGGTATTCAGAACCACAGTTGATTTTTTTACAGCAATTATACTGACTTTATGAGGAATATGGAATTGCTAAGACATCTCTGGTAGTAAACATAAACTCTCTGGTAAGGTGCATATATTATATTAAATTACCATTCATTTGAGTTGTGAACATTATTTTTCATTCACTGAAGTAAACACCTAATGCTGCATCGTAACTGCAATGCTTGTTTTGATTTTTGGCTTTTATATCTAGATTATAAACATAACATGTTAAGAAGTGAATTATACTGTAGTAGCACTATTTTGGATGAGTAAGTTTTATTTTCTTTTAGAGCTGCCTTAATTCATTTTTATTTTGCATTTTGAATTGCCTTTCATTTATTGAAGTGGAATCTTTCCGTTTATATGAGTCGGGTTTGACCTGTGGGATTTTTTTAGTTTTGTCCCCCTCAAAATTTAAGCAAAATCGATGATAGTATCAGCCAAGAGTGTTGCTGTTACTGAGCCCCTTAGGCCAATACATAAACTATGAGGGAAATGTAAGTTTTCATATTTCTTCTTAAGAGAATTTCGGTACTGATAAGAATTGTGCTATTTAATATATTCCATTGGAGGTAACTTTTCTACTGAAAAAAGTGTTTTTCTTAAAACCTAGAAAACTGTATATTATACATTTTTGTTCATTTAGAATTCAGTATTCTGGAGAATAGCAAGAGTCCGTACTTTTGAGTTATCTGAGACTATATTTGCAATATGAGTTTTAAATAGATCATTGATGTTTTTAACTTGTTAAAAGACAATTTCAAAATTTGATTCAAGTTATGTTTTAATAGGTTTCTAGATTACTGGAGATGAGGAAAATATACAGAGTTTTGAAAATTTTTGATAAGCCTCTCTTATACCTGTTACACTCTTTTTAAAATACTAAGTTCTAAAAAATTTTTTTAAATATAAACTTAATGCATACTCTAAATCATTTGGCCTCTGAATTGACACATTATAATTATGTAAAGAGTTAAGAAATTAGCTTCAGTTGTAAATGAACATTTGAGGTATCAGAAAGCCAGTTTATTAAATATTTTATATTTAAGTTTTCTATAGGTTTTGAGTTTTAAAATTTTAAAAATTAAACCACAACATTTGGCTATTGTCATAGTTTCACAGTAGTCTGCTTCCTTCCTGCTGAATGTAGAAAATTGAGTATCATTTGAATATTTACTACCAGTCTTCCCCATCCCACTTTTGCCACATAATTGATTTTTTTACCGCCTAATCTTTCAGCATTAAATTCTCAGTTCCACAGAGTCAATTCCTATACTGCTGATAAACACCATGGTGACATTATTTCATATTTCTGCTATGCGTTAGCTGTGGCTTATATGTTTTCTGGCTTTAAACTACACTTATAATAAACTTAAAGTGGGTTTTTTGGGTATTGATTTCTTTAATTGTATTTTCTCTGGCGTCCTAGTCAGAGGAACCAGCTAAGAGAGGACGTAGTAAAACTCCTGAATTCTTGTAGAGATTGTCACCATTTCCCAGCACACTCAGCATTCTCACCATAGCATTTGCCACCAGTGGGACTGACTTAACTGAATAGACTTTGAACTCTATTGCCTTTATATAGTAGACATCAAGCTTCGTATTTATTTAAGAAATCTAATTATGCGTGTGTATTAATACACTGGTTTAAATACAATTTACAAAGTCCTAAAATGTTCAACTAATCTCTTCTGGCTTAAATTCAATAGGAGTTTATTGGGATGTGAAGAAATTAAGGAAAATTAAAAAACTCAGCCTCTTTAAGAAGTCTGCTGAAATGAAGAGGTTATATTTAATTTATATTTTCATTAATCCAAGCATCTATTGAATAAAACTTCAAAAACTGATACAGTGATGTCAAAATTTTATGAGAGCAGTAGTCACCAAATTGCAACTAATATGGTAATTAGCATTTTGCATAGATTAGCCTTCAAATTTATTATTTTTAATATTATTGGATTGGAATGGCTAAGGTTGATTTACTGTGCTTTTTCTTCATCACAGTATCTGTTCTTGATAGCTAAAATAATTTTATTTTAAGTTGACATGGCTTGATGCTCTTCCAGAGTGACATGTAAGAAATCTTGAAGGCTGAGGTTGCAAACTTGTCATCCTTCTCAAAATTCTATACTATTCTATACTATTCCTTATCATAATAAATCATATATTTTAGTTGTATCTGGTATCATCCTAACACTCATATTTATCATTTTAATTAAGTCTTTTTTAAAATATATTTGTTAAATGCAGTTTTCGGAAAAGTCTATTCTTAATTAAATATGACTAAATTTTTGAAAGTCTGTTTAGGATGTTGAAGATCTTACTGAGAAATTATTTTCTAAAATAATTTTGTATGTATTAGATTATTTCTACTGTATTGTTAGATTTTAGAGTTTTTGAAAAGAAACCATAGATTATATATAAATGATTTTTTGCTGTTTTTAAATGGTATTTGTTTTATGTTTAATTTCATAGGATGATTTTGATAGACATATTTTAGAAAAAATTTTTTAAAGAAAAAGTTCAATCAGTTCTCTTGCAAAAGCAGTTTATCACTTCTGTATATTTCAATTCTGCAGAAATTATACAAATGAGAGTAGTTGAAATGTACATGTATAAAGACAATCTACATGTTCTTGTTTTTTAAAATATCCTAGGACAATAGTTGTAACATTTGATGGATATCAGAAACATTTAAAAAAATAACACTATCCAAACCCCACCCCACCTTAGGCCTACTGAATAGTCCAGTCTCTGGGACATATATGCTGGAAAAGCTCCACAGGTGATTTTAATATAACCAGACATTGAGAACTATCTTAAATGTTTCTTGTTTTTTGGGGAAGCATTTAAAAATGAAGCCCTTCATTTTTTTCATAACTTTTTCATCTTATACTCAGATTTTAAGTCTTTAGAATTTCCCTAGAAATAGCACCAAGTAAAAAGAAATTGTATTTTAATGCAATCTCTGTAAATTCTATATTTTTACTCATTATTTATGAACAGTATGGAGTTTTAGTTAATGGAGCATTAATTTCTTGAAACAGTGGTATGGTTACTCTCTTGTTCTCTGCAACCCGTGCCACCATTTATTCAAGAGAGATTTGGTGTATTTGCTTAAGGAATTAGGTAATTATCAGGTAGACATAATAACCATCCAGAAATAGGGTATTTAGTTTCAAAGTAAACATCATGGATGTAAACAGGTATTTGCATTAAAATGTTTAGCCAGTATTTCAAATGCTGGAAAATTATTGAAATTAAGATACATAAACCTGCAAAGATAAGGTAAACACCACCCTTAAGTCAAATAGGAAAGACAAGCCTGAACATAATGGCAGTAAAACAAGACAGAGTGTCAAGTGTTTCAGAGGAAGGCAAGGAAGGAAATAACGGAGCAGTCAACAAGAGCTGAATGGACAGAAACAGGGCCCATTGTCTACCCAGGGAGACAAACAGAAGATGGATGATGGGAAGGAATGTGCACAAAGCTAGCTGAGACAGGCTGAATGAAGAAAGTATGAAACAGGGAGGAGGTAGGAGTCAAAGACATGTCCAGCACTATGCCTGACACATCTTACATGAAATAGCCCTCAATCCTTAACCTGTGCTAAAGGAGTAGGATTGGATAACCAGGTTGGTAACCCGTGATCTCTCACACCCAAGCACAACTGACTGCTGAAGGGTGGGGATTAGAGAATCAGACAGCCTACATTTGTAACACATGATTCCATACTTAGATCTGCAGCTTAACTGAACATCTTACTAGGGAGAAAGAATTCTTAGGCCTGACCAAACTGGTTAGATTCTCAAGAATTTGAGCTCTGAAATTCAGAGACTTAGGTTTTGGAATATGTATAAGTGAAAAGATCATTTAGAACTGGCCCAGAGTGAGTGAAGCAAGCCAAAGTCTAAAAGAAATTATGAATAAGTAGAGAAAGCTGATCTACAGAACGAAGCAAGGGAATGAAGTAAGGTCACAGAACCAAGCCGCTGATTCTCTGTGAGAGAGAGGTGTGGCCTTGGAGTCCCCATTCTTGAGGTGGCACAGCACTATGCTTCATATCATTGTCCTGGGTGCCAGTGATTTTTTTTTTCCTGTTGTATCCTTACAGTAAATCCCCCTTTTCTTAGGCTTGAATGCGTTTCTTTTCCTTGCAGTTAGACAGCTCTGACTTTAATAAGACATCTAAGTTTTGATCCTTAATGACTGAGATGATGGTGATGCCATTAAGTGTGATAGGGAAGATGAAGAAGAGGTTTATGGAAGAAAAGACTTTATTTTAGATGCATTGAATTCGATTGGTGGTACAACAGCCATGTGAAAATGTCTAGTAGTACTTGGAAATAGAGCCCAAAATCTAGGAGAGGTTAAAGCTAGAGCTCAGATCTTGTAGGCTAATGATTACTGGCATAGAAATGATCAAGGTGGGCCTGGGAGATGGTATTGAGCAAAAGAAAATCTTTGGGGAAATACATTTAAAGAATGAGCAAAAAGATAGGAGTGGCTGGGTGGCTGAGTCAGTTAAGCATCTGACTCTTGATCTCAGCTCAGGCCTTGATTTCAGGATTGTGAGTTCAAGTCCCACTTTGGCATCATGCTGGGCATGGAGCCTACCTTAAAAAAATAAATAAAAGGTACAAAATGATAACAGGAAGAACACCAGGGTAGTGCAAATTTTATGAAGATGAAAGTGGTTTTGTACTGGTCATATGGTACAGAGAAATAGGGTACAAATCAAAGAAAACTTTTGGTTCGGTAATTGGAGTATGATGATCCTTTGAGAAGGCAATTGGAGTAATAGTGGAGATAGAAGCTAGCTGGATATGGTTTGAGTAGTAGTTAAGACATTGATTACTATTTAGTTGAAAAGCAGTGTGGAGCAGAATCATTTTTTGTCAGTATATAAAATAAAGCACTTTATTCCTTACTTTCAAATCTGAAACATCATAAAATGATGAGCATACATGATTTGCAGTACCATAATCAGAAGCTGCATTTGAGCCTGATCTTAAAGCATGACAAGAGGAGGATGGAAGGAAACTATATGGTTACAGATTTACTCTTTACAGTTCAGATGTGCAAAGAAGTGGGAGTTTTCTGACAGAACTTGCATTTCCTTCCACTTGAGCTCCCACCCCATGGGAAGTCAGGAAAATAGTAACTTTTAGTCTCAGCCAGTTGAAAAGGAAATACAATTTATGACATTGTAAGGTAATGCTTAAACTTTTGAAAATTCTCTTGTTTCTCTCCTTTGTCTTCTCTTTAATCTGGCATCCAGATGTTTGGAGGGGGTTTAAATAACATAATCAGGGAAAACTGTGTCTTCAGTTCTTCCACTTCTCTGGGTATCCTACTGGCCTCTTATGTAGTAGGCAACAGCTTGTAAAATATGTCATCAGGTTTGTCCTAGCTTGGTCAGAGCCCAGTAGTTCTTGACTAAATTGGCCTCACCTTGGTTCTAACAAATGTGGAGACCTCTGACATTTCTGCAGTTCTGATCAGGGTGCAGTTTAACCTGTGGCTGCCCACCTCCCCCAGCCAGCAGACTCAAAGTAAGCCTTTTTGCTTCCCATTCATCAACTTCCCACTCAGCTACCTTCTGAGTTTCTGAGTCTCCCCTTGGGAGAATAAAGAAACTTGTAGGTGCCCTCCATACAACACAAGAACAGAGATTACGCTGGACAGGCAAATCTCATTACCAAGGTTTACTTTCATGTGACTGTTTCCTACCCAGCCTGAGGAGAGGCCACCTCTTTCTAGAATCCTGTAAACTCCCCTACTACCCAGCATATTACAGATATCTCAAACCAATAAAAGATGAACTATTGTACAAAAGGAGTCAAAGTAAATTCTACAAGATTCAGTTTATATAAAATTCAAAAACAGGCAAAACTATATGGTGTTAGAAGTGGTTGCCTGTTGGAAGAAGATTGAGGGAGCTTCTCGGAAGCGTGTGGAATTTACTATCTATATCTAGGTCGTGGCTAACATGGATGGGTTAACTGCGTGATAATTCATCGACTTGTTCACTTAAGATTTTTTTTTTTTTTTTTTTTTGAGGTGGCTCAGTTGTTTAAGCATTTAACTCTTTATCGCAGCTCAGGCCCTAATCCTCAGGGTTGTGAGTTCAACCCCACATTGGGTTCCATGCTGGGCATGGAGCCTACTTTAAAAAAAGAAAATTTGTACTTTCTGTATGATTGCTATACTTCCATTTTAAAAAGTATATATTCAAAAAACTAACTTGAAGAATGAGAAAACCAGAGCATTGGTTCTTAACTTTGAGATTAAAGACCTGGATTGTAAAAATGCAGATTCCCCAGACTATCCTCGGAAGTTTTGATTCAGTAGGTCTGACTCTAAGAATCTGTAATTTTAACATTTGCCTCAGTGGTTTTGATGGTGCACACTTTAAAAATGCCGATTAGCATCTGTAGTTTAACAAACTATCCTTAACTCTGGACAGATACTCAAGTATAAGAGATTTGTCATATTGTTACTTGAATCTGAATTTATTGGATCTCTAATTGCTAGGAGCAACATTTCCTCACCCAGCTTAATGTTTTACAAATGTAATAACAGTTGTTTAAATTGTTCCTATTTTTTTTCCTATGGCTTGGTTTTATTGCATCCATTGAATTCTGCAGATTTTCAAATTTGATTAAAAGAATTTTATTCATTTCTTTTTGCATTCTTAACAATACAAAGACATTTGATTTTCCTGAGATATACAGCCTTTTTAGATAGAATATTTAGTTCTAGATTATTCAGCATGTAATAATGTAAAAGAACTCTGTAAAAAACAGCCAGTCTTTATATCTGCAGAGCAGAGATCTTAAAATGGAAATAAGATTTGAACATGCAGAACATTGTCAAGTAATGTCTGATAAAACCTAGTAAGTAAAATCACTAACTAGTAAAATAAATCAGTTTGTCAGGATACATAATGTCATTTGTATAATTCTGTAATCTATACAGTATAGTTTTGTTGGTTCCATTGTAAACATTGGCAGATCTGTAAGTGCTTTTCACATCAATGGAAGGTCATAGTATTTCTAAAATTCCATTACCAGATCGTGGTAGTTCCTTTGATATAGCATATAAACAGAATTTACCTCGATAAAAATAACAACTTGAATTCTATTTCACCCATTATTAATTAACATGAACTGTTGAGTATGTATTTTTCAATCAATTCCAGATGTTTTAAGATTTTGTTTTTCAGCACAGACTCAACCTGATAGCAACCATCCTGGATGATTCCCATTCATCTCTGAAAACATGAGAATGGATTTGGTAAGGCATTTAGGTCTTTTTCTGGTTCAATAACTCTGTAACATTAAGTGAAAATAGTGCCTCATACAGTTTTTAGATGTTCTTCCCCGTACATAACCACCACCACCCTCTGTGACCACCCTCCCATTATCCCCAGGAAGTCAGGAACGTGATGTTAGGTGCCAAATATAAGGAAAGACTGGTAAAACTTCAAGAATCATTAAATAATAATGAGTAGGGGATATTGATCTTAATTATTTAATCTACCAAAGGACTGGGCAGATGTGAGCTTTATTTGATATACTAATATTTAAAAAATACAGCTATGATTGAGGGAATTTGCAATACTGTAAGTGAAGGCCAGTACTTAGACAACAGTAAAGTTGACCCCCACCTTAATCCACCTCCTCCCTATGACATTTAGAGATAAATGGTATTTTCTTGTAGACTGCAAAACCTCAGCTTAAATTAACCTTTTAAAACTGTCCACATGTCTTTTTTCACACTTTGCTTGACAAGTAAATCCTTCAAATGAAGCAGCCTTTTCTTGGTGTGTGTGAATAAATTTGTGAATATAAGTCTATAATCAAAGCATCATAGTATCGGTTGCATCCTCATAGGAATCTTAATTTGAAAACAAGATTGGCCATAGACTACAGTAATTACTTGCCATCAAATCATTAAAATCTACTGACATCTTCTAAAAGAGAACAATCTTAAAAAGTTCACTGGCATCACTAACTTGGAAAGCATACATTTACATGTATTTGTAATATAAGTGTTTAACCTGTATTTGTGAAATTGTATTGACAAGTATAATTACCTAAATGAGATATATAAAATATTTTTTCAACTTCTAAACCCCGTGAAATTCCTTGGCGGTCTGCCACCTGAACCCTTTTTACCATTTCATGACAACTTTCAGTTAGGATACCTATAATGACTTTTTCTTTTTATGCTATTCTATTATTTAATGATATTTTTTATTTTTTTTTTTTAGATTTTTATTTATTTATTCATGAGAGAGAGAGGGAGAAGGGAGAAGCAGAGACACAAGCAGAGGGAGAAGCAGGCTCCCCGCAGGAAGTGGGACTCAATCCCAGACCCTAGGATCACATCCTGAGCCAAAGGCAGATGTTCAACTGCTGAGCTACCCAGGCGTCCCTAATAATATTTTCTTTTGAAAAACAAGTTAGTTTAATTCCTTGTAGTTTTTTTTCCTCCATCGTTAAAATTTTAGTTTCTTTTCTCCCTCCCCCCCCCCCCCCCCGGCTCCCGGCTCCCAGCCCTTTTTTATTTTTAAAAAAATTTTTTTTAAAATTTTTATTTATTTATGATAGTCACACACACACACACACACAGAGAGAGAGAGAGAGAGAGAGAGAGAGAGAGAGAGGCAGAGACACAGGCAGAGGGAGAAGCAGGCTCCATGCACCGGGAGCCCAACGTGGGATTTGATCCCGGGCCTCCAGGACCGCGCCCTGGGCCAAAGGCAGGCGCCAAACCGCTGCGCCACCCAGGGATCCCTTGTTTTATTTTTTTAATTGATGTATAGTTGAAACGTTAGTTTCAGGGGTACAACATAGAGATCTGGCAATGATCTACATACATTACGAAATGCTCACTGTGATAAGTGTAGATACCATCTGTCACTGTACGGTGTTATTACAAGATTATTGCATATGTTCTCTATGCTGTACTTTTTCATTATAACTTACTTTAATAAGATTGGAAATTTGTACCTCTTAATCTCTTTCATCTGATTTGTCTATCTTTTCATATCCCTCCCCTCTGTCAACCAGTAGTTTGTCGTCTGTTTTTCTTTGTTCATTTGTTTCTGATTCCACATATAAGTGAAAGCATATGTTGTCTTTCTCCATCAACTTATCTCACATACCATAACCTTTAGGTCCATCAGTGTTGCCAATGGCAAGATTTCTTTCTTTTTTATGATTAATAGTCCATTGTGTATCTCTACCACATCTTTCTCCATTCATCTATTGATGGACACTTAGGTTGCTTCTGTATCCTGGGTGTTATAAATAAAGCTGCTATAAACGTAGGGATGCATATCTTTTCAAAATAATGGTTTTGTTTTCTTTGGGTAAATGCATACAAATGGAATTGCTAGATCATATGGTAGTTATATTTTTATTTTTTTGGAGGAATTTCCATACGGTCTTCCATAGTGTTGGTACCAATTTACATTCTCATCAGCAGCCCATAAGGGTTCCCTTTTCTCCACACCAATAGTTTTCTCCTAACACTTAGCTCCAGTAATTTTGATACTAGCCATTCTGACAGGTGTGAAGTGATATAATTGTGGTTTTGATTTGCATTTCCCTGATGATTAGCGATGCTGAGCATCTTTTCATGTGTCTGTGGCCATCTGTATATCCTTGGAAAAATGTCCATTCAGGTTAAATTGTTTGGGGTTTTTGGTTTCTAGTTGTAGGAGTTCTTTATATATATTTTGGATATTAACTTCTTTTTGTAAATGTCAGTTGCAAATATCTTCTCCCATTCAATAGGTTGCTTATGTGTTTTGACTCTTTTCCTCACCGTGCAAAAGCTTTTTAATTGGATATAGTCCCAGTTGTTTATTTTTGCTTTTTTTCCTCTTGCCTGAGGAGACATTTCCAGAAAAATACTGCCAAGACTGATGGCCAAGAGATTACAGCACGGCCTATGTTTTTCTTTAAGAGTTTTGTGGTTTCAGGTCTTTTACATTTAGGTCTTTAACCCATTTTGAGTTTACTTTTGTGTATGGCTTAAGAAAGTGGTCCTGTTTTCCCAAGACCATTTATTGAAGAGACTGTCTTTTCTCCATTGTGTATTCTTGCCTCCTTTGTCATAGGTTAATTAACCATATAAACATGGGGTTTTTTCCTGAACTCTCAGTTCTATTCCATTCATCTAGGTGTTGGTTTTTGTGCCAGTACCATGTTTTAATTATTACAGCTTTGTTGCATAGTTTGAAATCTCAGATTGTGATATGTCAAGACTGCTTCAGTTATTCAGGGTCTTAAGTGGTTCTATTCAAATTTTAGGATTTTTCTTTTCTAGTTATGTGAAAAATGCCATTAGTATTTTGATAAGGATTGCATTAATTCTGTAAATTGCTTTGGGTAGTATGGATGTTTTAACAATATTAAGTCTTCTGTGAGTCTTTCCATTGTTTGTGTTGTCCTCAATTTCTTTCATCAGTGTCTTTTTTTTTTTTTAACCTTAATTTTTTTTAGGAAAGCTCTACACCCAAAGTGGGACTCAAACTCACAAGAGTCACATGCTCTTCTGACTGAGCCAGACAGGCACCCCAGTATTTTATTCTTTTTGATAACAGTTGTTTATAGGACTGTTTTCTTAATTTTCTGCTGTAATATTGTGTATCCTGCAACTTAACTGAATTCATTTGATTCTAAATAATTTTTTGGTGGAGTCTTTAGTGTTTTCTATAATTAGTATCGTCTGCAAATTGACAGTTTTACTTCTTCCTTACCAATTCAGATGCCTTTTATTTTTGTCTGAGTGCTATGGCTAGGACTTCTAGTACATATTAAGTATAAGTGGTGAAAGTGGACATACTTGTTTCTGATCATAGGGGAAAACTTTCAGCTTTTTACCATTATGATGTTAGCTTTGGGTTTGTCATTTATGTCTTTTATTCTGTTGAGGGATGTTCCTTCTGTGCCCACTTTGAGTTTTTATCATCAATGGATGTTCAATTTTCATCCTTTTTCCTGCATCTACTGAGATGATCAAATGACTTTTATCCTTCATATTGTTAATGTATATCATGTCAGTTGATTTGCAGGTATTGAAACATTACATCCCTGGAATAAATATGACTTGATCATAGTGAATTATCTTGTAATGTATTTTTTTGAATTCTGTTCACTAAAATATTTTATCGAGGATTTTTGCATTTATGTTCGTCAGGAATTAATGGCTTATAGTTTACTTTTTTTTTTTTTTTTTTTGGTAGTCTCTTTGGTGTTGGTGTCAGGATAATGCTGACCTCATAGAATGGATTTTGGAGAACTTCTCCCTCTTCTATTTTTTGGGATAGCCTGAGGATAGGTATAAACATTTCTTTAAATATTTGGTAGAATTCCCCTGTGAAGTCATCTGATCCTGGATTTTTGTTGGGAGTTTTTTAAATCACTGGTCCAATTTTGTTACTAGTAATTGGCCTGTTTAGATTTTCTATTTCTTCTTGATTCAGTTGGAAGATTGTGTTTTTAGAAAGTCTGCTTCTTCTAGGTTGTCCAGTTTCTTGGCATATAGTTTTTTGTAGTAATTGCTTATATTTTTTTGTATTTTTATGGTGTCAGTTTTAACTTATTTTTCATTTCTGATTTTGAGTTTTTTTTTATTAGTCTGGCTAAAGTTTTATCAATTTTGTTTATCTTTTCAAAGAACCAACTCTTTGTCTCATTGATCTTCTCTGTTGTTTTTTTAGTCTCTATTTCATTTATTTCCACTCTAATCTTTACTATTTCCTTTCTTCCACTGACTGTGGGCTTTGTTGGTACTTCGGTTTCTAGTTCCTTTAGATGTAAGGTTAGATTGTTTAAAATGTTGTTTCTTGAGGTAGGCCTGTATCACTATACATTTCCCTCTTAGAAATGCTTTTGCAGGATGCATGGGTGGCTCAGTGGTTGACCGTCTGCCTTTGGCTCAGGACGTGATCCTGGGGTCCTGGTATCGAGTCCCACATCACGCTCCTTGCAGGGAGCCTGCTTCTCCCTCTACCTGTGTGTGTCTGCCTGTCTCTGTGTCTCTCATGAATAAATAACATCCTAAAAATGCTTTGCTGTGTCCTAAAGATTTTGAACTGTAGTGTTTCCATTTTTGTCTCCAAGTAGTTTTGATTTCTTGTTTCTTTGTTGATCATTGGTTCTTAGTAACATACTGTTTAGCTTTAAGGTATTTTGTGTTTCTTCCAGTTTTCTTGTAATTGATTTCTTTCTAGTTTCATACTGTTATGGTGGGAAAAGATGCTTGATAGGATTTCAGTCTTCATAGACTTGTTTTATGGCCTACCATGTGATCTGTCCTGGAGAATGTATGTACACTTGAATAGATATTCTGCTGTTTTAGGGTGGAAAATTCTGTGTATATCTTTTAAGTCCATCTGGCCTAATGTGTCATTCAAAGCCACTGTTTCCTTTTTTTTTTTTTAATTTTATTTATTTATGATAGTCACACACAGAGAGAGAGGCAGAGACACAGGCAGAGGGAGAAGCAGGCTCCATGCATCAGGGGCCTGATGTGGGATTTGATCCCGGGTCTCCAGGATCGCGCCCTGGGCCAAAGGCAGGCGCTAAACCGCTGTGCCACCCAGAGATCCCAAAGCCACTGTTTCCTTATTGATTTTCTGTCTTGACCATTTATCCATTGATTTAAGTAGGTGTTAAAGCCCTCTACTATTACTGTGTTATTGTCAATTTCTCCCTTTAGGTCTGTTAATATTTGCTTTGTATATTTAGATGGCACTCCTAAGTTGGATGCACAGATACTTATATCCTGTTAGTGAATTGATTCTTTTATCATTATTTAATGACCTTTTTGTTTCTTTTTACAGTCTTGTTTTAAAGTCTGTTTTACCTGATATGAGTTTGGGGGTATGAGTATTAGTAGCCCCAACATTCTCTCTGCCTCTGTTTGCATGTGGAAGATCTTTTTCCATCCCTTTACTTTCAGTCTGTATGCATCTTTAGGTCTGAAGTGAGTCTATTGTAGGCAAGCATATAGATGGGTCTTATTTTTTTTATCCATTCAGTCACCTTATATCTTTTCCTTGGAGCATTTAGTTCATTTAAAGTAATTATTGATACTTTATTATTCATACCATTTTGTTGCTTTCTGGTTATTTTTTGTAGTTCTCTCTTCCCTTGTGATTGGTTCCTTTCTCTTTTTGTGTATCTATTACAGGTTTTTGGTTTGTGGTTACCATGGGGTTCATGTAGAACACGCTGTGTGTATATCAGTTTATATTGAGATCAGAGTCTTTTTAGTTCTCTAGAAGCACTAAATTTTCATTCCCTTCTTCCTGTTTTATGTATATGATACCATATTTTACCTCTTTTTGGTATATCCCTTGACTAATTTTTACAGATATAATTGATCCTACTGCTTTTATTTTAACTTTCTTACTAGGCTTATGAGTTTTAGATCTACCTTAATTATGTGTTTGCTTTTACTGGGAAATTTTCTCCTCTCATAACTTTCTTCTGTTGTGGCCTTTTCTTTCCACTTAAAGAATTTCCTTTAAAAAAATATTAAAGATTTTATTTATTTATTCATGAGAGACACACAGAGAGAGGCAGGCTTCCTGTGGGGAGCCTGATGCCAGACTCAATCCTCGGACCTGGGGATCACAACCGGAGCCAAAGGCAGATGCTTAACCACTGAGCCACCCAGGCGTCCTGCAGAAGCATTTCTAAGGGGGAAATGTATAGTGATATAGGCCTACCTCAAGAAACAAGGGCATTTTAAACAATCTAACCTTACATCTAAAGGAAGTAGAAGAACCGCCTTGTAAAGCTAGTTTAGTGGTGATGAACTCCTTTGTCTGGGACACACTCTCTCCTTCAACTCTGAGTGATAATCTTGCTGAATAGAGCATTCTTGGTTGCAGGGTTTGTTTGTTTTTTCTTTCAGCAATTTGATTATGCCATTCCCTGCTGGCCGATGGAGTTCCTGCTGAAAATGAGTGCATAGCCTTAGGGAGTTTCCCATGTATGTAACTGTTTGCTTTTCTCTTGCCTTTGGGATTCTCTAATTTTTGCCATTTTAATTATGTGTCTTGGTGTGCACCTCCTCCTTGGGTTCATCTTAAGGCTCTCCTTATTTCTTGCATCTAAAGGTCCATTTCATTCCTCAGGTTAAGGAAGTTTTCAGCTGTTATTTCTTCAAGTAAGTTTTCTGTCCCCCTTCTTTCGTCTCCTTCTGGGATCCCTATATAATGCAAATGTTCACACACTTGATATGTCACAGAGGTCCCCTTAACCTAAATTTTAATTTTTGCTGTTCAGCTTGGATGTTTTCCATTACCCTGTCTTCCATATCACTGGCATGTTTTTCTGTATCCTCTAATCCACTGATTTCCTCTAGCATATTTTTAATTTTAGTTATTCTGTTCCTTAGCTCTGACTAGTTTTTATTTTATATCTCTTTTGTTGAAGTTCTGAGTTCATTCATTCTTCTCTCAAGTCTGCTGACTATCTTTCTGACCATGACCTTAAACTCTTTTGGGCATATTGCTTATCTTTCATTTAGCTCTTTTTCTGTGGTTTCACTTTCTTTTGTTTGGGACATATTCCTGTGTCTCCTCATTTTGTCTCTTTCTAGGAATTAGGTCAGCTGCTTTTCCTGGTCTTGAATGTTGTGGCCTTGTGTAGAAGGGGGTACTGTGGTTTCCTGCAACGCAGTCCTCCTGGTCACCAGAACCTGTTGTGGTCGAGCCATGACTGATGCTAGCATGCTGGTGGATGACGCTAGCCCTCTACTCCACTGGCTACAATGCTCATCCTCTAGTGTTGAGGGTACATTGGTGGGCAGGGGTTTTTCCTTGCACAGCTGGCTAGTAAGCCCCACTGCAGCCTCTAAAGCATACAGACAGGGCCAGCCCTCTGTCTGCAGTGATCTGCTTTGCCTACTGTGTGCTCACTGGTGGGCAGGGCTTGCCTCCCATGTGGCTGGCTGTGAGACTTGGTCACAGTAGCTGGGGGTTTATTAGTCGGCAGAGCTGGCCCTTAGGTGCCTCTGTGACTGCTGCAGACACACTGAGGGGTAGGGCTTGCTCTGTAGCCAGCTGAGAAGCCTAGCTGTAGCAGCTGCGTGTACACTGGTATGTGGGGTTAGCTCCCCATGGCAGGAATTGGTATGGAGAGGTGCCTGCCACAGGGGGCAGGTTAGACAGGGCATGGCACACAGTGCTAACAAGGTAAGTGGAGAATGTTAACTGGCTTCTACAAGTGTCTGGCTGCCTAGGCTGGGAGAGAGCGAGGAAAATGGCACCCACCAGCTCTTTCATTCCTGGAGAAAGCTCCTGTATTTCCTGCCCTTCCTGTACACATCCTAAAACAAGTCAGTAAATCTCCCTCACGTATATCCCAGGCACTTTTCAAACTGCTGCTTCTGTGCTCTATCGGGCCTAGTTATTTAGTGTGCTGGCTTTTAAAGGGTGGAGACTTCCTATGGCCTTTCCTATGGCCCTCCAGCTCTCCACTGAGCGTGGAGTTAAGCCACACTGATTTTCAAAGCCAGACATTGTAGAGACTGGTCTTCTCAGTCCAACTCCCCAGGGCCAGGGGTGTCCATTGTGGAATGTCTCCTCCTTGTGAGGCCCTCACCTTTGTGAGTAGTCACTCCAGGGGTTTAATTCCTTATGGTATCTTTGTCCCTCTTACCCTTTTTGATGTGACCTTGTCTCTACACCTGGCTACACCTGGCTGTGGAAGATCTGTTGGCCAGTCCTGGTTTTCAAGTGAGTTGTACTATGTGTAGCAATTTGCCTCCATGTGTCCATGGTGGGGAAATGAATTCAGGGTTCTCCTTTTCTGCCATCTTCCCTCTCCTGTAAAATTGCTTTTAGAAAATTATACGAAGTCATTTTAATATAGTTGTATCTTTTACACATTTGAAAAAAGTAATGTTCTAAATTATGAAAGAAAAATTTAATAGGTAATAAAATATTAACGTAAAACAACGTGTAAAAATTATTTTAGTTTTTTCATAGATGTCCACCTACTGGTACAAGAGTAAAACCTGCATTAGCTGAGTGCCTGCAAGCTGCTCCATAAGTTGGCCTCCAGTAATAATGCTTTTTAAGGCCATTCGAGACTTCTGCAAGATACACATGTCCATCCACCACAAATGCCTCCACGTCTGTATTGTCTGGTTTTAGACGGCCCATTTGCATTAACTCTGAATATGCCTAGGATTTTTAAGAAGAGAAAAACCTATCATTAAGAAAATTGTTCAATTATCAAAATGAATAAGCTTGCAAAAATTAGAAATAAGTTTTAAGGTATTTTGTTTTATGACTCCCAGAATTAACAATTCTCTCTATTCCCGATTTTGTGGGCCAAGGATCCCATGATCAAAATTTTCAAGTCCTACAGGAGTTCTTAAATGAAGGAGGAAAGAGTTGTAAATGCCCTTGAAAATACAACAAATAACCAGATTATGGCATACAGCTATATGGAGCTCATGAACTCCCTGAAGCTGCTTTATAGACTAAGGCTAACAGACAATTTCCGTAGTATTTAAAGCATTTTCCGTAGTATTAGACATAGCCCAATTCCAAATTCATTGTAGAATTTTCTTTGCATATCTCTTACGGGTCCTTGGTATCTTTGTAAGGGTGTCACACAAACATGTTAAAATGGTTGGCCAATAAGGTTATGAGTATAAAGAAAGGCAAATATTTACAGAGTGTAAAAGATTTAAAATTTTAGTTGCTTTCTACTCCAGTTTGTCATTATGCCAAACTCAGTTTCATTGTGTAGAATATGTTTTTTCTGAAATCAGGGGTTTAAGTAGTATATCTTATTACTCTTTTTAGAGATGGAATTTTGGATAGTCTTTGCAAATTGAGAATTTTAGCATCTTCATTCTTTCCAAATAAAAACTACTTGTTACAATACTTTTTGTTTGGAAAGTAGTATCAAGGGCTCTATTTATAAGCAACATATAAAAGCACTCACAGTATATGTCTCCAAATGCCATGTCTTGGTTTAATTATTGGGCAGCAGATTGGAGATTGTGCTGCATCAAATAGAATAAATCAACAACTAATTTTTAAAATGTTTTAACTTGGAGGAATTAGGACTGTATAATTCAGTGATCTTTACACCAATATGTAGTATTTGATATCTTCTGCTATTTCAACCACAAAACTTTCCAGTGGTTAATTTTTAGGACTTAGGTTAAAATTTATCAAAACTACAGTGTCTTACTATATTTTGGAATCATTTCTAAGGCCACCTGTGAATGTCTGATATTATAGAGAAGACCCCAGAAAAAGCCTCTGTGAAGAAAAAAAAAAAGAAAAGAAAACTTACCACACATGTAGCCTCATCAAATTTGTTTCCCCAAATGTAGACATTTGAGAGGGTGGGGTTTATTTTCATTGACTGCGAAAGTGCAACAAGTCCTTCTCCCTCTATGTTGTTGCTGACTACTGACAGCCTATGAAAAACAAGTAGTAGTAATCCTGGAAACCAATACATATATCCACAAAGAGTATGCATAAATAGATACTTAAAAGTAGTGCTAATTAAAATCTAAGAAACTTCATTTCCTAAGTGGATGTTTCATGTATGTAGAAAAGCTACATACCAGAAACCCAGTCTGTTTTAGATCATTCAGTAAACATTTGGGTGGATTACAAATACACCTTTCAGGATAAAGTCATCTGTAGTATTTTCTTTGATTATTTTTTATCTTGGTCATATTGAATGATTATAATTTTTCTATAGAATTCAGGATACTGTAGGAGGTAAGAATTTTCTCATTCTTAAGCAGTCATGACTAGAATCAATCTAATTTTAAATAGACATTACTTTTGAAAAAGAAATTGAAATGTTTAATGTCTGTTTAGAAACTTTTCATATTTCATCATGGATCTTGAGTTTTAAGAGGGTTGAGGTTACTATTTTAAATGTTTAAGTTTTTCTCATTGATTAAATATAAAACCATACTAACGCTTTAAGACTCCTGTTGTATGAAGCAAGAGTTTCACTGAGATACTTTGCTCCTGCATTTTCTATTCTGTTAAAAGAAAGATCTAGTACTTCCAGGGTAGTATTGATTTTCAGTACATCAGCCAAATACACCATTCCATCACAAGTTATTTTATTGCTGGGAAGGGAAAAATACATGGTTACATTTGAAATATGAAGTATTCTTTTATTCATAAAGATTAACATGCTTCAAAACTTGTGTAGAACATTACTTTCTAGTTTAGTAAAGATTTTTCTTAAAGATTTATTTATTTATTCATGATAGACATAGAAAGAGGCAGAGACACAGGCAGAGGGAGAAGCAGGCTCCATGCAGGGAGCCCTACATGGGACTCGATCCCAGGACTCCGGATTGCGCCCTGGGCCAAAGACAGGCACCAAACCTCTGAGCCACCCAGGGATCCCTTCTAATTTAGTAAAGATTTTAATCACTCAGTTTCCAAAAAAGTTAACGAAAATTTGCTATAAAAGGTTGCTTCCATTCTGGTTTACTCCTGATTAAACTGCTCATTCACATTGTTAGGAGATAGAATATCAGTTGAAACTAAATACTAAAGCTTATTAGGACAAAAAGTTGACAACGGTGTTTGTATTTTTTGGTCTTTGAAATTAGTGTCTAACAGTGTGTCATATGTACTATGAACATTTACATAAATTATTCCCAGGACTTCTGGATTAATGTATTAATCATCACTTACCAGCTGACATCAAGGTAGCGTAGGCTTCCATTTAGATACAGTGCATCACATAACTGTTTTATACCACAGTTTTTTATATTATGCTTACACATGTGTAGTTCAACAAGGCAGTGATTTTCTTTCAACATGTGGCCTAGATGAACTGTGGACTCTTCCTAAAAATAGGTAAAATCTTTTTCTAAAATACATTTTGAAGCTGTACGTGTTTATTCCATACACATGCTAAGTTATTTAAATTAGCTTTTAAAAGTATCAATTAAGACTATTAGTCTATAGTTTGTTTTGGTTTGGCCTTTTTTTTTTTTTTTTTTTTGGCTTGGCTTTTAAGAAAAATCAATTTTGCCACAAATGATACTTTAGCATTTTAAAAACCACTGTATTTGCAAAGTACAGTGACCTAAGTGATGTAAAAGAGGCTGGTTTTAAAAAGTCTTAATTCTGGGCGTGATCCTGGAGACTTGGGATCGAGTCCCACATCAGGCTCCCTGCATGGAGCCTGCTTCTCCCTCTGCTTGTGTCTCTGCCTCTCTCTGTCTCTCATGAATAAATAAATGGAATCTTTTAAAAAAATTTTCAAAAGTGTCATAATTCTAAACAATAAAAGTTGGTCCCATGATGTATTGCACGTTAAGTTCCCTTATTGCTGTCTTCGCAAGAATTTCTAAATGTTGGGCAGTCCCGGTGGCGCAGTGGTTTAGCGCCGCCTGCCGCCCAGGGTGTGATCCTGGAGACGGGGGATCGAGTCCCACGTTGGTCTCCCACATGGAGCCTGCTTCTCCCTCTGCCTGTGTCTCTGCCTCTCTGTCTCTCTCTCTGTGTCTTTCATGAATAAATAAAAATCTTAAAAAAAAAAAGAATTTCTAAATGTTTCTTAAACCCTCATATGTTGCTGAACTTCTCGATCTCTACTCTTTACAGACAAAATACAAAGATGTTTCTCAGTGTTGATTCTATTTTTAAAATATACTCATTAGTCCTGTACTATCCAGTTCCTCTCTTTTATAATCATCCCAAATTTCTAAATGTGTTGTACTGTTCTAGTCACTGGAAGACTTATTTTTAATTCCAAAATCTGTTTCCAGGCAAAAAGTATATAACCTCAATGAGGATTTGAATACTAAGCACTTTTAAGTTGTTAACAAAGTCAAAGTAGGTCTTAAAACTAATGGGTCAGTATTTTATGGTTAAGGAGAAGCCCTCCTGACTGCTGCATTTTTTTTTTTTTTTCTAAGTAAGCTCCATGCCTGGCATATGGAGCCCAATGCAGGGCTTGAACTCACGACCCTGAGGATCAAGACTCTGAGATCAAGACCTGAGCAGAGATCAAGAGTTGGAAGCTTAACCAACTGAGCCACCCAGGTGCCCCGAGACTGCTATATATATAATAAAAGTCACTGAAAATTCTGATCACAAACACAGATAACTATGTATGCTCATATTATTGTCTTCTACATAATAACTCAGAAGAACTACAAAAGTTAAATGAAACCACACAGTAGCAGATAGTACATGAGTTTTGTAATGAAAAGTATATGAGTTACATAATTAAACTATCCAAATACTAGCTTTATACTAGCTGTTTGACTTTGGGCAAATTATTTCATCTAGTTTAGTCTCCATTTCCTTTTCTATAAGTTAGATAAAATTATACTTCCCCTCATAGAATTAACAAAAAAGTACCTGGCACAAAATAACTGTTCTATAGAACACTGCATTTTTTAATTCAGTATTCCATAATCCTATATCTGATTTAAATTATTGCTGACATTGGAAAAAGTATACCCAAAGGGAAGCTATAGTTTGGGATCTTAACAAATGAAAATTGACCACTGGGGGGGGGGGCAGTATTGCTCTGCATGATGCCTGGAACAGAAAACAGGATATATATTTGTGTTTTATGCTTTGATTGCAACTTTTTTTTTAAGGTCAAGAAGTTTGGTTGTAGGACCACCCTTGTTAAGGAAAGGAACTAGAATCAGAAATAGTAAAGGGTTTTTAGATCCATTTGCGAAGTTTGACAATTTGCCTAGTATGGCACCTGGCATTCATATTTTTCCATGCTCCTTCAAATAGTGAAATGTAATTCCTTAAATAGGTTTGCAGGCTTATGTTTGGGAATGGCAAAGCGTGAAGCACCACACAAGAAGTCTCCACAGCCACTGAAGAGACTAGTACTCCCAGGGATAGGATGGAGGGTGGCTGCCTTGTAGAGGAGTAGGAAGCATGCTAGAGTTTAGCTGACTCCTAGAAGCACCAGGCTGAGACCTGAGAAAGGCCTTGGGCTTCTCATAACTATTCTCAGATTTGGGAATGACACCACTTGACATGCTTTAAAAAAAAAAAAAAGGAATCGTGCTTCCAATGTGATTTCATATAGTTTAACATACTTCCTTGAGACTTTAATCCAGAAAATTTTGATTTAGTCTTCGAATCTGATGTCCTTAATCTGAGAACCTTCTCTGCAACATCTCCTAAAAATCATGTTAAGAAACAAAGCAGCCCTGAAAGCAGGTACCATGTTTTTAGTACTCTTGTGTCCAGCGTGCAGCTTAGCTATAGGATCAAGTCTAGACTTTGCAGGTTGCTCTTCGCATACAGTTTTTGTTTTTAAGTTTTTAAGATTTATTTATTCATGAGAGACACAGAGACATAGGCAGAGGGAGAAATAGGCTTCCCCACGGGGAGCCTGATGTGGGACTCGATCCTGGGACCCCAGGATCACGCCCTGAGCTGGAGGCAGACTCAACCACCGAGCCACCAGACATCCCTACTCAGGATTTCAAAAGCGGTTTAGTAATATCAATATAACAACAAAACCATTCACACTGAGTTCTTACACTCCAGTCTTTGTGTCTTGATTACTTTGCTGCTTTACAGGTTTACTCACTGTTAATCTGAGTTCACAAGGGGAAAAAAGACCTGGTTTACTGCTTAAATACGTAACATCTAAAATCATAATTTAACTCCGTTTTTCTTCAAAATAAGTTTTTCTTCGTAAACGCAGTAAATTCTAAAAATATGAACCTTGACAGAACCTTCAATTTATTCACATGTAGTAATATTAAGCTCTCATCACTTTAAATACATACCTGTTCACCATACAGTATAGGTCGGTTTAGGTTTATTCCCTTAATTGTTTGGTTTTGAGTTAGGACTGTAGCAAATGCTATCACACTTTGCATTCCCTAGAAACAGAAAATTCATTAAGGAAATTGATGAAGTATATAACCTCCCTATTTCAAAATCAGTAATTTAGCTTTGAAGAAATAAACTCTTTTAAATTATAAACCCTGAATTTGGTCAAACTAGCAATGAATTGTTACTATGTTATGTTCTCTTCCCCTTCCCTAAAATCTGTAAGACAGGAGAGGAGCGCTTAAAGTTTCAGGATCCATTTCCTATGATGTTCACTTCTGGGTTTGCTCCTAAGCCCTCAGGGTTCTGTGGGCTGCAGACCTCAGATGCCCAGACACACGCAGAGCCCAGCTAGGGCTCTACACCACTCACACACACCCTCGTGCAAGTATTCTATATGCATACTCGTACTTCGGGTGTGTGTGGTGGGAAAGGTTACTAATCACCTTTTTCACGGCTTCCACACGGTTCCCTCTTGACCACCTGGGAAGGGCCTCATTCCCCCATTTCTATGGTGGACCCCACCACACACACCCAGGTGTTGTGCCAGAAAACCTGGGCCTCCTCACCACCCGTCTATTCACCCTCACATGCAATTAATCAGTTAAGTCTTAGAGATCGTCTCCATAAGAGGTCTCAGGTTAGCCGTCTGCCCCCACCCCAGCCCCGTACTCAGGACGCCTATAGTAACTTCCTAAGTGGTAAGTGAGCTTCCTCTTTCCACCCTCTAGTGCCCCAGAAGCCAGAGTGATCTTTTTGAAGGACCATTAGATCATGTAAGCCCTCAAAGCCTTATGATACGTATTTATAATATGACCCCCTCTTCCCCCGGCCTTGACCCACAGCCCATACAATGTTGCTGGATCTGGCCTCTGCAGACCTCTCACCTTCACTTTGAGATACTCTTAACTCCCTTGGTCTAGCCATTCTGGCTTTTCAGTTCTTAAAACCTGCCAGGCTTGACATTTCATTATTCATATACGTCTCATGATTTTTGCTGTATTTATCAGTTTTACTATTTACTTAATAGTTTTCTGTTAAATCACTCACTTTTTCCAATTTTAAAGCTCTATCACTACCAGAAATGGAAAACTGTAATTCCTCAAAATAGAAAGCATCTGTAAAATACAGATAAAATACAATAGTAGTAAAATTACCTCAATCCATAATAGCAATGCGACCCATACCACGCTATTTTAGAGTCTGTGTGTGCTGGACCCCTGCCTGGAATGTTGTGCCATGGACCCTCTTCCAAGGCAGTTTTTTCTCATCCTTCATGACTCGTAACTATTACGTCTTCAAATATTAGGCAACTGTCCTATCAGGCATATTACCTCCTTCCAAATGGAGTACTTGGCCATCTTTGTAGCACTTTTCTCTTTATCGATAGAATAAATTAGAACTAGAATATAGGTTTTCTAATGAAGTAGCAGTTGTTTAATTAAACAGACTTTAAAAATCCCATTTAGGTTAAGAGGGGTTATAGATAGAGGCTTAGGAACAATTTTATTCTAGGCATTCCTCTATAGTATTATTTAATACAACCTGATTTTATTAATAGCACCATTATGTCTAATAGTAAAAAAAATTTTTGGTGATATTTAGGGACAAGTTTATTCATTCATAAGACTGTTATTTAGCTGGTCTCTGTAATGGTTCCCTATCCTGGTTTCCAAGAATGATGCAGTACCTGGGTGATTTTTCTCATAAGTATTTTACTCACCAGATCACAGTCACCCAGATCTAATTTTTCTAAAGATGAATTAATTTGCAGCATTGCAGCAAAAAACATTCCACCTTTATTTTCAATCTTGTTTCCAGTCATTCTGAGGTATTTCAGAGTTGTATTCTTCTGAAAAGGAAAAGAATCAAAACTTCATTAAATTCTTTTTCCACAGAATTGTCTTTTGATTACATAAGTTAGGAGACTATTACTATTTGCAAACTCATCAATTTTTCATGAAGATAGAATAGGCTGTACTCCTTAAAGGTAAATATTGTTTCCCAATAAGAGATGAAAAAAATCCAGCTTATTTTTGTAGTGTCAGGATTCCCAGGAAACCGATGCTGAAACAATGCCTAGTAAATGATGCAGATTTTAATTAATTTTCCTTTCACTGAGAAATCTATACATTTGTTTTCTAAAAAAATTACACCGCTTTTTAAAATTGTGAAATTCATATAACCCACAATTAACCATTTTAAAGTGTACAATTCACTGGTTTTTAATAAAGTCACAATGTTATACAGCCATCACCTAGCTAGTTCCAAAATACTTTCATCACCCCCTCACCCCCCACAAAAGAAGACCCTGAACCATTAAGCAATCACTCCATATTCTCCCTGTATTACTTTTTTAAAAAAGATTTTATTTATTTATTCATGAGAGACACACAGAGAGAGAGGCAGAGACACAGGCAGAGGGAGGAGCAGGCTCCATGCAGGAAGTCCGACGTGGGACTTGACCCTGGGACTCCAGGATCACACCCTGGGCAGAAGGCAGGCCCTTAAACCTCTGAGCCACCCAGGCTGCCCTCCCTGTATTACTTTTAAAGGAATGTAATTTCTCAGACACTTGCAAAGTTTAACTCCTCATTCCACTCCTTTCATTATTCTTTCACAAAGAAAGACGTTTTCTAATATTCACGCGGAAGTCTGCAAATACTGACAGGACATTATTATAGACAAAAAGTGGAAACCCAAACATCCTTAACTGATACATGAATAGGATATATCCAAACAAGGGAATATTATTCAGCAGTAAAGAAGGAATGAAGTTTGTTACAATACGGATGAACCTTGAAAGTATTAAGCCAGTCACAGAAGACTACATATTGTAAGAGTCCATTTATGTGAAATGTCCAGAATAGGCAATCTATAGATGGAATATAGATTAGTGACTGCCAGGGGCTGGGGAGTGAAAGAAGCATGGAGAAGTGAAAGAAGTATTGCTAATGGGTGCAGAGCCGCTTTTTTGGGATTAAAAATGTTCTAAAAACAGTGATGGTCACACAATTCTGAATATACAAAAACCTACTGAACACCTTCAAATTTTCATGGAAAATTTTTATGTGAATTATCTTAATAAAGCTATTTTTTAAAGAAGTTCAAAAGTGCTCATGTAAGGTTACATTTTAATAAATTGAAGTGTAATGAAAATACACATTTGCACAATGAGTTCATGATAACATTTGACCCTGTTAATTACAAGCTATCAGAAGTTAAAATTCCCAAAGAAAATATTAGTTTGAGGTCTATAAATGCTTACATGTAGTGCTTTAGCAATCAGTTCTCCACCTTCGGGCCCAATATCATTAAACATAAGATTTAAGTAAATGAGTTTATGTTGTTTCTGTAATAAGAGAAAAGAAGCTATTACACAGGTAATTATGAGGAAAAAAATATCAGTATAGGAGCTGCTTAATTTAAGTAAAAGTATTTACCTCCAAAGAAAATCTTTGTAACATAGAAAATCTGAAAGTCCAACAAAACAAACTACCATTGAGGGGTGGGGGGTGGGGAGGGTGTAAATGACCATTCTCATTTAAACATGACTGCAAAATAAATGAAAGAAAAAGATTATTCTATTTTGATTGGTGATTCAAAGTACGAATGTCCTTTATATATTTAACTGTTCAGGTTTGCAAAAGAGGACTCAGGAGCTCTAGGTACCAACAATCTACTGATAACACACACACAAGTGGGTTTTCAGTGTTTTTGTTTGTTTTTTTTTTAAGATTTTATTTATTTGACAGGACTTAAGCAGGGGAAGCTGCAGGCAGAGGTAGAGAGAGGAGCAGGCTCGCCGCTGAGCAGGAAGCATGATAGGGGCTCCATCCCAGGACCGTGGGACCATGACTCGAACCAAAGGCAGACACTGAACCGACTGAGCCCCCAGTGCCCCTTTTCAGTATTTCAAGTGTTATAAATACAGTGCAAGTCAGGACCCTGGACATTTTGCAAAACTAGCATTTTTGTGTGTGTGCCCCTAGTCTAGGGGGTTTCACTGTAAACAAAACTAAGAACATTTTGATGATTTTTGCAGCATTTTGTACTTGCTGAGAATAAATTAGTTCATATTCTTTTTTAAATCTTCACTCTACTTCTGCTCTGCGCCATCTCATGAATATGCAAGATCACGTTAAAGCTCATTGGAAGCACGTTTAGCAGTTGGGACAAGTAGGTAGGAACTTAAAGAGCTAACTAACTTAAGAGGTATCAAAGAAATGATACAGGCTGCTTTAAACATTTTAACTGAAAATAAAGACATATACCCCTATTTTCCAATCTTCTGATGTTGAAACAAAGCCTTAAAGTACACCTACTCTGATTGGTGGAGCAGGCTGGTTTTTTTTTTTTTGTTTTTTTTTTTTTTTTTTTTTTTTTGGTTTTTGTTTTTGTGACCTCACTTTCTTTCTTAAATAAAATGCAACCTTAATGCAGCATTTCAGCATGGACATCTCCAAAGTGAAGTCTGCAATAAAAGGTTAACTTAGCAGGCTTGGGGTGCTCAAACCCTGCACCTTCCAAAGAAAGGACTGGTTCTTCACTGACTTCTGGAAGAAAACAAAGAGAACTAAGAACATTTTGTAGTAAAATACCTGGAGCAGTCTTGCAGCATAGTCTGCACCAATGTCACTTATGAGGTTATATCTAACATCCAAACCTGAAGAACACAGATGAATAGAGACGGATATTCCATATACTGAATAATTAAAATCAGGAAAATGAAAGCAAGAGGTAATGATTGTTAGGGAGACATATACCATTAATATATAGATTCTTCTTTAAAATTCTGGAAAGAATCCAAAAATCTTCACATGTTACTCTTTCTACTGGCATTAAGCAACTGTTACCAGCAATGTTTAATGTGAGTCCTTCCAATCTGTTAAAGTACAAAAAAGAAACCCAATAAAGAAATGAGTATTTTTTTCTTCCCCCGTAAACAGTAACATCATGAATAGCATTTACTGAAACCAGGTATGTATCACAATACAGATTTATACCAAGTAACTTAAGACTACTGAATATTCTGCAGATTTTGTAAATACTTTTACACTATATAATTTTTTCTCACAAAAAAAAAAAAAGGTATCTCTACTTGATAATGACATCAAAGACTTCAATGATTTTCATAAGTAAATCCAGCTCACAGGATTTCAGGACAAATCTGAAGGAGAGCGCTGGTCTAGTGCTCTTCCCCGTACTCCACTACCCTCAAGGCCAACTAACCGCGTCCATCATCTACTTCCCCAAATCAAAGGGTATGTGTGTCAATATTAATAAGCATTTGCAAATCATCTTAAACAAATCACTCAGTATTCCAAGGTTTTCACACAGATCCAATGTCAGTGGATATTATGTAATCAAGTATTTGTCTTCCTTACCCCTTTTCAATTTCTTTATCCACTTCTTGGAGCTTATGCAATATAAAATAGTTAATTTTCTGGGACTTTTCCACACATAGATTATAATAATTCTCCTGGAGATGGCCAATAATTTCTGGAGATTTTGAAAGATAAGTACATTGCTCTTCATCACTTAGAAATTATACCAGGACCTTTCCTGTCCCCCTCCCCCCCAATTGCATTTCTTTCAAAGATATGAATGTGTGTGTGTATAGAGTCAGGGGTGAGGAAGAAAAGGAGATAGAATTAAGAGTAGAGAAAGGAAGATGGAATTGGGAATAAAAATGCTGTCTGGAGAAGCACGCACTGAGGGTGGGCAGACACTAACTTGCAAGTGGCACAAGGGAAAAACTGGTCCTGGTAGCTGAGGAAAGGGATATTCAAAGAAATTATTTTGTTCAAAACCATACAGCTAATAAGGGCAGAGTATAAAAACGGACTCCAAAGCCTCTTTTTGCCACCTTGGGTTAGGGTGACTCACGGGTTTTGTTTATTGTTTTTCTTTTTTCCATGACTTCAAATAAAGACATTTTTATCAGAGAGTCTAAACTCTAAAAGGATCCGAAAAATCACCAAGTCCCAGAAGCTTCTTAGATGCCCTCTACACCATCCTTGAATATAGCTCTGGCGGTTCCTCCTAACACTGAGTTGAAGCCTGGCTCATAGAAGCTCTTTGCCCTCCCTGCCTTTCCATTTCCTCTTTGTAAAGCTTGATTTTTCTCTGTTCAGTCCTTAATAAAGACAACACAAACAAAGCAGGAGCTGAAATCTCCTTCCTCTGTTATGCCTGCAGCTTTCCTTAATGGCCTTACTGTTTTTGGTATTAATTTAAAAGGATCTTTTGCATTCTGGGGTGGAGTCTATGTTAGCATCACATACCACTATCTTTGTTTTTTGTCCTATCTTTTGTATAGGTCTCTTAAAACAAATGAAAATGAAAACAAAAACAAAAAACAAAAAAACAAAACAAAATCTGCTCAGAGATCTCACTACTCAACCAGCCTGGTGTCTTCAGGAGCCAACCTCTGAGTCTCTGCATCTCAAGAGATATCCTTGGCTGAGTAGATTTCTGCACTACATGAACTCAAGAGTTTGCTAAACAAATTTGCAAAACAAGATTAAAAAAAAAAGATTTTATTTACTCATGAGAGACACAGAGAGGCTGAGACATTGGCAGAGAGAGAAGCAGGCTCCATGCAGGGAGCCGGATGTGGGACTTGATCCTGGGACTCCCGTGGAATGACCCGAGCCAAAGGCAGACGCTCAAGCCCTGAGCCACCCAGGCGTCCACAAAACAGGATTTAAAATGAGGAACACTGACAGAAAAAACTAAACTAAACTAAAATAAAATAAGGAACATTAAAAAATGAAAGCAGTAAACTTTTCTTAATAGTTTTTAAAAATAACCTTTAAGAAATTAACCCACTTATTCCAGACAACTTGGAAATTTCAAATTCAAAAGCAGCTAAGTATCAGCAATCCCCTTGCTAAAGAACCATTACAACGGAGGAGGCTCACGTGGAATTCAACCTATAAAATGCTACTTCAATAGCAAACAGATCTCGAAGGAATTTACTTGTTGGCGCTGGGATCCCACTGGGCTTCCTTCTTCCCTTTCTGGCTCCTACCTTCCTCGGTATTAAAAAGAGAAGAGGGGCAGCCGGGGTGGCTCAGTGGTTCAGCGCTGCCTTGGGCCCAGGGCGTGACCCCGGGGTCCTGGGATCGAGTCCCGCGTCAGGCTCCCTGCATGGGGCCTGCTTCTCCCTCGTCTGTGTCTCTGCTTCTCTCTCTGTGTCTCTCATGAATAAATAAGTAAAATCTTAAAAAAAAAAAAAAATGAAAAAGGAGAAGACTGCCCTGAGAATCCCTGAGGTTCAGTGCCCGCCCTCAGCGGGCCGCACCATACCCGAGGCCTGCGGAAGAAATGTGTCAGACTTGAACTCCTTGCTTCTCTGAGCGAAGGAATCTTCCACTACAACCTGAATAGGGCTAAAGAAAGTCGCGAGAAGATTCTTATTACCTGACCACGGGCTTAAAGTATTTAAAAGTTTCTGGGGATCCCTGGGTGGCGCAGCGGTTTGGCGCCTGCCTTTGGCCCAGGGCGCGATCCTGGAGACCCGGGATCGAATCCCACGTCGGGCTCCGGGTGCATGGAGCCTGCTTCTCCCTCTGCCTGTGTCTCTGCCTCTCTCTCTCTCTCTCTCTGTGTGTGACTATCATAAATAAATAAAAATTTTAAAAAAAAAAAAAAAAAATAAAAGTTTCTGCCCTATTTTCCCTGCTGTGCTCCCTTGCTTTAAAATTCACCTGTTGCAACGTCAGGATTCTAGGGCACTAGTAGCTTATTGCGGGTGTTCCTATTAGGGGAGCAGTAACAAGTCCGGCCTCAACCTGCCAAGAAAGCTAAAACCAGGACTAACCAGTTGCACAAGAAAATAGCAAGAGTCTGACTCAGACGTCCCTCTTCGTCCGTGCCAGGCTCGTATTCCAAGTACCTTTCACCTGGTAGCACGTTTTACATTTTCTAAAGAAAGGGCTCATTTTGCAGGTGGCCGCGCACGCCCTCCTGCGCTGGAGCAGCCAAGGCCCAGGAAGCCCAGGGCTGGGACGGGGCAGCTGGGTGGGGCGGCCGCGGGACCTCAACAAGCGAGTGTAACCTTCCCCGGCTTCAATTTCCTCGTATGCTCAGGCCGGAGCACGACGCCCATCTCAAGTTTTTTTTTAATTAATTAATTAGCTTTGAGTGAAGATCTTAGTCCCGGGGGGGGGGGGCAGGCCTGGGGCGGGGGGGTCGCAGGGCCACGGGGGGGGGACGGGCTGCGGAGCCCAGGGGCCAGGGTCGGGGCGCGGAGCCCAGGGGCCAGGGCAGCTCCGGAGGCCGGCAGGGCTGCTCGCGGCTGCAGCCCCAGGCACGCGCTTCCCGCCCAGCACCCAGCCCCGACGGCGGCCGCCCGCAGGGCCCCGGGTCCCCGGCTCCGCGGAGGGTGCTGCGGCGCCCCTGGCGCTCCCGAGGCCCGCGGCCGCCCGGGGGCGCCCTATTCCTTACCACTACCGCCAGCCAGGGCCCAGGACGGGGCCGGGGTCACGGCGGGGGCGGGGGGCGGAGGCGGGGGCCCCGCCGGGGCGGCCTCGCTGCCGGCGTCCCACATCCTCGGTCCCGGTTCCCGCTCCGCGCCGACGCGTTGTCATGGCGACCGCGCGCATGCGCATGCGCCTGCGCCCCAGGCCGCCCGCCCGCTGGGGCTGCGACCACGCGGCTCCCGAGCGCCCCCTGCAGCCCGCGGCCCGCGGTGGCGGTCGGGCCCCGAGGCCTGGGTGGACGCGGGCGGCCGGCTGCGGGGACTCCTCGCTCTCGCCGACCGCCTGCAGGTGCCCCAGGCCGGGACGATGACTGCAGGGGACGGCGGCCCGGGCGTGATCCTGGGGACCGGGGGTCGAGCCCCGCGTCGGGCTCCCTGCATGGAGCCTGCTGCTCTGCCTCTCTCCTTCTGTGTCTCATGAATGAATAAATAAAATATTAAAAAAAAAACCAGAAAATATATTCCTGAGGGTTGGGGGGCACGGCGGGGGCCCCGGGGCCGGGGCTACAAAGACGATTATGACACAGCGTCCTCCCCAAAGTGTGCAGGTCCCTGCGGGGCCCAGCGGGCAGCGCCGGCTCGGAGGGGGCCCGGGGCTAAGGGAGCCTCGCGGAGGGCGGCGCGTCAGGGAGGCCTTCCTGGAGGAGGAGGCTCCCGGACCGGCCCCAGCGATCTCCCTCCTCCCCCGCACCCCAGGGCCGCACAGCGGGGCGCAGCCGGGACGCGCAGGTACTTGGATGTCCAGCCCCGAGGTGGGCGCAGGTGGGGCCCGGTGCGTCCCGAGGAGCACAGCTGGCAGGTGTGGGAGCCCCCCCCCCCCCGAGCCGCCGGTGCACATGGAAGGGGGCGGCGGGCTGAGGCCGCTGCACCTGCGCCCCCAGAGAGGCCCAGCGAGGCTGGACTTGGGGACCAGCCCAGCCGTCCTTACAGGGCCGCTGCTCAGGAGGGAGGAGGGAAGGAAGGGGCTTGGGTTCGGGGCAGCCCGGCCACGAGGAAGGCGTTGAGAGAAGCAGAAGGGAAGGTCCGCAAGGGAAGCCCGGAGGCTTCTGCCCCCAGTCAGAGGTGGAGACCCCAAGGGCCCGGACCTCTGTCCTTGGCACCCCGCTGCCCAGGGGCCGCGCCCCCGAGCCAGGGGTCGCTTGACACCCTGCGTAGCCTTTCAAGCCTCACCTGAATCATTTCAGGCTGAACATGACTAGAAAATACTGTTTTCATTTACCCCATGTGCTACCCACAAAGCGGAGGGTAGCTTGGAACACTAAAGCATGAGCGGGGGCACCCCCCCCAGCACCCAGCGCCCCAAGCACCCCCAGGGTATTTGGAGTTGAGTAGAGGAAAGTCAAGAAGGGCTCAGATTTATTCGTTGCTGTCCTAGGGGCAAGGAGCGGTACTCTAAGCGAGCAAGAGGCACCAAGCACTTTTGTTCCAGAAGGTGACCAACAAACAGGGCCACCTGCTTTCAACCCGTCGCACAGCCCTTAGAGCACTGTTCTCCTGCAGCGGAGCAGTGTTGGCACAGAACTACCCCCTCTGTGTCCAAATGCAGACCAAATAGGATGGTCAAAAAATAAAAATAAAAAGAAATGCTGACCCCCCCGTACAACTCATTTCCATCAGTACATTTTTCATTAACCCAATGATTTCCAGGTGGAGGAGAGATGTAATTTAAAAAAAAAAATTTTGTTTTTTAAATTCTCCCCTTGAGAATCACTGGCTGGGGGTAGGTAGGGAGGTTGGGGAAACCGGTTGCTGAGCTGGCTTCCAGGAAACTTCAGTGGATTCACTGGGGGCTTATGTGTCAAGAACCCAGAGTGGAGGTCTAACTGGACTCTCAGCCGTCCTGAAGTCAGAACCGAAGGGAATACATGAGGGTGTATGATCCCCATTCTTCTTCTTTTTTTAATATTTTATTTATTTATTCATGATAAACACACACACACACATGCACACACAGGCAGAGGAAGAAGCAGGCTCCATGCAGGGAGCCTGATGCAAGACTCGATTCCAGGTCTCCAGCATCACGCCCTGGGCCGAAGGCAGGCCCTAAACCACAGAGCCACCCACCCGGGCTGCCCAGTAGTTGTATCTTTATAGAAGTAACTTAATAGACAGGTCTTGGACTATGGTTTTATAGAAGATCCAGAAATATTTTTTAAATGTTTCTTTTATTGTAACTATTTAAAAAGCCAACAGCATGAGGTTTCATTATAATCTAAGGAAGTCCTGTCTTGAGGAAACACAATAGGGTCTAGGTAAGTGCTTTCCCGCTAACATGGAGCTAGAACCTAAAAGAATCTGGGAGAAGCCGTGTTTAACAGGCCCCTTGGCTATTTTCCCCAGCTAAGCCGCTGGCAGGTGCCAGGCCCAGCAGAGCCCTGGCTGGATTCCTGCTGGGTGTCTCCTGGCTTCTGGCGGAGAAAGTCGTGTCATGGAGAAGCTGGGCGGGGACGGATAGAGGGGACGGATAGAGGGGGACCCAGTGGTCGAGAAGCTTAGTCCTTCTGGTCTGAGGAACCGAGAAAGTCCACCAGCGGTCAGCGCCTCACCGCGTGCTCATCCCGCAGCAGTTTGCAAAACCACATTCTAGAAGGGGGGAAAGGAGAGCTTTGCCTGCGAATGACTAGATCTATAGTTTGGGGGTGCACGTGGAGGAATGAGGGCAGAAACGTTTCTGAAGTGGGGTAAAATGCCATTTTGAGTCTATTGAAAGAAGACAAGTCCTGGGAAGCTCGTTGAGATGCGTAGTTTGGGGACAACAGCCCAAGCTCAGGGGTCGGGCCGAGCCCCTCTCCAGGGTCACTGGCCTGGGTGCTCGGGGACAGAGGCTCGGGGCGGTGCTGCGGCTTCCCGGCCCGCGGCTCTGAGCACAGTGCACCAAGGGTGCCCTGAGGCCCTGCACCCCAAGTGGGCGCCCTGAGGCCCTGCACCCGGAGTGGGCCCTGAGGCCTCTGCGGACCCCTAGTGGGCGCCCTGAGGCCCTGCACCCCGAGTGGGCACCCTGAGGCGCTGCACCCAGAGTGGGCGCCCTGAGACCTCTGCGGACCCCGAGTGGGCGCCCTGAGGCCTCTGCAGACCCCGAGTGGGCGCCCTGAGGCCTCTGCACCCCGAGTGGGCACAGACCCTCCAGTGGGAGGGCTCAGTCCCCCAGGGCTGCTGCCACCTGGGGTGCCAGTCACCAGGCCCTACAAGTCAGGGGCTCCCGCAGCGGCCTCCTGAGGTTCAGTCATTTGCCTTAACGGTTTCCAGAACTCAGAACTGTGTTCTAAAACCTACGAGTCAGGAACCCTCAAGTGGAAGAGCCGCCTGTGGGGAGAGGGCGCAGGCCTCCTTGATGTGCTCAAGGCCCCAAAGCCCTCCCAGCCCCGCCGTCTGGGGGATTTCTAGAGGTTCCCTTCCGAGGCCACGCTGGCCTAAATCACTGGCCACTGGGGATTAACTCAACCTCCAGCCCCGAACGTTCCACCCGCCTCAACCCGCGGATCTCCCTCTGGCCCCGGCCCGGTCCGGGAGGCTCTCTGGGGCTTCAGGAGAGTGACCCAGTTAAAAGGACTCAGGTGTGCTTGGTTGGGGCTTAGTAGGAAGAGCAAAAGGCCCTCTCCTCCAACCCCTCAGAAAATACCAAAGGATTTAGAAGCTCTTAGTATCAAGAACTTGGGGACAAAAGACCAAATATATATTTATTGCTGTCTCACAACATCACACCCAGAATCTGCCTTTATTATTGGTTGAACCGTTCAGACTTTCCCACACCCCTGCTAAAAACCAAAACTTGCTTGCATAAAAGTTTTCCACTCAGCCTCAGTATTACCTGAGAGGAGACTTAAGCCTCTTTCCTAGGATTTTAGTCTCCCAGACATTTTTATCAAAGCAAAGGGTGTTCCCATGACCGTTACATGGTTCTCCAGTGCTGGGTGTATGGAGTTTTTCGGCTTGTCTGTGTCAGAGGGAGACGATCAACCAGGTGGAGCTTTAGGTAAAATCTTGAAATTATTTTGACTAGAAGTGGTTATTTATGCTTATCGGGGAGTCATGCTAACCTCAGGACCCTAATCTTATCTATCCAGTTGGTGTCTAATCAGACTTGGAAACAAATGTCCACCAACACTTGATATAAATGTAAGAGGGATGATCATTTTCCTAAATGGTTTTCTCAGGCATCAAAAATCACACACAAAAAGGGTTAATTATTAAACTACCCAAACCCTGGCTCCTTGAAATGACACAACAGTCATTACACTTAGAAATTCTGCAGTAATATTGGGTTGTAACAGGTTAATCTGACCAGGTTGCGGTAGCAATCCTTTTTTTTTTTTTTTTTTTTGCAGTAGCAATCCTTATGAAAAAAATATGGCCGATAAGGAACCCATCTCCTCCGTTCTTATTTACTGAGGCTGAATAACTGGCCAGGCTGTTGCAAATCTGACTTTACAACCTCCTTTTATTAAGTCTGCTAATGGATATACAATATATATAGCTTTCAGAGGCCATCAAATTGGTTCCAGACACATGTGGGCTATATGATTCTGGCGAGATAACATATGTACACACACGTTCAGACATTCTAGTCAGGTCTCATCGTGGTACCAGATGAATGTTAGGAGAAATAATTCATTTTATGGGTCTGGAAGCCCAGATGCACTTGTGTTAACCCTAATCAGATGGCCAGTCCGCAGCAATCTTCCCCCAGCTGACCCTGCTGGAAGGCCACAGAAGAAAATCAAGCTTGAATGCTCGCACCCAAGACTGATTTTAATAAAAACCATTCTTGTAAACAAACGTTAATATCTTCAGTGAGGTTAACAGAAATTCTATGCTCCTGCCGCCACTTCCTACTATGTCCTGAGAAAAGACCATTTGGTTAGTTTCTGTATCTGTAAAGCAGAGGTCGTAATGGTGCCTGCTTCTTAGGGTTCTAGTGAGGATTACACACATTAATTGAAGTTAAGCTAAGAGGGTATAGTGTCCTGAGTGTTGTCTGTTTTCATTTCTACCGTGGCCTTGGTCTGTTCACTGTGGATGGTCTAGCAGTCTTCAGCATTGTCAGTAGTTTGATATTTAGGACACTGGAAATTTGACCCTACAGGACTGGACAGTATTAAATCAATCTAATGATCAAATGACAAATGTCGGAGACAGTTCATTCTAGATGTAATTTAATCAATGTTAAGTTTTTTTTTTAAGATTTTATTTATTTATTCATGAGAGAGACACACACACACAGAGGCAGAGACACGGGCAGAGGGAGAAGCAGGCTCCCTGCGGGGAGCCTGATGCGGGACTTGATCCGGGAACCCCCGGATCCCACCGCTGAGCCACTGAGGCGTCCCAGTCTTTTTCTTTCTTTAAATAACAGAGAGCAACCCCGTCCCAGAGCTCTGTTGGAGGCTAGGCATAGAGCAACGAGGATCTAAACCACATACTGTTGTGTTGCAAGGCGCAATAATATTAAGTGTGGGGCTGGAAGCACAGCCCTTCGTCTAGGGCCTGGGCCTCTGTGTGGGAGGAGAGGCCTAGTGCTGCAGCAGGAAAGCCCCATCCTAGAGAGCAAGCCAAAGACGCTAGGCTTAGGGATCTAGGACCACGAGAAGACAGGATGTCTCTCTGCTCTTTCAGCTGCTCTGCAGCTTCTCCTGGGCCACTGAGTCAGCCCCAGGCAACCGAGGAGAGCCAGATCTGCGTTTCGGTTCTTCCGTGCCCATCCACCACGCCATTCGTGCTCGGCTTTGGACTGTTTGGCTGGTTTCTCTTTGTCTCAGAAGTTCCTCTGCCTGTGCGTATTCTCTGCCTGCCAGTCCCCAAAGTTGAAAACGCCACCAGGCATGAAAGTACCCGCTGGGCTCTACTTAGGAAGGGAGAGTCCATCCCTAGAGTTTAATTCCACGGCTCTCAGGTGGCTTCAAGAAAAAATGCAATATTTTAAACTATTGGGTTTTTTTTTTTCCTGGTGTTCTCTCAGTGTTTATGGTTAAGAGCAATTCTTTGCAACCTTCTTTTTTTAATTTTTTTAATTTTTATTTTTTTCTTCTTTGCAACCGTCTATGTTCCACCTGGAAAGAGAATCAAGATAGGGATGTGAAAAAACTAAGACAATATTTTTCTTTTCATAGAAGTCAGTCTGTTAGGAGGCATCTATGCCTGAATTCATCTCCTGACACGAAACACAGAAACCTACATTTCTCTTTTTTTTTTTTAATTTTATTTAAATTCAATTCATTAACACATAATGTTTTATGGGTTTCAAAAACCGACATTTCATGCTGTGTTAGAATGTCAAGGCCTAGATCCAATCAACTGAACTTATGTTTTCTCTCTCTTAAGGATATGGAGTCTCGTGGCAAGTAAACGGGTTTTTTTTTTCTTTTCACAATATTTCAGATTTTGAATATATTTGACTTCATGTCAAAGGACATGACAAAATCAGGAGGACAGGCATTTAAAATTCATCGGAAAAATGATCCGCAACGGGCCTCCGATAGGACATTTTTCATTGATGCCTCCAGTCAGAGCTTGACTGCCGTTCCACGGGAGATCACAGACTTAGAAGAATTAGAAGAAGTGCATCTGGAAAACAACCAGATCGAGGAGATCCCGCAGGATATTCAGCACTTAAAGAACCTCCGGATTCTCTACCTGAACAAGAACAGGCTGGGCAAGCTCTGCCCAGAGCTGGGCAGGCTGGGCAGCCTGGAGGGCCTGGACCTGAGCCACAACCCGCTGCTGTCCTCGTCCCTTCCCGTCCTGGGCGGCCTGCGCAGGCTGCGGGAGCTGCGCCTCTACCACACGCACCTGGGGGAGATCCCCAACGTCCTCTGCAAACTCCTGCACCACCTCGAGCTGCTCGGCCTGACCGGCAACCACCTGAGGTCTCTGCCCAAGGAAATCGTGAACCAGACCCAACTGCGGGAGATCTACCTGGGGCACAACCAGTTTGAAGTCTTCCCGCCGGAGCTCTGTGTCCTCTGCAACCTGGAGATCATCGACCTGGATGAGAACCGGCTCACCGCCATCCCCGAGGAGATTGGCAACCTGGCGAGGCTGCAGAAGTTCTACGTGGCCGACAACGGCCTGGCCGGCCTGCCCGAGGCGCTGGGCCTCTGCGCCGGGCTGGCCGTGCTGGATCTGTCCCGCAACCGGCTGCGCTCCCTGCCGCGCGGCCTGGCCCAGCTCGCCGCGCTGACCGAGGTGGGGCTGAGCGGCAACCACCTGGAGAGGCTGCCGCGCCTCGTGTGCAGGTGGAGCTCCGTGCACCTGCTGTACCTGCGCGACACGGGCCTGCGGGCGCTGCGGCGCTCCTTCCGGCGGCTGGTCCACCTGCGCCTCCTGGACCTCAGCCAGAACCACCTGGAGCGCGGCCCCGCCCAGCTCTGCGCGCTCAGGCACCTGCAGGTGCTGGCGCTGGACGACAATAGAATACGGCAGGTGCGATGCTGGCTGCATGGGGGGGGGGGCACCGTCCTCGTTGCCACGTGGGGAGCTGGGGTGCAGGGGGGCTCACCCACCTGGCGGGGCACAGACACAGCCCCTTCCATCCCGGAGCTGCTGCGCCCCGGAGTCTGCATTCGGAACCATTCTGCGCCCCTCAACCGGGATTCCTCCTTAGGAGGCAGATTTTTTTCTTTCTTTTTCTTTTCTTTTCTTTCTTTCTTTCTTTCTTTCTTTCTTTCTTTCTTTCTTTCTTTCTTTCTTTCTTTCTTTCTTTCTTTCTTTCTTTCTTTCCTTTTCCTTCCTTTCTTTCTTCTTTCTTTCTTTTTTTCTTCTTTCTTTTTCTCTTTCTTTCTTTCTTTCCTTCTTTCTCTCTTTCTTTCTTTCTTTCTTCTTTCTTTCTTTCTTTCTTTCTTTCTTTCTTTCTTTCTTTCTTTCCTCTTTCTTTCTTTTCCTTCCTTTCTTTTCTTTCTTTTTTTCTCTTTCTTCTTTCTTCTTTTTTCTTCTTTCTTTTTCTCTTTCTTTCTTTCCTTCTCTTTCTTTCTTTCTTTCTTTCTTTCTTTCTTTCTTTCTTTCTTTCTTTCTTTTTCTTTTTCTTTTTCTTTTTCTTTTTCTTTCTCCTGACACCCACAGCCTCAAGGCCTTAATGTTCCACTCACGGTGAACTGCAAAAACAGCCTCGTCCCTAGAGAAGCCCCTTCGCAGGTGGTGCAGGGCGGCCCTGTTCAAAAATGTCCATCATAGGGACATTGACAGGGAGCCTGGGAGACAGTCTCAAGGTCAGCGGAGCAGTGGGCAAAAAGCTGCTGCTACACTCCTAAAATTAAAAATCTACACAGTCGTTTAAGTGACCTGGTGAAATATGTGCCTGTGCAGATAAACCTCGAAATTGTGGTGTTTGTTAGGAATGCAGACAACAAATTGCAGAACCTGCCACTATTTATAGTCTTTTTTTGTTTTTTTTTTTTTTTAAGATTTTATTTATTCATGAGAGACACACAGAGAGAGAGGCAGAGACACAGGCAGAGGGAGAAGCAGGCTCCATGCAGGGAGCCCGATGTGGGACTCGATCCCAGGACCCCAGGATCCCAGGATCATGCCTGGAGCGGAAGGCAGGTGCTCAACCACTAAGCCACCCAGGCATCCCCATTTATAAACTCTTAATCACACAAAACTACATACATGCACACACAACACATAGTTTGTGGATATTTATATATATAATAAAAGAATAAAATATATGAACTAGGAAAAAACCTCGCTCACTTCTTAGTAGTGGCTGCCTCTGGGAAGAGGAAGGAAGTCAAGGAAGTGAGGAGGGGATGACAGGGGGCTCAGGTTTGTTTGTTTGTTTATTTATTTATTTATTTATTTATTTTAAAGATTTTATTTTATTCATGAGAGACACACACACACACAGAGGCAGAAACTCAGGCAGAGGGAGAAGCAGGCTCCATGCAGGGAGCCTGACGTGGGACTCCATCCCGGGTCTCCAGGATCACACCCTGGGCCGAAGGTGGCGCTAAACCGCTGAGCCACCAGGGCTGCCCAAGGGGCTCAATTTTAATTGCAGCATTTCCTTTTATTTAAAAATTCTCTTTAAAAAAATAAATAAAATAAAACATAAAAATTCTTTTTAGGGCAGCCCGGGTGGCTCAGCGGTTTGGCGCCGCCTTTGGCCCAGGGCCTGATCCTGGAGACCCTGGATCAAGTCCCACGTCGGGCTCCCTGCATGGAGCCTGCTTCTCCCTCTGCCTGTGTTTCTGCTTCTTTCTCTGTGTTTCTTATGAATAAATAAATAAAATCTTAAAAAAAATATTTTTATTGGAGTATAGTTGACACACATTTTGTTTATGAACAAAAGATTTGGGTGGTGCATACACCTGTGTTCGCTTCTTTATTTTTAATATTTGAAAATTAAAAGAAAAATCCTGTTAAGAGCAAAAGACAACTGTAGAGGGAGAAATCAAGAGATTTAGAAATCCACAATCATAATCATCAAGTAATAGGTCTGCTTTTCCTGGCAATGGACACTGATCTATGCTCCCCATACTTTCTACTAGTCCTAGGCCTTAAAGGTTCTTCGGGGGTGTTTTAGTTTTTGTTTAATCTCTTACTCAATTTTTAATTTAGAACTTTGATGGGGGGGCGGTGCTGCTATTTGTCCTAGTTCTATAATTTTAAAACTGCCTTTAAGGAAATAATTGTTTTGATGGTGATTTAGGATTTAGGAAGAGAATCTGGGGCTTGATCTTTACTTAGGTAGCAACCCATTTTGGGGGATTTTAGAAGTTTATCAGAGGCCCTCTGCCCACCCCCACCCCCAGCTATTCCACCACCGTGGTAAGAAATTCCTTTTACAGTGGACAAAGTCTGTCATTCCACATTGAGAGTGAAAGGCTCAAAATATAAAGTGCCCTTGGGAAGAATAACAAGAGTCCTGAACCTAATTCTTTCCTGTGAGACATTGTAAGAGATCAGAATAGAGGAGGGAATCACACACAGATGGTGCCTTCACAAAGGTAAGCATCACCCAATACCAGGTTTTACCACTAGTCAAACTGTACTGAAATGTGGACGTTTCCAACATTATTATATGGGATGTGAAGATCTCTGGGTACCATTGCTTGTTATTCTTCAGTTTTTTTTTTAAACAAACATTCAGGTCTTATGATGATATTTTTGTGATTTTGGGTCTTCTTTTCTCAAGTCCTATTACAGTTAATCTTTCCAGTTACCTCCCAGTGCATTTCTCTGTATAATGACACATGGCTTTTAAACCAGCTCCTTACCTCTCCTACCCCAAAGACTTACCTGATGGATTTCTTGCTCTTGGCCAGTAGCTTTTTCTAGGTGTATGCAAAAGTAGCTGACTTCAGTGTGTATCTACATAGATTTTATTAGTATTGTACATGTCTGTTAAAGGACATTTGACTTATGCTCAAAATGACTGTAGCTCAAATTTAGGGCATCCATACTGACTATCCTGATTTAACTCTCTATAGGTTTTCTGTACATCTGGATTTATTTTCCACTATACTTTAATGTGACTGTGATGGGATTAATTACTAGATCTTGAATATCCGGGGGAAAAAGAAACTTTGAACATTCAATGTGCTTTGAAAAAGAAAAGCTATACTTATGAGCTAACTGAACAGCAGTAAGAGGGACGTTACTAGGTTATAATGAAGGGGTTAGATTGAAAAACTTTATCCTATTATTTTGGACAGCACTGATGCAGATGCTGTGTATTAAAGGGATCTAAGTGCCTGATGAAGAATTTTGAAATAGCCAAGAAGGAAAGCTTAAATATCAGTTTCTCTGGAGGTTGACTTCCTCTGATTAAAAAATAAATAAAACTATAAACATTTTAGAGCACTTTTAGGAAAATGAGCCCTCCTCCTACACAATAAAGAGAAAAATACCATATGAAAGATTGCAGATGTGTGAGACTTACTGTTATGTTATCACTTTAGGGAGCTTTCTTTTGAGCTGCTCCCCAATTATGTTTCCAACCTTCCCCGCCCCATCTATGGAGAGGTGAGGCTAAGCTGAAGTGTCACCATTTTCATGAAGAAGAGAGGAATGGGTAGGGGAGATGCCAGGGCTGGGACAGGGAACTGTAGGGAATAGATTTCCCCATTAGAAGTAAAGCCTGATAAAAGAAGGTGGTTCAAAGTGAGTTAAGAAGCTGTCGAGATCTATAACTGTGTTTTATTTTTCTACAAGAAAATAGGTGTCTCAAAAAAAAGAAAAGAAAATAGGTGTCTCTGCAACATAATCAATAGGGAGACTATCACATATTTTAAGAATGAGATTTTTCCGTGTGGTTCCAGATGGCCAGAAAGAGACCAATAGGTGAACATAATAGTGACACAGATTTTTGGCTTGACAAAAGAAGAAAATCTGATGATTAGAGGTCTCCATCCAAGTAATGAGCTTTGCATTCCAGGAGGTGCTGTTTAAATGTGTGCTGCATGGCTAGCATGTGTGGAATATGTTCAACCATCCTATTAAAGGATTAGAATAGACAACCTTTGTAAGACGTGCTAAGCCTGGCAGTCTGGGAGTCTAGGAAATGCCTCCCTGATACCTACAGAGGGTCCATAAGCCTCATTATTTACTGGCGGGGAGAATATTGTAAGATAAAATCATGATCGTCTTCATTGTTTGCATCCAACTGAGATTTCAGCTGAAGTTTATAAATTGCTGACTTAAAGCCTTTTGGGGTGAGAGGTCATGTTACTAGATTGATCAGTTCCAATAACTGAACTTATCAATATTACAGTTGGGGTATTACTCTGATAACTTCAGCACTTTTTCGGTAGTGTCAAGCATTTGCTGCACCACGGTTCAAAAGCTTGCAATAAAGTAGGTTTAAAATTGCTTCAGTTTAAAGCAATGCCTGAAGTGAAGAGCAGAGGGGCTTGGGGAAAGAGTGGGACTCCAGACTTTAGATCTACAAATACAAATACTCTATACGCAAGTATTTGTGCCAACTTCTCATCCGTAAGAATTGCTAAGTTGCTCTACTTTAGGTTTATCAATTGGCCTCAAAACTAAAAACTCCATTTATTATCTTATTGTTCAAAATAATCTTGACCTGAAACTTATCTTTTTGGAATACTTCTAGTTACCTTCAGACTTCGGCTCACTTTCAAAGCTGAAGATGCTTGGATTAACAGGAAATCAGTTCCCTTCATTTCCAGAAGAAATCCTTTCTTTAGAGTCTTTAGAGAAATTATACATTGGGCAAGACCAGGGAATGAAGCTCACCTATATTCCAGAACACATTAGCAAACTACAGGTAAGCCTCCCCAAATGAGTAAGCAATGAAGTCCATGCCTACTGATTCCTTAAGTTGGCTGATACTGAGAAAACACGGTGGCATCCCCAGAGGCTGGAGGGAATCCTCCATATTAGATTTCCAACCCCAAACAGTCAGTCATTCTAGCACTGTTTTCCTGAACCCCTGGATGCATATGCAAAGAACATAGCCAAGAGGCTATGCCATGCCATACTCCTCTCCGCTGTGCAGTTTGGCACGTTTTATTTGGGGAAATTGAGCCCTAAATAAAAGGAAAAGGAGAAAAAATGAGTGGGAAATATCAGAAAGGGAGACAGAACATGAGAGACTCCTAACTCTGGGAAACGAACAAGGGGTGGCGGAAGGAGAGGTGGGCGGGGGGTGGGGGTGACTGTGTGACGGGCACTGAGGGGGACACTTGATGGGATGAGCACTGGGTGTTATGCTATATGTTGGCAAATTGAACTCCAATAAAAATAAATAAATAAATAAATAAATAAATAAATAAATAAATAAATAAAACCTGGGAATTAGCAAAAAAATAAAAATTAAAAAAAAACCTGAAAAAAAAAAAAAGAAATTGAGCCCTATCACTTTCCATTTGATTTCTACCTTTTGTAAGAGGCCCCTGAAAATTGTACTATTTTTGAAGTTAAAGTATCCTATAGGTGACATGGCTAGGAGTCTGCATTCTGGATGGGTCAATGTGACCTCCCTCCCTGTATGATGGTGGGCAAATCAGGGTTTAACCCGGTCCCAGGGTCCTATGGAGATGGGCCCACACGCAGCCCTGCGCTAAATCCTAAAAAAGCAACAGGATAACTTCATTCAAAGTAGCCATACCCCTGTGTCTTAATGTATGCATGCTTTAAAGAATTGAGATTTTTTTCCACATTTGTTGTACTACGCTCTTACTAATGTTAAAGTAGGTGTGGGCCACAACATGAGCCCCAGTTGTGGAGCTGAGCGACAGCATGTATGGCATGGGTACTTCTCACCTGTGACACAGATGTCCTATTCCTGATTCTCCAGTGCTTTGCCCTGGGTTCAGAATTCTTCTCATCATCTGGCTCCTTGATACGCCACGGAACACTCTCTGAAAGCTTAGGGTGAGGTGCAAACATTACATTTTTGCCCAGTGGATTTGAAAATAACTAATTCGTTTGCACATTTTGGCTACTTCCAGCTGGACAATGTTAGATTGATACTTGATGCGATTTCAGTTCTACAGCAACTGCTGCTGCTAATTAGCTATTGAAAGGGAGCAAATGATATAAATTATCACAGTTATTTTTCTGTAAAGTTCTTGTGAAATAAACATGAGATTCCCGTGTTTTCTTTTCCCTGCATAATTGGGAACCACATCCAATGGTGTTACCCAAAAATAATTTTATGTTTTGATGATGGTTCTTAGTTTCTTCGTTGATCCCAATGCACACTATCCCCATTGAAAGAGCATGGGAACTCACCAGTGAGTCTGGTTTTCTTAATTCTTTTATCGATGTCAGGATCATTATGGTCTACTCCTATGTTTTTCAGAGTCTTAAAGAGTTGTATGTGGAGAACAATCATCTGGAGTACCTGCCCACATCTTTGGGATCAATGCCTAACCTGGAAATTCTTGACTGCCGCCACAACTGGCTTAAGAAACTTCCAAATTCCATTGGCCAAGCACAAGGTAAGGAATCTCAGTAGAGATCCTCAGCCTAGAGGAGTGCGAGGCCAGCATTTCTCATGTTGAAGCATTTCCCACTTCCTTGGTTCACTCAAGACTAAACTCAATGTTCAGAGAGCTTAGCCCTACCCCCATTACCTCCTCGCAGGTCTCACTAGTGAGACAGGGAAGGCCAGGTGCCGGATACAGGTAAGAACCTCACAAAGGCAGTTAGATTGTTTATTTGGAACTGAAGAGAGAAGGAAAGAGCAACTGCAGAGAAAATTAGCCTTCCTCCTTACAGTCACTATGCCACCGACAATCCTTTTCTGCCTACCTACTACCTGCCAGAGTTTGGAGCCGGGGGTCCTAGAGCAAATTTGCGTTAGGTCACTAAGTCACTTGAATAGAATGAAAAGTGTTGACCTAGAGTGGTGAAGTCAGCAAGGGGCGGGGGGGGGGGGTACGTCTGGAGCTGTGGGACTGGCATGAAAAATCACATATGATTCAGATTTAAGCACCCAAACCTTTGACACTAGGTTAAACCATTCTTTATTTGTACATGCATCAATCCATCCATCCACTTACAAGCCTTTTGCTGAGTTTCTAGTGGGACCAAATTAAAAAATGTTTTTTTTTTTGCCATAGATTAGAGTCGAGGGGTGGGCATGTGATGCTCCTGACCATACATTTTTTTTTCCTGTCCTTGGTCCCTGGTGGAATGAAACACTGTGAGATTTTTTTTGGTGTGTGCTCTATTTCTGTCTCTAATATATACCCTGGCTCCAACAATCTGAATTGTTAGAGGGAAGAGACCTTGGTTTACCTCATTAAATCGGTGTCTTGATAGACGACACGGCAGGAAACAAACATCTCAAAGTAACTGGACTAAAGAATGCATGTTTTAACTTTGCTTCTTCTTCTTTTTTTTTTTTTTTGAAGACGTTATTTATTCATGAGAGACAGAGAGAGAGAGGCAGAGAAACTTTGCTTCTTCTTAAGATAAATCTGTCATTCAAAAATTGTTTCAGCTTTGAAAGAATTACTGCTTGAGGACAACTTGATCACCTGTCTTCCAGAGAATTTGGATAGCCTGGTGAACCTCAAGGTTTTGACACTGATGGACAATCCCATGGAAGACCCCCCAAAAGAAGTGTGCATTGAAGGCAGTCAGGCTATATGGACATACTTGAAGACAAAAAGAAACAAGAAAATAATGGCAACAAAGGTAAAATCAGCAAAAATTCTGGATAATGCATTCACAGTTGCTGTGGAGAGGGGTCAGTGGTAAACATATCACAGACTGTTCTGGGGCTGCGCTTCACACATCTCTACGTCGTCCTCATTGAGAGCAGCGACTCTTACTTCCTTTATCTGCTCCGAATTAAGCAATGGGATCTTTGAACCTCATCTTAGCCTTTTTGTCCTTCATCTCTTTGTCAGATAAGACAACAAACAGGCAAAAGAACCCCAAACCTCAGGATCCCAAAACAGCCTAAGATTCTTGGACTATTCACTGGACTGAAAAGTTTTTTTTTTAATAAATTAATTTTTATTGGTGTTCAATTTACCAACATACAGAATAACACCCAGTGCTCATCCCGTCAAGTGTGGACTGAAAAGTTTATATTCACAAAGTCACTAAGGCTGAAAAATTAGAAGTGAAAGTCTTTATGGAGCAGCGGTATAGAGACCAGAGTTCTGCTCTGCCACTAACTAGGGTCAGGAGGCAAAAAGCCTTTAAAAAGGAGGGTGAGCGGGATGCCTGGGTGGCTCAGTGGTTGAGCTGAGCTGCCCTCAGCCCAGGGATCGAGTCCCACATCGGGATCCCCGCAAGGAGCCTGCTTCTCCCTCTGCCTGTGTCTCTGCCTCTCTCTCTCTCTCTCTCTCTCTCTCTCTCTCTCTCTGTATCTCTCATGAATGAAAAAATAAAGTCCTAAAAAAAAAAAAAAAGGAGGGGGAGCAAAGAAACTTGTCATTTCCTCTTTGCCCACCTCACCCATGGATACAACTAGGATATCCCCAGATAGGCCAGGCCAGGCCCCACTTCAGTCAGTATTCAATATTCTTTATTCAGCTGGTCCAAGCCCCATGGTCCCCCACCCTGATGGCTTTAGTCCTCTAACCAGTATCCCCACTTCCACACCTGCTAGCCTTACAGTGTACTTCCACGTAGCAGTCAGCCCCATGCTGTTAAAACTTAGGTGGGATCTTTTCACTACTCTACTGAAATCCATGATTTTTTTTTGCTGAACAGTCTTTGGTTTGCAAGACCCTCACCTATCAACAGCCCTCAACCATGTCAAACCTAACACCCTCTCTTTTATGATAAATAGTATGTGATACCTTCTTTACTCTCCTGAAATTAAACCAAAACCCATAATTTTAATAAATGAAAATAAGGACAGCGCTGTGACATAAAGAAAAAAGGAAAGTAATTTATCTTAAAACACTTATTTTAATATGTATATACTCAGGAGTGGCAACACTGGAAAAAGGAAAATAATACTTTTTGGATACTTCCTAAAAAAGATTTTGAAAAACTACGTACCCTCTTGCACATTTTTAAATTGGTGTTTTAATTCTTTTGCCACCAAGTTTAAACATTGCAAAGGACTTACTTTTCCGTGAGTTTTCAATATTGTCATCTTAAAATAAAGCTTTTATTTAAATCAGTTATTTTAAATGTCCCCAATGGAATCTAAATACCCTTATGATTTGATACAAAATACTTGAGCAAGGTCTTATTTTACAGGCAGAAATTTTTTTAAGATTTATTCGAGAGAGCGTGCACGCATATGTGTGCTGAGTGGGAGAGGGGCAGGGGAAAGGGAGAGAGAATCTCAAGTAGACTCCATGCTGAGCGTGGAGGCCGAGGAGGGGCTCAGTCCCACTGAACCCATGAACTCATGACCTGAGCTGAAATCACCAGTCGGACGCCTAATGGACTGAGCCACCCAGGCGCCCCTATAGGCAGAAATGTTATAATCCTTTCTTTTTTATTCTTGAGCATGTATTTCTACTTCACTTTCCCCCAAGAATTGAGCTTAATGTTTTATATATATAATTTTAAGTCATTTATAGATCACCTTTCATGCTTTCAGGCAACAAAAATATTTATACAAATGAAGTTTTAAGATTAGAATTTTTTTTCTGTAACCATAGGGTTTTTTAATGTCCTGGATTGAGTCATATTACAATTATTAGTACTATAAAACTGACCAAAACACTATAAAATCCATTATATATTTTGATATTTAATTCTTTGGCCTATAGGATTTGGGAGTTACAGATACAAGTGGGAGGCCTTCCCACATAGGTTCTGTATCCCTGCATAAACACTACCTGTTGCTGGAACGACACAGAATTGACATTGGTTCTGTTCCTGTATTTCGTTTTTTACAGATGAAGCCCTGAGAAACCTTGTTTACATAGAGAAGTTGACAAGAATGGAAGCAGCTTGTGTGTGTGTGTGTGTGTGTGTGTGTGTGCGTGTGCCTCTATGATTTTGTTTTAAAAATGGTAATGTTCACACGTCTCCAAACTTCTTCAGATTTGTATCCCTCCCAAATCACATGGAAGGCTCTTAGTGGGCAAATCAACTGGTCTTTCCATTTTCTTGAAGGCAAAGAGCTTGGGAACCACTTGCCTTACAAAAGAATCAGGTTACCTAGTCCCTACGGCCAACGTCAATACTACCAGTCTTCTGTTTTTGAAATCGAATTGACATACAATTTTATATTAATTTCAGGTGCACAACATATTGATTTGACGATTCTATGCATTACACGGTGCTCACCGCAAGCATCGTCCCCATCTGTCACACACGACGTTATTACAATATTGCTGACTACACTCCCTGTCCTGAACTTTTCATCTCCATGACTTACTTACTTTATAGCTGGAAGTTTGTACCTCTTCAGCCCTTCGCCTATTCCACGCACCCCCACACTCCTCCCCTCTGAGAAACAACAGTTAGTTCTCTGTATTTGTGTTTTTGTTGTTCTTGTTTGTTTGGTTTTGTTTTCAGTACGACTATTTTGTATTGTCTCTTCTTCGTGGTGTCCCAGAGGTTTTTGGAGTCCAGGGCAAAACACACCCTAGTCAGATTCAGGTGGCTCAGAGGTGTGCCAGAGAGGCAGCTGCGGAGGCCGAGGCAGGCGTGGAGAGCCAGCAGCTGTGTTCCTAGGCAGACACCTGGTAGGAAGGGGTGCGTAGAGCAGGCGAAGCTCTGGAAATAGATCGCCTCCAAACTACCCATGCGTGCACCCCCTGGGAAAGTCTTTGTGGACTGGGGTCCTGTCCCACAGTTGAAGACTGCCTACCCTTAAGGCAACAAAAAGCCCTGTAACTGTCTAGAACGCCTCTAGAGGGCGATTCTGTTCCCCTGGAAAACCACCACCTGAAATCACTTGGGCTCTACTCCCCATCATCTCCTCTGTCCCATTTTCATGGCACAAAGGGATCCTGGGTGTTTTCCCAAGGCCCAAGCCTGCTGCTCCTCCCTCTGCCCAGAGCTGCATCCCCTCGATATGGACCAGACTCCCAGCCCTCACGTAGTCCCTGTCCAAACATCCTCATACCTGCCCTCAATCCCCCTTCTGTAAAACAGCATGCCCCGCCCACCTCATTCATTCATTTGTGCATTCATTCAGCAAATGCTCCCTGAGCTTCCATTATGTGCCAGGCACTGTCGTAGGCTTTGGAAATACATCAGTGAACAAAGCAAATTTTTCTGTCCTCACGTTCCTTAGGGTCTAGTGTGATGGAAATAAGAACCTGAGAAGATATAAAACATAAAATCACAGAGTCTGTTAGAAAGTGAAAAGTGGTGTTGGAAAAAAGTTCAAGCTAAGGGGAACTGAGATTGCCAGAGGTTGTGTATGTGTGTGTGTGTGTGTGTGTGTGTGTGTGTGTGGTGCTGGGGGTTTGGGGGATTTGATTAAATGAGGTAGTTGGGATAGGCCTCCTTGGGAAATGACTGGTGTAGGCAGCTCAGCCTACCCTAACAGTGTACCATAGCCTGGGTGGCTCAAACAACAGAAACTCTCTCCCAGTTCTCGAGGCTAGAAGGCCAGGATTAGGGCGGCAGCATGGTCCATCTCTGGTGAGAGCTCTTTCTGCCTTGCACACGGCTGTCTTCTTGCTGTGCCCTCACAAGACAGAGACAGAGTGAGTTATCTGGTGTCTCTCATGAGGGCCCTGACCCCATCAGGAGGACCCCACCTTCATGATCACATCTCAGCCTAGTTACCTCCCAAAGGTCCCTCTCCAAATACAATCACATTAGGGGTTGGGGCTTTTAATAGGAGTTGGAGGTGAAGGGATACAATCCAGTCCACAGCCGTGCCAATTGAGCCAATACTTGAAGAACTGGAGGTTAAGCCATCTGAATGCTGGGAGGAGTGCTCCAAGCAGAAGCAGCAGCAAAAGCAGAGGCCGTGAGCTGGGGTCATGCCGGGTGTGTCCAGCTGTGAGCAGGCCTGCACAGCTGGAGCAGAGTGAGCAAGGCGAAGGAGTAGTTAGGAGGTCAGGGAGCAGATCACAGAGGGCCTTGTGACGCCCCTCCTAAGGACTTGAGCTTTTATTCTGAGAGAAGTGGGGAGGCACCAAAAGGCTCAGAGCCTAGCACTAGAGGAGGGACGCTTCTGAGCATGTGGGAGGGAACAGGGTCTCTGAAGGAGTGGGGAGCCAGCGCAGCAGTCCAGTGACAAGAGGGAAGGCAGGTACAAGCCCTCCTGATCCCCTTACTGTGCCCTGTTGTCTCCGTGCCATTTACTACCATCTAGCAGATCATAAATTCCTGTGTTTATTGTCTCCTTTGGTGGCAGTGTGAGGGCAGTGACATTGGCATTTAGCTGCTGTTTCCTAAATGTCTAGAACAGCGCCTGGGACATAAAAGCACTGAATTTTTTTTAAACGATTTTATTTATTTATTCATGAGAGAGACAGAGGCACGGGCAGAGGGAGAAGCAGGCTCCATGCAGGGAGCCTGGGACTCCAGGACCTTGCCCTGAGCCAAAGGCACAGGCTCAACCACCCAGGCGTCCCTGAATTTTTTTTTTTTAACTTGTTTTCCTTTTTACATTTGCCAGAATGACTGGTCAATTGAGAGAGGGAGAGAAAATAAGGTGTAGAGTTCTGATGATATTATATCCTTCACGTCTTTAGAACTACATGCCAGAACGAAGAGATAGCCACCCCCGGTCTGGAGGGATACCGACTGACACTGTTTGGGTTTATCTTGTCTTCAGATTCAGGCGTGGTGGCGTGGAACAATGGTCCGGAAAGGACTGGGGAGATTCGAAGAACTGCAAAGACTGCTAAAGAAAGGAATTAATTCTCCAAAAGATAAGAAAGGGGAAAAAGATGCAAAAGGAAAACCTGTAAAGAAAAAAAAGAGATAATTCTGTAATGAATTGAGATAATGAACCCTGTTGGATTAAGAAGGCAAAATATGTAGGAGTGAAGATGCCTACCACGCTGAAATTTTTCATAGAATCATGATTATGTCTAAAAATAAAGACTCTTACTTTATTGAATGAACTCTTTACGGCTAAAATGATATGATGCCTGGGAGCAGTGGCAGAAAAATATCAGGGAGAGGTAAGTGTGAGGGACCCAAATGAAACAAGACGGGCCATGAGTTGAAAATTGTAGATGCATGTGATAGGTAAATGGAGGTTGATCCTGTCTACTTTAAAACTTTATTTATTTTAGTAACCTCTACCCCCAACGTGAGGCTTGACCTCATGACCCCGAGATCAAGGGTCGTATGCTCTTCTGACTGAGCCAGCCAGGCACCCCGAAAACTTTACATGTTGAAATAGAGACTCACAAAAATGTCCAAAGAAATGGACAGGGAGGTTCGTGCACCCTTTGCCCTCCCTCAGCGTTGACATCTTGCATGACTCTAAGACAATACCAAAACCAGAAAATTTATTGGTGCCATCAACTGGGCTTTTTCAGATCCCATCAGTTGTAGGAACACTTTGTGTGTGTGTGTAGTTCAATGCAGTTTTGCTACATGTAGCTTTACGTAACCAACACAAGTCTCCCTGTGCTACTCCTTTTAGTCACACCCACCATCTACCCCATCTCCCGGTCCCTAACCTTTTCTCCAGCTCTATAATTTTGTTATTTCAGGGAAGTCATATAAATGGAATCGCATATGTATAGCCTTTGGGGATTGGCTTTTTAACTCAGCATAACTCAAAGTCCATCCACATTGTCACATGCATCAATTTGTTGCTGAGCAGTATTGCCTAGTTCCATAGTTTAATCATTCACCCGCTGAAGGATATTGGTCTGTTTCTGGTTTTTGGTTAGTTCATAGATTTTACCTATGTTCATATAAACACGAGAGCATAGGTGCTCATGGAATTCACGGGAATGCCCAGAGAATGAAGAATACCATAATTCCCTAAAACAACCCCATCTACACGACCCAAAAGTTCCTCATCCTGATGACCTTCTTTTGGAGTAATATTGATTTCAAATCCTACATATCATTCAAGCAACGACTGCAATATAAATTACCAGTGTAGCAACAAGAAACCAAACATAATTTGCCCAAAGTGTGTCAGAATAGAAATGTGTAAAAAAAAAAAAGAATAGAAATGTGTGAGCAAACATTTCTGCTGTGCAATGAGTTTCATGCTCCTGCAAAAGATAACCCAAAATTTCAAAAATCACTTACAGCAAGACAAAAACCTTAATAAATCAGATAGGTTTTACAGAGAATATTCCATGCCAAAAAACATGCCCAGAGGGATCCCTGGGTGGCGCAGCGGTTTGGCCGCCTGCCTTTGACCCAGGGCGCGATCCTGGAGACCCGGGATCGAATCCCACGTCAGGCTCCCAGTGCATGGAGCCTGCTTCTCCCTCTGCCTGTGTCTCTGCCTCTCTCTCTCTCTCTCTGTGTGACTATCATAAATAAATAAAAATTTATAAAAAAAAAAGTGCTAAAAAAAAAAAAACATGCCCAGAGGGTAATGTTCCCTTATTTTAATAATAGAAAATTTTACTTTATTTTAATAAGATGTGTTTTTGATACTGGGTTTCAAAATTTTTGACCACTTTTTTTTTTACCAAGATGCAGATATCTGTGACCATTACTAGTGTTCATGGTTTATATCTGAGATAAAAAGCACCAGAACATAAAACAATAAACCGTGGAAGGGTACGCTTGCTGCTACAAATGCAAGTAGATCATATTAAGACACATATAATAGTAAAGATAGTGTGAAACTGTCATAGCTAGTGCCTTTCACATTGGAATTTCACACACATACACACTCACTCACACTTATATTTAGAACATTTATCATGTAGGAAAAAAGAGGCAGAAAATTCCAGGGCAAGAAAAAAAAGGAAGCATATTACCAAAATCTAACATTTTTGGCAGGCCTTCTACACAGTGAGTGAACTATACATCCAGAATAAATGGAAGTCCATGGATGCAGGGCATCCTTGTCATTAGAGAGTAAAATCGTGCTTAGATTACTAGATACATATTTACAACACTTTTTTTTAAAGATTTTATTTACTTTTTCACGAGAGAGAGAGAGAGGCAGAGACACAGGCAGAGGAAGAAGCAGGCTCCACGCAGGGAGCCTGATGTGGGACTCGATCCCAGGACTGCAGGATCACACCCTGAGTCAAAGACAGGTGCTCAACCACTGAGCCACCCAGGCGTCCCTTTACAACGCTTTTGTAACATGGGGCCAACCAAACAGCCCAGAAGCTGACACTCTAATTACACTGAATGAAGGAATCTCATTCATGTTTTTTCCTATAGCGTAGTGACGCCTTGGGAGGCCAGCCTACTGACCCTCGCCCAGCTCAAAGTGAATGCTGCCTCTGTGATCTTGCTGAAAATGTTCTAGTTCTTCCTCCTGTGAGGTGCGGAGGATCCATCTTTTCATGCCTATCTCAGTGATATTGGAAAGTTTGGCGACAGCACGTAACAAGTGTCTAAACCAGCGTCCGCAATCCCGGGAGGTTGAGGGCCGAAGGCTGATATCCAGCTCGCTTAGCTCTTTGAGGAACCCCACATTTTGGCAGAAGATGGCCCATCCTGCATCACAGATGCTGTCGTTATAGCTCAGGTCGAGCTTCTGCAGCTTGGCCAGATGACCCGCCTGTATCACCGATGCTGAAAAATAAAATGACACCGAATGCTAAAATACAAGAACACTTTCTCCAGTGGCTGTTTGCCGCTTCCAGTAGCACAGTAGTTCCAAGATTAGTGATGACAAGATTGGTGGTTCCTAAGGATTTGTTACTGGCTAGCAGCTTTATCCAGGATGTCTGAAGTCACTTTAGGACCCAAGCCCACGTACAGCTTGAGGACTGCTTTTTTCCTTTCCAAATCCCACCCCAAAGAATATCTTTTTTGTCAAGTTTCTGCTCTTGGCTCCACGCTCCAGTAGAGTTCCCAGCCCTGCCTGCAGACTCTAATTCAATGTGGGGAGTGGTGGCTCGCTGGCTTTAACCGAGGACCATTTGTCAATAGTCCTCTTGCTGTTTGATGCTGTTGAATTGTCCACTGCTCATTCCACCATTCTTCATTCAACAAGTATTTAACTGAGCACTTTTCACATGCAAGATACACCTGGGTGATTTCGAAGTCACCTTAGGGACCTCCAGTTCATAGGACACTTCTCCCTTTGAGGGGCACACATCGCAGTACTACTAAAAGGGCACCTGCTAAATAGTAGTTGGTGATGAAGCTGAGAAAAGAACAGGTGTGAGAGGAGCTAGGAGAGGCGCCCAAAGCAAGCCGCGCGTGCTTCCCTTGCCAGCAAATGCAGGCCTGGACTAGAGATCAGACGAGCGACACAGAATCTCAGAGTTGGCAGGGGCCTCGGAGGTCGCCTCACTCAGCCTCCACGTCAGTGACCCGAGAGGACTCTGTCACAGCTTCCCTACTGGTGACCAGCCGGCTCCTGTTGGAAGCACCCCCCCCCTCAGGTTGCACCAGCAAAGTGAGGTGGCTAAGGTAGTGCAGGCTTGGTAGACCACAGTACAGTGTACCCATAACTTCTATATGTACTGGGAAACCAGAAAATTTACTTGACTTGTTTTTTTTTCTTTTTTTTTTTTTGCAATATTTGCTTTATTGTGGTAGTTTGGAACCAACCCCATAATGCCTCTGAGATACAACTATATTTTGTTTATTTATCCTACAATATTATTGACTGCATTCTCTAAGCTGTACTTTTCATCTGCGTGACTTATTTATTTTTATACATCTTAGTTCCCTTTATCTATTTCACCCATTCGCCACCCACCTTCCCTCTGGTAACTATAAGCTTGTTCTCTGCATTAAGACTCTGTTTTTTGTCGTTTGTCTTGTATTTTTAGATTCCACATATAAATGAAATCATATAGTGTTTGTCTTTCTCTGACTTATTTCACTCGGGATTATATCGTCTAAGTCCAACCATGTTGTCACAAATGGCAGGATCTCATTCTTAGGGCACCTGATCAGTCCGTAGAGTATGTGACTTGATTTTGAGTTCAAGATCATTGAGGCAATGATCCCATCACTGGGCCATAAGTTCAAGCCACATGTTGGGCACAGAGCTTACTTGAAAAATAAAGAAATAAAATGTGTGTATCAAAAAAAAAAAAAACAAACCTCTATTTTATGGCTAATACTGCAGTGTGTGTGTGTACCACGCTTTATCCACTTTTTTTTTCACTCTTTATCCATTGATCAATCTGTAGGCGCTTAGGTTGCTTCCTTATCTTGGATATTGTAAATAATGCTGGTATAAACATAGGGGTGCATATATCTTTTCAAACTAGTGTTTTTGTTTTCTTTGGGTAAGTACTTGTGGTAGGATTACTGGATCATATGGTATTTCTATTTTTAATTTTTTGAGGAACTTCTCTTTGGCTTCCCACAGTGGCTGCACCCATTTACACTTCCACCGACAGTGCATGAGTGTTTCTTTTCCTCCACATCCTCTCCAACACTCGCTATTTCTTGTCTTTTTTTTTTAATCTTAGCCATTCTGACAGGTATGATACTTCATTTTTTTAAGATTTTATTTTTAAGTAATTTCTACACCCAACATGGTGCTCAAACATACAACCCTAAGATCAAGAGTCACACACTCTCCCATATGCCTGAGCCAGCCAGGCGCTCCCTTATTATGGTTTCGATTTGCATCTCCCTGATGATTATTGATGTTGAGCATCTTTTCAAGTGTCTGTTGGCCATCTGTGTGTCTTCTTTGGAAAAATGTCTCTTCAGTTCCTCTGCCCATTTTGAAATTGAATCATTTGGGGTTTTTGGCATTGAATTATACAAATTCTTTATATATCTTGGATATTAATGCCTTATTGAATATATCATTTGCAAATATTTTCTCCCATTAAGTTGGCATTTCATGTTTTTTGGTGGTTTCCTTCATTGTGCAAAAGCTTTTAATTTGTGTAGTTCCAATAGTTTAATTTTGCTTTTTTTTCCTTGCCCGAGGAGACATATCTAGAAAAATGTTGCTAAGGCTGATGTCAGAGAGATCACTGCCTATGTTTTCTTCCAAGAGTTTTATGGTTTCAGGTCTCACATTTAGGTCTCTAGTCCATTTAAAATTTTTGTGTGTGGTGTAAGAAAGTGGGTTCAGTTTTCCCAGCACCAGTCATTGAAGAGACTTTTTCCCATTGTTTTTTCTTGCCTCCTTTGTCAAGATTACTTGCTCATATGAGCATAGATTTTTTTCCCCTTGGGTCCTTCCTTGCTCTGTTCTGTTGATCTACATGTCTATTTTTGTGCCAGTACCATACTGTTTAGATAACTACAACTTTGTAGTATATCTTGAAATTGGGGATTGTGATATCTCTTCTTTTGTTCTTTTTCATGACTGTTTGGCTATTCAGGATCTTCCATAGTTCCATACAAATTTTAGGATTATTTGTTCTAGTTCTGTGAAAAATTCTGCTGGTGTTTTCATAGGGATTGTATTAAATCTGTAGATTGGGGATCCCTGGGTGGCGCAGCAGTTTGGCGCCTGCCTTTGGCCCAGGACGCGATCCTGGAGACCCAGGATCGAATCCCACATTGGGCTCCCTCTGCCTGTGTCTCTGCCTCTCTCTCTCTCTCTCTCTCTCTCTCTGTGACTATCATAAATAGATAAAAATTAAAAAAAATTCAAAAAAATCTGTAGATTGCTTTGGGTAGTATGGACATTTTAACAATATTTGTTCTCTCAGCCCGTGAGCATGGACTATCTTTCCATTTGTTTTCAATTTCTTCCATCAGTGTCCTGTAGTTTTCAGAGTATGGGTCTCTCACATCCTTGGGTAAGTTTATTCCTAGGTATTTTATTATTTCTGGTGCAATTGTAAACGGGATTATTTTCTTAAATTTCTCTTTCTGCTGTTTTATTATTAGTGTATAGTGTATAAGAATGCAACAGAATTCTGTATATTGATTTTGCATCCTGCAGCTTTCCTGAATTCATCAGTTCTAATAGTTTTTGGTGGCATCTTTAGGGTTTTCTAGATATAATATTAGGTCATCTGCAAATAGTGAAAAAAGTTTTACTTCTTCCTTACCAGTTTGGATGCCTTTTATTTCTTTTTCTCGTCTGACTGCTGTGGCTAAGACTTCTATGTTGAATAAAAGTAGCAAAAGTAAACATCTTTCTCTTGTTCCTGAGCTTAGAAGAAAAGGTCTCCGTTTTTCACCACTGAGGGTCATATTAGTTGTAGGTTTGACATATATGACTTTTATTACGTTGAGCTGTGTTCCCTCTAATCACACTTTGTTGAGAGTTTTATGACTGAATGTTGAATCTTGTCAAATGTTTTTTTCTGCATGTCCTGAGATGATTGTATGATTTTTTAGGTGATCATGTTACTGTATTTTAAAGGAAATCCCAGACATAATTTTAACTTTCCTGTGCTGTTTGAATTTTCCAATCATGTGAGTATCCTAATTATTTCACTATTTTATACTTATTACATATTTTTAAAATCTGGGTAATAAGATTGTAGGCTATGGAAATACTTTTATAGTTTACTCTGAGAAAGTGCTGTTATTTACAAAAGAAAAAAATAAGCTGCAAGTGATTAGGAAATTCTTAAAGAACATTTGTTAAAATAATCCAAGCAATATAAAAGTGGCAGTAGCAACTGCACATAGTAATAGTACTTGTCAGTCACTAAAAATCTTTTGGAGGGGTGCTCATTGCTTTGGAGATCTGGTGGCTGATGTCTGCAGAGTGCTCAGATGTGGGTAGATGAAAGACACGGATGTATTCTCCAATTCCCTGTTTCCAATGGGAAGAGGACAATACAGGGGTGATTTTAGGGGGATTTTTAGGAAACGTATTATATCCTCTGGAATCCTGCAGTGCAGTGGATGTATTCTCCAATTCCCTGTTTCCAATGGGAAGAGGACAATACAGGGGTGATTTTAGGGGATTTTTAGGAAACGTATTATATCCTCTGGAATCCTGCAGTGCAAAAGCTATTCCTTATTCAAATCTCTTTCCATCTTTCTTTTTTTTTTCTTTCCATCTTTCTAAATTGACATGGAGAAAGGGTCAGATTGATGCTAGCATGTCTTTAAGCTCCTCTCTTCCCCTTTTTCTAATAAAGAGAGAATGAACCTCTATTCTAAGCCTTCAGCTGGCAACAGTCTAATAACATCTGTCTATGAGAAGTGATACCCATATTTCAGTGATGGTGATGGTCAGTCTCCTGTTTAAATAAAAGCATTTAAGAGTCAATATAAAAAGAAAAAAGTAAGAGTGTGGGTGCCACGTGGACAGGGCAAACTTTGTGAAGGGAGATGCTAGGTTACTGAAGTCTGAGTGTCCCGGAGCTGCCGGGAGAGCAAGACTGTCCTGTGTGGGGAAGGTGAGGCACTGACGTTGGGATGACCCACTGCAGTGTCTATGCCCATCGCTCCCTTATGCATTTTCACCCTTATCTCTCCTAAGCAGAGAGAAGGGAAGGTGTGCAGAGGGCTCCGCCGGAGGCCTGGCTGCGCTCCCGCCTCCCTTCCCTGCGCCGCAGGTGCACCGGGCTCCCGTGCCCACCGGACTGCGCGGGGACCAGTAGGTACAAACCCAGGAGGGCCACGTCCTCCGTCACCAGGGCACAGCTGCTCAGTCTCAGCACTCGAAGGGCCGCCAGGAACTTCAGCATTTCCAGAAGCAGCTTCAGGTTGCCACCAACACATTTATTCCAAGAAAGGTCGACTATTTCCAGAGCAGGCAGGTAGGTGGAGGCTTCAGCTAAAATTGATACAGAACAGCGATCACTTAGGCTTCCCTCTTTGGAACTGAGGAACCTGGGGCAACAGAGGACTGTAACTGAGATAAGGAAGCTGCGGAGACCGTTTCCTTTTGCCTGAAATTCATGACCACAACCTAAGTTGTCTGTTTTTATTGGGCGGAAATGTTGGAAACTTTAGAAAAGTAAAACTCGATTAAGTGGAATTCACAACCAGCTGGGGTTTTTCTCCTTTGGTTCCCATCGAAGAGGAGGAAGAGGCAAAGGATTTGGACAGTTGGTGGAGATTTCCCGAACGTGTCCTGGTTTTACATATTCCCGGGTAGGTCGCGGCTGAAGCTCAGCGCCGAGGGCCAAACCTGCTCAGGACTGAAATACCAAAGCATGTCTGCGCCTCCCTCCCTGCAGCTACAGAGACAAGGTGGGAACTAGTGAATTCTGGAGAGATTTTTAAAGGAGATTGAAAGAGGTTCTACTTAATTCTCAGTTACCCCAATGTTGAAATTAACCCAAACAACTTATTCCCTAGATATAGTTAATTATGCTTTAATTCCACTCTTCTTTCTAAAGAATAACAGATGTTATTCTTTAGAAGGGGCAAATATATATCCGTTTATAGTATCTAATAAGGGGATCCCAGGGCACCTGGGTAGCTCAGTGGTTGAGCATCTGCTCCGGTCGTGATCCCGGGGTCCTGGGATCGAGTCCCTCTCTGCCTCTCTCTCTCTCTGTGTCTCTCATGAATAAATATATAAAATCTTAAAAAAAAAAAGAAAAAAAATGCCTCCGACCTGCATAGTACAGAGACTTATGAATAAGAAATGGAATTTTTCTTCTAAAAGTGATGTGGAGAAATCTGTTTACTTGATTTACTTCTTTTTTTTGTTTTTGTTTTTGAGAGTGAGAGTACAGGCATGTAAGGAGGGCGGGGCAGAGGGCGAGGGCGCATCCTGATCAGGCTCAGGCCCAGCAGGGAGCCGACACAGGGCTCAATCTCATGACCCTGAGATCATGACCTGAGCCAAAATCAAGTCAGACGCTTAACTGACTGAGCCACCCAGGCGTCCCTACTTGATTTACTTCTTAATTCAAATTGAATGATAGGTTTATTTCAGATGATATAATTTAATGTAATACCTACTTGATGATGATTCATTATGCAGCAGTAATTGGGAAGAGCTCTATCTTCTGATCGCAGAAGACACAAAATTAAAAACAAAAATTTCTTTAAAAAATATCCAGCTTTGAGGGGCTCCTGAGTGGCTCAGGGTCAAGCATCCACCTTCGGCTGAGGGCGTGATCCCGGGGTCCTGGGATCGAGTCCCACTTGGGGCTCCCTGCATGGAGCCTGCTTCTCCTTCTGCCTATGTCTCTGCCTCTCTCTCTCTCTCATGAATAAATAAATAAAATCTTCAAAAAATATATATCCAGCTTCTTCCAACTAGAGGCATCATGTTGTCTCTAAATTTATTTATTTATTTTTTGTAGAACTTCCCTAAATGGACATTATCCTGAGCAGTGGAATGTATCGTGTGTGTGTGTGTGTGTGTGTGTGTGTGTGTTTGAGTTTACCTAATCATTTTGGGAATTACAGACTCCTTTGAAAAGTTTGTTTACTTGCTTAAGTAATATGCAGAAATACCTAAAATGTGGTTAGGCTGTGCAGTGAAGATATGCATAAGCCTTGCCTTCGAGGAGGTTTATAAAATGGGGGAAATAGATACATTGAGAAAAAACACACAAATAAATATGTTCTTACAAATTCTAATAAAGGCTATAAAAAAACATACAGGGGATCCTAATTTAGATCAGAGAGGCGGGCAGCCCGAGTGGCTCAGCAGTTTAGCGCCGCCTTCAGTCCAGGGCCTGATCCTGGAGTCCCAGGTTTGAGTCCCACATCAGGCTCCCTGCATGGGGTCTGCTTCTCCCTCTGCCTGTGTCTCTGCCTCTCTTTCTCTCTCTGTGCCTCTCATTAACAAATAAATAAAATGTTAAAAAAAAATTTAGATCAGAGAGGCTGTCTTAACAGGGAGCATTTACACTGAGACCTGAAGTCAGAGCCTCCCAGGAAGGAACAGGAGGTAGGCAGGGGTGGGAGACATTCCATCCAGAGAACAGGAAGGCCTGGAGAGGAGGGAGAGCTCAGAGAGGGGAAGGAACCAAAGGAAACCAGCTGAGACTGGTTCAGGGAGGAAGGGGGAGAGTGGCCGAGAGGTCCTGGGGCCACATCACCTGGGGCCTTTTAGGCCCCCTGAAGAAATATGGATTTTACAAGGGATGCTATGGGCTGCCATGGTGGCTTTTTTTTTTAATTTTTATTTATTTATGATAGTCACACACAGAGAGAGAAAGAGAGGCAGAGGCATAGGCAGAGGGAGAAGCAGGCTCCATGCACCGGGAGCGCAACGTGGGATTTGATCCCGGGTCTCCAGGATCACGCCCTGGGCCAAAGGCAGGCGCCAAACCGCTGCGCCACCCAGGGATCCCCATGGTGTCTTTTTAAACTGAGTAATGATAAGATCCAATTTACTTTGTAAATGAAATGGATAGATTCTCTCCCCATAGTTAATATTAACAACTAACATTCACTGAGCATTTACTATGTGCCAGGCACCTTTCCAAGAACTTTACAGGTGTCAGCACATTTAATCATTACAACCCCACGAAGTATCTATTACTATTCCATTTTACATTTTACAGACAGAAATGTTAAGTATCTCAGGTCACAAGAGTCGAGCCAGGACTGGAGTTTTAGGCAATCTGACAGCAGGTGCTGTGGAGCCAGAGAATGTACCACCCGCGTCCCCCGCAACGTAACCACAGTCGACTTTGGGGAGTTCACAGCCCCCTCCCCCAGGCGCAGCCCCCCATGGACCCTCTGACCCAGGTGAAGGACTCCAGATCTGAAAGGTACATATCTTGCTGCTTTTCCCCATCCAGATGTGGGGACAAGATGAGCAATGCTGTGAGAGGGGTGGGCGTAGTTCACAGCAGGGACCAAGTCTGCGCCGGCTGAACAAAGTATTTGGGCCAAAAGGGGGACGAGCGTGCCCTAACTATAGAGTTCTTGGAAGTCGAAGAGAATTATATGCATTCATTTCTGTTAACAGATATTAATAACTAGCTTACTTTATTGATAGGACATATTTATTTCATGAGTCATAGCCCATAAAACAATTCATTTTTCATGAAGTGTCAGCTGGCATATAACACCCGAGCATTAGAGAGGAGCACTCTGTTTTCATCCTCATCCAGGGAGCACCAGGACGCAAGCCTGCTGGCCTGCGTGTGTGCCTAAAAACAGAGTTGACCGGCCAGGCCGGAGGCTGCAACCCCCAAAAGGTTTCCTTGCAAGGTTGGTTGGTACCTGGGAATTTGGGGTTTAGATGTGTTGCAACCATTCCTTACCTAGTACGAGTGGCTCGCTGCGCCTAAACTGTGTGTCTACCCGTTATATGGCTTACGCTGCACACCAGCCCTCCTTCTGGGCCGGGAAACATGACCTGTGACCGCACGTGTCCCCAACAAAAGCCCCAGACGGAAGGCTCAGGGGAGCTTCTCTGGAAGGCGTCATTTCCCTCGTGTTGCCAGAAGTCGCCAGGAGAGTGAAGTGTGTCCTGCGTGACTCCACTGGCGGAGGCCTCTCGGAAGCTTGCAGCTGCCTTCCTCTACACTTCGCGCCACTCACCGTTCCCTTGGCTGGTTTTGCTTTGTATCCTTTGTTTGTAATAAATCGCAGCAGTGAGTAGTACAGTGATACGCTGAGAGCTGTGAGTCTTCCTAGGGAATCTCTGAACTGAAAGGTCGTCCTGGGGACCCCCCCCCACAATGCTCTCCACCTGGGTGGTGAATTCTGAAAAATGACGCAAAGTGCCTGTGCCTCAAAACATCTCCGTCTCCTTGCAGGTGATGTTCTTGCCCCCGAAGAGACAGACATTCCAGATTCTGTAGCCCCTTGACCGAGGCCAGACTGCATCCGTGACCTCAAGCAGGTCCGGAGTCCTAGACAGGACAACGAATCCTGCCAGAAAGTAGGTGCTGGGCAGTCAGCGAGGCTCGCACACTAGTGATTGCCTCAGTTTCCCTGCAGACTCCCGGCAGCCTGGTTTGTGCTGGCACCTCGGAGAAACCTGGACCTCCAGAGTTGGCTGCATACACTTTGGATTTTTAATGTTCAATTCGCAAATGCCAGAATCATTCCTCTGGCCTTCAGAAGGCCACTTTTAAGAGAGCACATTTCCTGAAAAGCAGACAAATTGGTGCTTCACGGTTTTGCCTGTGGCTGAGTGTCGTGATGAAATTCCTGTGTAGGGAGTATGTGTTCTCACGTGTTGCTGTGCGTGCCTGCGGGGGCCTGGCGAATTCTCTTACCCAGGGCGGCGAAGGTCTCGCTCTCCAAAGCACAACCGTTGACCAGTAAGGACCTCAGGGCCGGTAAGAATCGGAGTCGGCTGAGTAGGTTTTCAGAAGAGCTGCCCATCTTTCTGTTGGCAGATAAATCCAACTCTTGAAGACTCGACAGTAAAGGGATTACCTGGGCTGTTAAAATGTCAGCAGTGACACGTTTTAGGCTGATTATGTGGGTCCCACAATCCCCTCCCTTGCACAACCTTACACACACACACACACACACATACACACACACCAGCTACGCTTGGGCTGCTTCCAAGCCTCTCTCCAGCCTAGACATTAAGAGCAAAGGCCTTGGATGCAGAACTGGGTTCTCGTCCTGCCTCTGCTGCTAAAGAACTGTGTGATTTCAGGAAAGTGACTTCACTTCTCTCAACCTCAGTTATTGCAATAACAACAATAATAACAGTACTTCGCAGGGTCATTGGGAAGGTCAAATGTCCTGGTATATGGAAGGTACTTGGTACATTGACTGGAACACATTAGCTGCTCAATTAGTGCTCGATACCATCATTCTTTTCTCCGAATAAAGTACTGAGTATGAGGGAGGCAGTGAAGTCAGGCAGTCAGGACCGATGGCTGTTGGTGATAGCACTGGCGTGGTGGCCTGAGGGCCCTGCGGGGCCAGGAGGCCCCCCTGCCTCGCCGTCTTCCTGCTACCTTTCCTGCCTGCAGGCCTTTGCCCTGGCTCCTTCCGGTGTGGGAAATGCTGGGGTCTCTGTGGGGCTGGCTCACGTCCTCAGAGCCTTCCAGGGCCCCCTGAGCCACATCACCCCTCGGCCACTATCAGATCACCCTAGCAGAGGTGAGCTCTGTGTGTGAGGCCCACTTCCTGCCCAGAGTATGCAGCAGAATCTAGGCCACGGGAGGCATGGACGTTTGTGGAAGGCGGGGGAAGGAGGATGGGAAGGCAAGAGAGGCAGGCAGGTGGGATCCCAGCGGAGGTAACCGCTTCTTCCCCTTGCAGCCCCCCTAGCACTCTGCTCTTCCCCATGCAGTTGGTTTATGTCCGCCCTACCAGGCTGGGGCTCCTGATGGTGACTTTCCCTTAGCCGGTGGCACAGTGCCTCGTACCATTAGATGATTAATCAAAAGCTGTTGGCTAGGGGCGCCTGGGTGGCTCCGTGGTTGAGCGTCTGCCTTTGGCTCAGGGTGAGATCCCAGGGTCCTGGAATTGAGTCCCACATGGGGCTCCCTGCTGAGTAGGGAGCCTGCTGCTCCCCCTGCTGTGCTAGTAAGTAAGTAAGTAAGTAAGTAAATAAATAAATAAATAAATAATTTGTCAAATAAATAAATAAAATTTTTAACAAAAAAAGGCTGAACTCTTCTCAGTTTTCACATAGTCGGGAGCCTAAAATGTCATTTAGCGGGTCTAACATACAGATGTTAGACCTAAGAACCTATTTTATTGCTCTCCTTCCCAAATGGTACTAAAACCAACTAAAAAATTCCTTTTACTCCTGTTCTTAACTGATTGATTCATGCATCCAATCATATCCAGCAAGCATTTCCTGGGTGCAGGCTGGGTGCCAGCCCCTGTACCTGACCAAAGGAGAGACCCTGGAGGTGCTCCTTCAGTGGGGCCCATGATCCGGAGATGGGGCAGGGACGAAGGCCCCAGGGACAGAAGGTCAGCACAGACAAGGGCTGGGGTGATGTCGAGGAGGGAAGGGCTAGCGAATGAGGTCGGAAGGGCAGAGGGGGAACAGGGAGACCGTTTGGACTTGCGACAATCTGGGCATGAGATGACAGTGGCCCGGACCAGGGTACAGAGGTCTAGAGGGTGACCTGGGGTCAGATTCGGGAGGCATTTTGAAGGTACATTGTGGCCACAGAAGGAATAAAGCCCTTGGCCCCAGGCTGTGCGTGTGATGTTCGTTGTGGGCAACGGCATTTCTCTAGCACGTGCCTTAATTGCAGGATTGTGCCGACTGTGCAAAGTAAGTGTAGGCACCTGAGGTCATAATGGACCCCCAGGCACCCTCCGCCCCAAATTCTTCTGTGATTTCATTTGTATCTCAGGGGCTTGACTTCACTTTTGGCTATAAAACAGAGTCATTTCGAAGCAGCAACAAACACATATTCAAAATTTCTCCGCCAAGTGCCACGTCCATCGTCTACAGACCCGCGCAGGAGGAGCTTAGACTCCCCGGCGTTCCCGGGCACCTCATCGTGCCAAATACAAGACTGGGGCATTCACTGGGCTTTTAGGACTTGACACCTTTGAGGACTTCATAAACACCAAGTTTAGGGGGACACCCCAAATTTGACAATTTCCAAACCTCTACTGAGGTTCCAAAAGCCCTTCCTTGGCCCCGCAGTTCACACTTACTCAGAGATGCCACGTCGGCGGCCGTTAGCGAGCACTGGTGAAGATCCAGGACTTCTAGATGCTCCAGCGCGGCCAGCTGAGCTGAGGAGTCTTCAAAACCTCCACCCAGCTCCCTGTTGCAGGAAAGGTCTAAGTTCTTCAGTTCACACAAGTACCGAAAAGCAGCATCTACGAAGAGAGTCAGTAGGCCCATTCTGACAGGTTATAGGGTGGGAGGCAGGTGTGGAACAGGGGAGTGGGCAGGTGTGTAGGAGGAAGATCGAGAAGGCACACTGGGTTGAGAAAAGCCAAGACGGAGGCAGAACTTTAGACTTCCTGCCAACTGGCCCTCTTTGGACTTGACAGTGGCTTCAAACACACGCCCCGCACACTCTGATCTGCACAGAGCGCCAAGGCCTTTGGTAGAACCCTGCAACTGATGGTGCTCCCCCTCCTACCCTGGAGCACTGGCATTTCACAGAATCCGAGGCTCGCTCACACTGCCAGCGAGAAGGATATTATGGGCTCTGAAAGTCGGAGGGGAAAACACAATTTCATTTCATGTTCTCCCTACAGATGCCACTGAAGCTATTCTTTTTATCTGTACCAAGTCCTTCCTACTAACTGAGCATAAAATAATGCTGACATTTTCCAAAGCAAGGGGGAAATGGAGAGCTTTAGGAGCATGAGTAACTTTTCTTTTGCCCAGTGTCTATCTCAAACCCAAAATAGCCTGGCCTTTTCAGAGACAGCCATTTTAAAAGGTTATTTTTATAATCATGAAAGCATACCCTTGCCATAAAAGATCTAGAGAAGAGTAAGACAAAGAAGATATAAATTGCCCATCATCTTATATTTTGTTGAATTTTCTAACAGCTTAAAAAATTAAATATAGGGACGCCTGGGAGGCTCAGTGGTTGAGCATATGCCTTTGGCTCAGATTGTGATCCTGGGACCGAGTCCCATATAAGGCTCCCTGCAGGGACCCTGCTTCTCCCTCTGCCTATGTCTCTGCCTCTCCCTGTGTGTCTCTCATGAGTAAATAAATAAGATAAAATAAATTGAATATAAACTAAAATGACACATGCATATAAAAACCTCAGTTGTTGCTAACTCACCCAATAGTCGGACACTGTCTTGTGATAATCCACATGAATGCAACTTCAGTACTTTCAGATTTGAGGTACTTCTTAACCCCTGAGCAATACTGTTCAGACTGGCACCGATGTTTCTGTTAATGGAAAGATCAAGTACTTCGAGGTTTTGCATCACGGGCAGCAAGTCACCTAGGGGGAGGTGAATCCAAACAAGAAGAGCAACTCAGTAAAAATGCAGGGTGTGTATGTTGGGGCAGGAGGGGGGCAGCCTCCTGTGACCCTTGGGGATACAGTGAGTCACTCTTCCAACTCAGGGAAGAGAAAGCACAACCCACACTGACTCTCAGGCTGCCTCATCATGGGGCCTATTCACATTAATTTTCTGGAAAGGACTCTTCCAAATTCCACTTACCCACAAAGGTCCCGTCTTCTGATGTGAGGTCACAATCCACAAGCTCAAGCGTGTGTATCTTACTCCCTTCTTGGAACTTCTGGAGGATCAGAGGCAAGTTTCCTCCCACCCTACTGTTCCAGGACAAGCTCAGCTCCTCCAGTTCAGGTATTGCCTCGAGTGCTTCTCCTGTTACAAAACAGCCCAAAGACTGGGTTGACTGCTGACCCACAGAGCAGGGGACCCACGTCAAAATCAGTACAACCATTACCATGGGATAATAATGACTGGCCCAGGGACTGGTTGGGGGCAGAGGAACAGGGCAAAGAAAAGGACCCAGCTGCTACCTGTTCCCAGCAGGGTGAGCCTCTATATCTACAGGCACAGCAGTTCTGGTCCCTCCAAAATTCAGAAGCCACACCCATGTGCAAGAATCACTGTAGCAAAAACTCCACCTGTCAGTAGGGAGGTTTCACGGAGTTATTTCTGTGGTAGCAAATATTTGTACTATTCCAGCTAATTTTCTCTCCTCCACCTTGCCTGGGGCCAGCATCATGGGGAAGCTAGGCCAGGGGACGAGGTGGGGCAGACAGGGCGCCGGCTGCCACAGGGGTGAAGCTCACTTTGACATCAAGAGTATCACATGCAACTGAACCGAGCGCTGCAGAGAACAGGTCACACCGCACAAGGCGCTGGCAGCTGGTAGCAGGGGTGCAGCCCTGGGGAGTAGAGGAGGATGGGGGGGGCTTGGCATTTCGGAAACCCACCCACCTGGGAGGCTGGGAGAGGACAGGGAAGTGACCAGGGGAAATCAGCCTTGGGAATGGCCTCCACTACCTTGGGCAGAGCAGAGAGGCACCTGCATGGAAAATGCACTTTCTCAACGTGCAGAGTCAATCTCAACACTGGACAAGTAAGAGTATTGGAAAGTCCCCCGTTTCTCGAAGCCTCTTCTCCACTGTCCTGTGGGCTTCTGGGCCTGGATTACTTCTTACCACTGGTTATTCGCTGTGTGGACTCAGGTTTCAAGAGCCCAGGAGCCACAGGTTTAAATGCGTGTTCTCCCAGCACGGGTGGCATTTTGTGTGCCATTGCCGGTCCACTGGGGTGGCTTTCTAGAGCCCTGAAGCATTCCCCAGGGCCAGAGACAGAGAGTACGTGGCCGATTAGCCCTGTCTGCAGCGTCCATGTCCTGGGCGGTCCTGCATCTATCATCCTACACTGAGCAACTCTAACAGGTACGATAATGTTGGAACGTCTCCTCATTTATGGTCTCTTCTCCTTAAGCCATTTACTCTCCCTGCACCCCATCTGCCATCAAGGCTAAGGGAAGTCCCTTCTGATGGGGGAAGATGCAGAAGCCCCTCCAGAGAGAAGAGGGACTCTGGGAGAGGGAGCTGGTTACAAAACATCTTGGCAACAAAGATGCAGACCCTCTCCTGAACCGGGTAAGTTTAGAACAAGTCCCAAGGCAGAAATCCCAATTCCTGATTTCCTAAGGACAGAAGATCTCTCTTAAAAAAAAAAAATTAATCCTAGAAAGTAAACAGACTACATTTTCTTTTCATGCCTGAGTAGCAGTGAGTTAAATTCGCAACTCTGCTACACAACAACCAGCTGCTAACCAGTGGGGCTAAACTGATCACATAAAACCACTGCACGTTAATTCTGAATGAGGGAATAGAGAGAGGAGGAACTATCCACCGTTGGGCACATACTATGTGCCAGGCATGTAGTAAGTGCTTCACAGAAATTATTCAATCCTCACCATAGTTTTTTGAGGTTGATATCAAACCCATTTCAGAGATAAGAGAGCTGAGGCTCAGGAAGGTTAAATAATTTGTCCATGGCCACAAAGCTAGCTGGAAGTGGGGGTTAGAATTTTGAACAAAGACCTGGGCAGCTCCGAGATGCATGGTGTTTCTCCTCAGCTACAGGAAGGGTGGGCTGGGGGCATCAACCGACCCTGATTTTTCTACAGAGGGATCCGAGAGAAGACATTTGACAAGAATTGTGTTGTTTTTATAGAAATCTTTGCCGAGATGTAAATGCTCAAAACATGCCACTGAAATAAGACACGTCAGACCAAAAGAATTTTTAAAAATATGAATGGCATCCAAAACCAGCAAGGATTGTAACAAAGGACTTGGGCTAGTAGCATGACACGTTTTATCCTACACTCTATGTCATTCTATGTTGGGTATATAACGTAATTGAGGCTCTAGTTCTATTTAAGGCATTGCTTTTAATGTAAAAATCTTGTTTTGATCCATTTTTTAAAATGAGAGTGGACGGCATCAAGGAAACACAAATGAAAACCACAACAAGATGCCGCCTCACACCTGTCAGAATGGCTAACATGTGCAAGTCAGCAAATGATGACGTCCGTGAGGATGAGGAGAAAGGGGAACTCTCTTGCCCTGGTGATGGGAATGCAAGCTGGTGCAGCCACTCTGGAAAACAGTGAGGAGGTTCCTCAAAAAGTTGAAAATAGGGCTACCCTGTGACCCAGCAATTGCACTACCGAGTTTTTACCCCAAAGACACAGGGGCACCTGCACCCCAACGTTCACAGCAGCAATGTCCACAATAGCCAAACTATGGAAAGAGCCCAGATGTCCACTGACAGATGAATGGGTAAAGAAGATGTGGTCTATATATACACAGTGGAATGCTACTCAGCCATCCAATAAAAAAGAACTCTTGCTATTTGCAATGACGTGGATGGACTTAAAGGGTATTACACTTAGCGAAATAAGTCAATCAGAGAGAAAGACAATTATATGATCTCACTCCTATGTGGAATTTAAGAAACAAAGCAGAGGATCATAGGGGAAGAGAGGAAAAAATAAAACAAGACACAATCAGAGAGGGAGACAAACATGAGAGGCCCTTAATCATAGGAAACAAACTGAGCGTTGCTGGAAGGGGGTGGTGGGGCACAGGGTAACTGGGTGATGGGACATTGAGGAGGGCATGTGGGCATGTGATGTAATGAGCTGAGTGTTATATAAGACTGATGAGTCACTGACCTCTACCTCTGAACCTGATAATACATTATATGTTAACTAATTGAATTTAAATAAAAATTTTAAAAAATAACATTGCATAAATTTTTTTTAAGTGGGAGCAGAAGAATTTAGAAGAGAATGTTTCAGAATTGGAAGATAATCATTACCTACCCCAACTCCTCAATTTCATAGACAAGCAACAGACCGAGAGTAAGCAAATTTGCCGAATTATCTCCATTTAAAATCCATGAGAGCAGGTGTCCATCTGGCCAGCCCTGTTCCCTTCTCTGTCCTGGGGCTTACCACAGTGCTAGGTACAGGCTGCCCAGCTTTTTAGAAGTTATACAAGTGCTCAGCATGGCCTTCCATCACCCATATGCTCTCATCCATGAGCACCCGAGGGGGTGTGACCCAGATAGTTTGCCCTTGACTCTTCAAAGCTGCTTCCAGGGAAGCATTCATCATACCCAGGGCTCGAACATCATCAGTGGTAAGTCTGCAACTTCCCAGCCTCAGGATTTTTAGCTTGCTGACAAGATGCATTTGCTGGGTGATTGAACGGAGGGTTCCACCGACAACATCATTCCAGGAAATATCCAGTGTTTCCAAGTCTGGGAGAAGAGGCAGCAAGGCAACTGGAGGCGAACAAAAGAAAATATGGATTTGCATATGTCATGTGCAACTGGTAGTAAATAGGATCCAACGCCTATTGCCCTGTAAGAGAGAAGGGAGGCGTGGACGTGTTGACTTGCAGCAAAGCAGGGATCCCTCAGCCATGCAGTTGGCGAGACCATGATGTTTACATTTCCTACTTCCTAGGACATTTTCTATTTCTGCCAGATAAATGCACTCTAAAAATGCAGCAGTATCTTCATAAGATTTCACAGGAGCTCCTGTATTGGAGCAGAAACGGTAATTCTACTGTGACTACCGCTGTCACTGTGATATGTGGTCTAGTCCTTTTATTTTGCAAAACACTCTGAAGTCCCTCACCCCTTCATCCTATTGGATCCTCAGGCTGAGAGCCAGAGGAGTGCTGTGTTGGCCAGGATTGCTGAGATTGAGGGTACCTGTTACCCTTTCTTTATATCGTGATTACCTGGGTATCACCACCTTAAAAAGTGCCCCTTATATTTAAATAGACCAACATGTGGAGGGTTAGGCAGGCATGAAGCCTGACTGGAACCTTCTCTGAGTACCTGCCACTGCTCATTAAAATGAAGTTACTGGCTGTGAAAAAGATTCTCAAAGGCCCTTTTTATCTCCTGAAGCAGCGAGACTCAAGAGTGGAAATGCCAACCTAGAGTGGGTAAGGCATCTTGGCTTGTTTGCCTTTAGATGTCTGTCCTGAAGGTTAAGGGCAGCAGTCAGAAGTAGCAGCTCCAGACCTCCCAAAACTCTGAGGCCGTGCTTAGGAGTGAAATTTGGTTTTGGTTTTTGGTTTTCACTAGCCTTCAATTTCAACTTGTTCACCAAAATCCTACCTTTATGAAGCATAAAAGTCTATTGAACACAGTGAAAAGGAAAAAAACAAAAACAAAAAACACCAAGATCGCTGGGGCCCACTCTCAGAGACCCCAAGTCGGTGGTTTGGGTTGAACACAAGTGCCTGCACTTCCACAAGTTCTGCTAGTAATTCTGACACACGGACATCTGGAAACACAGGCATGGTTAGCGTTTCTCTTAAGAGAATTGCCCAAAACACAATGGCATGGATTTTAACTAAAATAGTCACGGGCCCCTCCCTCACAATTCAGTTCTTTTGATAACTCTGCGTTGGTGGACCCATCCAGCTTCATGAAAGACTTAAGGTATCTTAGAAAAAGGGAAACGAAAGGTGGCAGTAGTTGTGTGGGGAGGGGGGTCTTCACAACCTGAGTCCTGTTGGCGTGTGACAAGTGCTGGTTACGCTTTTGAGTACAAAAGTCGTGAGCAATAATTGCTGGTAGTTCCACTTTCATGCCACAGGTAACTGAGCACGACGCCCCTTTACATTCCCGGGGGGGGGGGGGGCTCAGCTTTAGGGGTGAGTTGCATGAGTTTCTCTCATAGGCAAGATAGATGCTTTCCAGGGAGTAAGGAGCAATCCACATGGGGGGGCAAAGTCCTCAGGAAGAACCCACAAATTAACTTTCCTCCTAAACTCAGCCCAAATCTTTGAAGCTTGAGGAAGGAGCAGTTGACTTGTTTTGTTTTGTTTTTTTAATTTTTTAAAAATATTAGTGGCCCAGCTGCTATTCCTGAGCCTTCTGGAGCCGCCCTGCAGACCTTGCGAGGCCGGGCGGGTAATGAGTGTGATTCGCCTGCTTATCTCCACCCCAGGGAGAGACCCACTGCATACAGACCCACTGCCCTCACGTCCCCGGGCGTCAGTCCGCGGTTATTCAGATCGAGACTCCGGTCTGCGGCCGTCGGGCCCAGCTGGGGCGGCAGGTGCTGGCTCTTCTCCATCCTGGATCCCGACGCGGTGTCTGGGGTGAGAGGCTTAGCTGCGCGGTGAGAGCGGAGGAGAAGGCTGTGAACCGCAGGGGGACGCACTAAGGCTGCAGGACAGAGCCGGCCAACCCTCTGCAAGGTCACCAGGAGGGCAAGGAGCAGCCCCCGGAGGCCGGAGGCCGCACGTGCCCTGTCCTGCCTCCGGGAGCTGGGCCTGACCACTCCACCCGGCCTCTGCCCACCGAGGACCCGAGGAGCTCAGGGCTCTGCCTTCGTGGCCTGGCCTCCTCGGCCTGCGGGCGGCGCCGGTCCCGGCCGGAGGGGGACACCGGGCAGCACGGCCTCGAGGCCCAGCGCCCCGCTGGACACACAGACGCGTCTGGCACCTGCTGACATGGGGATCGCAGGCATTTGACCAAACAGGGGAAGAAGGGCAGGCGCTGCGATCCCTGCCAGGGAGCCCCAGCTGCCACGGGGAGCCCCAGCTGCCACGGGGAGCCGATGACAGCTGCCCCGTCCCCTGCCCCGTGCAGCTGACAGGCCCAGGAAGAGGGGTGCGGGAGGGGGGTGTCTCCGTCCCTGCTGGAGCACGCGCTCAGAAGGCCTCATTGGGGGGGATCCCTGGAGGGCTCAGCGATTTGGCACCCGCCTTTGGCCCAGGGTGTGATCCTGGAGACCCAGGACTGAGTCCTGCATGGGGCTCCCTGCAGGGAGCCTGCTTCTCCCTCTGCCTGGGTCTCTGCCTCTCTCTGTCTCTCTGTCTCTCTCTCTCCCTCTATGTCTATCATGACTAAATAAATAAGTAGATCTTTAAAAAAAAGAAAAAAGAAAGCCTCGTTGGGCCTTCCTGCTGCTGGAGACCACGCGGCGGCCCTCGCCGACTTCTGGGTGCAGCGCTCCACGGCCGGTGGCACCGGGCAGGGGAAGCCTTACTTGCGCTGAGCACCTGTTAGCGCCAGTGGCCTCCTACTCCACCGGCCCGCACGTAAGACACATGTAAGACACATCACAGTTTTGTAAGGAAGGATGAACCTGCAGGTACTGACAGTAACTTCAAGGAGGTTTTAGAGATGAAAATGTATAATTAAAACATATAAAAGAGTGTACTGGGGACGCCCCCGGGGGGGCTCAGTGGTTAAGGGTCTGCCTTTGGCTCAGGTCATGACCCTGGGGCCCTGGGGCCCTGCTCAGCAGGGAGTCGGCTTCTCCCTCTCCCTCCGCTGTGTCCTCTCTCTCTCTGTCTCTGTCTCTTTCTGTCTCTGTCTCTCTTCCTCAAATAAATAAAATATTTTAAAAAAAGAATATACTGGAATTCAATATGAAAGTGTCAGTCCCGAATGTGCAGTGATACTCTCCTGACCCTGACAAAGGGCAGCACCACACAGCTAAAAAAAGAAATCTACTAAGAACCAGAGAAAACTAATAGGGGGATTTCAGTAGTAATCCATGTTGACTTAAATATTAGGGAATAATAAAAACTCTACCTCTCCTCCCAGGGTGTCCTGGTGGCTATTTTTCAGGAAACACCTTCAGGGTGCACATCTTTGCAGGGGTGGCTGGTGTTGCCACAGTCTGCCAGTAAGAGGCAGCACCACCCACCGTTTTACCTCTTCCCTCCGGCCTTCCATCTGTATCGTGCACTGGACACGACAGACGTAATTTTATGTTGGGGAAGGTTGCCAGATGTAGGAAAAACAAAAACAGCCTGTCCAATTAAATTTCAACTTCGAGTAAACAAGGAATCATTGCTTAGTAAAAGTCTGTTCCAAATACTGCATGTGTTCTATCTGGCAACTCTAATTTTGGGTAGAGCCCAAGAGGGTGGTGGTTTTGGGGTGAAGGGTGGGTAACTTACTCTTACACGGCCAGTGAGAACAGGGCATTTCCTGTGAACTTAATGCAAGCAGTCACAATCACACTATTTCATAGATTTGGAACCTGAGACAGAACGACTGTTAATTAGGAAGTAGCAGAGTCAGAATTTGAACCCAGGACAGTCTGCTCCAAAGCCCATTATATGGATGGGTGTATGTTTAAATATTTGTGTTTAAAAAAAAAAAAATCTCTCCACATGGTACTGGATGGTTTCTGTCTTCTGTTTTCCAGCTTTTTATCTCCGTAGGCTCAACCTACAATCAAGCTCAAGTTCCAGCCTCACTAAAGCGTCTTTGTTTTCTCCTCAAGCTACTGTTTTGTCTGTCATTAGGAAATGATTACTGTCAGATGTTTGGAAACAGTGGTTTGTACTTGCTGGGCCCCCTTCACCACATTCACCAATTAACCCTCTATGTTCTGGTGGCCGCATTTACCGGTCCAAACAAATAATTTCTCAGAGGTCACCAGCAGTGACCTACCAATTGATAGATTCAGGAATCTCCTCAGACCACATCCGACTTGGGTGCTCTGTAACGTTTGCCATGATTGGCAAATCTCAGACAGTGCACATGGAAGACCTGGCTCAAATCATGGGTCCCTCGGGTGAGCAAGTCACTTAACTTCTCTGAGCCTTGGTTTACTCGTCTATAAAAGAGACTATAATTCCCGCCTGGTTCACTTCTCATTTACTGGGGCCTCCCAGGGAGATGGGTCTCTGCAGTGCCTTTTATATGAGAGGTACTTTGTAAATATTTACCGAATGCACAAATACTTGAATGAATGATTATTACCTTTAAAGCTCCTTAATCACCAAAATCAACATGATAAACCTTTATCAGATGCCTGAGTATAAATATGAGCGTCAATTCATGAGATCCCTGGACATGTCCTTATAGACCATATATTTCTTTTTTCTTTTCTTTTTTTTTTTATACATAAAACCCTTTCTTCAAAGGATAGCTTATGTCACAGCTGAAGATATAAAACAATTGAGACAGAGTTGCTACCAGTTGGCTGAGGTAGGATGACTGGCACTCCATGGAGAGTTCAAAGTTTTCACATGTGAGCAGTTTGGATGAGTGATTCAGGGCCTTTTCCTGGCTGCTGTCCTGCTGAGCCAAGCCTTTGCCTTCTCCATGCAATTCTGTGAGCTAAGCAGTATCCTCACATTAAGTTCTTTTCCAACTCAAATCTATAAGGGCGGGTATCTGGGTTATAAATGACCAAGAATCCCAGTGGTTTCATAAAACATTATTACATGTTTGTAACTGGGTGGTGCTGTACAGGGAACCAAGATAACAAGTTCCTGTTTTCAAGGAGCTGCCTATCTAATGGAAGAGACAGACAAGGAAGCCATACTCACAAGACAGAGGGGACGTGCAATGGTGGAAGTGTGCAGAGGGTGTGCATGGTGACACACGGTAGTAACAATAAGTACCTCAGGCCCCGTGGGCAGGTCTTGGCAAGCTTGTAAGAGAAAGGGGTACTTGAATCGTACCCTAAGGGTGAGCAAGAGTCAGCCAGGTGGGGTGGACATGAAGGAGGGAGAAGTGGGGGAGGGATGTGGGAGGAGGATGGTGACATGAGGGAAGGTCTTTGTAGGCGCAGGAAACCCCTTAGGAAGAATAAGGCCACTTCAGGAAACTGCAGGTATATCTGAAGTCAGGAGTAGAGGGTGAACATGAGGTTAGGGGGAGGCAGAGGTCATGAAGAGAGATCCATCTGATCGCAAACACCTTGAAGACCACACTTGGGAGTGGAGACTTTCTCATCAAGGCAAGAAAGACTTCAGGGAAAGATTTTAAGCGGGTGAAAAACATCCTGTCTGTGACTTAGAAAGAGAACCCCGTGGCGCTGTGGAGGACAAGTTGGCAAGAGGGCAAGGGGGGAAGTGGAGAAACCAGTCAGGAGGCTGTCCCAGTGGTCCAGGCAAAAAAAACAATGAAGTCCAGAACAGCAACGAAGAGGAAGACCCAGCTCCAAGAACCATTTTGGGGGCAAAATTAACAGGACTCCAGGAGCCACTGAATTTTGGGAAAAATGGAAATGGAGAAGCCATAAACATGGTTGAATGGCCAGTGTTGCCCAGCCGGGATAACCAGTGCCTGGCCTTGCACTGCTAATTTAATCATGATTGTGGGTATTCATGAACCATGTTCCGGAAGGTTCAATTCTTACTTTAGAACAAATATCAACAATTTTCTGATAGAGGTTGTCCTTTTCTTTTTTTAAAGTAGACTTTAACTTCCTATTTCCAAAATATATTTAAAATATACTCAATTTACTTTCACGTATTATAACGATATTATTTTTGGTATTTGATACAAATAATTTGACAGAAATGAGAGCAGGTATAAATGAAACAAGATTGACCATGGGGGGCAGCCTGGGTGGCTCAGCAGTTTAGTGCTGCCAGGGCGTGATCCTGGAGACCCGGGATCGAGTCCCACGTCGGGCTCCCTGCATGGAGCCTGCTTCTCCCTCTGCCTGTGTCTCTGCATCTCTCTCTCTCTCTCTCTCTGTGTCTTTCATGAATGGATGAATAAAATCTTAAAAAAAAAAAAAAAAGATTGACCATGGGTTGGTAATTGTTAGAGGGAGGTGATCATGGGGAGTCCTTCTACTATTCTCTCTACTTCTCTGTATGTTTGCATAAAAAGTTTAACATGTTTAAAAAATACATTTAATCTCACAGATAATATAGTAACGACGTTGTATATGACACATAGCTTTGGCAACATTGATTTTTCCTAACCCTTGAATTTGTCATCTCTGTTCTAAAAATTCATACTAAAAAAAAAAAGGCTGAAATACAGTGAAGCAGGGAATAAGCCGGAGGGGAAGACAAAAATATTCACTGAAGGACCAAAAAGAAACCTAAGTAATTATGGCAAACGCATGGGATGGAGTATTATGCAGCTGTCACAATTGGGCACATGAACGTCATTCTCTGTGTATCTGCCATGTGGGGATTCAGCAGTATAATAATATGTTCTAGAAGTGGGATCAGAGTTCCACGTAAGCTCAAGAGGGATTTGTAAGCTATTTTAATTGCAAAAGATGTCCACTTTGGCTCCGACGAACCTCTGTGACTTGTCCTACTACTCTTGGCCTTCATCCTTTCTCATCTTACTTCAACACCCTTGACCATGGAAGGGCTCACTCCCAAGCATGCCAGGCCCAGTCCCACCTTGGACCTTTGCATTTACAGTTCCCTCTGCCTGGGAAGCTATTGCCGCCAACATTTATGTGACTGGCTTTATTCATTCATTCTACTCAGCTTACTTTATTCGGATTTCTGCTCAAATGCCACCAAATCAGAGACTCCTTCCCCGTACTCTCCATCTGGAGTATAGCCCATCCATCATTCTCTGTCTCCTTAGCCTGCTTTATTTTTCTTCATATCACTTATCACACTGAAATTATGTTTGTGTTCAGTTCCTTGTATACATGAGGCCCCGTTTTTTGTGGCTGCATTTCTAATACAACAGTGGCTGGCATACAGTAGGTGCTCAATGTTTGTTGATTGGCTGATGGACCACAAACGCGTGCATATGAACAAAAGACTGAAAAGAATCTTGAAGAAGTGATCATTTGTGTTAGAATGAAAGGAAACAAGGTATTTTTCTCTAACTTTCCTGTAGTGTTACATTATTTTTGATAATTTAAAAGGAAAATTAGCAAAGTATTTAAAGTGATTAGAATGCTTAGAATAGAGACTCCTATTAGGTTTGGCTTAACCCAGATGGTCTTTTCTAGGGGAAAAGATTGTTCTAAAAATAAAATAAAATAAAATAAAATAAATAAAATAAAATAAATAAAATAAAATAAATAAATAAATAAAAGTCAGAAGTTTACCAGTATCTAAGGTGGTTGTTTCCTTTACGTCGTTGCTGGGTTGGAAATCAGTTTCAAGGTCATTGGTTCCTTTTCTGCTCCCAGCTTTGGAGGACATGAGTTTTGAGCCCCTGAAGAATTTGTTCACAAATGAAGTCCGGGGTTTAGTTTCTCCATTTGAGGAATTTTGCTTCCTTGTTTGACTCATGGTCAAATTGAAGGGGGTCTTTCTCAGTAAGACATCTTCCTGTTGTCTTCTGTGTCTAGGATCACTGAGAAGAAAGAGACGCTGTCAAGCCTGTGTGAAATCAGAATTTCCCTACATGAGTTTTTATCCCCCCCTTTCCTTTCCTTTTTTTTTCCTGGTAATGTTTAATGTAAAAATAAGAATGACATAACCCCGGATCCGGGAACCAACAGATGGTGGCAGATACAAATCTAAAGCAAACTCAGTTTTTAACTTTGCCCTATTTTATTGTGTGAGATACAGGTCGCTAAAAACCACTTTGGCAAATGCATCAAATGTGTCAATACATTTGAAATTTCAGCAGTCAATTATAGTCACCTTCAAGGGATGGTAGTTAACGAGGATTCAGCATGCCTCTCAACTGTCTGGCCCTTGGCAGAACTATCACCCGGGGGAGTCTGCCTCCAGAGAGGCCAGCCTCCTCTCTTCACTGACTGCTCCTGGCATCTGCCCTGTTTCCACTCTGGCCCTCACCACCACCACCCCATGAAAAAAACACATTGGCGATAAGACATTCACTCACTCCATAACCAGAACCTGCTCCGGGTCAGATACTGTGCTAGATGGGAGATTCGATGTTGAACAAGACACAGCTCCTGTCATTTGTTTTGTTTTGTTTTTTTATGTTTTAATTTTTTAACATTTTTTACAATTTAAATTTGATTTCCCAACATGGAGTATAACACCCAGTGCTCATCTCCTCAAGTGCCCTCCTCAAGCCCATCACCCAGTCATCCCAACCCCCCACCCGCCTCCCCTTCCACAACCCTTTGTTTCCCGAGTTAGGAGTCTCTCATGGTTTGTCTCCCGCTCTCATTTTTCCCACTCAGTTCCCCTCCTTTCCCTTATAACCCTTTCACTATTTCTTATATTTCACATGAGTGAAACCATATGATGATTGTCCTTCTCTGATTGACTTATTTCACTCAGCATCATACCCTCCAGTTCCATCCACGTTGAAGCAAATGGTGGGTATTCATCCTTTCTGATGGCTGAGCAATGTTCCACTGTATATGTAGATCACAGCTTCCTTTTCCATTCATCTGTCGAAGGACATCGTGGCTCCTTCCACGCAGCTCCTGTCTTTGATGGAAATTTAACCTGGTGGGCAGCTGGGCGTGTAAGCCAGAGAGCACACAAGGGCCACCAGGGAGGAGAGAGCCAAGTAGTCAGGGAGGTCTCGGTTGGACTCTGCTTGCCTTGGAGAACAGACTTTGAACCTGGGTTTTGAAGAAAGGGGAGCTAGTTAAAAGAGAGAAGAGAGGGAAGAGTGTCCCAGTAAGAAAAAAAAAACAAACTCAAAAGTCTGCAGGGGTGAAGGCTGGAGAAAGCCAAGGGTTGGCTCCAGCAGGGAATTCTGGTTCATTTAGAGCAAAAGACATGGGGGACGGAGGTGAGGAATGGGTCTGGTGTGATTTGAGGCTAAAGATTCTTAAGGGTCAATCTCCTGGGATTTGCTTACATTTTAAGGGAGGAATGAATATTTAACCTGGGGATAAACTGTCAATGGAATTTTAGATTTTGTTAATAAAATTTAGATGCTGTCCTTGGGCCAGAGCCTAATAGATATCCTTGAAATTACAATGTTCTTGGCTTCTTCTCTATAAAACAGGTCTTTCTGTAATACTATGTCCTAGAATGACTCAAGAATGTTTTGTACAGGGGCTCTTATACATGACCTTGGAGAGCCCACCTCCATGCCAGGGAGATGGAATATTCTGTACACCTTGAGTACGACTTTAGAAGTCACTATCTGGCATCTTTTTCTTTTTACATTATCTTTTCCTTTTTTTTAAAAAAAGATTTTATTTATTTATTCATGAGAGACAGAGACATAGGCAGAGGGAGAAGGAGGCTCCCTGCAGGGGAGCCTGATGTGGGACTCGATCCCAGGACCCCAGAATCATGACCTGAGCCAAAGGCAGATGCTCAACCATTGGGCCACCCAGGTGTCCCTATGTTTTCTTTCCAAATTAGAGCAGGGTGCAGGCCAGGTTCACCCAGGAACAGACAACAATGGAACTAGACAGTTGCCCCCCGCTGCAGCCCCACAGCTGACCAAGGCTCAGTGGGTTAGGTGGCAAAGAAGAAAAGACCACTGCCCAGTGAACCCAGCCACAACCAGCAGACCTCGGCTGCCCCATCCTGATTCCACCATCACCTCATGGGTTCTTGTCCTTTTGCAGGTCCTCAGCCCCCACCCAACATTTACCTCCGTGGTCATTTTTGTGCAATTGTACCTTTCGGAGATTGACACAGAGCCATTCTCTGGAGTGCCATCCCCACTAAGTGGTTTCACTTTCCCCCCACTAAAGGCTCTGACATCAGTTCCCAGGTCTTAAGCACACACTGCTGGTTGGGGCTCCAGGATGTGGTGATTGACCCAAGTGGAACCCCAGTCAGCTCGTGAGGCCCCTCCAGGTCCTCTGTTGGGGTGGGGTGGGGAGACACAACCTAGGACGCAGGACTCAGGACTCGAGGGGACAGAAGAGGAAACAGAAGTTCAGCAGAAGGCAGGCAGAGAGACAAGAAAGGCAAGGGTAAGGAACAACAGGGAGGAAGCCAGGGAGGTAAAAAGGAGCAAGCAGACGTGTGAGTGCCAAGCAGAAAGCATTTGCACGTGTCTTAACATACAGTGGCTAAGCAGTAGGTGACCACGCTCACTCTGAAAACATCCTTTTTTTTTTTTTCCTAATATGTGTTCAGGAAACTCCTCTCTCTATACAACTCCAACAAGTACTGCAGCTTCCCTTACCAATTCAGGCTTATACAAGCAACCACTTTCCCCTCATCCCTGTGCTGGGTTTTATGGTGTGAAGGCAAAGCCTGGAAACGGAACTGGGAAATTTGCAGATCACAACATAACAACCAGACTAAGGCAGCTAAAACCTGGGCTCTAGCATCAGACACATTCACTTAAGAGCCCTTTGGGAAAACTAAGGGCTGGCACTTCAACTTAACAATGTTGACTGAGCAGTTATTTTTTGATATTTGCTATATTGCCAGTAAGTTTACTTGCCATGAAACCCCCAAGGATAATACACATTTGGCATGTTATTTCTCTTGCATCTAAGCTGGTTTTATTTATTGAATTCTTGCCAAAGTGGGAGACGCCTTTTCTGTCTTTTCCGTCCTCAGGTTTGGGCTTAACACTTATTTAACATTTTTGATCCAGGGTTTCAGAGTGAATCATGTTTTCCCTGTTGCTTGTTACAGGAGATGTGTTTTTCTCTCTCCACAAAACTTACTTCATTGAGCAGGAAGTCCTGACGCATGGTACAACACGAATGAACCTCGAGGACACTATGCCAAGTGAAATAAGCCAGTCGCAAAAAGACAAATGCAGCACGATTCCACTTATGTGAGATATCTGAAGTAGTCAAACTCATAGAAGCAGAAAATAGAATGGTGGTTACAGGGGCAGAGGGAGGGGGGATAATGGGGAGTTGTTCAATGGGTAGAGAGTTTCAGTTTTACTAAAGAAAAAGGTTCTGGAGATCAGTTGCACAACAATGTGAACATATATTTAAACTACTGAACTGTCTCCTTAAAAATGGTTAATATGGGGGGCACCTGGCTGACCCAGTTGCAAGGGCATGCAGCTCTTGATCTTGGGGTTGTGGGTTCAAGCCCAAGTTGGGTGTAGAGATTGCTTAAAAATTAAAACTTTTTATTTTATTTTTTTTAAATTAAACCTTTTTAAAAAGTGGTTAAGATGGTAATTTTTATGTTATGTTGGTTTTTACAATTAAAATTTATTATGTATGGTTCAGAGCATTCAGAACACTAAATGACAGGAAGTTTTAGAAATACTTTAATTTCTGTTTTTTTTCCTTATGTATGTACAAGTGTGATATGATTTTTTAAAATTTTTTAATTTTTGATTTTTTTTTTTAGTGAACCCAGCCAATTTTATTACTACATTCCTGAACCTCAGTTTCCTCATCAGTAAGATGGGGATAATAGCACCTATTTCATAATTACTAACTACATTAACGCAAAGGAAACACAGTAGTACGTACCTGGCACATACTAAGCACTCAGCAAATTCAGCTATTATTTTTATATGCTGTCTTCAAACAGGGATGGAATCTTAATACAGAAAATAGGAGGTGTCAGCCACTCATATGTTCTCTTGGCTTCTAAAACATGAGCTCCCTGACCCCAGTTCATCTAAGCACATGGACGTAGTTTTCCTTAATCTCTGCAGAGGTGTGATTTGAGACAGTTGTCAGATGGCTTCCAACTGCATAACTGAATAATAAAAGCAATTTTGGGTGTTTTGAAGGACTAGACAGTAGACTTTAATCTTCAAACTTGATGGACTTGGAAGCATTCCTGTCAATACAAAAGATTTTGTCTGGAGTGGAGGAGAAGCCGAGGCCAGCACCACGCCTGTACTTCCAACTCATGGCCCGGTCATAGTCCTGCTGCAGGTTCTGCTCCAGGGCATTGGCTGCCTTCTTGTTGAGACCCACGTTGGGCCTTCCAGTTGTATTAGGGGGGCGGCTGAGTGAAGGGGACACGTTTTTAAAGCCACCCATAAGTTTGAGAAATTTCAGTTTCTGTTTCTCGTTTTCAAAACCAGCAGTATCAGGATCCCTGGGTGGCGCAGCGGTTTGGCGCTTGCCTTTGGCTCAGGGCGCGATCCTGGGGACCCGGGATCGAATCCCATATCGGGCTCCCGGTGCATGGAGCCTGCTTCTCCCTCTGCCTATGTCTCTGCCTCTCTCTCTCTCTCTCTGTGTGACTATCATAAATAAATAAATTAAAAAAAAATTCAAAACCAGCAGTATCCCACTGGCCAAACTGAGTTCCTGTCCACTTCTTTGGTTCAGAAACTTCTGGTTTTGCCTGACTCACAATCGATCTCTTCTTGCAAGGCCTTTCGCCTCACCTGGTCTAGGTGCGCCTCATCCATGTTGCCTTTCTTTTCCAACACCGCCTCTAAGTCTGTGTCAGGCTCTTCTTCCCAAGATTCTCCTGCTACTCTTCTCTCCCCTTGTTTTTATTCCTCTTCAGAGCTGGTTCCTCAATCCCTGGCTGCTCTTTTTCTTGGACTTCATTTTCTTCTTTGCAGGGGGTTTGGGGTTATGTCCTATTGGGATATATGCTGGAGGCTCAGTTTTGACTGGCTTCTTACTTCCCTTCCTAGGGCTTCTCCCTATGGACTTGGAGCACTCAAGGTGCCCCAGAGCAGTATCTCCCTTCTGGTGGATTTTCTATTTCTTTTTCATCTTCACATTGCATTCTCTGGGGCTCCCCTGCTTTAGTTTCTGCCCTGAGGTTGCCTGCTCCTCGCCATCCTTCCCCACTGAACAAGTGTATAGAGCATCCCCAGACTCACAGAACCAAGGGTCCTTGGCTGAGGAGGCTGTAGCCTCCTGGGTCTTTTTTTCCTTCTTGTGTTTTTTGGGTTTCTTGCTAACTCTGGTCACCTCCTCATCCTCTCTGGGGTCTGGGGGGGGGGGGGTCTTCACTCTTGAGGCAGGGGCATGGCCAGAGGCCATAAGGACTTTCTCTTCTTTTTCTTCTCCCCACCTTGGAGCTCAGATGAACCAAGAGCCTGCTTCCTGGGGCTGGACAACTTCCTTGTCCGTCCAGCACGTAACACAGTCTCAGGTTCTAGGCACTCCTCACAGAGGGTGCTGTGGCCCTTCTTTTTCTTCTTTTTCTTCACTAATGGCATCTCAGATGCCTGCTCTAGGACCACACTCTTCAAGGGGGATATGGCTCTTGTGGAATAGATCTTACCGAAATAAGAATCACTGTTTAAAACTGAGTATTGAGTCTCTGGTTCTTTGACCACCTTTTTCTTTTCCTTCTTTTTCTCTGGGAGCCCAAGGCCCAGGTCTCCTTTGTAGGTTTTGGTGATCATTTCCATAGGCCAATCTTCCCCACCTCCGATATGATTTTTTTTTAAAGATTTAATTATTTATCTATTAGAGACAGAGAGGGTGGGGCAGAGACATAGGCAGAGGGAGAAGCAGGCTCCATGCAGGGAGCCCGATGTGGGACTCGATTCTAGGTCTCCAGGATCACACCCTGGGCTGAAGGTGGCACTAAACTGCTGAGCCACCCAGGCTGCCTTTTTTTTTCATAGGATTTTTTTAAACCCATGTCTGAATATATTTTAATGAGTATAGAGTAAAAATCCTAGGTAATTGTTAAAAATATTATGGTGGCATGTGGTGTCTTACGTTCTATACCCAATGGGCTTAGTTCAGCCCTATTCAGAACTCTTGTCTAGAAAACACATTATTGTAGATCTATTTCTAGCATTATTGTTAATACTACTATTTTCAGTATAGGCAGAAAATGAATTTATTGAAAGGATAACAAAAGTTCTTTTAGAAGGATGGCAGATAAACCTGTACTTGCCTGCCCTCCTTTGAACCCCATTTAAATAACGATTAGAGGATTAAAAAAAACCCACTTCATAAATCTCTAAGGATAAAGAGAACTGGATAAATGCCAACAAAATTTTGAATCTAGAGAGCATAAGGAAGAATTTAGCTGACTTTATAAGTAAGTGCCTACAAGAGTTGGGGAACAAATTTTTAAAATTTCAGTATCCCAAAAGACTCAGTAAATGAACAAATAATTGTACCAGGCAACTCTGAAGGAAGAGGTGAGTAGCGCTGGGACTGAAAACAGTGATCAGTTAAAAATTTGTAAGAAGTTTTTTGGAGTTTTTTGGACGATTTTATTTTTAAGTAACCTCTACATCCAGCATGGGGCTTGAAACCACAACCCTGAGATCAAGAGTCACATGCTCTGCCAACAGAGCAGCCAGGTGCCCCAATTTGTAAGAGGTTAAACAACTAAATTTTATTCCTCACCCCAGGCAGACAAGAGATGGCCTCTCCCCTACCATGGTAAAAGATAGTTTATTTCCAGGATAGGATGAAATATAGAGGATCTGGACTCAGACACTGGTCATGCTTTGAATATCTTATTGGATAGGGAAGTTAAGTAAAGTCTGTATATTGAGCCCAGAGACCCCTCCCTATTCCCCCTTCAGTTCTTCTAAGAACACACTGGCAACCAAGCTTGACCCTTCCCTTCCCTCACCCCATAGCAGCACATGGGAGGACACCAATCTGGGAGAAACCAATACTGACAGTGCAGGATCTTTCAACTATATGGATCTGTCTCTGTCAGGCAATTACAGAGATGCTCACTGATTGAGAAGTCCTACAGATATACACAGAGCTCCTGAAAAATTGCCTACCTCTCTATATGCTTTGAGGGCCACAGATCTCAAGATAGTGGAGGGAAGACTACGTGAAAATGAGATGCAGAAACAATAAGAAAAAGGTAACTTAGAGAAAATAAGGACCATGTAGGGAGAATAAAAGATCTTTAAAAAAATCACTATTATACTTAGTTAAGAGTTGATGGAGAGTTCATAAACCAAGAACCAGAATGTGTTAAGAAAGGGAAAATCCAGAGAACAGAAGAACTTCTAGAAATGAAAAATGTGATACTTTCTGTGCAAGAGTAAAGTGGGTATCATTTTGAATCTTCCTTATCCTCCAACGAGAGCCACCACCACCACAAATGCACAATGGTGACCTGCTATAAAAGTAATAAGGTATCTTATGAATTCTTAAGAACAAGGAGAGGGCTAATTAACTGGCAGCAACAAGACCCACATAAGATCACCAAGTGGCAGGAGACAGTAGAAAGCAGGCAGAGAAAGGATCTTCTGGTGGTACTGAGCACCAGGAAACTCATACTCAAACTTCTAAAGGTACTTAACCCCAAATCTAAATGCCCCCACTTAGTGTAGAATGCTAACTGAGCTCTTGAGATGCCTGGGTGGCTCAGTGGTTGAGTGTCTGCCTTTGGCTCAGGTTATGATCCTGGGGTCCTGGGATCGAGTCCCACATCAGGCTCCTTGTTGGGAGCCTGCTTCTCCCTCTGCCTATGTCTCTGCCTCTCTCTGTGTGTCTCTCATGAGTAAATAAATAAAAAGAAGGAAGGAAGGAAGAAAGGAAAGAAAGAAAGGGAAGAAAGAAAGAAAGAAAGAAAGAAAGAAAGAAAGAAAGAAAGACGAAAAACCTAACTAAGCTCTTTTGGGAGCAATGAGAAAGGAGTTGGAAAGGTGATCCTGAGGGTGAAGGCAAAGGAAAAGTTAGATTGTATGGGACAGTCTAGACCCTATTAAGACTCAGCACTAACCAATGGAATCTCTTTTGCAGGACAAAGTCCCTCTCAGAGGAGAGGCTGCTAAGGTGGAATCTACATGGGGCAGCACAAAGAAACCGTGGGCAAAGGCAAGAGAAACTCCAGGTAAAGTAGGGGAGGAGGCAGAAAAGGTATTTTCAGAAAGCATAAGGCAATATTGTTTAACTCTTTATAATAATAGAAAAGCCATTCAGCTAGGGGAGCAGTCCTGGTCCACTTTCCTCTCTTAAGGTACACCATGTGGGCCTCTTCATAGGGCTGCTTGATGTGTCCTCACAAAATGGCAGCCAGCTTGCCAGAGCACATGGGTCATGAGTGAGAGCAAGTGGAAAGCTATGAGGCCTGTGGTGATCTAGTCACTCACCATTCATTCCATCATATTCTATTCATAGAAGTAAGTCACTGAGTCCAGCCCTCACAAAAGATAAGGGAAATTAAGTTCTACCTCTTGAAGGAAGGAGTATAAAAGAATTTGCAGATATTGAAAAGTGACCTATATGTTAAAAAAAAAAGAAAGAAAGAAAGTGAGAGATGTAAATAGATGATATGCAAAGACAAAGCAACATCCGTATAAGGGGATTCCCTGAAGAAGAAACCCAAAACAAATACTAAAACCTTTAACTCGTGAAACTATTTCTGAACTAAGACTTAAACTGGCATATTTAAATGGCATAGAGCATACCTAGGACAATCTACCTGGAATGGATAACACCAAGACATAATAGAGTAAGACAAAGGAGCTTTAAAAAGAAAGAAAAGGCAAAAAGACGACGCCATTTGTAAGGGAAAGTAAGAAGACTGTCAGCAGACTTTTCAGCAATAGTTTGCTATTTTTTCCCAGATACTAGGGTACATATTTAAAATACACAAGGAAGAAAATGAGCCAAGGGTTCTATAATTAGCCAAGCTGAACTCTGCAGGCATACTGCTATGAACATTTGAGAATAAGGGAATACTGTTGCCATGAACTCTTCCTGGGGATCTTCATCTAAAGAATAATCTTTAGACAACAAAAGTAATGGAAGTGACATCAGCATAAGGACAAACTGATGTGAATCACTGAATATATATTTACCTGTGGTTCTAAGAATAATTGGTATATTTAAGGGAGACCAAGTATTTAATGGTTGTGTGCTCTGACATCATGAATATTCAATTATGAAACCTCTGAAAAAGAAATAGCAACTATAGTATAACAGAGTGTGGTTTCTGTATTATAGGAAAAAACTAAAAAGAAATAGCTGCAGGTAAAACTATCAATAACAGTCCCTTCTCTCCAGAAAGACAGAAAAATAAAAAGCAAATAAGAAAAATTTCCAGTATGAGTTTCTATATTGAAAGAGCCTCCCAAGTAGTCATCAAAAGAATGAAGAAGAAAACACCTGTATCAAAGTACTTGTTCCCTAAATTTCTAAACAATGACTAATAAAAGATCCTAAAAGCTGTTATTGAGGAAAAGCAGGTCCATAAAGAAGATCAGGACTCAAACCGGCATTGGATTTTTCCCATTAACCTTAAAAGCTATAAGACTATAGAATAGTGTCTTCAAAACTCTATGGGAAGAAATTTCCAATGTAGATTTCTATATTCCCAAGTAACCCATTTTGTGGAAGGTAAGGGATAGAGCTCTTAGAACAAATTAAGTCTCAAAAAAGTTTCCCTTCATGTACATTTTCTCAGGAAGCCAATGGATTAGGTGCTCCACAAAAATGAGGCAATTAGCCAAGATAAAGAAAAACATGGGATCTAGAAAGGAAAAAGTCCCAAGATATTTACAAAGGGAAATCCCAGGATGACAGGCACTAGGTTTAGGGTCAACCAGTCCATTAGTGGTCAAAAACAGAGGATTTAAAGAGGGATATTTCAGTTAATAAAACAACAACACAATTGGGGCAGGAATGATTTCTGATTTATCTGACCCTACTGGAGGGAGTTTTGAAGCTCTACCAGAATCTGTGCATGAATTAGTAATAAGTACAACAGAAGGTAAATTTTAAACTGCAGCAATTGTTAACTATAGAGAACAAACTGAGGGTTGCTGGAGGGGATGTGAAGGGGGATGGGCTAAATGAGTGATGGGGATTAAGGAGGGCACTTGTGACAAGCACTGGGTGTTATGTGATGAATCACAAAATTCCACTCCTGAAGTTAATATTACACTATATGTTAACTAACTGGAATTTAAATAAAAACTTGAAACATTAAAAAAAATTGTAGCAATAATTAGAAACTGTTAGAAGTATGAAACAAGTTTGTCAAAGCTGTGGGATCAATATACAAAAATCAACTGAATTTCTGTACAATGAACAATGCAAAAATGAAAATTAAGACAACTCCATTTATAATAGTATCAAAAGAATAAGATACTTGGGAATAAATTTAGCAAAAGAAACGTAAAACCTATACTCTGAAAATTATAAAACGTTGTTGAAAAAATTAAAGAACATTTAAATAAGTGGAAAGATGTTCTGTTTCCAAGGATTAGAAGACCAAATATGTTAGGATGATAATATTCCCCAAACTGACCTACAGATTCAATGTAATCACCCTCAGAATCCCAGCTTGCTTCTTTGTAGAAATTAATAAGCTGATCCTAAAATTCGTATGGAAACTCAAAGGACCCAAAATAGCCAAAACACTCTTGAAAAAGAACAAAGTTGGAGGACCCTTGCTTCCCCTTTTCAAAACTTACTACAAAGTAACAATATCAAGCTAGTGTGGTACTGGCATAAGAATAGACACATAGATGAATGGAATACAATTGAGAGTCCAGAAATAAACCCACTTATTTATGGTCAATTAATTTTCAACCAGGTGCTGAGAATATTCAATGGGAAAGAGGGGTTCTTTCAACAAATGGTGCTGGAACAACTGTATCCACATGCAGAAGACTGAGATTGGACCCTCATCTCACACCACTACAAAAATTAACTTCAATAAATCAAAGACCTAACATGTTTTGTGTGTGTGTGGTTCAGCTAGTTTATTTTTTCATTTTTAAAAATTTTTATTTAAATTCAGTCAATTAACATATGATATATTTTAGTTTCAGAGGTAGAGTTCAGTGATTCATTAGTTGCATAGAACACCCAGTGCTCATTACATCACATGCCCTCCTTCCTGCCCATCACCCAGTCACCCCATCTCCCACTCCCTCCCCTCCAGCAAGTCTCAGTTTGTTTTCCATGATTAAGAGTCTCTTATGATTTGTCTTCCTCTCTGATTTCATCCTGTTTTATTTTTCCCTCCCTTCCCCTGTGCTTCTCTGCTTTGTTTCTTAAATTCCATGTATGAGCCAAATCATATGATTAATTGTCTTTCTCTGACAAATTTATTTCGCTTAGCATAATGCCCTCTAGTTCCATCCATGTCAAAGACCTCAAATGTGAGAGGTAGCAGGAGCCTGGTTCTCTCAGTTGATAGAGCTTGTGATTCTTGATCTTGGCTTTGTACGTTTGAGCCCCATGTTGAGTGTAGAGTTTACTTAAAAATAAAATCTTTATTTATATTCCCCAAATGAATGAGAACATATAATGCTTGTCCTTCTCTGATTGACTCATTTCACTCAGCATAATACCCTCCAGTTCCATCCACGCTGAAGCAAATAATAGTTAAAGGGAATAGAAGGGAAGGGAGAAGAAATGGGTAGGAAATATCAGAAAGGGAGATGGAACATAAAGACACCTAACTCTGGGAAACGAACTAGGGGTGGTGGAAGGGGAGGAGGGCGGGGGGTGGGGGTGAATGGGTGACGGGCACTGAGGGGGGCACTTGACGGGATGAGCACTGGGTGTTATTCTGTATGTTGGCAAATTGAACACCAATAAAAAATAAATTTATTGTAAAAAATAAAAAATAAATAAAATAAAATCTTTAAAAAAATTTAAGAGACAAAACCATAAAATTCTCAAAAGGAAACATAAGAGTAAACCTTTGTGACCTTTGACTTGCCAATTCTTAGATATGATACCCAAAACCCAAGTAAGAAAAAGCAACAAAGGGAAGTAGATCAATTGGGCTTTATCAAAATTTAAAACTCCTGAGCCCTGAGGGACATCAGTAAGTGAAAAAAACTCACAGAATGGGAGAAAATAACTGTAAATCATTTAGCTGATAAGAAACTTGTATCTAGAACATATAAAAACTGTTTGAACTCAATAATAAAAGGACTGACCCAATTGGTACTTTAAAATGGGCAAATGATCTGAATATACATTTTTCCAAAGACTGATGGCCAATGAACTCATGAAAAGACACTCAACATCATTAGTCACCAGGGAAATGCAAATCCAAACTACGATGAGATACTGCTTCACATCCAGTAGGGCGGTTAGAATCAAAAAGTCAGATAGCAACAAGGATGTGGAGAATTCAAAACCCTCATACACACTGCTGATGCGAACAGAAAATGGCACAACTGCTTTGTTTGCTTTGTTTTTTGTTTTGGGGTTTGTTTGTTTTTTTTTTGTCAGGGGGGCACAATCACTTTGGACAATAGTCTGACAGTTCCTCTGTGTCCAACACCAGGAAAATATTAAAAGTCACACAAAGTCCCAAGCATCAAAGGTCTGTCTAGACATATCCTGATGATGAAATCAGCTTAAGGTAAGGAAAATGCAAAGATAGTGTAAAAACACTGCCCATTAGTCACAGCAAATAATATAGGTCCAGGAAGGCTTGAAACATCTGCCCCGCTCGGGTCCTTATGCTAGAGGCTCCACGTGGCTTATACCAACTGCGTTCCTTATGCTCCCTTGTAAACCTTCTCAAAACAGCCCGGAGCCACTGCCTTACAGAGGAACTTAATGAGACAAACAACATTTGTATGGCACGCATGTGTGTGTACTTTACACAGTGCTGAGTTCTGACAAAGCTCACCTGTGATGACCTTGTCCTCTTGCAGCGTCTAACGTTCCTAACAGAAGGGACAGATAAACAGAAGGGCATATGCTTTAACGAAATGCAGAAGAAATGGAGAAATACGGTGGCTTTACTCTTGGTGGAGAAAAGACTGAAAGATAAGACGTGCAGTACCAGATGCCCCCCTGTAGGGTTTTAGCTTCCCCGAAGCAGCCTGGGGTGACCTCTGAAAATGGTTCATTATTCACTTGACCCAGAAAACCCCACAAAATCATGCAAGTCAAGAGGTTCAAACCTTTGTGTCGACTTTAAGAACACATGCAAAACTGCCCAGGCCATCGAGGACATGCATGTCCGAGAAGCCACCAAGGATCTGAAAGAGGTCACTCTGCAGAAGCCACGTGTGCCATTCCATCGCTGCAGCAGTGGACCTGGTAGGTGTGCCCGGGCCAGACAGTGGGACTGGACACAGGCTTGGGGACTCAAAAGGAGTGCTGAATTTTTACTGTGTGCGCTTAAAAATGCAGAGAGTAATGTTGAACTTAAGGGTTTAGGTGTAGGTTCTCTCGTCATAGGGCACATCCAGGTGAGCAAAGCCCCCAAGCTGCAGCATAGAATTTACGGGGCTCCTGGTTGGATTAACCTACCTAGGAGCTCTCCCTGCCACCCTGAGATGACCCTTACTGATAAAGAGCAGGTTGTTCCTAAATCAGAAGAGGAGGTCGGTCACACAGAAGACAAAGATATCCCAGAAGAAACTGGGAAACAAAAACTTATGACCTGGGAGTTAATTCTGCATGAAACAAATGCAGAGAAGTATAGGGTTTGCAAAAGCTGCAGTGAGAGCTGGAAGGCTTTCGAAAGCAGGGCTCTCGTTTAACTTCGGTTCCTCTGAGATGTGGCGTCAGGAGCACCACGATTGGCACACTCAGAATCTCCCTCAACCCCCTTCCAGCAGTTTTTCCACACTGCAGAGACTACAAGCCTTTTTTTCGTTTCTTTTTTTTTAAAGACGTATTCATTTTTGAGAGAGAGAGAGAGAGAGAGAGCGCGCACATGTGCGTGCAAGCTGGGAGATAGAGGGAGAGAATTTCAAGCCAACTCCATGCTGTGTGTGAAGCCCCACTCAGGGGCTCGATCCCAGGACCCTGAGATGGGGACCTGAGCCAAAACCAAGAGGTAGACACTTAACCGACTGAGCCACCCAGACACCCTGAGGCTACAAACTTCTAAGGACTTCTCCCAGCCTCCCCTGATGCTGGGTTCTGGATGGGGTCTAGGGCCTGCCGATCCCTCACGCTTGTGGCAGCCTTGAATCTGCAAACGAGGTACCTGGGCAGAGCGGCAGGTCATGTGACACCCGGTTTCCTAATGCGTGTGGTTTCAAGCCAGCATCTGTCACAGCTCCATGGGCCGCATCCTCATGGTGACAGGCCAGCAGCCTTCTTGGTGGGCCAGTCACATGGGGTGGCTTTAGTTTCTTCCTGGAAACACAGTGTAGAACCCGTTTCTCCATGACTCCATAAGCAGCTTAATACCTGTACCTAATGCCTTTCTACCAGTCTAGCCAGAGCTGATGCTGGTCCCTGCCCAGCCATGGGGCTGGATACCCCAGAGGGGAGGAGGTGATGGCAACCTCCGAAGCAGCGGGAGACACCCCTCGGGGAACTCAGGACAAGAGGACATGCTCAGTCTCTCAACTTGGTTCTGAGACTCCCAACAAGGAGGGACGCAGCGCCACTTCACAAGGATTAAGAGAAGGATTACAGAGGGTGACGTGTGTGATCGTGTGTTTCAAGAATACCCAGATTTAAAAAAAAAAAATAATACCCAGATAAATTTAGAAGAAGTTATTGAGATCTCCAACAAAGCCCAAATGGCCCATCCAGTGTGTCTCACAGGCCTGATGGACCACTCCCTCACCTTTTCTTGTCCAGCCGTGCTGGCCTTTCCTTAGTCAGATTCCCTATGCCCCTCTCTGCCTCAGACCCCCAGTCTGGAACATTCTTTAACTGATACCTCCTACATGTTCTTAAATCAATCCTGCCATCGAAGCTCAGACCTCAGGCTGCTCATGTCATGAGCTCTCTTGACATGTTCCATCTCCCTTAGTAATGAGTCACAGCCAGAATTAAAAGACTGATTTGGGGTGGAATTGCTACCTTTTGCAAGATTGAAATCATGGCAGGTCCAGAAACTGATGCCCAATTCCATTTCACTGGCATCAAAAAATATTTCAACTCTTATACTCTCACAGGTAGAATGAATTGTGTATTGGCCACATAGGGAGGCATTGCTCTGATGATTTTATGCTTCAAATTAAGGTCTAAAAAAATACCAGCTATGAAAACAACATAAATGGGCTTTAACTTGGACCTCATCTGTTAAGTTAATGTCATGCTTGGAGAAGCTAATGTCAACTCATCATGTGATACTCAATTTGTACAATAAATTATGAACCTGGAAAAAAAAGAGAGACTGATTTGGGCAAGTTAAAAAATAGATGTCTACCCCGTAGACAAGAAAGTTCATGCAGGCAGAGACTTAGCCTTGTGCGCTAGCATAGTCCCAGGGTCTCACAGTGCTCTGCACATGGCCGGTGCTTCTAGTTTGAGTGAATGTGCTCCATCTTCCTCAATTTTGTTGCATCTCTATTTCAATACCCGCTCCCAGGTTGCTACAGCAAGGGAAGGCAGCCTGCAGAACTGGCCACAAGTTCCTAAATGCTGCTGTCCGGGAGGGACAGGCTTCCCTTCCGTGAACATTTCCTAGGCCAAAGCCCGTCACAAGGCCATCTTCATTCAAAAGGGTGATCGGGGATGGGACAACTGCAAATATCAGCTTGTTGCAGCTCCCTACCCAAGAGGCTAACCTAATGTTAAGGTTGGGATAGGGAGAAGTACTGATTAGTCTGTAAGTAGTGGCTTGAGTTTTGCTTCCTGAAGCAAGCACATTGAGTTCTTTGTTCTAAGGCACATTTTTCCCCGTTTCACTTTTATTGTTATGTTCTCCACTGGCTAATGTGCATTCACATCTTGGCAGTCCTAAGCTCAGGGCTTTACCAGAAATGTCCCTGTGAAAATGAACTTTAGGTCAATAGCAGAATTTGCTTACCCAAGCTGGCTCATCATCTATTCACTGCCTTAACGAGGACAAGCAGATTGAGTCCCTTTGTTACACATGAACCCTGGGTGTACTGTTGCTTTCATTCATTTGCTTTGAAATTAGCTGTTCTTAGGGCTTTTGCAGAAAGGGGCCTGCATCAACAGTCGACCACACATTTATTGAGCATCTGTTACCTATAATTCCTTTACCAGGTATTGAGACGTACGAAGAAATACAATTGATGGCTCTTGTCTTCAAGGAACTAATTCCAGCTGAGGAAACAAGATGAAACAAACCCTCCAAGTGTCACCTAAACTCATGGCCATGGATACTTAAACACAGACTCAGTGGCGAGGCGCTAAAAAGAAGTGCAGAGGCAAAAAAGTGCCACGTGGTGGTTGTGTGGTCAGGATCTCTGGGGTGTGTGGATGGTGATCTGGGCTTGGGGAGGGTAGTAGGTCTCAGCAAGTGGAGTATGGGTCTCCCCCCTAGGCCTGGGCTTCCCTAGGGAGAGCCTGAGAGAGAGGAGAGAGAGGAGCATGATCAGCAACGGTGGTGGGGAGAGAACATTCACCACCAGTGGATGCGGGGAGGTGCTGCCAACACCGTGGGGAACAACGCTAAAAGCAGGGGACTCAGCCCAGCGGTGGCCTCCAATCCATCCAGTCATCTCAGTCCTGAGGTCGGGTCGTCCTGCACCTGAGAATCCAGAAACTCTACGTCTTCTGGAAAGTCCAGCATTGGGATTAATATCCAAATCAGCCCACAGCTGCCCTGGATCTTTCTGCAACAATCAGGCCTGTGCAGACCGAACCTGTCAGCACTGCCTGGGCTGAACTCAAGGGCTCTTCCCTCTTGAAAGATGCTGGAGGAAGCTGCCCAGCTTATTCTGTGGGTGCAAGCCTGGACGCGTCGGGCAGTCAGCACCCCTGCGGCAAACCTCAGCCAAGGGGGGTCTTGGGGGACATGCCATGGATACATGCTCCCCTCTTCTGTCTCCTGGGCTGACAATCCTCAGGGTGCTTTACACATTTCTCCAGGGGGTCCCCAGAAGGAGTGAACCACCATTGCCCTCATTAACACACTCTGCACTGGCTTTTCCTCCTCCAGGTCCCCAAAGAAACAAGTCCTCATGCTCAAGTAGAGACACAACAGCCTCACCCCCCAAAAACTCTTTCAACTTCTTTACCTACTTCTTCATTAAAGCATTTACCCTTTTGCCTCAGGGTTAATCATTAACTAAGGTCAAAAAAAAAAGAGGACATTCTTTGCACCTTGCTCTTATAATTTAACAAAATATTTTGGAGATCTTTTCACATGAGTACATATGTGTCTAATTTTAAAAATAGTATCCTCTCTGTGGAATATCATAATTTATATAATTGGTTCTCTATTCATTCTTATGACAAATACTCCAATGGATATCTTTTTTTCGGGGGGGGGATTCTTAACTAGTGGGGGATTCTGTTGCACCAGTGTTGATATTATTGGCCAACAACCTGGTAGCCCACAAATCGAGCAGTCCCCAGGATCTTTTTAATGGTTCCAGAGTCTTCTGGCTAAAGATCAGTACTGCGTCTGTGGGGCAATGTTGACAATCTCATCCAAAGTGATATTTCCACTGTGCTTAATGTTTTTCTTTCTGTCTCTTGGCAGTTCCTGGAGAGCTCTCCTCATCAGGGCAGAGGGAGAAGGTACCATTTCCATCTGGGCCTGTCTGTTCTGAACGGTCAGTTTTGCTGTCATCCCCAGACCCTTCCAATCACCAGTTGCCTTGGTGATGTCGTCACCAAACTTCTTGGGAGACAGACTCAGGGGACCCATCTTGGGAGCCAAGACAGACACGGCACCAGCTTTCCCACGGGGGCAGCTCAGATATACGACTTAGATCTTGTTGGGGTTGAACTGAGATGTCATGGTGGAGGTGGCTGGTGTCAGAAGAACCCAGAAACTGGATGGCCAGACATAGTTGCATCTTCACCTCCTCCTCTGAGCCAAAAGCCAAAAGCTCAATGGACATCCTTGTGTGTGTGTGTGTCTGTTTTCTCCCAACTGCCCTTAATCTTCATTTTAATGTGATTTCTCCTGACCAAAATGTTGGGAGAAATATCCTAGCCTGTATTTTAGTAGGATAGGCCAGGATGGACAGCCCTCAGGCAGTAAAGCTGAGCTAGTAGCTGTGCTGTCTTGCAGGACAGCCTTTATATCTGCAAGAGTTTAGCCAACTGAGAAGTTGGAGCAAGCAGTCTGCAGAAGCGACTACGCTCACTTCCGACATAAGCTGCTAGAAGAATTCACAGAACTCACTGAAAGCTGTTATGCTTCGGTTAGACTGTAACGCAGCTGAAGGATACAGCCTGGAATCAGGTAAAGGAAGAAGTACCTGGGGCAGTTCAATACTTAACTCAAGATCAAGTATGAAATGCTGAGCTCTTGTCCTCTCCCCATGAACACATGACATTGTCACTCTCTTGGTATTGATGTGAACGATATGCAGTGAGTTTTGCCAACCAACGAAGCTCACCCCAGCCTCGGTGTCCAGAGCGTGTATCAGGGCCCCATCCAGCGGGCAGACTCAGGTTCTAGCCTTTCAGGAGTTCAGCTGACAGCACATGGCTCAAATCCCCCAACCTCTAGCACGTCGTGGCTGTCCGTCTGGTGGGCTGTGAGACAAACAAGGACACTCTGATCGGAAAGCTGAGGACAAAGGCCAGACTTCTTCTTGGAGTAAAGGCTAGATTCTTTACTACACGATACCAAAAGCAGAATCCACCTCCTTAGATTTTTCTGGGAAACATCAAATTAATAATGTCCAGTTTCTTGGGACACTTGGGTGGCTCAGCTAGTTAAGTGCCTGGTTCTTGATTTTGGCTCATGACCTGAGCCAAAGGTGTCAGGCTCAGCGGGAAGTCTGCTTGAGATTCCCTCTCTCCCTCTGCCCCTCCCCACTCTCTAAAGTAAATAAATAAATAAATCTTTTTAAAAAATAATGACCAGTTTCTTTCCTGAGAACTGAATTCAATCAAATAAAATAGGAATGACCATCAATCAACTCAATTACAAAAAGTGCCCTTGACAGCAATTGACTCAAGATGTGACAAAGAGAAAACCATGCCAGGACCTCCGTCAAACGGTTGCCCACCGCACGCCCAAATTCACTCTCTGCCCAAACATGCCTCTGCTGGCCAACAGCAAGCTACATTGGGGCCACATGTTTTCTCCTTGGTCTGGAATCTTTGTTTATTTTAAGAAAAATAAAATCCTTATGTTCTTGAATCATTTATACTTAACTCATTACAAAAATTTCACAATGGAAATGTTCTGGTTCTCTTCTCCTTTAAAGCTTGGTGGGAAAAGAATAAGGAAGTCTATGCCAGGTATTTTAAACATTTAATATAACCACAAACCTAGTTTCAGACCAGGAAATCATGAATAATAACCTTGGTGTTAAAAATATCATATGGACCATATTTTTCCAGACCTAGACTACTCACATCACATCAGATCCACAAAGCTTTCTGGGGCAGTTCCAGACAAAGGTTGTCTTAATACATTTAGGCTGCTCCAACAGAATACCATAGATCGGGTGGTTTATAAACAAAAATTTATTTCTCAGGATTCTGGAGGCTGGGAAGTCCAAGGTCAAGATACCAGCAGGCAGATTCTGCATTTGGTGAGAACTTGCTTCCTGGTTCCCAGAAAGCCATTTTTTTCACTGTGTCCTCACCCAGCAGGAGAGGCTGGCATGCTCTCTGGGTCCCTTTTCAAAGGACACTTAAGCCCATTCATGAGAGCTCTGCCCTCATGACCTAATCACCTTCCAAAGACTCCACCTCCAAATACCATCACACTGGGGATTAGGTTTCTTTCTTTTTAAAGATTTATCTATTTATTTATTTGAGAGAGAGAGAGAGTGAGCATGAGCAGGGGGAGGAGCAGAGGCAGAGGGAGAAGCAGACTCCTGGCTGAGCAAGGAGCCTGCCTTGGGCTTGATCCCAGGACCCCAAGATCATGACCTGAGCTGAAGGCAGACGCTTAACCTACTGAGCCCCCCAGGTGCCCTGGGAGTAGGTTTCAACATATGAGCTTTGGGGGAACGCAAACATTCAGTCTACAGCAGAAGGGACCACTCAGCCTTGTGAATGTGCCGCCCCACCTCCGATCTGATCTAGTGCTACCCGTGTGCTTCTCTCTCCAACTAGAGTGTGAAATTCCAGGGTTAGAAGTCACTTCAGACCTTGACATGTGCTGCACGTTGCCTAGCTCGGCACCCTTGGATAACTGCTCCATCAACATTTGCTGATGATGAAACAATTTCTATTTTTGTAGGTTTCTTTTTGCATGTGTTTATCCGATGGCCACAACGCATATTGCCACTTTGTCCCAGATTTGGGAGACCCTCATCACCCCAATTCTTTAGTTGGAAAGTACCGTACCACCAGCTCCAGTAAGGCCCTCAGGACCATTGTTCCACACCCGGCAACAATGCATCTTCTCCACTACACTGACCGTGCAAAGTTACACGCGACTGGATGGAAACAGAAACAATCTGAAAGACCTCCCAGAGTGTGGGAAAGGAGAGATCTTGCCATGAGGATTTTGCTCTGGTTTTTAATACGTTTTATTTTTTTGCCCCACTGAGAAAGTAGGCAATTAACTTCCAGAACCAACGCACAACAAAAACCTACTGGCTTTTTTTTGTTCCTCGAATAAGCTTTGTGTAATTTATACATCCAAGGAAGTTAGACCTTTTCTGGGGGCCCAATCACCACCAATTCCCAAATTATGTGGCTAGGAGCAGTATCATTTAAACACAATACTGGGTTTCTACTACATAATTACTTTAAATTAATCCACTGGTTTGGGCATGACCAGGAGACCATGTTCTGCCCTAAAAGAGCCCTTAATGACTAACTGTTGTTGTCTAGGAAAACAGTGGAAACTCTGTTGGCATTCAAGAAAAATGTGGTCAGGGGCCTGTTCCCTTGATTGCTAAAGCAACTCCCGGGTGTTCTGTTTAGTGGGCCAATTTTCAGAGTAGTCTGGCCATAGTAAAGATTTTTAAAATCTGGTGTTAGATACATTCTTTAAGTCTTTGGGGGTAAATGTTAACTATATATCAACTGTATATAAACTTTTAATCTTTGGCACCCCCACCCCAACCATTTCTCTCCAGCCTAGCATTTCTGAGGCTCCAGCTGCTTTATCTGGTAAATAGTTTATAAAACTGGGACAATTGTTGACTCTCTTTCAAAGGTACTCTTGTAAAACAGGATAGGTTTTGAGCTGTATGCTATGACTTAATGTGGTCCTATAAGACATGGGCTCAAAGTCTCCCCAGAGAAAAGATTTGGGACCAACAAAAAACCTTCCACTGAGGTCCTCAAAGTGAAAATTATTTTCATAACCACACAAAGAGGTTATTTGCCTACTTCACTCTCATACTCTCAGGACTGCACAGTGGAGCTTGCCAGAGACTACATGACATCATGTCACAACAGATGGATTAAGCAGCAGATGGGAGAATCCAGCTGTCCTCTTTTAAACCAGATGCTCCAGGGACGCCTGAGTGGCTCAGTGGTTGAGTGTCTGCCTTCTGCTCAGGGCGTGATCCTCAGGGTCTTGGGATCGAGTCCCAAATCGGGGTCCCCTTGAGAAGCCTGCTTCTCCCTCACCTATGTGTCTGCCCCTCTCTCTGTGCCTCTCATGAATAAATAAAATCTTATAAATAAATAAATAAATAAACCAGATGCTCCAGAGATTGACAAAAATGGAAAACAATGTCATTCTTCACACTGAATTTTTTGAAAAGATATTGTTCATAAAAATATCTTACTTACATTAATAAAGAGTTTGCTTTTTAAATAAATTGATAATTTCTTTAATTACTTATTTTTTTCAGAGAGATAGTAGTAGAGGCCAAGGGAGAGGGAGAGAGAGTCCCAAGCAGCCAGGGCAGAGCCCAATGCAGGTCTTGATCTAACACCCTGGAGATCATGACTTGAGCAAAATCAAGAGTTGGACTCTTAAGTGAATGAGCCACCCAGGTGCCCCAAATTGATAAATATTTTTTAAAATTCTCTTGGTTTAATGTCTACTATAGTTAATACTGATACACATATCCATTTAAACAAAAGCTTTTTGAGGTACTCAATACATTTTGAGAACAAAATGGACCCTGAGACCAAAAAAGTTTAAGAATTGCTGGTGTAAGGGAAATATTGAGATGTCCCTGCCACTTACTAGCCACCTCTCCACATGTCCCACCTTGAACAGCACACAACACAGACATACACACACACACACACACACACACACACACACACACCAAATTCTTTCCCATCTCCTACTTAAGAAAAAAGCAACTTAATTCAGTAAGTAAATATTAAGTGGCTCATCAAAGAATTGAAAGGAAAAAGTTCCCCAACTGAGTAATGAAGGAGGAAACCAGAGTATGTCAGCCCAAAATATGCCTCTTTGAGCTCTTAGGTTGAGGTGAGGGCAACCAAGCAGCAGCACACATGGGAAAACTCTCTACCTTCCATCTTTTCTGCCTAAAGGCAGGATATCAGTTCACCTTTCCTGGAGATGACTAGACTCTCGTCAGCCCAGGGACAGCACCAGAGGAATCTGCCAACAAATCCAATTCCAGCAGCTTCCACCCCTATATCTCCTTCCCTCGGTCTTCCTCCCTTGGAAGGCTAACACAGCTTTCCGCCGTCCTGGCATGCCTTCTCACATTTATCGTTCTGTGCCGAAGCTGCTGCAGAAGCAGAAGTTCTAAGCCACTTTTTAATTTAGTTTCTCTTTTTCTGAGTTTCTCCCGTGTGTGTGTGTGTGTGTGTGTGTGTGTGTGTGTGTGTGATATACATGCTAACAAACTTGGGGTTTAACTAATTTGTCTTTGTTATAGGGACCCAACTGGAAACATAGAAGGTAGAAGGAAAGGCTTTCCCTCCCCTACAAACAGACCTACTTTAGATATGGGAGGAAAAGCACACACACACACACACACACACACACACACAACCTAAATGCAAATGATTATTTTGGTATTATGCTATATTTGCATTCATACTCAACTGTAATTTGGACAGCCAAAGAATTTTAGTTTTTCTATTAGCTTATTAGGGGTGCTTTAATCCTTTTGTCTTGAATACATATCTTTTCTTTTTCCTTCTGCAAGTCTGTTGAGATATATTTTATCATAATAAACTGGACATATTTAGAGTGCATGATTTGACGAGCTTTGACATATGTACACATCTGGGAAACTGTCATCGCAAGTTAATAAATATGCATCATCCCCCCAAAGTTTCCTTGTGCCTTTTTGTAATTCATCCCCCATTCTCCTACTTCTATTTTTTATTTTTTTTCATTCTCCTACTTCTATCCTCAAACACTAAACTGCTTTCTGTTAACTACAGATTAGTTTGCATTTTCTAGAGTCTTGTATAAATGAGATCATAGAGTAGGTTCACTTTTACATTACTTTGAGATTTAGCCATGTGGCATTTATCATTAGTTTGCTCATTTTTATTGCTGAGTAGTGTTTTATTGTATATGTCTACCAAAACTTGCTCATCCATCCACTTGTTGATGGCCATTGGGTTGTTTCCAGGTTTGGGCTATTACAAATAAAGTTGCTAGGCACACTTGGGCACAAGTCTTTGTGTGATTATATCTTTTATTTCTCTTGGGTGAGTACTTAGCAGGGCAATGGCTGAATCACATGGCATATGTGTGTTTAACTTTATTAGAAATTGTCAAACTGCCAAACTGTTTTCCAACATGATCACACTATTTACTTTCCTATCAGTGGTGTGTGAGCAAGCTCCAACTGTTCCACATCCTTACCGACACTCAGTGTGGTTAGACTTTTAAACATAAGCCAAATACAGGTATGTAGGGATAAACTGTTACTTTTGCTCTCCTTCCTGAAAACCGTATAATACTCTTTTCCGAATTTTCTAAACAGTATATTCGTCACCCCAGGCCAACCACAATATAGCATGTCCTTCAATGAAATATTAAGCATTTGTAAATAAATTCCTCTATTCGTGCTGATATGGAACCATTTATAAGATACATTAAGTGAAAATAGCACAATTCAACCTGTATTACCGTGCTTTCTACATGCTGGGCCCTGTTCTAGGCATTTAATATACATTAGCTTGTTTAATCCTCGCAAGAACCGTAAGAGGCAGGTACTCTTATTTATCTCCCTAGCGGAGATCAGGAAACTGCCTCTGTGACTTTTGCCTAAGGTCGCCCCGGCAAAAATTGACAGAGCCAAGAAGGGAACACGGGCTCCAGAGTCTCAACTTTGAATAACCCAACACTACTCCCACTCTGTTTCAAGGCGCAGAGTAGCTACACTTTGTAACTCTAACGGGGGAGGAAAAATTTATCGTATTTATTTACACATCCATAAAACAGCTCTGAAAAAATAGGCAAAAGTCACCAATGTTGATTGCCTTAAGGAGGGAAGTTGCAGAATGGGTGACGGGCACTGAGGGGACACTTGATGGGATGAGCACTGGGTGTTATTCTGTATGTTGGTAAATTGAACACCAATAAAAATTAATTTATTAAAAAAAAAAAGGAGGGAAGTTGCAGTTGAAGGCACGGGAGAAAGGGAGTTCTTTGGATTTTTGAACCATGGCAATACATTATTTACTCAAAATATACAATAAAATGTAAGTTATAAACAACAAAAAGAACAAAAAACCCACAAGTTCAACTTCTTTCCAAAGGGCCTCCCAGACCTTCAATTCCATGTTCACCTTGCCCAACTGACATTTGGTCATTGCCTCATTTTTTTTTTTTACCTAAATCATCTTTCTCTACTAGATTATACACACTTTACTATCTTGGTGCTCCTAATTCTTGGAATTTCCTTCCAGACTTAGCTCAGTGCTGGGTATTAGCAAACACTTAATAAAAACCTGTTTATCAACTGGTAAGCCTGTTCCCGAGAAACTGAAATCCTGACAGCGAGCCAACTTTTTGGAGCAAATTGTCTTTCGTGATGAAACCACACGGGACTGGTCAGCAAAAGGGAAGAGCAGGCATGTGCTGATTGGCCAAAGAGAATCACCCCAAAAACCTCTTTTCTGAAAAAGTGCATATTTGATATTTGAAAAAAAAATTGAAGAGGTCATTATGGGAAATAGAAATCTTTTGCTGGACTCCCTACAAGTATTTTATAGTTTGGAAGGTTTTCACTTGTGTTGTCCTTTCAACACCTGCCCTGGGGCCTCGAAGAACTTAATCTAGGTGAGTAATCAAAAGGAATGGAAGATTTTTCCATGGTGATGTAATTGATTTGTCTCCTTTTCTGGATAAACTGGTGATGCTGAGCTTTTGTAGAAAAATCATTTAGAATCCCAAAGGATTTTATGAATGAAGCAGTGAGAGTGGTGGGTTAATACCACACTGAGGAGCTAGCCAGGCCTCCTTTAGGTGAAGGTGGTTGTGATAACGTAAAGCTTTTTAGATTTCAACTTGGGCCTTTTTTCCCCCCAATTTTGTGAGCTAAACTTTTGGATTATCTCTCATATGGATCCTAAAATTGGTCATGTTTTATTTTTCAGGAAGAGTGGTTGGTGTCACAAAAATGGGGTTTAAGTGCTCAGACAGAAAATAGGTCCGTAGGGGAGAATTTTTCCCATTATTTGAAAGGACTCATTCAAAAGTTCCAGTTTCTCTGCCTGGGTCCCACCGATCAGTAGAAAAACACGACTTACACACAAAATGTTAGCAACACGATGTTCCACTTCCCAGGGAGCATTTACATTCTTCTAGGGTCACCAATCCTTAACTCACAGGAATGACTTCAGATGATGAACCATTCAGAAGTTTCTACTTCCTCTTAAAGATTTTCCTACTCTCTGAGGTCCTCCTCTTCTTAACTTTCTTGCTACAACTGCAAATTATGAACAAAATTCTATATTTAGAATATAGAGAAAGAGAGAAAGAAGAGAAAATTGTCAGAAGAGAAAATTGTATTTTATTCAAATTTGCTTTCAAACGTTTTACAAAAGAGAGTCAGGGAGTAGTAGCCATCCCTTCAAAATCCAAATGCTGTTCTGATTTTTATACTGTTTTGGAGAAAAAAAGATGGTGTTTTTCTTGGGACACCTGAGTGGCTCAGTGGTTGAGCATCTACCTTTGGCCCAGGGCGTGATCCTGGAGTCTCAGGATCGAGTCCCACATCGGGCTCCCTTCATGGAGCCTGCTTCTCTCTCTATCTATGTCTTTGCCTCTCTCCCTCTCTCTCTGTATCTCTCATGAATAAATAAATAAATAAATAAATAAATAAATAAATAAATAAATAAATAATCTTAAAAAAAAAAAGATGGTGCTCTTTTGTTAGAAATTTTGGAGTCGATTTTACGTTCAGACACTTTGAGGAGATAAGGACAGCTTCCCTGCATAAACAACCATGACTTCCCACACCTGCCTTAGTTCTTGTTGTACCATAACTTTCTAGCCACATTTCAGGGTTATTGATAAACACAAAATTTTGTCATTTAGATGGTTATCAAAACAGCTTGGCAGTAAGGGGTCCTCACAATTTAACTGAGTATCATGAAAACACAGCTGAGGAATCTGCTACCTGACCAAAACCTTTATGTAAGAGCTTGTCTCAACTGGGTTACTTAACTAAGTCACTGGTGTAGCAGCCTGAGTCATAAACCTTCATCCTTTGTTTGACCCGCATAGAAAGCCGATGAAAAGGTACTTTTGCAGTAATTCGCTCGATCAATTCTTTTTAATTAAAGCTGATTCCCTGTTTAAAGGAAGTGAAGCTTTTTGTAACTTCAGATTTTTCCTTCCTAGAAAGAAAGCCGACGTGATTCTACTTCCCTATCCACGGAGCCAGCGTGCATGCCTCCTCTCCTGAGCATTTACCCGACCAGGCCTGCTTGCCAGATTGCTAGATGGTGAAAGAGCATGGTGGGGTGCCAGGACGCTCTAGGCATCTCCGCCCTGCTCATGGCCAAGCACTTGGCAGGAAACAGGGCTGAGCTCTCCAGGTCACAGTGCTGGAGGCCAGCAGCCTGGTGTCTGGTAGGATTCCTGGCTCCTCAGCAGGCAAGGGGGGAGCTGTGCCTTTGCCCCAGGTTCTCCCACCTACGGCCTTCCTGTCGCATTGGCTAAGGCAGCTATAGCTAGTGACCTCCGAGGTGGCTGTCATTTTTAAAACATTGTTTATTTCAGCTTTTTCTTATCACCCAAGATTGCTAGTTGGAGGTGTTTTTGTCATGTATATAATACATTAAATCATAGTACATGTGTATAATTTATCAATAAGCATGTAGAGGGGATCCATGTTTGAATTTTTTTTTTTTACTGGGAGTTCACAATCAAAAAAGTTTGGACACCATGGATCCAGGAGTGATAGTTCTGGTAAGGGTCTCTATGTCCTGTTCCCAAAAGCAGTTAAAAAGCTTATGTCCAAGACTCAAGAACCAATCTGAAACAGCTCCAAATAGCCAATGATGGGGCAATTTGAGTACTAATGCCAACAATGGATTAAACCATATTAAATAAATTAAAAAGTCATGAGTTCATAATGATATTTTTCAAAGTAAACTCACTAGTCACCTCTGAAGGATATTAGTAACCAATGGTTCTAAAATGAATCAAGCATTGAACCTGTCTTTCCTGTGTGAGCTGTACCCTCACACTCAAGGAATAATAGAATTAGAACACTATCATTTGACAAATCTCATGTGAAAGAAGATCTAGGTTATGGCGATCAGTAGCTACAAACATCGCAGGGGAGGACTGAACAGGATGTGCCTCCTGATGGACGATCCAACACCATCTTTGTATCAAGTGGCCTTGCCAAAATCACAAGCCTGAATCAGATAGAGCATCTAAATCTAAGATTTACAAAATACAAAGGCCCAGGGAACATGGTAACAACACCAGGGGAAGGCAATAAACAAAACCAGAGACTAGACGGAAAAGGTAACCTGTTTTGTCATAAATATATTCCAAGGAAAAAGAAGGGAGAGGAGATCCTATAGTTTCAAAGAAACTCAATGCACATAAACCAATGCACATAAACCGCATGGACATTTTTTGGATTCTCAAACAAACCAACTTTTTAAAAAACTGTGAGACAATCAAGGCAACTTGAACCTTGACTAGACAATGAATGGTGTTTAAAATCGTGAATGTTCCAGGTGTGATTATGGTTTCACAATTTTTTTAAGGGTCCTTCTCTCTTAGAGATATATACTGAAGAATCGGGGGATGAAATGATACCACAGCTGGCATGTGTTTCAATATAATATAGTGTGGGGAAGGAGAAGCAGAGGCCATAAATGAAACAAGAACAGGCGACAATTTCTAATTTTGCAGCTACCCTATTGGTACATTCAGGTTTATTGTTCTAGCCTGTCTCCTCTAGAATATGTTTGAAGTTAGCCATAATGAGAAGTTAGGTTTGGTTTTTTTTCTTAAGGCTCTGTCCAACCACTATCCTCTTTTATTCCTAAACCACACACTTGAGAAGAGAAAATATTTCTCATTGGGACACCTGGGTGGCTCAGCGGTTGAGCATCTGCCTTTGGCTCAGGTTACGATCCCAGGATCTGGGATCAAGTCCCACATCGGAGGACTGTCTCTCCCTGTAGGGATCCTGCTACTCCCTTTGCCTGTGTCTCTGCCTCTCTCTGTGTGTCTCTCATGAATAAATAAATAAATCTTAAAAAAAGAAAAAAAGAAAATGTTTCTCATAAACAAGAATTTCAAACGCTCTAGTGAAATCCCACAAAACTAGATTAAATGGACCAAAGAATCTCTGCTCCAATCTCACCTCTAAGGAAAAGCCAAGGAAGGAGGCCCTGATTATTCTGATGATTGTTCCATACAGGATTTCCATTCTAGAAAGGGAAATCCTGTAGCATTGAGTGCTTTTAAGGACATTTTCCAAACGGGAACCATAAAGTGTTGTTGAAACAAAGGACACCTTGTTGCCTGCCCTGGTTGCTAGGTCAGATCTCCTTTCTACCCCACTTTTCCCCTGGAGAACTGGTCAGGGCAGCAATGCTAGAGATGGATTTCAAAAAATCTGCTCATTACAATATTTTTAAAAGGAGATGACTGAGCATTTAACCTAATTTCATTTGTCATGTTTTAAAATCTACAAGGTCACCTGGGTAGGTGGCTCAGTGGTTGAGCATCAGCCTTTGGTTCAGGTTGTGATCCCGGGGTCCTGGGATGGAGTCCCACATCAGGCTCCCTAAGGGGAGCCTGCTTCTCCCTCTGTGTCTCTCATGAATAAATACATAAAATCTTAAAAAAAAAATCTGCCAGTTCGTTTGGCATATAGTGGTTGCCTGTAAGTGGTCTTTGAATGAACATCTGTGCAGACAATGTTTCATAGGGTTTACACTTCTATCCCAGAAGGTGGTCACCCTAGTGACTCACCAGGACACAGCCTGGATGGAGAACACAATTTAAGGGGCATAACTTTATCATGATAGTGGGACCTGCCATCCATTTGGTTCCCTGATGTTATAACTAAAATGTTCCAATACCTGGTGCTCTGAGGGCTTTTCTGGGTGTGTTCGTTGCCTGTGGCTGCTCTAACAAAGCCTCACAACTGGGTGGCTTAAACGACAAAAATTTTTAGTCTCATAGTTCTGGAGGCTGGAAGTCCAAGATCAAGGTGTTGGCAGCACAGATGCCTTCTGAGGACGGTGAGAAAAAGCTAGTGCCATGCCTTTCGCCTGGCTCGAGATGATTTGCTCACACTCTTTACAATACCTTGGCTGGTAGAAGTATCATTCTGGTTTCTGCCTTCATGTTCACATGACGTCCTCCCTGCATGTCTGTGTCCAAAGTTCCCTTCTTATAAGGACGCCAGTCACTAGATTACAGGTCATTCCAATGACCTCACTTTAACTTGATGACTTCTGTAAAATCCTATCTCCATATCAGGTCACATGCTGAAGCACTGGGGGGTTAGGACTTCAGCACATAAATTTTGAAGGGGCACAGTTCAACCTGTAATACTGGGTAACCCCTATCTTCCCAGGCCTCCTTGTCCTTGGAGACAATTTCACTAGCTTAGACTGAGTTTCCAAGGAAGACCCCGGGGGACAAGGCCTCAAGCTCTTTTCCTTTCCCCATTGGCTCCACCGTCATCTTCCTGGTCTTGCTTCTGAAGCTTTCTCAACATGGCTGTGGTGAATGTTGCCTGTTCTGGCTCCTGGAGGCCTGGGCCTGTGGCCTGGCTGTTATTTCCTGATCACGGGAATATGGTTCTCTGCTCCCTCTTCTTTCACTGCAATGATCCTTAAAGCTGAGGAAGTGTTTCTTCCCTACCAGCAAACAGCTTTTTTGGCCTAACTTCCTGTGGCCTGGCCTCATACTGCCTTTTCTATTCTTGGAGCTTTCTTTGAAAGGTAGCCTGCTCCTTTTGGAGGAACGTGTGAATAGATTTCCCAGATGGAGACAAATGGGGGCATGTAATAGAGTATTTCACCCCTACTGACCTTGAGCTCTTCCTTAGGAACCAATTTTCCTTCCCTCATTCAAGACATGGTACACGCTCTGCTTTTCAGGGTGCCCATGTCCCCCTAAATTGAAGAAAGCCTTCGTTACATCTTTGAGATTCCTCATCTTGATAGCCTAGGAGTTCATAACTTCTCAAGATTCACGTCCCCATTTTTCTGAGACTCTCAGGGGTTCTCCTGCAACAGAAGTTCTGGTAACCTGCTGCGGTATTCCAGATTTGCCATGGCCGGTGTGCAAACTAGAGTCCATCCACCTCTCGCTTAGGGTTATATCGTCCCGTAACTATCATTCCTGCTGTTTGTCGTCTCTGCCCAGAGCAAGCAAACAAAGGAAAGCCTTACCCTTTTGGATATATAGACTTCCAACCTTATAGGCTACATTCTTAATCTCAGTGCTTCCAAAATTAGAGCTAGAAAGATGACAGCTGTGAGCTCATGTCCCCTGAGCTAAAGAGTGCCACGCATCATTAGCATAGAACGTTAAAAGAAACTTAATATTCCTCTTCATTTTCTGAGTGGAGAGTTATACCCCAGGTCACCAGACAACAGTAATGATGGCACGGTGAGATCCCAATTGCAAGAAGAAAAAGCAAATAGCCTGGGGAGGCAGGGCCAGGAGCAAGCTACCAAGAAAAGGCCCAGAGCCTCCAATGGCCCAGACTGGGGCGGGGGGGGGGGGGGGGGGGGTTGGTGAGGATGGGGATGGGGACGGGGAGTGGGAGGGAAGGTGTTCTGTTCCAATCCACTCAACTCCAACCTGAGTCCACGGGTGAGGATGAGAAGCCTGTGAAGCCAGACAAACATGAGTTCAAATCCCAGCTGTCTCTAACCGACAAGGCGAACCCACCTGCATCCTTGGCTCAGATTCTCATAAATAAAATGAAAGTCGTAACAGTCCCTCCTCTCAGGTGTGTTGTGGTGAATGCATGAGAGAGTGTGTAAGAAGTACACGGCACAGGGCTTACTCCACAGGAAGGACTCAATAAATGTTAGCCCTCAGCATTACTGTTGTATGAAGTCCAAGGCGCTCTTTGTACACAAGGCTCTGTTCTGCTGGAGGAACAGAGGTGACCTGAGCCACCTGTACCTATGGACAAACAGCTCCCTTCCCCTGAACTCAGATCAGCAGCACCTCAAGGTCAGTGCCACCCTATGAAAAACATGCTGGCATTTTTTCCCGCAAAGGCCAGAGCAGAACTGCCCAAATTTCTTCGTAAGGTGGGGCTGCATCTTGCCACGTCACATCTTTGAGTCTCCCTGTCTTTACACCTTCGACAGTTCGGTAGAATGTGGCTAGCTCTTCAGTCTCACCAAATAAAATGAAACACCCACAATAATGGGAACTGTGTCCCAACAGGCATGCCCAGAGGGCTTCACCCCAAAGAAGATCTCTCCAGTGCAGGGCAGTGACACAGGCAGCCTTCCCCTCAGGAGTAAAGAGGGGGAACCCTACCTGCAGGTGTCCAGGTGAAAGGGTGTCACCATGGTTCCTGACGGGGGTAGAGGCTGCAATACCATTTTTGCACAATACTAGATGGACACGGTGATTTCTCACCCTCGTGTCCCGTAGTGTCTTTATAAGGGCAACAGTAGATGAGCAGAAAGTAGGAAAACTTGCAATGTGAAAAGGTGGTGCGTTAGCCTTACAGACAAAAGAGAACAACTACTTATTTTTTGCTGTTGGATCTAAAGAATTTGTAATGCATCCAGAAAATTACCTGACATACCAGCAGCAGTTGCTAGTACTTGCAGGTGACTTCTCTTCTCGACTGGCTGGCTGGTCCCTGATTGCCTCAGTGTCCCTTCCGGGCGCTCCCTGCGTGGACGGCCTGGGGGAAGGCCCTGGGGTCATCAGCACGGTCACCAGCTGCAACCTGCTTCTGCTCTGAGGCGTGTTTCTTCTTCCAATCGAGAGAACCTGGGTTTGCGGCCCCAGGTGGAGCACGAAGCGCATGCATTGGGTCAGGGTTTGGCCCTGTTATGTCGGGGCTGACTGTGTTGAGTTAAAAGTTAGGCACATTTGAGTATCAATTTTTTGATTTAAGAAGGGGACACTACAAAACGATGAAAACGAAGCAGTGCTTGTGTAAAATGGGATTCACGTGTTCACGTGTGGGTGTGGGTGTGGGTGTAGGAGTGGGTGTAGGAGTAGGGATGCAACTGCAAGAGGCTTCGTGGGGTGCATTTGCTGAATAATAAGTGCCAGGCTGGTTTTCCTAGACAATTACCACATTTCCAAGCATTTCATCTTTCATTGTTTTGTAAACCTTGACTCCAAACCACAAGGTATTTAGGCCTTGCTCTTAGGTGATGAGTTTTTAAAACCTCTAATCGGGGGCACCTGGGTGACTCAGTGGTTGAGCATCTCCCCTCGGCTCAGGGCATGATCCTGGGGTCCTGGGATGGAGTCCCACATCAGGTTCCCCGCAGGGAGCCTGCTTCTCCCTCTATGTCTCTGCCTCCCTCTGTGTCTCTCATGAATAAATAAATAAATAAATAATAAAACCTCTAATCCGTTGTAGGAAACATGACTGACCAGGTGAAAAGGCTAGTGGTGTGAGCGTTTATTCAGCTTGATTCCCCTGGGGCCTTAACTCTAATATTTAGAACTATCCCCAATACCTGACATGTTATTTCCTTTTGTCATTAGTTTTTCCAGATGATAAGGATCTTTAAGATTACACTGTGACACATAAGGCAAGCTCTCCCTTTAGTCACCAAATACTTGCATCACACCTGATGATGTCACCATCATTCCAGAAGACACATGAAAAATTAGCTGTTTATGTCCGCTTATATCGAAAATGTTTTATTTCATTTTTATGCGTGTTTATGTTACTTTATTTAATATTTAAATGATCATGCATTGATATGCTTCCACTGTATTTAATATAAAAATATGTTATTTGCATCCAATAGAATATTTTTGACTTTTAAAGATATCTGACATTTTAAAATAAGGACTAAATTAGTACACTTTACATATGAGCATATTATGAGATTTTAGATAGATATATATTGACTGAGATTACAGTATGATATGAAATGTTGATTTGGTGATTGAATAGCATAAATGGCATTGCTGTTCATGATGTGGTTTTGTTTTTTGGTTTTTTTTTTGTAATGATGATCTACTCTCAACAAAAATTGGAACAGAAAAAAGCAATTTTTTCTCAACTTTTACCATAGTTGAATACCCGGAAAATTCAGTGTATTTCAAAAACCACACAAGAGAAAGCTTTGTGTTTCATGTAAAGTGGAGTTGCAGATGTGAGCTTTGCTAATTTTAATTTATCTTCTTGAAGTCCCAGTGAAACACTTAAAAGTTGTGTATGAGGTAATACAGTCCTTTGTTGAATGGGACTTCCACACATTGCAGGATGTCTTCTATCCCCAGAACTACCTGTAAGTCCCATAATATTCACTAAACAACTGAACAATCAAAAACCCTCAATGGGGTTCCACAAAGTCCCTGTGGAGGCATCACTGTCCCTGGGGGAATACTTGGTCCAAGATCCCTGCTAACTCTAAAATTTGGAGGTTCTGTTTATATACTTTACCCCTAAATGTAATTATTTTTGATGGCTAGTGTATGCTTTTTCATTGAGGTTGGCAAAGACAAACTTATGTCTTGTTCCTTTACAAAGATTTTTACACATTTATCCCTAATGTCTAGCATAGCCCCTGATACATAGTAGATGCTCAGTAGTTTTGAATGTGTGAAATACACACAAGGAGGGTACTCGAACAGTAGGAAACACAAATCATGCCCTGACATTCTCATTGGAGACGTCAGACATTCCTAATCCATTACAGTTGGAAAATGAAGAACAACACGTGACAACAAAATAACATTCATGCAAAATAATAGTTCATTAAGGGTGTATCTTATGGTAGAAGCTGTAAGGGCAATAAAGTGATAAGAGAAATTACTGAGGTACCCAGGGAAGACTTTTGTAGTCTATGGAATTGGAGCTGAACCCTGAAGGAAGGGTTAAACTCAGGTGAGAAACGGAGAGGAAGCAGGGCCCAGTGTCAAGAAGGGTGGAGGGGCCAGATTTAGACGGACTTTGAATAGCAATTAGTGGAGACTTCTTTCAAAACTTTCCAGGAAAGGCCAAAGTTATACGCTATTTTAGAAACCCAAGCAGAATGTCGGGGGGTGGGGGGTGGGGGGTGGAAGGAATGTGGATATTTGAGGGCAGAAGTGGTCTAAGCAGTGTTCTGCTGGGCCAGCTTGCAACAACTCACAAGAGCTAATTATAAAATTTTTAGGGCTTTTTGCAAGGTTGTTAAACTTAGCTATTATTAAAAATCGAATTATATAGACTCACCGTTGAATCCAGTGTCTTAAAATAATACACAGTCAAAACTTACCACTTCCTAATTGTTTTACCACATTTTACTATTTTCTATGTGCTTGAGATTATTTGTATCCCTACTTACCAGATGATGGAAACAACACATAACAAGGTGCTGCTGTGCATCTCTTCAGGGACGTTGGGACGGCGGTGGCTTGAGATCTGCTGTGGTGAGAGTATGGATGCCACAGAAATCAGAGAAGGCTATGAATCAGAGCTTGATATATCGCTTTGTTGATCAGAGACTTAAGAAAGTGATGGAGAAAATGTTAATGATCCAGACAGAAACAGTGTCATGTTGTCTCTGAGAAGCCATTGCTTAGAGAATAGCACAAAAAATAGAGGAATTATTATTTCAACATATATAAATTTTTCAGCTTTATTGATGTATAATTGACAAAATTATAATATATTTAAATTACAATGTGATAATTTGATATACAGACATGTTGTGCAAGTTTTCTCTCCATCAAGTTAATTAACCTGTTCATCGACTCTCATATTGCCATTTTGGGGGGGGGGTGAGAACATTTAAGTTCTATGCTCTTAGCAAATGTGGACTGTACAATACAGTGTTATTATAGTTATCATGTTTTACATTAGATACTCAGATTCTTATTTATTTTAACTGAAAGCTTGTACCCTTTTATCAAATGTTCCCTCTTTTTTTCACCTCCCAGCCCCTAGCAACCACTTTTCTACTTTCTGTTTCTATGAATTTGATCTTTTTATCTTTTTTAGTTCTACATCTGAGTGATACCAAGCAGTAATGGGAGAAAGCCATGTATCCAGAATATATAAATAACTCCAACAACTAGGTAACAACAACAAACAAACACAAATAACTCAATTCAAAGATGGTCAAGGGACTTGAACAGACACTTCTCCGAAGAGGACAAACAGATGGCCAACAAGCACGTGAAAATACGTTCAACATCACTAATCACAAGGGAAATGTAAATCAAAACTATGATCAGATACCACGTCACACTCAGTAGGATCACTATTGTAAAACACACACACCTCTCCACACACAAGACAAAAATAACACGTGTTGGCAAAGATGTAGAGAAATTGGAATCCTTGTACATTACTGGCAGGAACCTAAAATAGTGTAGCTGCTGTGGAAAACTATAGAGTAGTTCCTCAAAAAGCTAAAAATAGAATTACCATATGATCCAGAAAGTTCACTTCCGGGTATATACTCAAAAGAATTGAAAACAGAGTCTTAAAGAGATATTTGCACACCCATTTTCATAGCAGCATTATTCATATAACCAAGGGGTAGAAGCGACCCAAAAATCCATCAACGGATGAATGAATTTTTAAAAAGTGGTATATATACATTCAATGGAAATTTCTTCAGCCTTAAAAAGGGAGGAAATTAAATTTGAGGACATTATGCTAAGTAAAATAAGCCAGTCGCAAAAGAACAAATACTGTATTGATTACACTTACACACGTTACCCAGAATAGTTAAAATCATAGAAACAGAAAGTAGAATGGTGGTTGCCAGGAGTTGGGTGGGGGGAGAAGGAGGGAGACGGGGAGTTTTTTTTTTTTAATGGGTACAGAGTTTCAGTTTTGCAAGATGAAAAGAGCTCTGAGGATTGGTCGCACAACAATGTCAATGAACTTGCTGCTAAACCGTATGCTTAAAAATGGTTAAGATGATAAACTTTACATTAAGTGTATTTTACCACAATTTTAAAAAAAGATATTTCATGCCATGTGGCACTCATAAGAGTGATTCATTATTTAGATACCAAATATAAACATCCGAGATTGCTTGCAACAGGATGTTGTTCATTCCAGGAGTGAGGGCCCTAAGCTGGAGGAGCGGGGGAATCTGGGGCCACTTCTGATTTCCTGTATGATGCACTGCATGTGAATGCAGCTATTGCATTATCATACCTTTTGAGGATTTGATCAAATGCTATTACTGCTTTCAAAAAAAAGAAAAAACAAAATGTTTTAGCTACGATTGGGGTAATACCTATAAAGTGACAGTGGTGCCTTGCCAAAAAGACTTTAAGAAAAAAATATGGGCACCTGTGGCTCAACCAGTTAAGCATCTGAATGTTGACTGCAGCTCAGGTCATGATCTCAGGGTCGAGAGGTCAAGCCCTGAGTCAATCCCCTGTGCTCAGCTCACAGTCTGCATGAGATTCTCTCTCCCTCGACCCTTCCCCCTGTCCCCCTGCATGCTCTCTCTCTCTCTAAAACAAATAAATAAAATTTTTTAAAAAAAATAAAAATAAAAAAAATCATTGGTATTATTATGCTACTTCTATAAACATTTTTACATTTTTAAAAGATTTATTTATTTATTTATTTATTTATTTATTCATGAGAGACACAGAGATGCAGAGACACAGGCAGAGGGAGAAGCAGGCTCCCTGTCGGGATGGGGGTGGGGTTGGGGACGGGGGGCCAATGTGGGACTCGATCCCAGGACCCCGGGATCACAACCTGAGCCAAAGGCAGACACTCAAGCACTGAGCCACCCAGGTGCCCCAATACTTTTACGTTGTTAAAAAGAAATCTGTCCATTGAACTAGTCAGGGCTAAATATCTATTAATGAGAGGCCGTTTGTCACAGCAAGTAATATTTAGTTTCCAGAAACCAATCTTTAAAAGCCTGCTTTGTACAACTGTTGAAGTCTATCATTACAAGGATTTATTCTTGGCACTGAATCCTGGAGCTTTGGCTAATAGCAGTCAACTGAGGTAATTCTAGCTTAATTTTGCAAGTGTTCTAATGGCAGTAAAAATATGTTACTCATGAATCATAATGACTCTCAGGGAAAGAGCTCAATGTTTTATAGAGCAGTAAGAGCATGGCAACCGTAGTTGCCATTTTCCATGATCATCCTCTGTAGGGAAAATTTTTATTATTTAGAGAAATGCAAATTTTTTTTTGGAATCAAGCTCCATAATAACTAATATCCACATAACAAAAATGTGTTCAATTGCAGAAGTTTTGTGACTTGGCCAAGTTGTCTAGATCCAAATTTCCTGGAAGAGTTTCTAATCCTGTAGTCTTGGTACCAGAGAAAATATCACCATCAAAACCCAGTTTACAAGGGTGGTTGTTTTAATGACCCTTCCAAAATACTTTTCCTGTTTGAAGATAAAATGCCATTTCTTTCTGTTTATGTGTCTACTCTCTTTTCTATACCTTGCTGATTCTATTTTGTACTTAGTTCTTATGCAACATCTCTAGTGAAGAGGGAGGAGGAGAGGAATCATGTAGCAGAAAAAAGGTCCTTTGTAAAAAGGAAGGGAGGGGCATATATATGCTAGAAGCAAGGACCATGTCTTTGGCAGACAGCTTTCATGGTGCCTGGCCTTTTATGGCCATTAAAAAGTATTAGTTAAGGGATGGCTGGGTGGCTCTGTTGGTTAAGCCTTGGACTCTTGATTTTGGCTGAGGTCATGATCTCAGGGTTGTGAGACCGAGCCCCACCTGGACTCTGCGTTGGATATGGAGCCTACTTAAGATTCTCTCTCTCCCTCTCCCTCTGCACCCCTCTAAAAAGCAAAAGGCATTATTTAAGATCAATGATGTTTTAAAAGCAAACTGCCATGCAGAAGATAATTTTTAAATATTATTTTTATTGTCAGGGTTCATTAGTAGTTATTTTTGAGTGGGGATGTCCAAGAAAATGAGAGTTCTAAAAACTGACAAAATGAAGGAAAATGGCAAGTAAAACTAGCATCTAAAGAAATGAAAACCTCTGTTGATCATCTTTTTGTCTTACCATTTCCAAATTATTGTCCACTTGTAAAATAGACATGAGCAAGAAATAAACCAAAGTTCAGTGGAATTGCCATTATAGCAGTAACGTATTTCATAGTCTTGAATATATGCAAATTGATGTAAAGTATGTTTGCTATTTCCAGCTCAGTTATTTACATAAGCAAATACTTTCATTCATACAAGGCTTATACTAAATACCGTCTTCGTTAATGGCTAAGCAACTAAATTGTGAAGCATTAAAAACTGGCATATAACAATTTCAGAAGAAATTGATGCTACCATATTTTTTATAGATGAATCACAATCTCGTTAAGCCAGAGATCCCAATTTTCCACAATTTCCTTAGGTCAAGAAATGATCACCATCTACATTTTGGGCAAGGAGAGGGAAGCACAGATGAAGAAGGAATATTTCCCATTCTTTCTTTAGAAGTCCTTCGTTTACATGGGTCTCTAGAACAAATTCTATTACATTCCATTTCTATACTTACATGCTTATCTTCCAGGAAAAGAGCTCTCAACACTATAGGAGAAAATAATTTCAAGTGCCTGGTGGATCAGAAGCATGTCAGTATCAAAACAAATGAGACTCTAAAGCAGTCTTATATTTCAGTGTATCCTTTCCACGTTTAGAGAAGTCACTGACGGTAAGTCTGTAAGAACTTGAGTAATAAACCAGGTTGGAAAGTGAAGTTTATTTTTTAAAAAATAGATGGAGAAAATACAAAGATGTGATGATATAAAGGCAGCAACCATTTCTTTAGATGGCAGAGCCATGAGGCTTAGGTCCACTGCGAGGGTGAGGGTGAGAACCTGCATCATCAGACCCATGGGGGGGAGGGGGAGAGGGAGAGGGGGAGGGAGGTACTGGTTTTGAGTCCCTAACTTCCTTTTTTTCACCTGCTTAGTTGAGACATTTGTCCTTAAAACTAAAATTTAAGGTGAGAGGACCAATAGCCCAATTCCAGATCACCCCCTTCGGTGAGCATAGCAACAGTGAAGGCTGGGATCCCTACTCATGGTTGCACATCAGGGAACACATCAGGGAGGTCCCAGCAAGTAAAGAAGGTGGCCTCTGCTTTGATTCCAGGTGCCTGAGTTAACTTTCCCGAGTGAGCCTGAGTGGTGCAGAAGGAGGGACCTAGAAGTGCCTGCAACCTCTCAGATGATATAAAAGTAGCAGAGGCTTAGGGCACCTGGGGGGCTTAGTCGGATAAGGATAAGCGTCTGCCTTCAGCTCAGGTCATGATCCCAAGGTCCTGGGATTGAGGCCCACATCAGGCTCTCTGCTAGGCAGGAAGCCTGCTTCTCCCTCTCCCTCTGCCTGCTTGTCCTTGCTCTCTTGCTCTGTCAAATAAATAAATAAAATCTTTTAAAAAAAAATTAGCAGAGGCTCTGTCTGGGAAGCTTGCTGGAGTGGGTCACCAGACCCAGGCCAAACCTCAGAGGCTCTGCTGTGTCAGATGCTGAGTCGGCAGGCAGGGCCCCCTGGAGAGCAGACCATGCCATGGTGTCCACATGGGAAGCCAGCAGAGCCTCCAGCTTGGAGCCGGGGACAGGACATGGTCCCTCAACTAGCCCCTTCCCCCACTGGGACACTGTATGTTGCCCATGCCCGACTCCTGCAGCATCTTGTGGAAGAAGGGGAGATGGAGAAAAGACCCAAGGGAGACCATTTAATCTTGGAAGAGGTGAAATTACCCGAGAGACACGTCTCTTTGCATGGGTGGGTAGGGTTGAACTTACCCGATTGGACTACACATAGTTTCTCGCCTCTCGCCCAGAGAGCAGGACTTTGGAAGGAGACTAGACCAACTGCAAGAAAATAAAGCGGCTTTTCTTCATACTGAGTGTAGGGTGCAAACTTCCAGCACTCCTGAAAGCTTAACAAATAGCGGGAAGGCCCGTGGCTTGTCTCACCCTCACCCACTCCTGTGCACCTATGGAGCTCCGTCTGTCTACTCCCCCAATAGCCAGGGCCAGCCATCCTCCCCTCCCCTCTCCTTTGCAGCCTCCTGCCCCTGCTGCTTCTCAGCACCGTGACCTTTTTTCTCTCCTTCAGAGGCAGTCACCTCCACTACAGACCAGTCCGACTGGATTTTAGTCCGGGCACCAGAGCAGGGACCCACAGCCCTCCACCTGTAAGGAGCCTTGTCTTTAGATGCCTTGACTCTAGGGTAGGGGTGCCTTGGGGGAAATCCTGGAGCAACCGGCTGGAGGAACACTTGGGGGCTCGGGGCACACACTGTTTTCTAACCAGAGCAGGAGACTTCAGTCTTTTAACAATCGGCACATTCAGACCCACATGTGCTGACTGCAGACCAGAAGCTTCTACCTCCTGTCTCCCACTTCCAATCAGAGCCTCCCACCCTCGTGAGGCCGGCGGCTGTTTCTCCTCCTCCCCCCACCCCTTCCACCTGTCAGAGCTCCTCACCTTCCTTCCTACCTTCCATAGCAGGAGCCGGTGGTGAGAAGTAAAAGGAGTAACGGCTGCTAATGGGGTGTAGGCACGCATCCAGGGCCAGGCCGGGAGAAACCGTGTCGCTCATGAACCCGACCAGAACTCTGATCACATTTCCAGAGAGCAGAACTATAAACAGTAGCTCTGCCCTGGAATGAGCACTGCTGCTACGCTGTGCGATGGGTGTTTACGGGCTGGCAGCAACTGGATTCTCCTTTACGATGTTGCTTGCACGAAAGCAGTACGTTTGTTTGTAAGTTCTTCGTTAATAGACAAGGCTCTCACACTCAGGCTCTTGTAAGTTGAAGCCTATCGGGGTGATGAAAATCTGTCGGTTATTGTCAGCAGAGACTTCGATATACATATACCATACGAGGAGAGAGACAGTTTGGTAAAGAAATCAAGGCAAAAAGAAAATCAGATTAGGAAAAAGAAGATGAAGCCAGGGATACTTTCTAGTTTTAAAATGCATGCCCAGGGCAGCCCCGATGGCTTAGCGGTTTAGTGCCACCTTCAGCCCAGGGCCTGATTCTGGAGATCTGGGATCGAGGCCCACGTCAGGCTCCCTGCATGGAGCCTGCTTCTTCCTCTGTCTCTCTGTCTCTCAACTTCTCTCTCTCTGTGTGTGTCTCAAATAAATAAAATCTTTAAAATAAATAAATAAATAAATAAATAAATAAATAAATAAATAAATAAAATGCAGGCCACAAATTTGGCCCTGAGCTTCCTAGTAGCCAATGCAAAGAAAGAAATTCACTAGATTCCTGATTCTTGAGATTTTGTTTTGGCTGGATTTCTCAGCCAAAAGCTCAATTAGGGGTGCCTGGGTAGCTCAGTGGTTGAGCATCTGCCTGTGGCTCAGGGCGTGATCCCGGGGTCCTGGGATTGAGTCCTGCTTCTCCCTCTGCCTAGGTCTCTGCCTCTCTCAGGGTCTCTCATGAATAAATAAATAACATCTTTTTAAAAAGAAAAGAAAAGCCCAATTATTCCTAACACCGCAGGCTGAGAAAACTTACTCCCATGGCTCTTCAACAGAGGACTCCGTATAAGGGAGTTACCTAACATAATAATTAGCACTTAGTGGGAGCTATCCAAATGCTTTGTCTACATTGCTGCCTTCATGTCTCAGAGAAACTCTTGTACAAGAGTCTGCTGAGAGGAGACTGAGGCTCAGAGGAGTTCAACGACTTGGGCAGGTGGTAGAGCTCACCAATGGTGGGCCTGAGACGTGACCAGTTCTGTTAGTCATGTAAATCCCTGCTGTTGACTGCATTTACAGGAGAAAGAACCCCAGAGTGAAGTCAGTACATCCCATATGGTGGTTTTTTAGTGACCTCAATAGCCAATGATAAAAATGTGTGTCAACAGGGGTGCCTGGGTGGCTCAGTCGGTTAAGAGTCTGACTTTGGCTCAGGTCATGCATGATCTTGGGATCTTGGGATGGAGCCCCAAGTCTGGCTCCCTTCTCATTGGGAGCCTGCTTCTCCCTCCCCCTCTGCTCCTCTCCTCCAACCCCAGCGCTTGTGTGTGTTCTCTCTCTCAAATAAATAAATCTTACAGAAAAAAAAAATGTGTGTCAACAAAGAAGCAAGTTATCTTCAAACAGGAAGCCAAAAGCACTACTTGTAACATAATTCTAAGTTTTGTATTGGATTCTTATTTTGTACTTTCCACTAGCAAATTTTTAGGAACAAAAGGGATCCCTGGGTGGCGCAGAGGTTTGGCGCCTGCCTTTGGCCCAGGGCGCGATCCTGGAGACTCGGGATCGAATCCCACGTCGGGCTCCCGGTGCATGGAGCCTGCTTCTCCCTCTGCCTGTGTCTCTGCCTCTCTCTCTCTCTCTCTCTCTCTCTCTCTGTGACTATCATAAATAAATAAATAAAATAAAAAATAAAAAAAATTGTTCATGTCCTCTTTCAAGGCTCTAAGTGTTTCACTCATAAATAAAGCAGACCACAATTTCAGAATTCCGTATTTTCTCTTTTATAGAGATCACAGCTCTCACACAGACTGTGAAGAGCTTTCTCTCTATCAGAAAGTACAGTTGTGCTTTCTACAAGCTCCTTCCTCAAACAGACTATCTTTTGTTTCATTTTGCAGCTCTGTGAAAAACAACTTAGTTTCTTTTCCCTACTTGCGAAGGAACTTCCCCACTCAAAACCTGTAGGAAATATGAAATAGGTCCTATTCCCATCAAAGAAAATTTACTACTTATTCTCCCAGTTATTTTCCTTTTTTGTCAACTTGAAGAGCAGCATTAAGTGAAGGCCCACAAAAGCATCTTAGAGGCTAAGGATGGATTAAACTAAAGGCTAAACTCTGAGACAGGTTTATGTACACTGCAGTGCACTTTCCTGGGGCTTAGCTTCTTTTCGCCTATCTGGAGAGGATATCGGAGGGCAACGTTTCTGTCGTGAAATAGGACTAATCAACTTAGTTGAGTTCGTATTTAAGGCAAGGTGAATTAGTTAAGACGGTTTCTGAAACTGTTGTCAGATGTGCTTGTAAATCTGCAGCCAGAGCAGCTTCTGCAATTGAAAGGGCATTTGGATGGTTCTTCCGTGAGCAATGTCAAAACCATGAAAACTTCACAGAGGCTGTAAGTATATACATCTACACTTTGATTAGTCCGAACACAGGCTAGTTGCTTTTAGTAAAATGTTTGCATATATAAAATAAAAGGACTCCTTTATCTTAAAAGGAAATGCAAATACATGGATCTAATATCCAATGGAGAAGCAAGGAAATAAGCTTGTACAAATACCATCAACAGCATTCCTGCCAAAATCACTGGGTACATTATAAAAATAAAACACATTAGACTTCGGGAAAAATAAATTTTTACAAAGAAATGCTTGGGTTTATCTATAAATTTTGCTGGCTCCATTATTGCTAACAATGTGTTAGCCAATAAATTCTTATTTGGCTGAAGTTATTAAAGAGTTATTGATGATATACTGCTCATGCCAAATAAATAAATACTGTCATGCCTTGGGTTTTTTTTTTTTTAAGTGAAAGTAAAAGGAAAGTTATTTAAAATAAAGTCAGCTCAAAGTTGTATATAAGTTTAATTAAGTCTTTTCTCATCTTCAAATAGACTAAGTACCTGCCTCTGTGTTGCTGCTATACATTTACTATGCATTATTATTTTAATGGCCTCTCATTACTGCAGACAACTACGTTCCAAAAATTGTCATGATGTATAGGCCATGAAGTGTCAGAGTAGAAACTTTTAGAAAAAAAAATTGAGGAACAGTCAAAGATAATAGTGAAAAAACACTACGTTAACATTTCTTAACTCATTCTTTACAACGATCTAACTAAAACATCTAAAATTCAGTTCAGTTAGAGGAGTACTGCTAGATTTCACTTGGGTTCACATACAAATTGATGCGATGGGGTTTGCCTCCCAATCTTTTGGAGAAAGTGAACATAATCTTTTCAAACTATAGTAGCACATAAGTTATACTGAAGTAGTGAAGATATTGCATCATTTCTACTTGTTCAATGATGACAAAGGTTTGGTCTTTTTCATTGTAACACTTGCAAATATACCTAGAACTTTGCATTTCAAGGAGGCCTGGATGGCTGTAATGACAATGAGCTTCCAGAGAGAAAAGAAATGCTTCCCTTAGGCAAGGGAAGCACACACATCATCTGTCTTTGTTGACACTTTGCAGAACATTCATTGTGATGCGGTGCATTTAGCAAAGTGCTAGAGTATATCCTTTAGTAAAAATGAAATATATTTTAGAGCCATTGTCAAGTGCCTTGGTATTAACTGCCTTTGTTGGCAGTACTGCTTACCACTACAGTGATAACTCATTTCATTTACTGCACTAGTACAACAGAGCAAGGACTTGTTATTTAAAACAAAAATACGTGGCTGCCTTCTAGAGTGGGATGTTCATGCCACAATTCAAACCAGTAGAAAAGAAGCCTCTAAGTTTCTATCCTACCCTTGGCAAAGATGGGGAGGGAAGGAAATACGCAGAGGCCCAGAGTGAAAGGCCCATTGAGGAGAGACTGGAGCAGAGTCAGGAAAAGGGTCTAAAGGTCCTCTGCCAAACGAAGTTTTTGGGTTGTTGGGGGACCAGCTGAGAGAAGGCCGAGAAAAAGAATGAGGAGCCTGGGCTTGAAATGTCAAAATTCCTCAAAGAAATGTTTCACAATAAAAAAATTAAAAAAAAAAAAGAGAAATGTTTCACAATGGAGAAATGTAATGTTCAATTTTAAATTGGTTCTGACGCAACGCTCCCCAAGCCCTCCCACCTCTGACTTGCCAACATCTCAGTAGAATGGGCTACACACACATTGCCTTGTGTGGGTGGTTTTATGTGGATACTGAAGGAAAGGGATGGCCTTTGGAGTCAGTGTAGAGCAGTGAGGAGGGAACAGCTATAGGAGGTGGGCCATAATGTATGTTTGGGGGTAAAGATACTTGAAATGTAGCTATTCCTTCCACTTGAAATAAGGGGTTGATAATTTTAGAATTCCCTTGTAATCTCAGGAAATTATGTGTATCTACAATTAAAAACAGTCAAATATTTTACCTGTTTCTTCATCTAGTCTTACATTAAGCTTTACTTCAATTGACAAACGTATTTTGAATATCAGTATAATTGTTTACATTTTACACAATATTTTATGTAATTTTTAAAAAACTTTTTTCTTACTAGATATGAAAAACACACTTTTCATACTTCTAACTATAACTGTTAGAAATTAGCATGATTGCTCTTCTCACAGCAAGTTTTTCTGCCAGGGTACTGATAATGAGATACTTCAGGGCAGCTCGTTGGCCTTCCTATTTTTTAAAAGAAATTTCCCATTTATTATTTTTAAAAACTGAAAATATACTTAACAAAGTGTGCATTACGCTTTAGCATTAAGATGCTTTTCAGAACCCACATTAATATAGGACACCTAGAATAGTGAATGTGTGAAGCTACTAAGGATTGTTTGATACCTTAAACAAAAGACCTCTGCAAATATCTCCTGCTAGCTTTAATTTAAGAAGTAATATTTATTTTTTTTCAAAATTGTAGAAACATTTAATTCTAACTGCCCCACCCTTCGAATATAAAAACTTACCAAATACAGAAGTTATTTAAAAATGAATTTATTTCAATGAGTATAAACCCAGAATCCATGCATCCTGCACACAACAAATATTCTATATGTAATTGCTCAAATCCTGGCTGAGCCAAACTTAGATTGCACCGACTTCAATAAATGGTCATGGTGTAGCCAACGAGACACTGAAATAGAATCCAACTGACACCTGTCTACTATGCAAGAGGCAAGCATTCGGTAAATATCTGCTGATTTGGCAAGAGCTTTAGTTCATGAAGTTCATGTCTTTCTTTGACTGCCCTAATCAGTTGAGACATAATTAGCACTAGCTCAATCGTCTGTGTGCTGCCTGGAGGGGTTTGTTGAGGGTAAGAGTCTGAAGACAGAGATTAAGGAGTCCTCATCCTCCTAAAGTGCTGGGCATCCAGGATTAGAGCTCTGGGTCAGGGAAATCCTTCCTGAATGCAAACCTAAGCACCGGTGCACTCCCACACTTGGGTTTACCAGACACACTGCATTTAGAATGGATATCCCAGTCTGCATTTTGACTCAAGAGCGTTTCATCTGCCATTCCAAAGTGACCTTGGCTCATAATTTGTCTAGATGTTTCCAAAATAGAAGAGGATACCCTGAAATTGTGAAAGCTGATATCTAAAGATTTATGCATTTTTAAAAAATGTCATCTTGGGGAAGAAAAAAAAGACTTATGGATTGATCCTATGACTCCCCAAATTGTACGTTTGTAGAAACCTAGATCTGGAGCTCAAGAGTCTACCTTGCTGATGAAGGGAAAGATCTGATCAACCCCAGAATATTTCTTTGGAAGTCTCCTGATAATATTTGCTTCGAAATATAGGTTGATTTAGGGCAGCGAAACTATTCTGTATGACACTATAGTGGTAGATGCATGTCATTTTACATTTGTCAAAATCCATAGAATGTATGACACTAAGAGTGAGCAGTGAGGTAAACCGTGCACTTTGGGTGGTAGTGATGTGTCAGTGTGGGTTCTTGGGTTGGACCGCATTCACAAATATACTGCTCTGGTGCAGGATGTTGATAGTGAGGAAGGCTATGCATGTGGGGTGGAGAGAGGTATACGGGAACTCCCTGCACTGTCTACTCATTTTGCTGTGAACCTAAAACCTAAAATATATATATATATTAATAATAATATATTAATAATAAATATTATAAATAAATATATTATTATAATTATTATAAATAAATATTATATAAAATAATAAATATATATATATAATTTGGGGCATTCAAAATACAACAATATAACCTAAAAAAAGATATGTTGGTCTATTCAGGCTATAACAGAATGCCAATACCATAGTTTGAGTGGCTTATAAATGCAGAGATTTACTTCTTACAATTCTGGAGGCAGGGCATCCAAGGTGAAGGCACCAGCAGACTCAGTGTCCAGTGAGGACTGACTTCTTGGTTCACAAATGCCCACTTTCTTGCAATACCCTCACATGGCAGAAGGGGCTATAGAGCTCTCTGGTGTCTCTTTTCTAAGGGCACTAATTCTATTCATGAAGGGTCTACCCTCATGATCTAATCACCTCCCAAAGAGCCACCTCCTAATACCATCATATTGGGGATTAGGTTTCAAGATAGGAATGGGGGGGGCAGGGCATAAAAATTCAGTCTATAGCACCAGGCAATGATATTTTTTAAAGAAAATTTGAGCACCAATAATCATGATGGTGGTAAGTAAAAAAGCACTTGTTCACCAAGAGTGAGATGAAAAGAAACTATAGAAGCTGAGTGGAGAACCATAACATTCAGATGTGGCAGATGTCAGTGACTCATCCTTCCCAGGGACCTTCATGGCATGAGGATACTTCTAGAGACACTGGAAATAGCTTACATTTTAGGTAAAAATCTGGAGAGTTGATTAAAAAGCAATAAAATATTATATCAGATGTGTTAACAAAGTTTTATAGATCACATTCAATCTCCTTGGCATTGCAAAAAGAAAGCCAGACCCAAGAACCAAAGAATCCAGAACAGTTATACTACCAAAGAGGGCTTTAAATTAGATTTAAATTAGATGAGACTCGTCTCTGATGCCTCATTCCTTCACCTCTGCCAACCTGATAGCCTTGAGTTCCTTGCTTCCTTCACTGTGTGACTAGCAGTGAAAAAAAAAAATAATCCTGCTTTGTTGTTGCAGACAATGGACCCTACAGAACCTCATAGAAATATGCCTCTGCCTGGTGAACCTGGTACTCCAGAAGAAAGGCATTTGTGCCAGTTATCGAATGGAATGACATTAGAAGGTAACCACATTGCCTCGACAGCACTAGACACTGTTGCTGCCCTACTCCGTATCCCCTTGGCCCCCTTCTGAGTTCACCTACAACCATGGGGGTCCTTTCTGATCTCAAGCACCTGCACCTCTTGGTTTCTCATTTTGAATGCTCCCCCCCACACCATAGCAGTCCGTTGCAGCTACTTCAGGCATAGCCCAGATGGCTATTTACCCAACTCTTGGTCTTTCATTGGGACAATAAAATTTTTATTTTATTTTATTTTCATTGGGACAATTTTTTTTAAAAAAATTTTGTTTATTTGATAAAGAAAGAGAGGGAGAGAGAGAACAAGCAGAGTGAGGGATAGAGGGAGATGCAGAATCCCCGCTGAGCAGGAACTCCAATGCGGGGCTCCATCCTGGTTCTCCAGGATCATGACTTGAGTCAAAGGCAGACACTCCTCCGACTGAACCACCCGGGCACCCCTCAATGGGACAATTCTGAGTTATGTTCCACAAGGCTTCTTAGAGGGTCCCCAGCAGGGCTGAGCCCCAGGTGACGACAGTAGTAACCCACCCATTAACTCACCTTTTAGTGGTTTTTCCTTTCCTAATTTCACTTCCCCACTCCCTCCTGTGGGCTTTTTGGGATCACTATCTGCACTCAAGCCCTTATCTTAAGGCCTGCTTGGGGTGGGAGGAGGAATGCCAAAATAAGACAGTCCTCATCTGCCTTTGGTGACTAATCTCCATGGAATTTCCCTCAGGTGACACGTGTGAGGACAAGAGGTGGTCAACATCTAGGCAATCCTTGCTCTGGAGGGGTATTCTGTACCTCTCCTTTGGGAAGGATTTGTCTCCAGCATCACATAAAATGCAAGAAAATTCTATATTTTATAATTTTAAAGATTAAATAGTATTTAAATATACTAATATATTTATATATACTATACTAATATATTTAAATATACTAATATATACTAAATATTAAAAAGTATTTAAAATCATTCAAAGGACATGAATAATTAACAGGATGGTAGAAAGCAAAATGTTACTTTGTTTTAAAAGATTTTATTAATTTATTCATGAGAGACACAGGGCGGGGGGGGCAGAGACCCAGGCAGAGGGAGAAGCAGGCTCCATGCAGGGAACCTGACGCGGGACTCGATCCTGGGACTCAATCCTGGGACTCCAGGATCACGCCCTGGGCCGAAGGCAGGAGTCAAACTGCTGAGCCACCCAGGGATCCCCCAAAATGTTATCATTTAACAATGGTCCCTTTTTTTGATCACTAGGTTCTGCAGAGAAAGTTATGAATCCTTGTGTTTATGTACATTCAGATATAACTTGCTCACTTGTTTTAATTAAACACAGTCTTATCCTGTATCCACTCTAACTAGACATATTATTAGCCATTAAGAAGATCTCCTCCTTCTTTTCTGCTTTAATCTTATCAATTAAAGAGGGACATTTTTCTGAAGATTGAATATATGGTACAATACAGGCATTTGTACCTCTGGAGATATAAAAAACAAAATAAGTTGTAAGAAAGGAGGTTGGTATTTCTGGACTCTTACAAGGCTGGTTTAATTTTATTATTGTTTATAGTGTGATGTGGTATTTCATGTGGACTCATCAACAAATTCCAAGGACAAATTGATAAATCACTAAGTTCTACAGTGGTATCTAGGTGCTTCCAACGGAGGGGTGTCTGTGTAACTGCAAGGTTGATATAGCCTGTCTTCCCAAATGTTGGGTAAGTACAAAAGATATTCATTGTGTTCAAGAAAAACTCAGAGTCCACAAAAAGTAGAGTTCTTTGGGTTTTTGTTTGTTTGTTTGTTTGTTTATTTTTAGTAGAGTTCTTTGTTAACATACCTATCTGATTCTTTTTAGAACTCCATCAGTGGCGAGAGATATTGATGATAAATCCAATGATGGCCATGAACCCTTTACTGACAGCATCAGGGCAGCAGAGAACGCCACTGGTTCCCTCACCATACGAACCTCCAACGGTGGATAGGTATTTCTTTCCCATATACTATTCCGGTCAAAGGAGAAAATGGATGATCGTTAACTTTTCAAATGATGGTAACTCCAGTTGTTGTTTTCTTGTCTAATGTTATTTCCGTGAACTGTGGTGCACTGATTTGTATCCAGATGCTCTGCTGGCCACACCCACATCCCACTTCCTGTCCCTTCCCATTTGAGGCTTGCTTGATATAGTCACTCAACACACAGCAAACAAGCACTTACCATGTGACAGGCATCATGTAGGTACAAACATTGATGGAATCTGGGAAGGCTGCCCTAACAAAATACCACAGGCTACATGGTTTAAACAACAGAATTTGATTCCTCATAGTTCTGGAGGCTGAAAAGTCCTAGATCATGGAGTCAGCAGGGTTGATTTGTGGTGAGGTCTTTCTCCTTGGCTCACAGACAGCTGCCTCAATACTGTGCCTTCACCTGGCCTTTTTCTCTGTATATGTCCTATTGGATCAGTGCTCCACTGTTATGGCCACAGTTACCCTTAAATCCCCCTTAAAAGGCCCTATCTCCAAATATAATCATGTTGGGAGTTCAGACTTCAACACATGAATTTGGGAGGAACACAACTCATCCAGAACAACTGACTGCCCTGAATTTCCCATGATAGAATAATTCTTCCTTTTCAATAAAAGTGACATTATCAATGCTTAGGAGGTACACTCTGGCAGTTTCTTATTTTTCCTCCTTTCAAGTATTTTGACATTATGAGAAGAAAGTAATATTCATTATTTATAGTTGTGTGTGGAGCATGAACAATAAATTTGGACTTCTTGAGACCACTGAAGTTTGGCAGAATAAATAAACTGTCACCCAGGGAGTCAAACACTGATGTCAGATGGCAAAACGCAAGCCAAAGTATGTCCATTACATGAGAAAAGAGTATTGTGGTCAGAACGGTATGTTGGTCATGGGAAATCAGAGAGCAGTATTGATTTGGATAGATCTTTTTTCTAAACATTCCTAAGACTTTTTTTTCTTGTGTTTTCTGTTGTGTCATCAGCTGGGTCAATCCTTCCTTAGTAGATCTTTCTTACCATATTTCTACTTAAACCAATAGAGGCTGCAGTATTTTTGCACTTCAATCTGGCAATTAAAAAATCTCATTGCCTATGTAATGGGAAATTTGTACTATTTCATCCTCACTTTATCCACTTTCTTTTTTTCCCTAGAGACTTATTGCCTTCTACCATAGCTCCTACTGACCCAAGACAGTTTTATGCTCCTTCTCAATTTGGACCTTCTGTTCTACCAAATGCAAACATGCCGAACATGCTGTCCAATCGTGTCTACTCAGGTATGAGCGATAGATGGCTCCCATCTGTGGAACCACCGTGAACTGGATGGCTGCTTTAAGCTTGCCATCGTGCCATCAAATTTACTGCTAAGTTTTGGCAACAGAACTGTGCAGCGGTTATGCCATAGGTTCTGCACTTGGTACATAGATTTAAATAATGGTTCCACCACTGTGTGACTGAGCATCAGGTGCTTAACTCCCCCAACCATCAATTTTCTGATGAATAACACGAAAGGTTGCAACATTACTGTCTTATATGTGAGAAACTAATGAGGTCAAGAGGAGATGAGACCAGAGTTAAAGGGACTTGGGGCTGCTTGTCTATGGCATGACAGGTCTTAGCGGGGGCTTGCCTTTTATTCTGAGTAGGAGGCGAAGCTTTTGAGGAGTTCAAACAAAGGAGCCACATGGTCTGACTTATATTTTACCAGGATCACCCTGGCTGCTATGTCTGGGACAAACTTGCTAGGATCAAAGTTCTGAGGATAAACTGATGGGAGTTAATGGACTATTAGAATAGCCAAAAGAGGAAAGCCTGGTGGTTGAGCACCTGCCTTTGGCTCAGGGCGTGATCCTGGGGTCCTGGGATTGAGTCCCACATCGGGCTCCCTGCAGGGAGCCTGCTTCTCCTTCTGCCTATTTCTCTGCCTCACTTTCTGGGTCTCTCATGAATAAATAAATAAAATATTTTAAGAAAGAATAGCCAAAAGATTATGATGGGTTAACCCTGGGTGGTGACAGTTCAACAGTAACAAATGGTTGGATTCTGTAATTATTTTGAAAGTAGAAATAACAGGTTTACTGACACAATAAAAGGAGATAGCAAAAATTTTGCTCTGAACAATAGGAAAGATAGAGTTGCTGTTCACTGTTGAGTGTGAGAAGAACAGTGTTCTTGGGGAGGAGAGATGTCATAGGCACACTTTTGCTCCTATGTTTGAGGTACCTAACAGATAATCAGGAAGTCAGCTAAAGCCCAGAGAGGACTTCTGGAGGCAACCTGGAGATATAATTTTGGAAATCATCAGCATAGATGATGCTAGATGAGATTGCCCATAGGGTGAGTGTAGGTTAAAACGATGATCCCTAGGACATATCAACAATATCCAAAAATGAGAAGGAACAAGCAAGGGAGAAACAGGAGGAGAAACATATGGGTGAGAGAAAACCCAGAAGAGCCTGGTGGCCTTAAAGGCAAGAGAAAAAGTTGTAAAGAGAGCGAGAGAGCAAGAGAGAGAGAGCATCTGTGTCAAGTATGCCGTTCAAAGATCAAATAGATGAAAACTAAGAATATCTGATTAGATTTAGTGAAGTGGAGCTCATTGGTGATCTTGATAAGAGCACTCAGTAAAGTGTTATCAGTGAAAACATGACTGGATAGGGGCTCGAGAGAGATTAGGAAGTGAGAATTTCCTCATGATATTGAAAATCAAACTGAGTATCTTATCTCCCCAAAGCAATATTCGTGAGTTTCTGTTCATCCCTCCTCTCTAATTCCAACAACTCTCAATAGATAAGAACAACGTGAGTGAAAAGCTTGACACAAGAAGAAATATGATTGGTGCCAGGACCAGTGAAGACACCAGCCTGCCTGGATTTGAGCATGTTGTGTATGGATCCGCCTCATTGGGATTGGGTTTACAAGCCAGAGCCAGATATGAAACTAGACACATCCAAGGACCAAAAAGTCTGTCCTAACAGCTGATCTCAGATAAAAGCCCCATCTGGCAGCAAGAACCCAGGAAATCTATAGCCCATGGTAACAGGCAACACATAAATAGAGCAGTGAAATAGTTTCATTGCTGACTCATAGAGCCTGTCTTAGTGATAAAGAAAACCCAGAAGCTGCCAATATTTGGGTATAAGCAAGCAAGTTGACCACCTGTCTCAGGGACGTTGGTCAGGTCTCCTGCCTCAAAGCTAATGTGGAGGAGGGTAGGCAAGGGTAAAGGAGGGCCTCGGTCCTACAGAAGCTGAGCTACTAAGTAAGTTAGCAAGATAGAAACTAAAACAGAAATCTATTTCAAAAATTGGATGTTAGGTAGAGAGCAGATTATTACAGCTGGAATAGCACTACATTTGATGTCGTCTATTTGGGAAAGGGAAGGAAACCTGGAATAGGTCTGATGATTCCAGACTTCAGAGGGTCCTAAAATCCAGGTAATTAGAACTATGCGCTCTATATTGGACTTCTCAAGAGAACTTTCTCTGCATCCTTTGGCAATACCTCATGGGTTGAAAGTTTTATGCATATTAGCTCTCTAAAGAAGAGTATTTCTGAATCCACTGAATTATAAAAATGTAGAACTTTATTTTTTTAATTTTTAAAAGATTTAATTTATTTATTCATGAGAGACAGAGACAGAGAGAGGCAGAGACATAGGCAGAGGGAGAAGCAGGCTCTCCATGGGGAGCCTGATGCAGGACTCAATTCCAGAATCCCGGGATCAGACCTGAGCCAAAGGCAGATGCTCAGCCACCCAGGCATCCCAAAATATAGAACTTTAGGGTTAGGAGGATTTTAGAGGTCCCCTCATTTAATCTCTGAATTTTACAAATGACAAATAATCTCCTTAAAAAATATATAGTTGATTTATTTCAAGACAGGTTATTAATAGGAGTTAAATGAGCTCTTCTAGCTTAGTACAAAAAGCAGTTCTAGCTCTCATGATGCTGACCCCCTTGTTAGGGAGAACAGATTTTCACATGTAAAACTATCAGTGAACAAAACCACATATAGTAAGTAAAATTTGCGTGTCTGTTTTGTTAAGGTGTGTTCTATAGATCTGGGCTGGTCTGTGAAGAGGCCCTGAGAATAAATGCGTAAATACACTTTTGCAGTAATGTGACAGGGTAATTCTATGTCTATTGACCTAATAATTTTTTTTGACATTGTACTTGTATTTGTCCTTGTTTTCATTTCAGTTTTATAAAAGTTCATTTTCTTGTATTTTAAAAAAGTATTGGTCCATGATGGGTGGAAATTTTAATAGAAAAAAAAAAGGTCCTTTATCATGGATGGTTTGAAAAACATCAATATAGACTCTAAGTGCATTAGGAGTACAGAGAAAGAAAAAGTCAATAGAACATAAAATTACCAGGCAAGAAGAGAGCCTTGAAATCTGTGATTCTGTTATTTCAAGACACTTTAGAAGACTGACAGAAAGAATCATTTCTACCCAACTCCATTGAAAGCATTTTGGAAAAAGTATCTTCCTCATATACACCAAAAAGTCCACATAGAGACCTTTACCCATTGAGTCATTGAATTTATCCAGGGGTTTTGGTGCATAAGAAACACTTAGTTACTTTTTTTTTTAAGGTCAATTATTATAGCAAAAAAATTATTATTATTCATTTTTACTTCAAAAGCTAGAAAGGAAGACATTCACAGCTCATTTCATCTTTTTCCTTTCGAAGTATGGCAGGAAAATGCCACCAATCATGAGACTCATACTTAGAGAAAAAAAAATTATCTAATGTTTATTATTTCATCACCAAAGTGACCCTAAGATGTTGTTGAATAACAATTATCTGATACTGTTTCCAACACTGTGCTCTACTGGTGAATTTTTGTAGATGCTGTTTCATTTCATTCTATTTTATTGTAATATTTTAAAATAGACATTGTTAATTTGTTTGTGGGATGAGATGATGGTTTTCTTTTTTAAGGTTGGGGCATTTTACCACCTGAATCCATAAAGGCAATGGCCAGAAGGAATGAAATGATTCAAAGGCAGCATACTGCCAGGTAACATAGCAATAGCAGTGTTGTTTTATTTATTTTCTATTCACTCATTTGTTTGTTTATTCCTTTGTTTTAGATAGATAGATGATAGAGATACTTTTTATATACACACTTGTTATATTCACTTGTTCATTTGTTATATTCATTCATTATATTTGCATATTGTATTTGTATATATACATATATACCCTAATTATATGCATATTATATATATTTGATAGGTATCTGGTTACATACAAAAAGTATTTCAGGAATATATACAAATATACAAAGAAATATATACAAACACATTCAGGTTGGTTAAAGATAAAAGCAAAATTAGAAATCACATAGTGAAGCTTGGCCTGTATATCGTAATAGTTTAACAATGTCTCACAATTAAAATGCCTAGTTGTGATGTCTCTGAAATGCATATTGGCATCTCTGTTTTAAATGACTTCAATTGTGGGGACACCTGGGTGACTCAGTGGCTGAGCATCTGCCTTTGGATCAGGTTGTGATCCCAAGGTCCTGGGATTGAGTCCCACAGCAGACTCTCCAAGGGAGCCTGCTTCTCCCTCTGCCTATGTCTCTGCCTTCTGTGTGTCTCTTAGGAATAAATAAAACCTTTTTAAAAAATGACTTCAATTCTGCCCAAATATAGGAGCCAAGTTAGCCAACTCCACTTCAGACTCTGCAAGCAGAGCCCAGACAACCTCATGTCAGTGGCCCAGACAGTGGCCTTTAGCTGTAGCAGCTAGAAAGAAAAGACAGCAATCATGATAGGACATGACCCTGTCCTCAGTTTTCTCATCACTGAAAGGCATTATCAAGGCACTGATAAGGCATTATCAGCATTCTCATCACTGAACCCTAATGGGTCCAGGTGATAACTAATAAGCAAAGTAAAAGTAAGTAAACCCCCCAACAAGTCCTCCCGCACAACCCCTACCAGTTGCATTGATTTGTAACAGTTGCGACTTGCATTGGCTTACTGCCTTTTTTTGAGACCCACTAAGATTATACCACAGGGTTTAAAAATCTCTTCCCAGAACTTTAGTTTGAGGATTAATCTCTGGCAAGAAGCTCCCCTATGCCATGTTATCTCCATTCCTGCTAAATTTGCCAGGCCCGTTAGAGGCAATGCTTTAAAAACTGGCCTTGCACTTCCATTGAGAGATTCAGCAAAAACTTTCACCCTCAGATCTTTATTCCAAACTCTCCTTCCCAGTGAATTTTGGGGAGAATTCATGTTTTCACTGAACAAACTTCAGATAAGTGGTGGGAAGACTCAGGAAAAGCAAAGATTCCATCTCAGGGAAGGCAGAGGACCATTAAGATTATATTTCTAATGGTTTTCTTGGGGTGTATAAAATATATTGTTCTGTTTTTAGGATGGAAATGGAAATGCATGCCATTTACCAACAAAGGAGAATAGAAAAAGTGAATCCCAAGGGACTAGCAGGCCTAGGGATACCATTCCTCTATGGCTCCAGTATCCCACCTGGCCCAGCTACCTACCATGGTAGGAGCATGCTCCCTGCTATTGACCTGCATTTCCACAGAAGCACCCTGAGAAATCTTCAGGGAAACCCCACTTTAGTGGCGACTGGTCCACATTTTCTCGAGAGCTGGGGTCAGAAATGTCGTCGTCTTAGGAGAAGTACAGGGAATCAGAAAGTTCTAGACAATGATATTGAGAGCTCCAAAAGTCAAGGAGAAGAAAAACTCTTAGCTCAGACTCATGTGATGCCCTATGAAGAGGATGAATATGCAAAGGAACCAGAGACCGAAGCTCTCAACAACCAGAAGTCAAGTGAAACCAATGAAAAGCCAACTACAGCTCTGGCCAACCCCTGTGGGGAGCTTGAGCCCACCCACAGAAAACCTTGGGGAGCTCATGGTGCTCCTCTAGAAGCAAAGGCCTCCTGGGATGGTGCGAATGAGAAGCCTTCAGAGCAGGGCTTTGCAGCCTGTGGGGAAAAGAATGATGTTTGCCCTCCAGTTCCTCGACCAGCTCTGCCAGGTGGGTGTCAGGGGCCAGTGGCAGATCCTAATGAGCCACTGGTCACCAAGTCCTTAAGTAATTCCATAATGCACTATACCCATCATGTTTCCTTTCATTCTTTTTCTTAATCCTATTTAGAACTATGTCCTTTTGAAGTCACTTTATGATATTAGTTCCAATAAAGCCATATTAGTGACACTCGTCTCCCTTCATATGTTGCTATATAGAGAATTTTCAGCCAAAGCTAGGAAGGCAAGAATGAGGAAAGATGGCAAAACCTATCAGAATTTTGGACCAAAATTTTAATTTAATTAGCTGTTAATTTCTTCAACACAAAATAGAGGGGCTTCTTGCTTTAAAGTATCAATTCTAATCTCCCCTATATGTAAGTGTAGAAAACTGTAGACAAGTAAACAGAAACATTAACTTTCAATGCCCATTAGTGTTGCAATACCTTCTTACCTAAAAGCATTAGCACACTACTCCCCCCCCACCAAACACCCTGAATATTTTTCTAAAACTTTTTTAGATAAAAATATTTTAAAACACAGAGATTTGAGGGGAGGGGGTTCTAGTCATCAAACCAACTGCTTCCCTTGCCATTTTTAATGAATAGGTAGCTAAATTCTTGCATCACCTAGACAGCGCAATGAATCACATAACACCCTAGAACACTATAGTGTTCATCTGGAGAAGAAATCCACAGGCCATGTCTCTTCATCAGAGAGAAGCAGAGCAGTTGGGAACTTCATTTATTCATGAGAATGCTGTCAAAGATCCTTTTTTTTTTTTTAAATTTTTTATTTATTTATGATAGTCACACACACACAGAGAGAGAAGCAGAGACATAGGCAGAGGGAGAAGCAGGCTCCATGCACCGGGAGCCCGACGTGGGATTCGATCCCGCGTCTCCAGGATCGCGCCCTGGGCCAAAGGCAGGCGCTAAACCGCTGCGCCACCCAGGGATCCCGCTGTCAAAGATCCTTTAGAGGAACAAAAGAAAAGAGATTGCTGAACTTTTAAGAAAATGTCTTTCAGTACCTTTTAAGGAGTTTACACGTAGATCTAAAGGGATCTAAAAGGACCCTCTGTGGTTATAGAATATGAGGAAATTAATGTAACTATACATAAAATTGTCATGTATAGTTACATACATATGTGTAACTATACATAAACTTCTCCTGTTTCCCTGGAAATTTTATACCACCAAATAACTTCCTTTCCATTTTTAAAGGAGCACACCCACTGGTTACAATTGGGGAAAATCTGTCTTTGGATGAAGATATTCAGAAATGGACTGTGAATGACGTGCACAACTTCATCAGTGGCCTTCCAGGTTGTTCAGACTATGCTCAGGTGACATAACATTTAAGTATCTTCATGAAAGTAAGACACTTTGAAATATATTTCCTTCCTGATGACTTCTGTCAAATTTGCATTTTTCTCTGAGATAGGATTCCTAATAAGCTACCCCTTTGTATGTCATCAGCTGAGTAGGGACAGGAGCCTGTGGTTGGTTGTCATGTCCCAATACCCTAACTGCAGGGTAGGCTAGGGAAGCCATGTCTGGCTTTAGTTTCTGTTCCATCAAGACTCCTAGAATTTACCTCAAATTAGGAAATTCCATGGCCAAACCTCCAAAAACAGCAAGAAATGTTTACTACATTCCCTAGTCATCCATATAACAAACATTTTGGGGATACCATACTTCTGTACCAGAAGTTTTAGGCTATTGTAACAGGTAATTGAAATATGTTCTTCATTCTAAAAAGGATAACAAGACAATAGATCTGAAAAATAAGAAATTATTTTAAAATTCTATATGCTGGGGTAACATACAAAAGTGCATACACACATATAATTCAATCTGGTAGATAAAATACTATTTTTTGAGTTATAATGAACTATCAGGACAGTTGGAAAGAACACTAGTTTCACTCAGATGGGAAAATGGGTTGGCCCGTTCTTAAAGTTTATGTCAGTGCTATATTTTCATATATAAAGTTTATTTTTTCAAGTGATTTTTTAAAAGATTTTATTCATTTATGAGAGACCCAGAGAGAAAGAGAGGCAGAGACACTGGCAGAGGGAGAAGCAGGCTCCATGCAGGGAGCCTGACATGGGACTTGATCCCAGGTCTCCAGGGTCATGCCCCGGGCTGAAGGCAGCGCTAAACCGCTGGGTCACCAGGGCTGCCCTCAAGTGATTTTTTTTAAAGATTTTATTTATTTATTTGAAATAAGGGGCTGGAGAGCAAACAGGAGCCAGGGGGAACAGCAGAGGGAGGGGGAGAAGCAGACTCCCCACTGAGCAGGGAGCTCCACAAGGGGCTCCATCCCAGGACCCTGGGATCATGACCTGAGCCAAAGGCAGCCACTTAACTGACTGAGCCACGCAGGTGTCCCAGAAGTGATTAACTAACACAATTTTAAATAACAATTTGCCAAGTAAATCTGGTATCATTTTCCTTGGCTTATATATTAAAGAAAGCAAGGAAAGGACATTATCATTTAACAGAATTAACTGATGTTAGAAATAACTTTTTTCAGATCTTAGTTTTGTGCTCATTTTTTATTTCAGTCTGATGCTGTTAATTCTTCTACATTTTCTTTCTTTCTTTCTTTCTTTCTTTCTTTCTTTCTTTCTTTCTTTTCTTTCTTTCTTTCTCTTCTGTTTATGGGACTTATGGAAGAGTTGAATAGAATAGTCATTAAAGTATGACTTATGAAACCAGAAAGTACAAGTTCAAATCCTGGCTTTTCTGTTTTCTGGACATGTGACCTAGGACAAGTTGCCTGTCTTCTTGGTACATAGCTTTTCATCTGTAAAATGGGGATAATTCTATAATATATTCTCAAAGGATTATTGTAAGCTATAAAGAGGGCCTGGCATCTCATAAGTACCTGATAAACATTAATTTCATCATTCAATTAGAGGCTCCTCAAGAGAACAGAACCTTGGGTTACTTATGAGGCACGTTGTATTCTTCAAGTCACCCACGTTGTCGTGATAAAAATTTTTGTCCTGTTCTCTCCTGGTCAACAAGTATAACATTATTGTTTCATTATTAGTCATTAACCATGGGGCAATCACTTTTTAAATTTATCTATTCCACTTATCAAGTGCTACATCAACCATTGGTACAAGCGAAGTTACCAAATTTTGATAACAGCCAGAAATAAGCAACCCTGTGTGTAATGGGCATGTGATAGCTGGCTTCTGGTGAACTGAATCTATTTGAACTCTCATCATTCTTGATCAGCCAGTGATCCACAGGCATTGAGGTGCTGTTTATAATAACTGCTCTTGTAACAAATGATGCCACATGCATTTCATACTTTATCATCCCAAACATTGTCTTGTGGGTACATAGAAGTCACATAAAAAGGAATACCCCAAACTTTGCTGACTCATTATCTCTCAACAACAGGATGTCAGTGCTCCTTTCCCCACCCCAAGAAGCGGTACAATTATTTCTAGGTGTTTCTCAAATGTGGTTAGGATCAGGTTCTGCTCTTGCTTCCTCATTAGTCTATTCCTTCCCTGGGACTGCTGGTGAAATCAGCTGCAAGGAGGCCACTGCCCTGCTGGGCACGACCCTGCCGAGCTCAGTGACAGTACTGCGTGCAGAAAAGGAGAGAATCTCCCTGGACGTGACAAAGTGCAACCAGCTTTGAAGCAGCACAGCTCAGGCACAGCTGTCATTACAACCCTTGTCTAATGTCACAGCCTGGGACTAGCCCAGGTTACACCCACTGTCCTCCCCCGACCCCCACCCTGTCCTCTTCTTTCCCATTTCTGCCTTAGGTGGCTACTCACAACCTCCCACCACCTGCCTCCTATAGGTATAAAAATAAATCTAGAAAAAAAGAACCACAACTAAAACTCGAAGCTCCTATGCAAATGAATTCTTTTAAATAGATGTAAAGAGAGGGTTGGTAGCTCGGTTGTTCAGGAACATCCAGGAGACCCTGCAACACATCTTGCTTGTTCTAAGTAACTCAACAGATAAAATATTCTCTCTCTAAAAATAACTGAAATTACTAAAATTATGTGTACATTTTTTTGGTGCTCTTGGCCTAAACTGCTATCCCGAGAATGAGGTGGGAGAGACATCTGAGCGACTCTGGAATGTTCTGCGACTTTGCCTTGGGGCCAGGTTCACTGACTACGGCTGCCAACCTGTCTTTGTTCGAAAATGTATCCCTTCCCTGCTCACTGGAATCCCTACAAAGGAAAGAGAAATGGGTCAAAATCTCCCACTGTTAATATATTTAACTATTTTTGCCAGCATTCCTTGTTCTGGATGGCAGTGGAATGAATTAAGCAGGAAAATCCTGGATTGGAAAGAGAAGCCACATGTTATCTCACAAGTTCTCTAACTGGGAAGTTCTGGTTCTTGGCAACTCACTTAACCTTGTCTACATTGGCTGTCTCACTATTCTAATAATGCCTACTCTTTGCTGAGCATGGACTCTGTGCCAGGCACTGTACCAGGCACAGTACCAGGCACATCACTTAGATTATCTTTGCAAATTTAGTCTATACCCTAATTCTGCCAAGAAGATATTAACCCTATTTCACAGCTGAATAAAACTGAGCACCACAGTGGCTAAAAGAGTGAACGCTTGAAAAATGTGTACGTGACTACACATCGAGCTCTTAACACCATAATTACTCTACAGTGAAGATATTGGACCATATGGTTTACAGTCAAAGCTACGTGGGCCCCTAGGAATTGTCAAAGGTGGTAAAAGGGATCCTTAAGTTATTCTCAATGCTTCAAAAAACTTAAAAGAAATCACACATTTCCCCAAGATGAGGCTATAAGACTAACCCAAGCTATCAACTTTTTTTGCTTCAGCCTAAGATAAGTTCATTCATATTAGCCATTCTATGGTTTCTTAATTAAAGTGGAAAGAGAAATAACTACTTAGTAAGCTTAGTTTGTAAATAAGCACAATCTAGTAGAACACACATTTTCTACTACAGAAGCTACCCAAAAGGTTTTTTTTTTTTTTTTTTTTCAGCCAGTCCTGAGGCATGCCTTCCGAGGCATGGAAAGCATAGTGGAAATAAGACAGGTGTGGTTCCCCTTCTCACTGAACTGCTTGTGCAAAAGGACACTAGTAAGGAGGTCCACATCAGTGTGAAGGTGCTATGAGAGGACGGGTATGGAGCATGGTGGGAACAGACAACTTCCCAAAGAGAAAGGCATCTGATAGTGAGTTTACCAGCTGAGGTGGGCAGTGAGGTAGAAGAAAGGCAAAGGAGGATTTTCCAGGTAAAGACCAGGAACCAGAAAGAATTTAGCAGAGCTGGGATTTCTAGAGTAGTTCCTGGAAGCACAGAGAGGGCCAGAACCAAGGTGGGACAGGTGAGAATGGCAAGACAGGAGGCTGGACTTGGGAAAGGGGCCAAGTCACAAAGAGCCATGGAGACCCAGTGAGGGACTGTGACTTTATCCTGGGGGCAGTTGAGGTTTTTGGCACAGGTGGCATGCTTAGCTTTATATTTCAGAAAAGTCATGTAGGTTGCTTTTATGAAAATAGATCGACGGTGGCAAGACTAGTGGGGAAGCACTAGATCCAGGGTATCACCAGTGGGTCCAGTAGATAAAAACACTATCTAGGGGGCCTGGGTGGCTCAGTCTGGCTTCGGCCCAGGTCATGATCTCAGGGTCCTGGGATTGGATAAGGCCCCAGGGAGTCTGTTTGTCTCTCTCCTCTGCTCCTCCCACCACTGTTGCCCCCCTACCCCCACCGCTCATGTGCTCTTACAGTCTCTCTCTCAAATAAATAAAATCTTAAAAAAAAAAAAGAGAGAGAGAGAGAGAGAAAAGACTATCTAAAAAAACAGAATTAGCATGGTTCAGCTTCTACATTTAAGATATACACTGGGGAGCCTTGCTCAGAGAGAGACATTCATGGAAGTCAAAAGATTGAGATTAATTAGGAAAACAAAGAGGACCTGAGACAGAAGCCTCAGGAACCCTAACACGTGAGGATGGATAAAGAAATGGTAACCACAGAAGTGACTGGAAGGAAAGGCAAGGAGTACCCCGGAGGGAGATGCCTCACAAAGGCAAGGGAAGAGTATTTGTCATGAAAACTTAGTCAACAATGTCAAATGCAGCCAGAAGCACAAGGAATATCCATGCATTTGGTAACAGCAGAGTCACCAGGGACCCAGAGTGGGGACAGGTTTAAGGGACTAGTGAGGGTGGAAGTCAGACTCTTTGAGACTAAAGAATGCCTGGGAAGTAAGACCATTGAGGCAGGGAGGATCAAAACTCTTGAGAAATTGGGCTGGGAAGGGGATGAGAGATATGGAGCAGCATTTAGAGTCGGAGCGAGGTAGCGTTTGTGTAGGTGCTTTACTGTTGTTTGCTCGGTGATGGAGACTTGTGTAAATGCCGATGGGAAGAAGCCAGCCGAAGAGGGGAGACTGAGTCTGAGACGGGGAAGATTATCCGCTGAGGTGGGAGGGTGAGGACCCACAGCATACCCGAGGAGACTGTCTTCACACATGGAAAGACCCTCTTCCACTCCATCAGCCCAGAGGAGGATAGGACTGTCGTTAGGCTGCTGGGCAGAATTAGAAGAAGTCCTTTCCTTTTTGTTTCTTTCTTTCTATTTTTCTTTCTTTTTTTTTTTTTTCAGTTAAGAAGTTATATGATCTGCTGAAAATGAGGGAGGATGCTGTAAGGTCTTAAGTTTGAAGAGTGTAAAGAAAGCTTGAAAATAGAAAAAAAGAGAGCGCTCATCAGTAAATAAAGGACTGCCAGGCAGGTTGAAGGTGGAGATCATGAAATTACAGTACTACCAATCTGCCCAGATTTTTTATTCATCTCTTTATCTGCCATCTTTGTCTACCAGCAGCCTTCCTAGTTTCTGGAAGAAAGGAAGGCGTGGTGGCAGCCACTACACCATCAGAACAGACAGGGCCCCTGGAAAGGCCCAGCATGACAGCTCTCACCTGCATTACCTCTCCCCCTACCTTACCATTCATCCAAGGCAGTGGACAGAGGCTGTACCTGTCAATGTGAGAGGTGCAATTTGTCCGCCATGGTTTTTACCTACAACCCTTTACTCTATTTGTCCATTCTTTGATTGGTCCAGGAACATTTATTGCACATCTACTAAGTGCCAGCCACAGCATTACAGGGCCACTGGGAAGTAAGACATGACCCCACCCTCAAATAATACCTACTCCAGGTTGGAATTGAGATCCATAAACATAATTACAAGGTACTCTAAGAGTAATTAAACAACACAGGCAACTTGCTACTGGAGCACAGAAGAGAAAATAACTGCAAATGAGAAATTTTATAACATTTTGTGTCATCCTCAAGCAATCTTCATGTTGCCTCCAAAACTAAAATGCCTATATATAACACAAGAATTTTCTTTAAAGACGTACAGAAAAAGTTAACACCTTTTGTGTTTCATAAGGTATTTAAAGATCATGCAATTGATGGAGAAACCTTGCCATTACTCACAGAGGAGCATCTTCGAAGCACTCTGGGATTAAAGCTAGGGCCAGCACTAAAGATCCAATCGCAGGTATGGTGGGTTCTCGTAACTAAATACGCAGTAATAGTATGAGGCTTAAGAGAAATATGTTATCTTTCTCCTGGTGTAATACGCATGATACCTATTTAACCTCTTTAGGAAGCATTGCCTCTGTGGGTGGGGACATGATAGAAATGAGGGAACCTGAAAGTTTTGGATGGGGTGGGTGGTGGTACACATTCCTAGCGATAATTAGGAAGGCACAAAGCAGTGGTGTGCTGGTAAGTGCTTAACAACTAGTTCTCTTTAAAATGAACTCTGATATGTGGCATTTAATTTCTGTGGCATTAATCTGTGGCATTTTATTTCTGAGAATATAGATACTCCCAGTATGACCGACAAACTCCTAATGTAATGTCACTGAATACAGAATTGGGACGAGATGCACAGCAGTACCCCATCTGAGAGTATTTTCACTATTTGGATAGACATAAATGATCTCAGCAGCAAAGATAATGATAAATAACAGTATGGGGCACCCAGGGCGGCTCAATCGGTTAAGTGTCTGACTCTTGTCAGGTCATGATCTCAGGGGTCATGAGATCGAACCCCACGTTGGGCTCTACGTGTTGGAGCTTGCTTAAGATTCTCTCTCTCCCTTTCTCCCTCTACCCTTCCCCCTGCTTGTGTGTGTGGTGCATTCTCCCTCTGTCCCTAAAAGTAATAATAATAATAAATAATAGTAAAATAATTCGGTAAAAACAATTAAGAAGTGATGAGTTTTTGAGTATTTATTACTCGAGTTTTCAATAAAATGCATATAATTGAAAGTTTATATAATTTAATTTTTAAAGATGCACGTTTAACAACTGGCTTGCAAACTTCCAAAAAGTTTCTCAACTGGCTCTTGAGACCCGACCAAGCCAGCTTTAGTTCGCCACTTCTTGCCATCTCCACGGCTTCATCTGGGACTAACGCACCCTTATCTCTCATGGGATTACTGCTTTAGCCTTCTAACTGGTCTCTCTGTGCTCCGCCATTGCCCTCGCAGCACCTATTCACAAAACAGTTAAGGCTGATCCTTCTAATACATAAGACAGATCATGTCACCTTCTCCCCAAATCTGCAATAGCTTCCTGTTTCCTTCAGAGTAAGAGCCAAAGGTCTATATTATTTTTGCTTCTCTCTACCTACCACTATCTTTAACTTCCTGACCTCATCTTGTCCTTGCCTACCCTCCTGCTCCTCATCCCCACCCCATCCCCCCAGTCGCTGTTTTTGACACTTGCCTCTAGATGCCTCTTAAAAATGTTGGCATGCTCTACCTTAGGCCGTTCCCTCTGCCTGGGATGCTCTTCCCCTGACATCTTCATGCTTTGCTCCTTCATCTCCTTCACTTTTCCTCCACGATACCTGCTTAATGAAGCTTGCTATGATCACCCCATCTAAAATTGTGCCCAGCCCAGCCCCCCTAATTACTACTACTATCTCTTTGCTGCTCTTCTTTTATTCCCCACAGCACCTATCAATCATACAATAGAACTCAGTCATTATAGTCACGTTTATTGTTACATCCCCACTGGAATGTAAGCTCCACAAGAGCATGGATCTTTATCTGTTTTGTTGACTGATGTATCCTTAGAATATGCAAGACCTGTAATAGGTCAAAATTATTTACTGAAAGAGTGAGTTTCCTAAAAGTGAAACCAAGAAGCATCAACTGGTGCTTCCCAGAATTTACATGGGACTGCACCATTCTACAATGCATGTTTACGCAAAGAACAACGAGGTTTCAAAATAGCCTTCCAAAACCATTTTTATCTGCCTAAAAAATTAGAGTAAGGAAGTTCTTAATTTCCAATGTAAATACTTTCGTGCTTCCATTGGTATGCCGTTGAGGACTTCTTATTTTGGAATAATTTTAGATACAGAAAAGTTGCAAAGATGGTACAGAGAGTTCACCTAGCTCTTCTTAATGTTAACTTCTAAATGTGGCACATTTGTCAAAAGCAAGAAATTAACATTGGTACAATATGGTATTCACTTTTTAAAAAAGATTTTATTTATTTGAGAAGGAGCCAGTAAGAGAACAAGCAGAGATGGAGGCAGAGGCAGAGGGACAAGACTCCCCACTGAGTGGGAGCCCAAAGGGGGGTTTGATCCCAGGACTCTGAGATCATGACCTGAGCCAAATTCAGGTGCTTGCTTAATGGACTGAGGCACCCTGGTATTTACTTTTAAATAATTTTTCTTGATAATGAGTATACTGTATCTCTTGGCATACTTTATAATGACACTGCATGGTTTTTTTTCTCCAATCTGATCTTCTTTGGCTTTAATTTATCACTTTGGCTGTCTTTCTTTCTTTCTTTCTTTCTTTCTTTCTTTCTTTCTTTCTTTCTTTTGTCCTTACAATGAGGTCTTAATCTTCTCCTCACTTGCTACTAGCATTAACCCCCAAATCATTTTCACAAGGCTGTAGTCATTTCTCGTGCTCCTGCTTGACATGTATAAGTGCTTCCAGGGAGCCCAGCAGAGCTTTTATGTCCAGACTCCATCTGCGTGTACAATAGGACAGGGCTCCCACAGCTTCTGTTGGAAGAAGTTCTGGCCGATGCCAGACATTCCACCAAACAGATAGTTGTAGAGTCCTTGGGATTGAGAATTTCCAGGGGTCCAATTAAAGCAGCAGAATTGGAAGGTTCCAGGTAACATCTGGAAGACCCAGGAGGTGAGCGGGCACGAGTTCATCAGTGGATATGATAACAAGGTTCAATCTCCAAAATGGGAAGCAGGGGCAAAATTTCATTACAGTGAGCCTACTATGAAGAAGGAAACCCACCCAGAAGACAAAAAAAAACTTAGAAGGTGGACCTGAGCAGGGCATATGAGGAAAGGAATAGGAGAGGAAAAAAGTTACTGGAATTTGAGAGCCCAGATATTATTAAGATTGGAGGAAGCTGGGTTTGAGCTATGACACTGTGAACAACATAGAAATCTCCTGGGTCCCTTGAAGGTCAGGTTTCTGTGGGAGCCCAATGGCTAAGACTGGGGCCTCGAGATCCACACGGCCATCTATGTCTCCACGCTAAGCCAACTTAAAGCCAGCTGCATGCTGAAGTTGCCTAAAGAATTGGAGCCTGGGCTCAGAGAAGTTACTGGTTGGGCATTGGTAAAGGTGGAGTGGTGTATCTGTGGGATCTCTTGTAGGACCATCAGAAAAGGGTGAGGTGGACTGAACCCAGAGTGAAATAATGCTGTGTGCGGATGAACCACAGCAGACCCGGGAATGGGAATTTGAAAGTTACTACTACCTCGATATCCAGTTTTACAGTACTAAACACTGTATGCTTCTGAGAGAAAGAAAAAGCCCCCCATGTCCTAGAACTGTGTCCCTCACAACCATACAGATGGCCCACACCTGAAATTACCTCAACTTCTCTGCCCTCTGTGGCTATGCAGAGTATGCTGGGTTATTGAAAGAATCTCTCTAGACTTAACTACTATCACCGTTTTGTCTTCAAGGTATCCCAGCATGTGGAGAGTATGTTGTACAAGAAAAGTCTTTCACTCCCTACCCATACAAAACAAGCATTTGATCAACCGGCAGATACATCCCCTCTTTTGGATTTTCACTCCTGGGGCGATAATACATTGGACATTCCTTGTTCCCAGGATACAACAATTCCTAAAGGAATCGAACGAGATAGCGTGAGAAATTAAAATCCTCAAGGAGCAAGAACGGTCTAATCAGTTTTCCAAAAAGTCCAGGACATTCTGAAGGGAGCGTGAGGGTTTCCCAGGACTTGAAATGGAGGCTGGGAGGGAGAGAAACCAGCCCTTCTGGAGCTCTTAGAGGCCTTGCCTGAGAGGCTCTCTCAAGTAACCTCAGCGCCACGTGGCTGAAGGTGTATCCTTGGAAGCAAATGCTAAATGAGGGACAGAATTTACAAACATCAAGAAAGCAACAGTTGGATGTTTCCACGTGGAAATCTTGGAAGAAACCAAAAGGACCCAACTGAAAAAAAGAGCTCCTTCTCTCTCCTCACTCATTTCCCATCCCCCGACCCAGACAGAGACAAAGGCAACCCTGTGGAGTTGAAAGGAGGTAGAAGAAAAAGTGATGCAAGCTGACTGCAAGGCCTCCCCATTTTCTTATGTCAGGCTTCGAGGCTGAAGAAGGACCAAGCTAAAGGAGAGCAGAAGCTTGAACCAAGTTCACAGTGACTGTTACTCAGCTTTCTCTTTTGGACACGGCACCATGTTGTGACTAAACATAACTCCCGATTAGCTGAGGGGGAGATGACAAGTCATAGTGCCCACCTCAGATTTTGCCAGAGGGGTGGGGTAGCATTATCTCTGCAAGGCAGGTTGGAGTGGGCAGGAGGGAGGGGAGAGGATGGAAGTGGCTTTCTGCTTGTCCCTGCCAAGTCACTTTCAACTTCACATCTAACAGAAAGTCTCCGGAAAGACACACAAAAAACTGCTAGCCGTTTGCTCAGGGAGGGGTCCGGCAACAGGGACACCAGGGAAACTGACCGCATATCCTCTCGGACATCTTCCATGTCTAGTGAGGAGACTTGTGAAACATTTAAAATTCACATTCAAAATAAAGAAACTAAAAAAAAAAAAGAAAGAAAGAAAGAAACTGTAGCAGGCAGCCTCTAAGACAGCCCCAGGGACCCCTGCTGCGCATACTCGCCCTGTGGAATGCCCTCCCCTTTGACATGGGCGGCACTTACTGACTCTCCTCATGAGCACGGTATGAAAAACACCATGGATGTCACGTCTGTGGTTCTGTCTGGGGTTGCTCTTTCCCTCTCATTGGAATCCCTGCTCTTGAAGAAGCCGGCTTCTGTGTCTCCAGGCAGCCCTGCGGAGAGGCCTGAGTGACTCAACGTGGAAATGAATCTTCTGAGGCCTGTCAACAGCCACATGAGGGAACTTGAAGGTGGCTCCTCTCCAGTCAAGCCTGGAAATGGCTGAACGCACAGCTTGGTGGAGGCCCTGAACCGGAGGCCCCCGCTCAGCTGCTCCTGGATTCCTGACCCCAGAAACTGCAAAATAATAAGTGGGTTGTTTTCAGCCGCTACGTTTTGGAGTAATTTATTTCACAGCAAATAGATAACTAAAACAAACAAACGAATCACGTTGATGAACATGCATAGCATGGTATCCACATTCACTTTTTGATTTGGAAGGTGGGCTTTTGAAGTTATTCCCCTACAAGCCATGCTAACATAACTCAGCTTTGCTTTCTTTCACTTTTAATCCAAAAACAACAGTGTTTTTTGCCAACATAAAATTATATTATACTCTCAAATATGCTTGTGATTTGCTTGTTTACCCTCTATGGAGAGAGAGAGAGAGAGAGAGAGACTGGGGAGAGGGAGAAAGAGAGAAATAATCCCTCCAAATCTCAAAGTTTTAAGAAGTTTTGTCACATGACTTTTCACCTGTTATGATTCTCCATGCACAAGAAGTTTCACAAGATGCCAAAAGTGAGTTAACAGATGTTATGGTGAAGGATAAAAAGAAAAGCTTAATTAATATTTTTAGTGGCAAGGGGATCATGCGGTTCAATCCATATGATGGTTTTGAATTTCTTATCCCTGCTACATGAGTCAGTAACTGATTCACTTGAACAGATGTGTCTCAATGTAGCTCTAAGGAAACCGTTCCGATATGCCTTCCTGGCATGTACTATCACCAGAAAAAGCACTGTGCTTAGTCTTAGATCCGTGCATAAAAAAAGAAGCAGAGGATGGAGGTGAAGGAGGTGAGCCCCAGCTCCCCACACAGTTCTGTGGAAGAAAAGAAGGCTGGGGTTACTTTTCTGAACTCAGGTTACTTTCTCTCCAGGGTACTTTTTAAAAACAGACCCTCTTTTCTTTCTTTTTTTTTTAAATTTTATTTATTTATTCATAGAGACAGAGAGAGAGAGAGACAGAGACAGAGACACAGGCAGAAGAAGGAGAAGCAGGTTCCATGCAGGGAGCCTGACGTGGGACTCAATCCCAGGTCTCCAGGATCATGCCCTGGACTGAAGGCGACGCTAAATCGCTGAGCCACCCAGGCTGCCCCAGACCCTCTTTCGAGACAGAAACAATACTGGGGGATGAAATTTTCACTCATGTTATTGTATAGAAATAGTGTTTATTTAACTTTTCTACAAATACTACTTTAGTCTGGAGCATAGTCTGTACCCTTTGTGGGAATATAACAAAGGACAGCAACCAAAAGAAGTCTCCTATGTTTGAAAACCAATCACAAGGAAACTGTGTGTGTTTGCTGCAGTTTTTGCTAAATAAGATCTTTTTACTTATGAAATACTCTGTTTAGACAGATCGAATAAACATCCATACAACTATGCAACCGTTTCCCCTGTGGAAGTATTACAGCTATTAAAAAGCAAAAGAAGAATTTGAATATCACTGTTTTACACCCCTGAAAGATAGAGAATCTAGATGATGATCATGAATGGCTGCTAACATCACAAAAAAAGAAACAACCAGATATTACATGACTCCTTATGGAAGTCCATGAAACAGTTACGAAAATAGCAAAATCCAAACTGGGAAACTGCATAGTAGAAACTGTTTAGTAACTGTGTAGTAGAAATGACCTGATTTTCTTCAGCAAACAAACTGCAAAGAAAAACAGAGAGATGAAAAGGGAAAAATCAACAGATCAAAAGACGCTAAAGATTTAAATCACCCAGATGTAAACATTTTGGCAACAGGTAGTGATGCTGGTCACACAACATTGTGAATGTAATTAATACCACTTCATTGTACGCTTAAAAATGGCTTAAATTGGAAATTTTGTTATGCATATATATATATCCACAAAAAACTATTTTAAGATTCTGATTTTAAATTACAATTATTTATGTATTTATTATACCCAATACAATTACTTAGATGCCTATTGAATGCATTGTAAAAAATTGTTTAAACAATTGGAGAAATTTGAATACAATCCAAGATATTCAATGCTATTAAAGAATTATTACCTTTTTTAGATGTGAAAATAATATTCTAAAGGCTTTTTTTTATTGTGGTGGGAACATTAAACGTGAAATCTTTCCTCTTAACAAAATTTTAAATGCACAATATAATATTGTTAACAATGGGGCACCTGGGCAGCTCAGTTGGTTAAGCGTCTGCCTTTGGCTCAGGTTGTCATCTCAGAATCCTGGAACTGAGGCCCATGTCCTGCCCCCTGCAGAGCAGGGAGTCTGCTTCTCCCTCTCCCTCTGTGTCTCCCCTTGCTTGTTCTCTCTCTCAAATAGATAAAATCTTAAAACAAAACAAAACAATGGGTATAATGTTATATAGCAGATCTCTAGACCTTATCTTTTTTAGAGAGTTCTTATCTTTTAGAAATGTATACTGAAATATGTATGGATAAAATTATATATGTTGGATCTGGGGTTTGATTTTACCTTAACTGCAACCTAATAAATTACCCACTTATTATTTAATGGCAGAACACTTAAGGCTCTTTAGTCAGAGACAAGGGACTTTATTACTCATGACACAACAAGCAGCCCAAACATTTGCATATCTGCGTTGGTTTCCCTTGCTCTCAAGTGCCAATGGGGATAACAAAGATGGGCCTAGAGGAGCCCTGCACATGCAATGTCTTGCTTTACAGTTGAGGAGCACTGAGCTTGGGGAACCAACTAATTTTGTAGCAAGCAGTAAGCAAGTCTGTTCTTTGACTGGGCTGGGGATGGAATGTGGGGACTGGAAGAGCTGTTATCCTGTTTCTTAAAGTTACCAGTACATAATCAACCCTGAAAAATGGCCCTGGTAAAAGAACACAAAGTCTGAGGTCTTCTATAGATCTACTAATAGTGACAAGATGTCGTGCAGCCATGAGAAGTAATCTCCCCAGAAATGGTAAGAGTTCACCTAACATTCCTGGATGCCATTTTGAAAAAATCTGAATGTTTTCAGTGTGCTTAAAAAAAAAAATTCTAACATATTTCACCACTACCTCTTTGGCTCATTCTCTAGTAGGTAACTTTATTTTACTAGCTAGAGTGACAAGAAGTTTACTCACTGATTATTAAATCAAATTCAATGATTACTTCTGTCATTCTGCAAAGAAGTTATACCCATACCTTGTTACTATTAAAAAAAAAATTATCACCTCTTGTCTTAGTCAGCGTGGGCTGCTATAACAAAATACCATAGATTGAGTAGCTTATGGACAAAAGAAATATATTTCCAACGGTTCTAGAGGTTGGAAGTCCAAGCTCTGGATGCCAGCATGGTTGACTTCTAGTGAGAGCCTTCTTCCAGGTTGAGGACTGCCAACTTCCCATCATGTCCTCAAGTGGCAAAAACCAGAGCCAGGGCAAACTCTTTTGTCTTTTCTTAGAAGGGTACCAATCCTATCCACGAGGGCACCGTCTTCGTGACCTAATCACCTCCCAGAGGTCTCACTTCCGAAAATCATTACATTGAGGGTTAAAATTTCAACCTATCAATTTGGTGAGAGGACACATTATTCAGGCCATTATACCTTCATCAGCCTCTTTGCTGCCAGTTCCCTCTCAACATTCCTCTGTTCTTTGATGTCTAAGAAAAACATTCAGCAATTTCAGATGCCCTTCTGTATCTTTGGGGGAAAGGGGCAGGAAGTACCAGATTTCTGCACTTTTTCCTCCCACAGTGGCATTCCTATGTAGAAAACAGCAACTTTTATATTGAAAAGAATGAGAAAGTTCCAGAAAAGATGATAACCCAGCTGTTTCAAGAACCTAAAAACCCTGCTTCTTAATTGTACATTTTCCTAGCCATCCTAAGAGTGTGACTTGGGAAACACAAAAAGACCAAGAGTATGTCTCCCTTCTCATTGTCAGCAACCACCATGATGCTCCTGCACTGGAGCCCTCAGCCTTCATACTCATCATGGGTCCTGCCATTCCACCATTCTTGCAGAGATGGTACTTCACTGGGTACTTGAAGATCACTGTCAAAACCAGGCCTGTGCCACTGATGTGTGGCACTGCGGGAATATGGGCAACAAGGGCCCAAGCATAGAGAAATGTATACCGCATTCTGTTTAAAGTAAAAATTACCTAGAAAACATCTCATCAGAGCAAATGCCCCAAGGTGCATCTGTAGTGTGACCAAAAGTACCCAGGGGAGAGAGCTGTGAAACAGGAAGAAGGAGAACCAATGGAGATGATGCAACCCAAGTCTACTGGCTAGCTACTCACTACCCATTGGAAGAACAGAGGCAGGATAATTATGTTTCCCACCATATGAGGCACCCATCTTTCAAGCTAATTCCAACCACTGAAAGAAAAAACAACACTGACTCACCCAGTATAGTCCATTCCTGACCAGACTCTACCTTGGCTCACAGAAAATGAGGAAAATTTTTCATTGTGTTCCAGGTGGGAGGAGAAGGGACATCACATCCATGCTTTGGATTCAGTCTTTTTTGTCACACTGCCAGAGAAGATGAATGCCACTGGGACAGCACCTGGCAGATGGTCATCCATCTTTGGCTCATGGCCCCTCCCCTTTCCCCACCACTTCCTCCTACTGAAATCATTCCACAGTCTCCTAAATTAGAGCTCTGAGTCTTAGCTCTGCCTTTCTCAGATAGGAAAACTCACCCTCAAGGAGTTTTGCCCACCGTGAGAATCGTTCAATTCTTAGAAGACTCACCAATCCCACTCTGTGGAAGGATGTCCCTCCCTGTCCTAGGTACTGGCCTGACAGCATCCTTTGTTCTGCCTCTTGACTCTAAATTCCTTAGGCCATCAGCCCATTCATTCTAAATTCAGCCTACCTCACTTCCTGGGCACTTCCTGTTAATAGTAGGATATCCATTCTTTCTTCTAAATTGTTCCATCTTCCTATAGTGGTCCCCTCAAGTAGTCTCCCAATCACTGTACTGACATCCTGAGGAAAACACTCCAGGGAGACAGGATATGAATCTCCTCTTTCCTCTAGGAAACAGGCCTCTTCACACACGCATACTAGGACGCAGAATCGATGAGCTGTATTTATCACGTGGCACTGAAACAGCCTTCCTTCTGTGCCTGCAATCCATTCTGCTTCTTCTCTTCACTTATCTGGGTCCTCAAATTATGTCTTTTTAAGCATTTCTAAGTCTTTATTCCATACTCTTGTAGAGCTATTTAATGAATTTAACTGGACACATTGTGCAGAATCTATAAGGCAAAGTTTCTGTGTATGTTGCATATCAGAAGCCTGTTTCTTCCCTAAAGTAGGCTGTGCTACCAGCTGCCTTGAATCAAACTAGAAATGCCATTCAACTGTTCTCTGAACACCACAAAGTGTTCTGTGGAAACTTGAAACTTCAGTGCTCTCTGTATGGGGCAGGCAGATAATATGATTGGCTGTGAACCTGTTTCTTGATGTTGTATGACTAATCCAACCAGTTCTATGAAGAAAGCACAGTATTTGCTGGAGTTGAGTCAAATGCAGTGCTGTGCTTTGCCTTGATAACGGAACCGGCTGCCTACACAACAGAAATTACAAGTGTTTACAAAAAGCATTAGTACACTTGATAAATAGTTGAAAACAGTTCCACTGACATTTTTAAGACTCCAATGGCAGATTTCTACTATAGCAACATTTCCTCTTCAGATACACATTTAGGTCCCCACACGCTGAATAAATAAAAGTAACTTCATTCAAACATCAGAAAGCAATTTGGTCCACATTAGGTTGTTTTGTTTTGTTTTGTTTTGTTTATGAATTAGATGATGATCAAGTGGTTGGTTCATGGTCTCATGAGATTGGAATTACTATGGTGGTCTAACAGGTTTAGAACCTTTTAACACTCGGCTTTTCCTAAATCATGTTGGTTCTTAGTACTTTATATCATCATCAGTCATTTGCCACTAAAACCACTCATTTGAGCAAGCAAATAAAGATTCCCAATACATGAATCAGCCAACATCTGATTGTATAGGTTGTACCTAAGGGAGATATCAGCCACCCCAAAGGACAAATTCATAAAAGGCTGTTGACTTTTCATCCTGGGAGCATATTTTTAAAAGTCCTTATTTCTGGCCTGATGACTGTTTCCATGCCAGAGGCATAAAAAAAAATCATTATTCATTAGCCTTTGTCTACACTCACCAGCACTTCAGGCAAATGGCACCCACAGAATAGATTCTAAGCATTGTTTTCCTTATGGAGAATTTCCCAAAGTGAATAGTCTAATTGGGTTATTTTTTATGATTACTATCTCTGAAATATCTAATTCAAAATCAAGGCTTTGTTTTAAAATTTAAGATAAAGGGGGGGCCTGGGTGGCTCACTCCGTTAGGCGTACAACTCTTGATTTTGGCTCAGGTCATGTTCTTAGGGTTGTGAGATCAAGCCACGCATTGGGATTGGCATCATCATGGAGCCTGCTTGAGATTCTTAATCTCTCTCTCCCTCTGTCCCTGCCCCTTTTGTGCACCCTCCCTCTCTCTCTAATAAATAAATAAAAATTTAAGATAAAGTATAACAATAAAATGCAAAAATTCTTATGAGGATTTAAACACTTTTCATGAACCTGAAAATCTTTTATTTAAAAATAGCAATTTGTTTCAATTATCTTATTTTGGGATGGTATGTCAATTTGGATGCTCTATGATGCAACTGCTGTACCTCTGTTCTCAAATACTTCCCAAATGCTGGCTCCTCTTGCTGAATTCAGGTAACAGATAGACTGAGGAAATCCAGGAGCACTACAAGTAAATGATTTTAACCAAGGACAGCAAAACATAGACCGGGTTTCATTTTTCAAAATTTCTCTAATAATACTATAATGTCAAAGTTCAAGAGCAAGATAATCTAGAGGATGCTTAAAACCTGCCCGTTGTTGCAGAACTTTGTTTTTCCCTGTATATAATGGACAGAGTTGCCCTCATTAAACTGAAATGCTTCTATGAGATTTAACACAGCTGACCTCTAAAAAAAAAAATCATCATTTACACTTTCCAAGCTAAAAAAAGATTTTAAAAATGGTTTTGAATCTCATTTATCTCTTCCTTGGGTAACCAATGAGTGTGTCCCTTTTGTTGTATGATGTGCCAGTGACAGCAGTTTGGCCCCTATTTAGCCTAGACAGGTATAACAAGTAATGTGACCATGAGTATTAGTACAGAGCACTTGATGTCCAAGAATATAGGTACAATACCCTCTCTGTTCATGCTCTCAGCCAGGGCTTCCTGGGAGCCACAGCTTTGGGGAAGATTCAAGCCACTAAGGACACCTATGCACAGCCTACCTGGCTCTCTGAAGAACTCACTCAGCATATCTTGGTCAATTTTTAAAATTGAAAATAACTTTTTTTTCCTTAAGCCAAAAATAATGCATGTTTGTTATGCAGAATGCAGAAACTTAACCTCCCCACCACCGGCCCCCAATAAGGAGGTGGGAGAGAGTAGCCCTTAATCCTCACTCCTACCCCCACTCCTCCCCACTCCCAGCTTCTTGGTTAGCATTTTAGTGTATATTCAGAGTTTGCTCACTCATCCCTCAATCTCTCTGGGATCTTATTGTAAATATTTTTTGAGTTTCTTTACACATTATTAATTTTATTCATCTTTCATTTTTCACAGTACTTAACACGATCCTGCCTGAGTAGGTATTCAGTAAAAGAATAACTGAATGTCCAAACCAGCTCCTTGGTTTTTTCCCATATGCTACCAGAAATAATATAGCAATATATGTTCCCACGTGCCTGCCAAAAGAATACCAGGTATTATTGGCATTTACCTAAAACCATCAAAAAACCCACAGTATTTACTAACTCCCTCAGAAAAACCCTCTTTAAAAAGAGTACTTCAGGGATGCCTGGATGGCTCAGTGGTTAAGAATCTGCCTTCAGCTCAGGGTGTGATCCTAGCACCGAGGTAGGATGCCCAAGGGAGCCTGCTTCTCCCTCTGCCTCTCTCTCATACACACATATGTATGTGTATATATGCTTTTTATTTTTTATTGAAGAAAGGAGCCAGAAACTAGCCTTTGAGGTACTAAGATGACAGATTCTGGTTTTGTTTGCTAATTTTCTAAAAACTGAAAATCTTATAGGAAATTGGCCTACAAACACTTTCCCATGGCTGGGGTGCCTGGCTGGCTCAGTCAGTAAAACATGCAACTCTTGATCTCGGGGTCATGAGTTCAAGTTCCATGTTGAGTGTAGAGTTTACCAAAAAAAAAGCCAGCACTTTCCATGACTAAGTTGGGAAAACTGAATGCACAAAAACTAACAAAGAAAAACAAGACATGGGATCCCTGGGTGGTGCAGCGGTTTAGTGCCTGCCTTTGGCCCAGGGCGCGATCCTGGAGACCCGGGATTGAATCCCACGTCGGGGTCCCAGGTGCATGGAACCTGCTTCTCCCTCTGCCTATGTCTCTGCCTCTCTCTCTCTCTCTCTCTCTCTCTGACTATCATAAATAAATAAAATTTAAAAGAAAAAGAAAAACAAGACAATAAAAATACCTATATGTGGCTTTTATTAATTTTTAGTCAGATTCTCAGATGAATGTTGTAATTTTGTCTGAGATTCCCTCTCTTGTTTCATGGCTTTAGGCCTCCCCCAACCCCATTACCAAGGTTACAAGCAAAGAACACCTTTTCATGGACCTGTGAGAGATGAGTTCTGTTTGGTAAAGGAACTTAACAACTGAAGCAAAGAAATCCTTATATTGATGGGATCCCTGGGTGGCGCAGCGGTTTGGTGCTTGCCTTTGGCCCAGGGCGCGATCCTGGAGACCCGGGATCGAATCCCACGTCGGGCTCCCGGTGCATGGAGCCTGCTTCTCCCTCTGCCATGTCTCTGCCTCTCTCTCTCTATCTCTCTGTGACTATCATAAATAAATAAAAATTAAAAAAAAAGAAATCCTTATATTGAAACAGGTTGAGACATGAAAATGATTAGTAACTCAAACGTCTGGGTAAAGAGAGTAGAAACCATCACTTCTACTCTTTCTGGCCCATCAAGCTTGGAGCCATGTTTAAATCCCACACTCATTCCTGGAGAGCATTTAAGAAATAAAATGTTTCCAACATGATCTGGGCTACACTGGGGTCTCCTTCATGTCCATGCCTCTTCACCTGCCTAAGTGGAGGGTAGGTGAAGTGGGGTGGGAAGGGCAGGGGGGCAGGTGCGGTCTGAGGAGAACCATGAGGGGAAAACCCTGCTCCTGGAAGTTTGCCCACTCAAGTGCACCAAAGCTTTGGAACTTACCACCTCCAGTGTGTCTTCTTTCTCCAAATGACCAATCAGAACAGATTTGTCCATTCCCAATCTGACTGAAATGCACCCAATTCTTATTCATTTCCTCTAGCTTGGGACCTTTTGCTCCTCTGCTTATAGTACTGAGTGCAGGCCTGGTGAGAAGTGTTGTCTTTGATTCCTGGGATCTAGGCCAGGTCTTGCTGATCCAGTTACCACTGCTGTGGCCACCAAAGAGGATGTGGGCTTAACACCTGGGCCCTCCTATTCCCTTGGTGGTGGGGAACCAATGCTGCTTCCACCGCAGCTGGGAAAGCAGTCTTGTGTCTTCAACCACAGTTGTGGTTGCTCCTCCTACTTCTCTTGGTTTTTAAATTCCAATTTTTAAGGGGCGCTTGGGTGGCTCAGTAGTTGAGCATCTGCCTTTAGCTCAGGTCATGATCCCAGGATCCTGGGATGGAATCCCCCATTGGGCTCCCTGCAGGGAACCTGGTTTTCCCTCTGCCTATGTCTCTGCCTCTCTCTCTATGTCTCTTATGAATAAACAGATAAAATCTTTTTTAAAAACATAAATATATTTGAATTTTTAAAAAATATTAATTAAGGGAAAGAGTGTGTGTGCGTGTGGGGGGAGGGACGACAGAGAGAGAGAAGGAGACAGAGAATCTCAAACTCCCTGATGAGCATGGAGCCCAATGCGAACTTGATCTCACAACCCTGAGATCATGACCAGAGCCAAAATCAAGAGTTGGATGCTTAACTGACTTGCCACACAGGCACCCCTAAATTTGAATTTTATGGTTAAAAAAATCAGTGCATAGGGTCACATGGCTGAAGAAGGTATACAGTGAAAAACCTCTGCTTCCCAGTCCTGTCTTCCAGCTACTAATCACCCTCTCAAAACAAGCAAAAATTTACATATATTTTTTATCCCCTTTTTACAAAAGCATTAGGACATTGCACTTCGCTTTTTTTTTAATGTAACAGAATATTACACTGTTGCCAGCTATGAGTGAGTGCCTATTGCCCCACACTCTTGCCAACAGTTTTATCAAAACTTTTGATCTTTGCTAATGTGATAGGTGGAAAATATCAGTATAGCTCTAATTGCCAATACTTGCCCTACAGGAAGTAGCAAAAATGCCAGCTGGAGGAACCTGTTCATTCTTTACTTCCTAAGAAGAGAAGAGGATAGATAGATCCCAGTGTTCCTTCATCAAGCCAGTCCCTCCCTTGGCATCCAGCACTGCCTCACTCTTGATACTCTTTTTCCTAGAGAGCTCTTTGACAGTGTCCTCAGTCTAGTGGCATCTGGAGCCTTCCTTATGCCTAAGGGCCAAGAGGAGAGAACTGCTTCTAGAACCCCAACTGAGAGATTTGAATGGAGAGGGCCACCTAGCAAGAGCTCTGATCTTCAGCCAAGGACACAACAAAACCACTCCCTCATAGCAGGGAAGTGAACTGGCAGGCTAAGCAACCTCAACCTTTCTATCCTCCCTTGAATCTCCTGCCAGCACTCTTCATTGGCTGAATATACCCAGAGGCCTGAGTTGGAGGGACACCACTGGTTAGTCTCGTGATCACAAAGTAATGGAGAAGGGTGGAAAGGGGATCAAGACACCCAGCGTGCTCACAAAAGGGCAAATATCATGTTTCTTTGGAACTTGTCCTCAGATTCTTTACTTTGGCTCTTGAATTTTCCAAACTACTGAAAGATAAAGGTTTTCAGTCATGACCATCCCTGCCTTCCCCCAATGTTAGATTTTTCTGGTAGGTGGCACTTAGCTGCATAGCAGCCATTATCGCCTCTGGGTTACTTATAAATTTTTTAAAGTTCATCATCCAGATCTCGGATTAGCATAATTAAAGTCAAATACAAGAAAAAGATCTGAATAAGGATGACACAATTAACTATTATTCATTTGCAACAGGAAGATAACATTTCATGAAGATCTGCTTGTTTCATGAGTTGGAAATAGCTACTACGTATGCTCTGAAGACCAAGTTGACTAGGGCAAATTATTATTCTAACCCTAGATCCTGGTGTCTCATTATCTTAAGACAACAGCTACAAATAAAGCCCTCCTGATATTAATATCTAAATCTGAATTATACCTCACACCTATTTGCTCAACTCTCCGTAAGAGGCCCAATTCTTAACAGTGGTCCTTATTTCTGGAAATTTGCTAGAATCCTCGGGGATCTTACACGTGTCCATGAGTCAGTAATGCCCATTATTTGCCATTCTGGTGAGTTCGACTAGGATTCCAACCTCAGGGGTTGATGGTTCTGTAGAAGTGACACACATAACTGAAACGGTCCCTGCACCCATGGCTGTCCCCTGGATACTGGTGGAGCAGAAACTCAGCAATGCCTCAAGCTACATCTAGTGTCACTGAGCTATAGCCATGCAGCTAGTCTGGTGGAGTTGGAATTGAAATGTTGTCCTTGAGGTTAGAGGTCCAAATGTTGATCTAACAAAGTGAGAATGAGAATATTCCCTTTGGGTGATGCTCAGAGCCCCACAGTAAGGTTGCGTGGATCCAAAGTGTTAGTGCATTTAATTTCACAGTTACTTTAATTAACACACTAGGGGATGAGGGGACGCCTGGGTGGCTCAGCGGTTGAGCATCTGCTTTCAGCTCAGGGCCTGATCCCAGGGTCCTGGGATCGAGTCCCACATTGGGTTCTCCACAGGGAGCCTGCTTCTCCCTCTGCCTGTGTCTCTGTCTCTAACTCTCTGTGTCTCTCATGAATAAATAAAATCTTTAAAAAAAATTAACACACTAAACTTTTGCCAAGGGTCATACATGCTGCTAGAGGCCAATGCTGAGGTAAATTCTACAACAATGATCTAAAACCTCTATCTCCTCTGAAACTGTTACTCCATCTGACTTCCTTGACCAGATGCCTTCTTCTCTTATAAGGTGGTCCTATTGCTCTCATGCCCCACATTATTCCTTCTAAGATTCTGGCTCTGATGAGGACCCTGCCAGTCTATCACACGTGTTGTATATGCTTTCACAGGGCTCAGAGTCTTTCTTGCAAAGATGTTCAAACTCGATATAGGTGGATGCAAACAGATTCATAATGAGAGATGTTCCCTAGGACCTCTCTATAAAACCACATGAGCTCTTTTCCAGACCACTACCCCTCAATACAACTGCACAAATAGCACAAAGGGAGTAGTTTTTATGGGGTGGAATAGAGAGCATAGTACCCAAAGGTCACTGTGTTGCCTCTCATTCGCAAACCATTTCCTAAGTGATGGTCTCCAGAGAGTCAAGCCAAATTGATGACTAACTAACTAAACTATTTGCTATGGTAGTATCCCAATTTAAAAATGTAGAAGGAATGATGGAAATAGAAAATCGCTGTTTGGCAAACATAATAGTAATAGTTATTTCAGGCAGAGATAAATAATGGACCCTAAAATAAGTGGGCAAAAGTATGATGAAAAACAAATTATTCACATAGTTTCAAAGTATCACCTCATTAGATGCTTACTAATTTCAAAGGGAAGACGGACGGTATCTTTCCAGTGGTGAAATGGCAGCTGGCAGATGCCACCTTGATGAAGTCATCAAAATTAGCATCACCAGTGATGGGACAAATCCGCTATGTTCCTCCTGCATTGAGAGGCACAATGTCACTTCTGTGACATTCTTGCTCAAAATGTGTAACCTGAATGTAATCATGAGGAAATATCAGACAAACCCAAATTGAGCAACATTCCAACTGGCCAGTCCACTTCAAAGAGTAGAAGTCATGAAAGACAAAGAAAAAATAAGGATTTTTTTTTTTTTAAGATTAAAGACTAATGAACCATGAAAGCTAAATGCAATGCAGGATGCTTGAATTGGATCCTGGGCAGAAAAAAGATACATTAGTAGGACATGACAAAATTTGAATAAGGTCTGTAGATTACTAGGTAGTATTCTATTAATTAATTTCCCATTTCAAAAATGGTACTGTGTTTATATAAAATATGGACATTTGTAAGCTGGATGAAGAGTATACGGTAATTCTTCATATTATTTTTTGCAACTATTTCATAAGTCTGAAAGTATTTCAGAATGGATAGTGAAAAAATTTAAAATAAATTTTAAAAACCACAGCTGAGCAAAATTGGCTCGTTACAATATTGCATTTTGGAAAAAATAAAAATATATATGTTAATTAAAAGAAATAACTTCACTCTTGAATTTAAGACTGGGCAAGCAAACCTCTCTGATTAGTCATGTGTAGAGCTATTCAGGCATTTCTTAAAAGCAAGCTCTAAGCTTATAGCGTTTATTTTATTACCAAAACTTGAATGTCAGAATAGCAATTGTATGGGAAAGTTCTTAGGTAATTCAGGCCTGTCCTTCCAACAATATGAATTGACCTCTGCTAGGAATTGTTTTGTTATGACAATAGAATTCTAAATACACTGACCTTCAGATCAGCAATTCCTGGGTGGAAGGTAGATGGAAGAGGAAAGTTTTCCAATTGGCAGATTAAAAATCAAGACACTCCCCACCGCCCAATCCTTTTCTTTATAGAATATAGCTTAGGAAAGGAACCCAGTACTTTTTTGTTGTTTGCCTTGAAATATGCCACTTCAAATGCAGTGAGTTCTTTTGGGGGGCAGAGGTGGGATTACATAACTTAGAAGCAACCTGTAGAAAAAAAGATAACAATAACCGGAGCCATGGGGAGCAAAATATTTCACAAGTCACATAGGATTAGAAAATGTTATATCTTAGTTACCTCCTTAGATATACAAGGAAAAATAACTGAATCGCTAGTAGCTTTAATTTGGGGTAGACACGTAATTACCTCCACCAAGTTATTTAGATGACTACCTAAAAGCATCCAACCAATAAGATTTACTGGCCTATTTTTTTTTTTTTCAGAGAAATCAGCATTATTGAACTAGTACTCAAGCACAACAGCTGTCAGAAAATCATCTGATACCTACATAAGGAAGGAAAAAAGGTTAGGATTTTTCTCCCAATGGTCAGGCTCTCCTGGTCTAGAAGCTCTGGTTTTCTTGGCCCTCCTCACTTCCATTCTATGAATTCTGTGCCCGTTGAACCTCTGTTCTTTATTGCCATCCCTCTCCTCTCTTCCCATTTTCATAGACGTTGGGTTTGCACAAAAAACAAGTTGTAGGTATACTAATAGCCTCTGAGGTTTAGCTGCCTTTCTGTGTCCAAAAGGCTTTAATTTGAGGCATTTAGCTTTGCCAAACCCTGTATTTCCTCTCAGATTGTTGGGTTGGAGGTAGGTTGAGAGGGTAGATCCTCACATGTCTCTTTTCTCAGATAAGACTACACTTATAGGAAACCAGGCAAAATGACTGATAGATTGTCTCTTCTTGCATGGGAAGGTTCTTCCTCAACCTAATCTAGGGGAACTTCTTATTAAATTGATTTCCTTTTAAATCAAGAGGACTATAGAGATAATGGAAGCCTTGGGATATAATGAAGACTTTCCAACACAGATTTGTCTGCCTTATAAGAATATTTCTCTCCTTTACTAAAACTCCAGAGGATAAGGACCTGTCATTCTCATCATTTATCATCTACGCCATTGGCATCTATTCACTTTGAACCAGGCACTGGACTAGACATCGAGAGCAATCTGAGTGTTTCATAGTCTGGTAAAAAGAAAAACAACAAATCATACTGTAAATTTCTATGCTATAGCAATGAGTGCACAAAATGTTATGAGCCACAGAAAGAAACAACTGAGTCTGTGGAAGAAAGAATTCAGGGAAAATTTCACTGTGGAGGTGACATGTTAACTGAACCTTGAAGGATATGGCAAGTAGGAAAGGCAAAAAATGGGAAACATGTGAGTGTGAAAATGCACATGGCAGGTGCGGGGAGTAAGAGGAGAAATGTGGTCTTGATGAGGGATTGAAAAAGAAAAAATGTTTACCTTTCACCCAAAGGCTGACCTATAACCTGCATAGTTTTCATAAGATCAAATATGTGTTGCTTGCTCCATTCTTTTTTTTTTAAGACTTTATTTATTTATTCATGAGAGACACACAGAGAGAGAGAGGTAGAGACACATGCAGAGGGAGAAGCAGGCTCCATGCAGGGAGCCCTATGTGGGACTCGATCCCGGGACTCCAGGATCACGTCCTGGGCCAAAGGCAGGCGCCAAACCACTGAACCACCCAGGGATCCCTGCTTGTTCCATTCTTAAAGGGTCTCATGACTGCCTGTACATCTCACTGGTAGTCAGAATCGAACTGAATGATAAGCACCAGAGAAATCAACAGAAATTTAAAGGAGACATTTATGATCTAGTACTCCCTGCACGTCTCCCCCTTGAGCACTAAGCATGTAACCATCAGCTTCATACAGCAAAAGCATAGCCCCTTCTGCCCATGGGTCCTGTCCCCGTGCTGCTTAAATATACTCAGCTGCACCGTAAAACATCTCAAGACTGTTGCGCTCCATGACCCTACACCAGTCTCAGTGTCAAAGATGAAGGAGGAAAGGTGGACATGAATTAGGTGATTCTAAGAAGGAAGGTAATGGTTGGATATGGTCAACCAGCACACAGCAGAAGATGGAAAGTGAAAGCGTTCATTTCCCGACTCTAACAGAATTCTGGCTTTCACTGGATGCACTGGCAGGGTATCAGCACAAAGTAATGAGGAGGCCTTCTTCCTGCTGCTGCTGGCCTTCCCTCGGATTCCTTCCAGTGTCCCGTCTTGAGTGTGGGAGTTAAGAGGCAGTCCTAGCAGTGCTGGGAACAGCTTCTGATTCTGGCTTCCTACCAGGTGGGTCACAGTTGTCCTAGTAGTTTCTTGAACTCAGTGTTGCTAATTGACACCCCAAAGGTAGAGATTTCCCTAACTGGTCTACGTGGCAGGATTCTGGCAGTCATTCAGGCAGCCTCAGGCTTGAATCTGCTCCTCCAACCTTTTAAGGATTGTGGAAACATCCAATTCCCCTAATTAAGTTCCTTTCTTATTAAAATACTTAGATTAGTTTCTCTTTTACATACTGAACCTTAATAGGGCAAAGAAAATCGTGACTATCTGGTATGTGAAAGAGAATGGTACTGGTGACATTTGTATTTGAAATAGTAAAATAATGGGACCTGCTCAGCAGAGAGCCTGCTTCTCCCTCTTCCTCTGTTGCTCCCCCTACTTGTACTCTCTTCTTTAAAAAAAAAAATGAAATGACAAAATAATTACTTCAGTTAAAAAAACAAGGTGATTTTTACTTTTTAATATATTTTTAAAGAATTTATTTATTTGAGAGAGAGCATGGGGTGTTAGAAGGAGCAGAGGGGGAGGCAGAGGGACAAGCAGACTCTGCGCTAAGCACAGAGACCAACGTGGGGCTCCATCTCATGACTTTGAGATCATGACCTGAGCTGAAACCCAGAGTTGGACCCTTTACCAACTGAGCCATCCAGGTGCCCTGACAAAGTGATTTTTAAATATTAAACATAAAAATATACATTTAAAAATATTAGCATGTTAAATATATGTACATATAGCACTTTTCCAAAAGATCTATGGTTTTCAATGATACATACTCAATGTTATTTATGCCATTTCTTGTTTATGCTAGAAGTCTAAAGAATCAACTTATTTTATTTTATTTTTTAAAGATTTTATTTATTTATTCATGATAGTCACAGAGAGAGAGAGAGAGAGAGAGGCAGAGACACAGGCAGAGGGAGAAGCAGGCTCCATGCAGGGAGCCCGACGTGGGATTCAACCCCGGGTCTCCAGGATCGTGCCCTGGGCCAAAGGCAGGTGCCAAACCGCTGCGCCACCCAGGGATCCCAAGAATCAACTTATTTTAAAATATTAAATCAATTTCCTTTTTTTTATAAATATATTTTTTAATTTTTATTTATTTATGATAGTCACACACACACAGAGAGAGAGAGGGGGGGGCAGAGACACAGGCAGAGGGAGAAGCAGGCTCCATGCAGGGAGCCTGACGTGGGATTCAACCCCGGGTCTCCAGGATCGCGCCCTGGGCCAAAGGCAGGCGCCAAACCGCTCCGCCACCCAGGGATCCCTTAAATCAATTTTCAAATAAAATGGGGCTTACTGTATTTTACTTTATATATTTATATTAATTTTTTTCTTTGTAATAAAATAGCTTTGAGTCACTGACATTATTAACTGCATATCTTTAAATGCTCTTATAAAAACCATGCCCCAAAAAGGCCTGGCCATTTTATTCGCTACACTTCCCTATAATTTCTTTCTTTTTGATTTAGTCACACACATATGTTTAACACACAAAATGGACCCAGAGAAAGTGTTTAAAACAAAAATCTGAATACACCAGTTTCCAGTTTACTTATGTCTGATCAATGGGAATATTTCTAGAGACTTTTCTCTTCCAATTGCTGGGATGGTAGAGCCCAAGAAACTGAATTTTTCAAATGCCCACCTATTCATCAGTCCTCTAGAACGGGATTCAAAGCAGAGAACCCTTTCTTTGGTCTTTTTTTTTTTTTTTAATTTTTAAAATTTGTATCTATATGCCCAAAGGAATCCAGTCAAGAGTGAAGATCACCTCAGCTTCTCTCTTGGGTGAAGCAAGAGAAATCCAACTTTCAGAGGGAGCACGAGGGAGAAGAAATGACAGAACCCAGGGGCAAAGAAAACTTTTGCTTTGGCAAAAGACAGGGAAAGAGGCAATGCTCCTCCTTGGGGAAAGAAAGAAGAGCCAAAAAAAAAAAAAAAAGGAAAAGAAAAGAAAGAGGAGCCAAACGACAGGAGACTGTACATTCAAAGGGAAAGCATAACAAGAAGTGGATAGGAGAAACTCCCTGCCCCCGCCATCCAGTATATAAATGGAGTGCTGGGAAGAGGGTTTGAGCTGTTTTTATGCAAATATTAAATAGGATAAATTTGGAATTTGGCTTACACATGAGAACATTAGCCCTCATGAGCTAAACATCCATACAACTATGCAACTGTTTCCCCTGTGGAAGAATTACAGCTATTAAAAAGCAAAAGAAGAATTTGAATATCACTGTTTTACATCCCTGAAAGATAGAGAATCTAGATGATGATCATGAATGGCTGCTAACATCACAAAAAAAGAAACAATCAGATATTTCATGCCTCCTTATGGAAGTCCATGAAATCCATTTATATTTGAAATAACAACCTGTGTGGCTCACAACTGGGGGGGGCCCTGGGGTGGGGGAGTGGAAGATCGCCTTGGAGTTGGGCCTGGAGTTGGCCGCGAATGAGCGGGAGGCTCTCGCCAACACTCCAGGTGAGCTCGCCTACAGTCCAGGTGAGCCCTGCTGAAATGCTGACAGAGAGCCAGCAAGTAGGAATGATGAAGAAGGAAAGAATTCCAAACATCTCTGCTGCAGGATCAGTTGGGCTGGTGATTGATCAGCGAAGCACGGTTGGGATACCTCCAAGGTTTCTAATAGGAGTAACCGGGGGAACAATGACAAGGTTACCAGAGGTCTACGATACAGCCATAGGGGTAGGTTTGGAGGGCGAAATGGTGATTTTGGGTTTTTTCCCCCATTGGACATTCCGTGGAAATGTCCAGAAGACAGCTAGAAATAATCATCCATGCCGTATCTTTTGAGGTTCAGCTGCAAGCCTGAGACTCTCTAAAAGAATAAGGGGGGGGGGGCACTCGACGGGATGGGCACTGGGTGATGCGCTATATGTTGACAACTTGGACTCCAATAAATAAATAAATAAATAAATAAATATGAATCTAGATCTCGAATTTAAAAAAAATAATAATAGAAAAAATAATATAAATAAAAATAAAAGAATTACATATCATAAATAATAATAAAAGTAAAAATAATATAAATAAAAGTAAAAGAATTACATATCATAAAACAAAAAAATAAAATAATCATAGTTGGAGTTGGAAGAATCATTCACCAGACTTCAAGGCGCCTGCGGGCTCAGACTCTCCCGCTCCTCTTACTAGTTGCTTGTCCTTCCCTAAGTTCTGCCTCTCGGATTTTGAGAAACAAGACACAAGACGGGATGGAGAATCCAAACGTTTTGTTTTCGAGGAGCTGCAGCACCCGGTGCTCCGACGGGGCGGGAGGCTGGGTTCAGGCCCGGGCCCCGCCAGGCCCCCCGCGGTGCAGACCTGGAGGAGCCAGCGCGTGGCCTCCGCGCCGGGTGGGGGCGGGGCGGGAACCCGCATCTCCCGCGACCGCCCAGGTGATGCAGGTGCAGGCGCAGGTGCTCCGCCGGGTCGCGCCGCAGGGCCTCGGTCCGCGCCCTCCCGCTCTCCGGACCGCGTCTCAGCCTCCTTCTGGTCGCAGGGAGAGTTCCAGTTCCCGCAACACGGGGAGACGAGCGGGGAGGAGAAGCAAGGAGCCAGCGAGGCCGGCGCGGCCCCCGCCTCTCGCGGGCCGCCCCCCCCCCCCCGCGCGCCCGCCCGCCCGCCCGCCGCCAGATTACATAACGGGCCCACGCGCGCTCTCGCGAGGTTTCCACCGCCCCCTCCTCGCTCCACGTCAGAGGGAACCGGGCGGAGCGGCCAACATGGCGGAACGCAGGAGACACAAGAAGCGGATCCAGGTAGGAAAGGCGAGCCCCCCGCTCCCACCCGGGGCAAGGGGGCTTCGGGGCGCTCGGCAGGAGACGCGGCGAGGGGAGCCCCCCGGGAGGGCGAGGCCGGCAGGGGCGCCCCCGCGCGCGGCGCCGTTGTGAGGGGGCCTGAGGGGGGGCGGTGTCGGCGACGGCGACGGCGACGGCGGGGAGCGAGGCGGACGAGGAGCGGCCGCGGCGGAAGGCGAGAGGCGCCGCGCTCGGGCCGGGCCGCCCGGGGTCCCCGAGGCCGCCCCGCCGGGCCTGCGCCGCGCCCCCGGCCTCCCCGCGGCCTCGGCCTCGGCCTCGGCCTCGCGCGCTCGTTACCCCGAAGTCGCGGCCGCGGGACGCAGGGTGGGAGGAGGTGGGGCCCACGGGCCCGCGGCGGCCGGCGCTTTGTGCGCGGGCGGGACGTGTCTGCTGCCCCGCGGGGCCCGCGCGGCGCTCGGCCTCCAGACGTGCAGCGGCGCCCGCGACGCGGCGGAGACACGGCGGAGACGCGCGGCGGCGGGGTCGCGCCCTGCAGCCCGCCCAGGCCGCCCCGCCGCCCGCGCCCGTCACCTGTGCGTCGCTCCCCCGTAGCTCCTCCGTGGTCCTGCCTCTGGGCCAAGCGGGCTAAGCCGCGCGGAACGCCTTAGACCTGCGCTGGTGTTCCCTAGCCGTCGCCTCCGCCTGACCTGCCGGAAACCTCCCGTGTCGTCGCAGATGCACACAACGCGATTTGTTGATGCTGCCCGTCCTGGGACACCTAACCGCCGCCTCTTTCCTCGTGTCCCGTTGCTTACAATCACTAGTTTTTCCTATGTTATGTTTTATTCCTCCGTTTAAGATTATAGACATAGATACAGATATGTATAGATATAGATTTTTTTTTTGGGGGGGGTCACTTGATTGGGCCTTATCACAGGTGATTTGAGCCATGCACGTTAACATCCTCCAGAAAACTATGAAGTACTAGGGGGAACAGGGATGCCAGTGACCAGTGAACTTGGAATTTTTGGAATCGGGCAGAAATAGGGAAGTAGTTCCCAACAGAGTACAGAAGAGATACAGAAAGAGACAAATTGCCCCGAGTTCCAACAGGTCATTGGACTAGGGCTTAAGGTTATTATGGAACACTTTTCTTTTCTTTTTTCTTTTCTTTTCTTTTCTTTTCTTTTCTTTTCTTTCTTTCTCAAACTATTCCTAAGTTTCAGAATTTGGTGTTATTGGTTGGGTATGGATATATAATACTTTGATCAGAGTTTGTATTGAAGTTGTTGGTCAAACTTGTACTTAAAGTAACACAGATAGTACATGTTATGCCCTCGAATACACACTATTTGTACAATTTCAGCTTTTCTTTGCCATTGGTTATAAAGGTGATCCTTATTCACTTTTGAATAGCTGCCCCCCCCCTTTTTTTTTCTTCAATTTTGATCTTCTGTTAAATAGTAAGCTACATCAAGGAGCCATGTAGTAGTGGCAGGGAGCTAAGACTTGAGCCAGGCTTGCCTGTTTGTACCGTGGTTTCACTAATTATTAGTTGTGTAACTTTGGGCACGTTACTTAACTTTTTACCTCAATTTACAAATTAGAAGAAAGGATATGTACCTCACCAAAGGTTTGTAAGGTTGTTGTGAAAAATAGATGAGTCAGGGATTTGTTATTAAAGGTTGTAGAAGTTATTAAAAGAGTAATCAGCATATCACTCCTTCCTTTTCCTGTACCCAAAAGGAGGAAGGATTTAGGATAATTTGGGTTTTTTTTTTTTTTGTTAACCATTCTGATATGCTGAAAAAAGATTAACAGCTATCTGTTCAGTGAATAAACCATTAAGTTGTAAGCTCCATAAAGTATACCTATTTACCTGATATTGTTTGAGGATCAGATAAATATGTGAGAATCTGATTGACATATTGCTAAAAGAAAACATATTACATTTATTTTTCCCATTCTGGAAGCTGTGCTAAAATGTTGTGGACCTCTTGGGAATGCTACTTACAGAGTACCACTACACAGTGTTAACAAACCAGTAAAAATGTAAAATATAACATCCTTGGGTTCCCTCCCCCCCGCCAATCAGAAACTATAATATTGGCATCACTTTAGACAAAAAGAGCAAATGTAATGAAAGTTCATAGTTGAAGTTACAGAAAAGATTCTATTGTAAGACTTTGGGGCAAAAAGGTCTGTAATATCAACTCAGTTTCCTGTTGTTACTTGATGCTTCATGTTTTAAAAAAGATTTTTATGTCTAATAGACTCAAGTGACCTTGAAATGTAATTTGTACATTGGGGGAAATGATTGATACAATTTCAGGGTCTGGAAAATTAGCTAATTATTTGTTTTTTCTAGGGTTATGAAATTTCAGATTCTGATATCCCGTCAAAGTTAGAAGGAAGGGGACTATTTTACCACATTTTCTTAGATTCATTTTACTGATCACTGAAAACTGGAAGTGAGCCACATGTTTATTAACATTATAAAAGGAAACCTTAATGATGGAGATTCTCAAAGGAGAGTAATGTCAATCCAAATTAATGGACCATTTGAAAATAAATAACTTTAAGATTTAAGAAATTAATTTTGTAGGTTTTTAAGAATATGCAATATGTGCTTGTTGGTTAACAAAGTGCTTACTGGTTTGGAATCTTGGTATCATGAAATTTTAGAGTTGAGAAGGATTTTCAGATTGTAGAATTTGTGTGGAATCCCTTTGCACAAAGGGAGTTCTTATGTAAAAAAGCAGAGCAATGGGCCCAAACAAAGCCCTATCACCTCAGTACCCCACTACCATCTTGCCATACCTCATGGTCCTTTAGGCTATTTTTAGGACCTAACATCTAAAAGTTTACTAGGCATAAAACTTATTGATATATCACTGTGATTTTATAGATAAACTGAGGTTCAGTGAGGTTATATGACTTGACCCAGGGTCACTCATCAGGGTAGTAAAACCAGATTTAGACCAAGTCTTCTAATTCCCAGTTGAGTGTTCTTTCCACCTCCCCAGGGATAAAATAAAAATAAATTGTTCTGAAATATTTTAATTCTGAAATTTTTATATTAAATTGTATAACATAAAAATTTAGCATGACTGCTAAAGAGAGAAACATCCCATTTAGCATTCTGCTTATGTGTATTTAGTTGAGTTTTGGGACATTTAAATGGCTTACTGATTCTTAAAACTTTTATAATTTTCATCTCAGTTAATTTTATTGCACCCATCTGTCTCCTTGGCAATAAAACCCTGACATATCATGGGCCTACATGCTTAATTTCAGAAAAGGGAAAGAAAAAGTTTGTGACTGTACAGTCTGACTGAGACCTTCTGAATAAAAGGAACCCAGAAAGCTAGTCCTTAGTCTGAAAACTCCTCTAGAAGCTTTATGGAAGACCTGCAATAGAAATGAAACAGTGGGGTATTTACAGAAGGGCACTGTCATAGTCAAGAATCAGAGATTCTTGAAAAACTTTATTAGTAATATGCTGTGACTTTAAGCAAATGATTTCTCTAAGGTCCCTTCCAACTTTCAGGTTTTACTCTGTTAATGTATTTGCATTTCACAAGTATTTTATACTGCTTGTGTGAAGATACAAATGGATAATTTGTGAACTAATCTTCTTCTCTTTTGCTTATTTCACTCGACAAGTCAACCAAGCTTATTTCTGCTGAATATAGCAATTTTTAAAATTTTATAAGGTTGAAGACTGGCTTATTGACTCTTGATCTATTATTTATTCCAAAAAGGTTATTGTAAGTACCGACTGAAATAATATTATAGTTAAAAATGGTAACTTCTATTTCATTATATTTATGTCTGATCTATTCTAAAGTAAAAATAGTATTTAAGTAATTTAGAAAGAATATTATAACCAAACTTTCAACTTACATATTTTGGATTGTGAATTGTGACAGCCAGCATTTTGGTATTTGGGTGCAAAGATGGCAGTCCACCTGTTGGCTCTTTGCTTTCTCTAAGACGTTTGAGCTCACTCATTGAGCTATGAAGTTCTCTTCATTTGAGCTCACTTCTCTTTATTAGTGGTTGATGCTATTCCCAAAGGGCCTTCACTTTTTGTTAGAAAGGTTTCTAGAAACGTTTTGAAAATATTCTGAAGATTTGTTCACATCAAAAGGGAACAAAGGAAGGAAGTACTATAGTCTAATGTATAAACAGGATGAGGGTAAGACTCGCTAGGCTGCAGCAGGGGACCAGTGAGAGTAAAGACTCGATGGCAAGATCTTCTATCTAACCAGCTTCCCATGGTCATGTTCTCTTGGTAGTCTTCTATAGCAATCTTTCTTTTTGTCTTCAAAGCCCTAGCAGATAGCACAAATTCTATACTTTTCACTTAAAGACATTCTGCAGTATGTATAATTCATATGTGGTTTATTGTACATTTCATAATTCACAAAAGAAAATAGAAACTTATGAAGGATCTGAACTTGAAGAAGAAGCAAGGAAGGTTATCAGTTCTGTTATACAGATATCTTGATAGAATTCACTACTTTTCTAGTCAATTTCAAAGGAAGTTGTTGATACTTTTTTAAGAAAGTATCAATGGATAAGTAACTGTATCTACTTGAGACAGATTATCCAAGTCCATGTTTTCTGGATCTCTTGTTCAGTTGTTACTTAGTAGCACCTTACCAAGGAGGCAAAAGGAATAAAAATAGATTGAGTCTATCTTGAGGTTGTTGGAAGAATTTGAACTTGAAGTTGATTGTTAAAATGAAATTTAAAAATGTTGTTGATTCATGTAGTATCAGATACCCTACTGTATAATAATGGAATGGATTTTTTGTATTTCTTGTGTGTCCTTATATCAGATTTTACATGTGATACCTCTGTCAATCATTGGATTAGTACATTTATACCTCTGTTTAATACATAGTTTAATTGATTGCTGATAGAGACTTGCACACCTAAAGTTGATATGCTTGGAAAATACGTATGATATGATCCTGAAAAATAACAGTAGCTATTTTGGATAGAGTATAGGTATTATGGCTTACAAATTTTGGTATTAACTGAAACACTCAAAGGTATTCTAGGGTATACACTCAGGAAGTATGTATTTGAATGATTTATGTTTATTTAGATTTATCTCCCAGGTCATTTTCAGTCAGGCATATCCCAGTAACAGTCTATCAGTTAATCACATAAAAACCTTAAACTGACAACAGATGTATCAAATGAAAAAAAAAAAGTGTATGTGGGTGTGATTATAAAATAGAATTGGTTTCTATAAGACAATAGTATCACATTATTTTTTTTTATTTTTTTTATTTTTATTTTTTTTTTTTTTATGATAGGCACACAGTGAGAGAGAGGCAGAGACACAGGCAGAGGGAGAAGCAGGCTCCATGCACCGGTAGCCTGACGTGGGATTCGATCCCGGGTCTCCAGGATCGCGCCCTGGGCCAAAGGCAGGCGCCAAACCGCTGCGCCACCCAGGGATCCCCTAGTATCGCATTATTTTCAGCTATTTATAATATTACTTTTGTGGTGTACTACAAATATATAGGATATTATTTACTAATAGATGAGCCTCCTAGAAATGCATTGTATTATATAAGCATAATTAAATACTATCATGTAATGTATGATGCTAACATATTAACATATTTTAGTGTAATTTCAAAAATTGAAATCTAGATTTTCACTTTTTAGTTTGTCAGAAAATATATTTTGTGGCTAAGCCCCAAATCATTATGAACCTTGTAGATGTTAGTGAATTTGGAGTGTTTTCTTAATTTTGTTAATAGTATTAATTTTGAATTTTTAATTTTTTAAAGACTATTTCTCTGATACATATTTTTATATAAAATTAAAGGCTTTTTAATGCACACAAATATTTGGGTTTTACTGTAGTATTCATTGGGATTGAATGGTTTGGGCTTTTTTTTAAGATTTATTTTTATTTATTTATGATAGACATAGAGAGAGGCAGAGGTACAGGTGGAGGGAGAAGCAGGCTCCATGCAGGGAGCCCGACGTGGGACTCGATCCCGGGACTCCAGGATCGCGCCCTGGGCCAAAGGCAGGCGCGAAACCGCTGAGCCACCCAGGGATCCCCTGGTTTGGGCTTTTAACTTCTACTGCCACACATAAGCCACAGACAGGGTACTAGCAGAGTCTAAGAATCATACAATGTTGATTGGGCAGTTGGAAGTAGAGGTGTTGAAAAGTGCAGAGGAAAAAAAAAAAAGAAAAATGCAGAGGAAGAAATGTGAGAAGTAGCTACCAGGTGATTTAACAACTAAAGCACAGGCTTTCACTTCATCCAACAGATTACTCCTGACAGGATAAAATTGAAGTTGGAAGGTTGGTTTGTTAATTGTTCCTCGTTTTCATCAAACATAACTGAATTCAGACTTATCTAAAATTTGTGGGAAAACTGACAAAGACATGATTTCGGGTAGATTATTTTTTCTATTTTGTGTTACTAGAATGTGTCGTCTAAAACATAACTGTCTTTAATAGCATTAATTGTTTTCAGCATCCTAGATTCTTGGCAAACGATTCTTTACTAATATTTGGTACTTCATTCAATTAAGAAAGACACTTTCCTGAAATCATTCACATTTAGATTATACATTGCTGGAAATAATGTTTGAGGTCTCTAGATATCATGCTTAAACGTGAAGTTACAGACAGTACTTTTATTCCAGCTTATAGCGATGACAACTTATAAAAGTGTGTGTGTGTATGATGTGTACAAATGTAGACTGCCTTCATTTTCTTCAGTAAATGGGTGGAGAGAATAAGTACACAGGAGGAATTGTCAAAGGAGTAGTTCAGAATGTAAGGAAATAAAAAGACGATAGGGAATGATAAGAGAGTAATAGAAAATTTGGAGAAAGGAATGGAAGAAAGAGAACAGGGAAGAATTAAAGCAGCCTTTCCAAACTTTTTGTGTACTTCCATTAATTAGTTAAGTTAGATTATAACATCTCCTTATTGCATTTTTATTTTTGCTTCATCCCCACTAGGGAAGAAAAGAAGAAAAACAAGGTGAGAAAAGAGTCAAATAGTAGTTCTTGCGGCTTCCACACTGGGAGAGCTCTCTTTGGTTAATTTGAGAATTCCTCCTACGGTCTTTTGTCCATTGTTCAGGGATCATAGCTTTGGCTTTTATTTAACATTTATTTATAGCACCTGTTTCTACTTACTTTGACATTTGGGCACTCACTATTGGCAGCCTCTTAATCTTTTAAATTATTACTTTGTGGCTTATAAAAAGAGATCAGGCAAGAGTGAAGGTGAGCTAGTACAAAGTAGTTACCATACTGGAAAAACATCTCAAAATAAATGCCTTGTAGCTGAGGCAAAGAGGCTGGGTTTGGCCCTATCGACTTGTTTTTGAAAAACACGTAGTTTTAAAAAAAAGATTGGGGCAGCCCGGGTGGCCCAGCGGTTTAGCGCCACCTGCAGTCCAGGGCGTGACGCTGGAGACCCCGGGGTCGAGGCCCACATCGGGCTCCCTGCATGGAGCCTGCTTCTCCCTCTGCCTGTGTGTCTGCCTCTCTCTCTGTGTCTCTCATGAATAAATAAATAAAATCTTAAAAAAAAAAAAAGATTGGCAGAACACATCTGTAAATTCAGTACGTGAATTTGTGAAGTAAAATGATTACATTAAATTAATGTTCTTACTTTGCAGGAAGTTGGTGAACCATCTAAAGAAGAGAAGGCTGTAGCCAAGTATCTTCGATTTAACTGTCCAACAAAGTCTACCAATATGATGGGGCACCGAGTTGATTATTTCATTGGTAGGATTATATCAGTAAAATTATATTAGTGTACATATTTTATGAAGATAACTCAATTTCAGATATGTAGATGTCTTAAAAGTGCTTTCCAAGTATGCTTGATGAAGCTAGATGATGGGCATATGGCGACTGATTATCCTTTTCTTTTATGATTTGAAATGTCAATAGGAAAAGATCAAAGGGGATGCCTGGGTGGCTCAGTCAGTTAAGCATCGGACTCTTGATTTTGGCTCAGGTCATGATCTCAGGGTTGTGAGATCAAACCTGGTGTTGGCTCTGGGCTGGGCATGGAGCCTGCTTAACATTCTCTCCCTCTGCCCCTCTCCTGCTCTCTCCATCTTTAAAAAAAAAAAAATAAAGTGCTTTGTAATAACATTCGTTGCAATTTTTAAAAATAAGATTTGTTTTCAGTATTAATACTACCTTTTGTTCAGTTAGTATATGTACTTGAAAATAATCTTTTTGTACAACTCTGGAGTAGAATTCAGTGTGAAACAAGTCTGTTGGATCCAATGTAGAAGCTTTGGTTCTTCACGTAATCCAAAGAACCTCATTATAAGCTAATGTTATCTATAATATAGCCCCATAACTATTAAGTGGTTGAGTTTGCCTGTCTCATTGATTAAGATTGAATTGCCATTATAAAGAAGAAATTTCTTTATCTTCCTTCTTTAGTGTAACAATAAATGATTTTGATGTTCATTAAAAGTAAAAAATGCTATTCTCTTCAGTTCTAGTGTATTTAGCTTCTTCTAGTGGTAGTAGTAGATTGTTGGCAGAGCTTATTTCTCAGTAAAAGTAAAGTTTGATGACAGAATTTCTATTATTGTGGGAGAGGAAGATTTTTGGTTCATTTATCCTACATTTAATTGTGATTATTTGATAAGAGTGATACTTATATTTATTTTAAATGTTTTTGTTTAGAACATTTTCCCATAACATATATTGCTTTAGTTAATATTTTTTAATGTCAGTTACTTCCCAGCATTACTTTAAAAAGACCCTTATTGCTATGTTTCACAAATTGAGGTTTTGAGGAACTGTTTATTTATCACGATCATGTCCAACTCAATTTCTTCTGGATTTGATTTGATTTTATGATGCCAGAATGTTGATTTTGTCTTATAAATTATTAGATAGACATAAATTCCCATGTATACTAAATTTAAAATGACAAATTTCTTCTTTAGCTTCAAAAGCAGTGGATTGCCTTTTGGATTCAAAGTGGGCAAAGGCCAAGAAAGGAGAGGAAGCTTTATTTACAACAAGGGAGTCTGTGGTTGACTACTGCAACAGGTAGTGTTTATTTTTTAGTGACGGATAATATAATATAAATAGTAATTTCAGAATACTGGCCAAAGTCCAGAACTCCTTACCCATTTTTATTATTAAATATAGTAATATATCAGCATAGCTCAAACAGAGCTTTTATATGCAACCTGGATTTTTTTCAGTGCCTCTGTAAATGCATTTATTTGGTGTTAGACGTGATATTTTTACAATTTTAATTTGTGTTCTGTTATATTTGTACATATGCCAGACTGACTAAACTGAAAGTCCAGCAGGAAAAATCATATGCCAGTGCCAAAAGTAACCAAAAAATTCTTTCCTTTGTGGGGCAAATGGCTAGGAAGTCTTTTCCAGAACTTTGGCAGGGGTTCCTGGTAGACCTGTTATCTCTGGGTGGGTTGGTTGGTTTGCGGCCCACATGAGGCTATTGGTCAGGTACTCTTTATTATTTTGTTTAGTAATTGCATATATATTCCTTGTAAAATCATGGCAACTACAACATCTGCCTTTTCTTGATTCCATGGTGAAGTAGAGAGAGTTCAGTAACATGTCCATGTTTTTCATAATGGGTACTTTTGATGGTGAATGGTATACAAAACCACTTTCCTCTTGGAAATAAGTATACTGGTTTTTCTTTTAATATTTTTCTCTTGGTTTACTACTTAAGCATATTTATTAAGATGTTAATAAACCAAATTTTGTTTTTGTGACTGAAGCTTATAATCAGTAGGAATTTAACATTTCAGAATATTTTATATCCTTGGTAGGGAGATACACATAGTATTTACTAATGTAAATTATGAGTATTATGAGTAAATACTAAGAGTGATACTTATATTTATTTTAAATGTTTTTGTTTAGAACATTTTCCCATAACATATATTGCTTTAGTTAATATTTTTTAATATCAGTTAAATCAGCTTATAATCAGTAGGAATTTAACTTTACTTTAAATACTTTAATGGTATTTTTTTTAATTTTTTTTTTATTTTTTTTACTTTAATGGTATTTAAAGTAGCAGCCAGATGAGACCCATCTAAAAACCACTGTTTCACAAACTGGTTTTAAAACTGTGAAGTTTAAGAATTATCAGATATTTCTTAAAATTCTTAGTTGCCAAAAACTAGAGTCACTAGTGGACCTTTCAAAAACAGTGAAAATTTCTCTTTTGGGGCAGGAGTGAGTGGTGTAGCTGGTGGTTTTTTTCTGCAGCCGTTTATGTAGAACTCCAAAGTGCAGATTTCCCTGACTGTCTCAAAATAGACTTATTTTGTACATGTGATGTGAAAATTAAGAGATGCTATACATGCAAAAACAGAGGTTAGGTAATTTACCCAAGATCACACAGTTAGTAAGTGATAGAGCCAGAATTCTAAATCCAACACTCAAATTCCATGGTCCATGCTTTTAACCATTGTAGTGTACTACCTCCTCCAGTGAAATGAGGATGCATTTAATAAAGCAAAAATTAAGGTGAAGGATTCATCTGTCAATACAATAGAGTATTAAATCTGTGAACCCAGATAGAGCAGCCAGTATTAAACCACATCTTTTGTCCTTTTAGGAGCTTTGATGCCATGTTCTATGAAAAGTCCTTAAGACCTAAACTCACTCTTCACTGTTCATGTTATTCCTATTTATGCCTATTTATTTGTGTCCTTTCTGCACTAAAATAGAGAAGCATGACTACCTAAATTCTTCAGAGCCATATCTGATAACAAGCATGACCAGCCCTTATGGATTCTAGCCTGACTACAAACAAAACCATGAAGGGACATTTGTCTAGTCTCATTTTATAAAGCTGATAAGTGACTTGAGGGAGTCTGAAGGAAAAAGAAAACAGGCAAGTGCTGGATGATGCACAAACAACCTTTTCTAATATGCTCTGTGCCTCTGAATGGCCTGATTTGTGTATGAACCTTTGCTCTAGCACCATTCTAACTCCATGTGACTTTGCATCTCCAACCCACTAGTCGAACAATGTCTTTCTTACTCTCATTCATATACCACACTCATTCTCTCTTCTGGTCTTGATCTTAACCTGCCATTTTCCCCAGATGGTTTTTTCTGTATCCTATCTCTCTCATTATAAGTATCCCTCAAGTTCCATCTCTACCATGTAGTATTCCACAGGCCCTCTGGTCCATTAATCTTTGTATCTAAGGTTCTACAGCATTTATAAAGTTAGTGTCATACAGTTTAGCCCTTAACTATTTTAGAATTGTTGCAGATGAGTCAGTTTCTTAAATTTCTTGCCAGCTATATCTGAAGGCAGTTATAGGACTTTTTTCTACTTTCTTGTAACTCCAGAGCAGTTAGCACACTGTGGGCATTTAGTAAAGCTTCACCATTGCCACATAGGTGAAAGTCTTAAACACATGTCTGGCTTCAATAAGTGTTTGTTAAACCTGAAAAAAAAGGTAAGAGGTGAGGAAAAATAGAAGTAATTTAATAACTTTGTACAAGCTGCTTTTAACAATCCATTTGTATATTCAACAAACATTTATCAAATATCTGTTGTATTCCAGGCCCCAAGAATACAAAGATGACTATGACTTGGTCCCCATCTCCAAAGTACACATTCTAGCCTCTTAGAGAAGATTCGTGACTAATTACAGTGCATTGCATTCTGTAAGGAGGACAGGGATGAGGAAACTTCAAGAATGGCTTTACAGGGAAAATGTTTAATCAAATTTTGAGACATAAATAGGTGATTACCCAGGATACAATGGGAGAAAGGACAGTCAATCCTGACAAAGGAGACAGAACATACTGGGAGAAGGAAGTAGTTCTGTGAAAATGTAAGAGAGCTTTTGTGTGAGTGATTTGTACTATATGATGTGTTAAGTAAATGGAGGCACTGATTTTATTACAATGTAAATGTCATCTCACTTTTCTCACCGTAGAGTGAGTTGTAGTAGGCATTCTCTAAAGACCTATCAAGGAGTAAATCAATAATTTTACTTATTACTGAATAGATTAATGCTATAATGGGATAATATGAAACCAAAATGTGTATGTATATTCCATAACTATTACATGAAATTGAAGGTTTTGCTATAGCAGTAACAATGGCTACCTTGGAGTACATATATTCCATGCACCATGCTATAAACAGTCTACATGCTTCTCATTTAGTCCTAGAAACTCCTGTGAGATAGATAACTCCATTTTAGAAATTTTAGTAAAATTAAGTAATTTACCCAAACCCACACAGTAAAAGTGGTAGATGTGGTATTTGAACTCATGTAACTGAATGTGGACTTTTCAACATCAGTTTGATTTCTTAAGAGTCTGCAGTTAACCCTTGAACAACATGAGGGTTAAGGGGTATCAGCCTCCACACAGTCAAAAATCCATATTTTTAACTCCCCAAGACTTAACTACTAATAGCCTACCTTTGACCAGAAGCCTTACTGATAACACAAACAGTTGATTAATACATTATTCTGTATGTTATATGTGTTATATGCTATATTCTTACAATAAAGGAAGTTAGAGGAAAGAGTGTTATTAAGGAAATCATGGGAAAGGGAAATGCAGTTACAGTGCATACTGTATCTGTCAGAAAAGAAACCACGTGTAAATGGACCTGTGTGGTCAAGCCTGTGCTGTTTAAGGGTCAACTGCACATAGGTGCTGGATGTTAACAGTAGAATCCTCAGAGCATTTCAAACAGTTTTGCAATTTTATGCCATATAGATCTTCTGAACAAGTAGAAGGCCAAATGAGAAGACCTAGAAGTTAGTTTTGTGGAGATGTTCACAGGATAGACTTTTTGGGGCAGCAGAATGAAGCCCGGCCAGACAGTTGAAAACATAGATACCTCAGAGGGCACAGTACAATGACCAGAAATAAGTGGTTATTGGGCAGGAAGGAAGCGTCTAGGTAACAAGTGGTAGGACGTGCTGGAGCAGGTATTAGTGGAGGTAGGAAGGGAAGTTAGAGTAGTCAGTAGGCACAGATGGTGGCAGTAAGACCTAGCTTGTATGTTGTGTTTCCATGGTTTTACATTCTCAAGGAAGGAGTGAAGGAACAAATCAAGAACTCTGAAATTGGAACATAAGATTTGAATGGATGGCTTTTAGGTAACAACGGTAAGGGCAACCCAGTTTCTTGAGTAGGATTATGAGGTTAGAAAGGAACTACCACCTAAATTTACTTAATTTTGGGTCTTCTCATTCTTCTGAAAGTAAGAAGCACACAATAGTAGCTAGCTATCCTTTCGCAGCTGCTGGCCTCTGCTTGGCCATTCCCAAGCATGCCTGCCTCTGAAATGCCACCTCCCATCAACTCAACACCTCCCAGGTCCCCTTGTGTATCAGCCATTGGCTTTGTTCAGAGGCTTTGTTGTAGAAGCCCAATTCTCCCTTGTTTAACGGGAAATAAATTCAATTTTTGTTTAAAAAAAAAAATGGGTCTTCTAAGCTCATCGGATGAAGAAATGAATAAAGCAAAGATCTCCTAGGTGAGTTTATAGTCTAGTGAAGGAGACAGGCAGACATAAATTGTATTTTAAGTTAGAAGATAAATGCTATGGATAGGATAACAGGAAATAGGAGGGAGAGTGGGGGATGGGTTCATAATTTTAAACAGGATAGGTCTAGTTGTGAAGGTAACATTTGAGGAAAGACTTGAAGGAAGTAAGAGAACATTAAAACAGTTGAAGACATGATTTAGGTCAGTCAAATTATGGGCACATTTTTAAACTATTGTATTAATCTCCTCTTTTTTATGTTTGCTCTTGAATTTGAGACTTTAAATAAGACAGTATCTTGATTTACTCATGAATTTGGAGAAAAGTTTCATAAGGATAATCTTATATCTAAGTTATGTAGTTGAAAAATTAAAATTAGGTTGACAAACTTCTATATATTCAAATTGGCAGTACAGTTTTTTTTTGTTAGAGGTAGAGTTGACTATTTTTCCATCTATTAACCAGTTGTAATTTCTTTGTGAGTTGTCAGTGTAGTTTTCGCTTGTTTTATTTGAGTTTGGTGGGGTTTTTTTCTTTTCAGTCTGTATTTGTATAATTGATAAGGCATGTAATGTCATACCATTTTTTACATAGGCTTTTAAAGAAGCAGTTTTTTCACCGGGCACTAAAAGTAATGAAAATGAAGTATGATAAAGACATAAAAAAAGAAAAAGAGAAAGGAAAGGCCGAAAGTGGAAAAGAAGAAGATAAAAAGAGCAGGAAAGAAAATCTAAAGGATGAAAAGACGAAAAAGGAAAAAGAAAAAAAAAAAGACGGGGAAAAGGAAGAGCCTAAAAAGGTGATTTTAACTAAATTTAAGTAAAAATAAAAAAAATTATTATGTACACATGATCACTAGCATATGAACACTTCTGAAATGCTATGCAACAACCACTTAAGATAATGATATTAGGGTTCTTATAAATACCATGGTTGAGGATTTTTATTTCTGTGTCTCAAATAGTGAAACTTCTTTTCACTAGGAGTATGTCACTGGGTTTTTTTTTGTTTTTGTTTTTGTTTTTTTGCTTTTCCTAAGTGTTTTTTTCTTCTAACTTGTGTTTTAATAGGAGGAAACTCCAGGAACTCCCAAAAAGAAGGAAACTAAGAAAAAATTCAAACTTGAGCCACATGATGATCAAGTTTTTCTGGATGGAAATGAGGTGAGAATATGTAGCTTATAAATAGAAATCCAGTTTTCTATAGGAGTTTTTCAAATTATCTTTGATAACTTTACTAAGAAAAGAAGTACTTTTGGTAAATCTGACCATATAGATACTACTATTTTAAAAAATCAGTAATTTCTCTGAATTTAGAGTTACAATAAATGTATAAGAAAGTTAGAATTAGGTTTAGCTATCTATGATAGTGATAGGAAATCTGAAATGACAGTGGCTTAAAATCGATCCTTTTTTATCTCTCAATAAAATCTGAAGTTAAGTACTACAGATATGGCAGATCCATGGGGAAGCTGTTTGAAGCAATTAGTAAAGGTTATCTTATGATCCAAAATGATTGCCAGCCTTATATCTGCATCCAAAGGAAGAAAGGAGAATAAAGGACATGCCTTCTCTTTAGGGACATCTTCTAGGAAGCTAGCAATTGTATTTCTGTGTGGATTTTAGGGGCCAAAACCTAGTCACATGACCGTGTCTACCTACAGTAAGGACTTAGAAGTTTGCTTTTTATACTGGTAGTCATTTGCCCAGCTGAAATGTAGTATTTCTACTTTACTATCAAAGAAAAAAGAGTAGGATGGTTAATGGAAGATACCTACAGTTTTCTGCCTCTTATAGTCAGGCATACTACTTTAGGAGCCTAAAATTTGCAGTGTTACTTAGTGCTTTACTCAAGGAAATGGTTTGGTTTTTTTGTTTTGTTTTGTTTTGTTTTGTTTTTGTAATCGGAGATTTGTGTAATGATAGCCTTTCATGAAGACTGCTTAGTCATTTCACCAATTCAAAAACATTAGGTATATACTAGCCATTGAATTCTTGTGAATTTCAAGACCTACTTCTTCTGCTATACCTAATACAGAAGTAGCATATATAAAATAGTGGTTCCTAGACCTGTGAGTTTGAAACTCTGGGAAGGCTTTTCAGAAAATACGTGCTCTTGACTCATTCCAGACATACTTGCATAAGAATCTGTAGTAGTGAATCTGTGTGTGTGTGTGTGTGTGGTATAACGTGCCCCAAGGTGATTCTGATGTGAACCCCTGGTTAAGAACCACTATAATGAAAAAAAAAAAAAAAAAAAAAAGAACCACTATAATGAAGACCACAGATCTTCCCTACTGTGAAAGCTCAAATATCTTCAGTTAAATATCAAGCATTAGCTTTATGCAAAGACATTTTTATAGGTGCTGGGAATGGCATGATAAATAAGATAAATTCTTTTCTTGGTAGTGCTTTATCGTCTAGCAAAGATACAAGCTTTTAAGCATTAGTGTATCACAATGTGGTGAGTGTTATGATATGAGAACATCAATTAAGAATAGTAAATTCAAACAAGACAGGATAAGGAAGGTCTGGAGACCTTGAACACTTGAGCTGAGCTTTGAAGGATGACAGGGAGATTACTAGGTGCACTGGGAAGGAGTTAAAGATCTGTTAGGTGAAAGAAACAGCCTGAGCAAAAGCAAGGGTGCTTGCATTCTTGAAAAGACTACATTTTATTCTGTAGAAAGCAACATACTTTCAAACTTTTAAAGGTGGGAAATGCCTTTAAAAACTTGGTTTTTAGAATGCTAACTGGCAGAAATGAGGTCTGTGGATCTGATTTCCAGGGGAAATGTGCAGTTAAAAAAGGAATGGAACCCCCAGTGTTAGAAATAGAACCAAATCAAAAAGACAATAACAAAGAGTTTTGGTCAAAATAAAATCAGGAAATGGAAGAGTACTGATATTTATAGAAACTAAGATAAAACAAAAAATAGGAGTTTTAGATAGTGATTGAGCAGAGTTCTGATTGTTCTGAATGAAGTAAACTTCTCTCGTGTAAAGATAATTCAAGCTTTAAAGTAGTGGTTCCTGACTTAGGGGCTACAGACCCTCCACCACGGAGTAGGCATGTAATCCTTGCAGGTAGTCGTAGAACCTTTATGTTCACTAAGCATCATCTTCATTAATGCTTCTTTGCATTCCATTGCTGGGAAGGAACAAGGCAGAGTTGATTGCTGCTGAATCTGTAATAGGACCTGGCTAGATCTGTCTTAACTCTGCTTTTAGCACAGACTGCTTCTGCTTATACCAGTGGGCACCATTACATTAGGGACAAAAAGTTGTACAATTGCTGTTTGGTTTTGAAAATAAGTAACGGTTTGCACACATGAACAAATTATTAAATTCATTTAAGTATGGGGAATTTATTCAATGTATTACAGAATGTATAGTTTTGAAAATAATTTTCTAGCTAAAAGAATACCCAAAGAAACCCTACTACTGAAGGAAAAATCTTTGGAATTTGTTTACCTTAGAAAGTCATTCTTATATGTCAAGAGATTGAAAGCAACTGTTGTGAGGATTTAGAATTAAGCTTAACTTTCTAATGTAACGTTAAGCACTGAGGTTTCTTGATTTTTCTAGGTATTTGTGTGGATCTATGACCCAGTTCACTTTAAAACATTTGTCATGGGATTAATTCTTGGTAAGTACAATCTCTAAAATTTAGAAAGGAAAATAAAAATACAAAGGCCATAAAAAATATTTAACGTAAAATAGTTATTTTAAAAGAGGTGTACTTTAAAGTCAGAAGATAAATGATAAGCTGAGAAAAATATTTACAAGACATTAAAGTAAAAATTAAGAGATTAACAATTAGAGGTTTTCTAATTACCATTAGAAAAATCGTGAAGGTAGCCCACAGATAAATACAGTGATCAATAATTGTGAACAAAACTTAATCACACATAATAAATATATATTAAAGCAACCATGATCAAGAGGGTTACAAAGTTTGATAGTACCAAGTCTTAGTAAAGGTCCAACACTTAGGAAAAACCAATACTCTCCAACAAGTGATGGTATGTCCATTGTTTTAGTTTTTATGGAGAGCAGTTCTGCGATGTCTTTCAAATTTTTTTTTTAAGGATTTTATTTATTTATTCATGAAAGAAATGGAGAGAGAGAGAGCAGTAGAGACACAGGCAGAGGGAGAAGCAGGCTCCATGCAGGAAGCCCGATGTGGGACTCGATCCCAGGTCTCCAGGATCACATCCTGGGCTGAAGGTGGCGCTAAACCGCTGAGCCACCTGGGCTGCCCCTCTTTCAAATTTTAAATGCATACACACTAATGTGGCTGTTCTACATCTAGGAATTTATCCCATGACTGTTCTTAACAAAGTTGCATAAAGTATCTATTCAAAAATGTTCATTGACACATTATTCTAATCAAAGTCCCTCAGACTATAGGGTAATTACCAAGTATCTTTTAAATTTTAAATGTCTATACCTTTGACGAACAATTATGCTTCAAGGTAATTTATCCTGTGAACTTACCTATTTATACTACCCTAATCAAGTTGCACAAATGTATAGTACTTTGGTATTGTACAAACAATTCAAGTTCCTGGATAGGAGAATAGTGAAATAAATTAGCACAATTGCACACAGCACATTAGAATATCATGCAGTTTTTAAGAATTAGGATGTACTGATGGAAAAATATCTAAAATAAATTAAATGAAAAAATTATAAATGTAAGAAGAATATAAGCTCATTTTTGTAAAAAACATATTCTGTGTAGCTAGTTTTAATTATATATAGGCAGCCTTTGGCAGTACAAATTAGAAACATAGTAGGGCAGCCCGGGGGCTCAGCAGTTTAGCGCCGCCTTCAGCGCAGTGTGTGATCCTGGAGACCCAGGATGGAGTCCTACGTCAGGCTCCCTGCAAGAAGCCTGCTGCTCTCTCTGCCTGTGTCTCTGCCTCTCTGTCTCTCATTCTGTGTCTCTCAAGAATGAATAAATCTTAAAAAAAAAAAAAAAGGCATAATAGTAGTAACCTCTGGGAAGTAGATCAATAATTGAAGACTTCTCTTTATACTTTTGGGTTGGTTCTCTTACCACATGTATTACTCCTGTAAGTGCAGGGTGGGAATGTGGGGAGGTGGGGTATTTTACCAAGAAGAAAAAAAATAGCAGTTAAATAACTCAGTTAAATCCTCCCCCAAATTGCTAATAGCTGTTGATCATTTACTATGTACTAGTCACTTGGCTAAATATTTTACAAGCATATTTCATTTCATCCTCAAAACAACCTTTAAAAAAGGAAGAAGCACATATTAAATATAAGGTAACTTAGTGTTGTTATTTGGTGATTGTTTTTTTTAGGCTCCCCTATTCAGTAGGCAGATATATTTAAAAAATAAGATGGACATTGCTTGAAAACAGCAGCAGTTGATCATTTAAGGAGCTAACAATTCTACATTTTTAGACACTTTTTTCTAATTATATGTAATTTGTACTAGAGAAATCCTAGCCAAAGAGCAATAGTTAAAATGTTAAACTATGTGAAATGACTGACAATTTACCATTTTTTACCTATAAAAATGGCAATTTGTATGTTTCAGTGTGTTTATGTTTCAGTGTTGTCGCCTAGGAAAATATTCACTGGTGTTGCAACCAAGCTACTTAAAATTTTCATCTAAAAGTTAAGTATGTAACTTTGTCATTTTTCATTCTAGTGATTGCAGTGATAGCAGCCACCCTCTTCCCTCTTTGGCCAGCAGAAATGAGAGTAGGTGTTTATTACCTCAGTGTGGGTGCAGGCTGTTTTGTAGCCAGCATTCTTCTCCTTGCTGTTGGTAAGTATTGTTATTAGTAAATTTGACCTTAGTAGGGTAGATACCAAGCAGTTTGGACTATAATCTGGATGGAGCTTTAAGTAAAACGTAATAGCAAAACTAATTAATGTAGGCACATCAAGAAATATATGGGCTTCCTTTTGGGATCATATCCCAAAACTGACTCGGGCTTGAAGTAGAATATGTACCTGATTCGATTCGGTCTGTTGTGAAGAAAAAATATTTAAAGTGTCTTAATCTGCATGTAGATAAAGATGTTAATATTTTTACAGTGGTTAATCATTTATGAGATGTAATACTTTTAGTAAAACATTTTTATATATTGACTTAAGGCAAATGAAACATATTACATATTTAAATTATATGGGTATACTCAATAAACGATTCTAAACAATTGATTTGCCATTTTGGGAAAAATTTTGCACCCATGTACCAAAATAAATTCTAGATGCATTAAGGGGTTTTAAAATGGTTTTCAGGGCAGCCCAGGTGGTGCAGCGGTTTAGCGCCACCTTCAGCCCAGGGTGTGATCCTGGAGACTCAGGATCAAGTCCCACATCAGGCTCCCTGCATGGAGCCTGTTTCTCCCTCTGCCTGTGTCTCTGCCTATCTCTATGTGTGTGTGTGTCTCTCATGAATAAATAAATAAAATATTAAAATGGTTTTCAGGGGATCTCTGGGTGGCTCAGCAGTTTAGCACCTGCGTTCGGCCCAGGGCGGATCCTGGGGTCCCGGGATCAAGTCCCACATCCAGCTTCCTGAATGGAGCCTACTTCTCCCTCTGCCTATGTTTCTGCCTTTCTCCCTGTGTCTCTTATGAATAAATAAATCTTTTAAAAAAATAAAAATAAAATGGTTTTCAAAGATTAAACAAGAAAATATAAGTAATTTTTTTTACACTTCTAGAAGATTTTATTTTTATAGCTTAATGACAAAACAATATAAAAATAACTCCAGGTGAAGAAATTAAAAACAAATGATTAATAAATACATGAAAAATTCTCACTAATAAGATAATAAAATTAAGATAATGTATCTTTTTTGCCTATTTAATTAAGACTTTTTTTAAGATTTTATTTATTCACAAAAGAGAGAGAGAGGCAGAGACATAGGCAGAGGGAGAAGCAGGCTCCATGCAGGGAGCCTGATGTGGGACTTGATTCTGGGTCAAGGATCAAGGATCCTTGATGTGGGACCTGATTCTCCTTGATGCAGGTCTCCATCCCAGGACCACACCCTGAGCCAAAGGCAGATGCTCAACCACTGAGCCACCAAGGTGCCCTAGGAAGATTTTTTTTTTTAAATGGAAATACCCAATGCCAGGGGCATTTGACTGGAAGGAATGCACCTAAATATAAATAGTAAGGATAGTTGTGAATAATTTTAATGTGGTTCTTTTTACTTGTTTGTATTTTTTACAATGAGTATGTTACTTACTGTGAAAAAAACCAACAAATATTATTTTACTTAAAATCCTAGTATTTGAAGATTTTCCCATATAGGGTGGGCATGTCTGATGTCACTTTTACTTTGAGAAAGAAATGGGAATTTTTCTCAGCTTATCTAAAGCTGTATATTAATTTTTAAACTTATGTGTATAATCCTTTGATCCATCTAGAGTTTATATTGATATATAGTACTAAGTTCCAAGTACTTTCCCCAAATGACAAATCCACCTTTCTACCAAGACATAAGGGTACTTCCTGTACAAAAAACAACATCACATTATTGACCTAACATCTGTTGTTAGAGGATGTACTTTAGGATTATCCAAGCTGAGTACATGTTATTGTGAGGTTCTGTGCTAATAGATTCTTATATTTTAAAGCATTACTTTGCTGTCCTTAAGGAGTTTTCCTCCACATGTCCATTTACCTTGGACAGCAGATGTCCTGAGTTAGTGCCACCATCCCTGGACCCAGTGGCTCATATAGTATTCTCATTCAGTCTCTCATGTTTATGGGCCTCCCCTTTTTCTCTGTGATTTCTGTGTAAAACTCTCTTCACCCACCTTTCATATTTTTCCTCTATCTTAGTCACCTTGAGAAAATCCCCTGATGCTTCTGCATGTAACACAGCACATGTGTAGGCCAAGAAATTATATCTAAGATTGTGAAACAGCTAAGTAGTGGTAGTATACGACCTGCATCAAGAATGTGAAGCTATAAACTTTGATCTGACATTAGATCTTGGTATCTTCTGGCTCTCAAATCCCTGAAAGTTTAAAAGCTCTTTGAAAAATTTCAATGAAAAAAAAATTTCAATGAAGATTTAACTCTACTGAGTAGAATTAACCCACTTTTATTTAAACCAGCATTCACAATAATTTATTATTATTATATCATTTTGTTCTTTACACTACCATTTTTCCAGTAGTGTTTTCTATCATTTTCCATTTTAAATATACTATGAATTTAAGTATGCATTGTGGATTAGATAATTGGTTTTCATCCATAGCCCACTTATAAACTGGATATTTATTTTATATTATCTTGTGAAGTATTATATGTTGGTCAAAATTATATTTGGTGCTCCTTCGAATATGTATTAAGACCTTTGGCAGTTTTCTAAATGTGTGCTTTTTAGTATAAGAACAGGATGACAATAAATACACAGTTTTTTTTCCCCACAATTCTTCTTGTTTGCCCCTGATAATCTAATGCTGCATACAAGAAAAACTGTAAAGCCTGTTAGAATTCTGCTCTGCCCAGTTTTTATATGTGGAGAATTTAAGTTTTATTTGTGACATTTCTGTGTTGCTTTTTCTTGGATTAGAGTCAAGTTTTCCAGTTATGGACCATCTGTCTTACGACCCTACAATGTCTATCATAGTATCATAATTTTACTTGGAGAAGAAAATGTGCAGCCTCCCTAAAAGACATTCATTATTTCTTATTAGTGGAATTTATTCTTATCATAATTTCAAACATATTTGCCTTTTCTGTTTGTACCTCAAAAGATATTAATGTGTACAGACTTTCAGAATATTTATGTTCTTTGTGAACATAGCAGTTACTACTTCATAAAAGTCAAGGCAGCTATAACCATTTCCTTTTATTCATCCAAAGTAGAGTAATGGAGGAGGCACAGATGGCTGAGCTTTTTTCAGACCTAATATGAAAGTGGTGATATAATTGTAAATAAAATGGAAAGCAAAACAACCCAAAACCTGTCATAATTGTTTGTCCATAATATTCACATAACCATTATGACCTTCAAAAAAAAAAAAAAAAGGAAAATCACACAGCCCTATGTAACTACTAAATTAAGAGAAAACTATATGAAATATTGGGGTTTGTGCTTGTGATAACTTACTACTATAAACTTTAAAATTCTCAAATTCTTTAACCACCGTTTTGAGTTTGAATTTTGAGAATAACTCAAGCCCTATCTGTTTAAGCAATTTGGGTTTCATCAGCACAGAATTACTTCCTAGTATTAGGAGGAGAGGAATGGTCTTTAAATAAGCAGAAATTATGTAATTAATAAATGTGTAGCTAGGAAAATACTCTTTTACTGTACAGAAGTATGTAAGTATGTACTTAGAAGACTTATTGTTCAGGCAGAGAAGGCACATGCCTTGGACCCATGACATATTTAGGGCCCTATAGAAATGCATTTCCATTTCCTTCAAAATCAGAAGTGTAATATATACACACATGTATATAATAATGAACCTATGCAGGATTATATTGGTATTTATAATATCAGTAGGGCCATAAAGAGTATGATTTTTAATATTTTATGGAGGAATTGCCTCATATAGGCAAAAGAGCCTAGAGTCCAGGAAAGTCATGATGCAGCTTTGCTTTTTTCCTTTTAAGGGCTTCTTAAGATATCCTTCATCACTTACTACATTTATTTCCTTTTTCTTATACCATGGTCTTGTGCACAGTTAAATGTCCAACTGATGGCTATGCTTATTGATCTACAACATACATAGCAAAGTGTGCCATCAGGATCAGAGCAGAATGCTCTGCACCAGGAATACTGTGGTTGCTTCTAAACTAGCCAGGATTTAATTGTTTGTATTTAAGGTACATGGAATGTGAAATAATAAACTCTGAATGTTTTTTTTAGTTTTTTATTAACAAATATTCCCTGCTATCTGAGTCAGTGCTTGAATTATTCAACTAGAGACATTTTTCTCCTACAGCTCGTTGCATTCTGTTTCTCATCATTTGGCTCATAACTGGAGGAAGGCACCACTTTTGGTTCTTGCCAAATCTGACTGCCGACGTGGGCTTCATTGACTCCTTCAGGCCTCTGTACACACATGAATATAAAGGACCAAAAGCAGACTTAAAGAAAGACGAGAAATCTGAAACCAAAAAGCAGCAGAAGTCCGACAGTGAGGAAAAGTCAGACAGTGAGAAAAAGGAAGATGAGGAGGGAAAAGTAGGACCAGGGAATCATGGAACAGAAGGCTCAGGTGGAGAACGGCATTCAGACACAGACAGTGACAGGAGGGAAGATGACCGATCCCAACACAGTAGTGGAAATGGGAATGATTTTGAAATGATCACAAAAGAGGAACTGGAACAGCAAACAGATGGAGATTGTGAAGAGGAGGAAGAAGAAGACAATGATGGAGAAACAACTAAATCTTCACATGAAAAATCATAATCTGACTAATTTGGGACTAAATGAGTGCAAGAGGTTGGATTTTCTATGTTGGCTGATCATCCTAATGTACACGTGACATTTGTAGCATTCTTTAAATCCATTTGCTGAAATGTATTTGACATCTAAGCAGTTATATTCAGTCCTTCATTTCATAGAATACTATTATTGGTACAGTCTAAAGCCATTTATAAGTTGTATCTATTTGATAATTTTACAATAAGTAGGTCTTATTCATTTTGATAGTTATCAAAGATGCATTTTCCACAATGATATTTAGATTAATGGCATTTTTGATAGTTGTATGGCTTTTTACTGTTAGATTAATCAAAATAAAGGGATAAGAGAGAAACACCAACATTTCAGATTATGCATAGTTATGTAGCCATTTCACAGTTTCTTTAAAATGAAATGCTTAAACTCCTTGTTCTCAATAGTTCAGCTTTGGTTGATTATAAAAGTATACCAGGAAATTTCTAAGATTCTGAGTTAGCAGGGTTCAAAAGCATTTTATGGAAACAAGCCAACTAGTAATGCAGCAACACTTTTAGTTTAGCTACAAATTCTCCTTTTCCAACTTAGGAAATCCAAACTGATTTGTACATCTGACTCAGAGAAAGATAGTCACCTCCAACAGAGAAAGCAAAACAGCATTGGTTGGAAGGCGATGGCTCTTCTTCCCATTTCCTTGTCGTGAAAAATGTATTCTGTACATAATTTACAAATAAACATTTTATTTTAATTGTTACTTATTATTTAGACATTTTCTCGACACTTAAATTTGTAATATTAAGACCATGTAAGGGTAATGTTTTTAGAGAAATGGAAGTTTCAATAACCCACAGAACATCTGTGATCTTTCTACAGCAGCTTCAGTTTTGTGCCAACATTCCATGTATTTGAATATGAGTTTAAAAGATCCTTATTAAATAAGAGCAGACTTAAAGTAGCTGTTTGTACGCCTTAATGTTCACTCTGATTAATCTTAAATCCCTCCATTCAGAAAGGAGGTACTATATTATCAGACCAGGAGGCACTACTATGAAAGATAATTTACTGTTCTAAAATATCAATTTAAAATAAAGAACATAAAAGAAAACATAAGAGAACCATTGGACTCTAATTGCTCTAAACTAGTTTTGCAGTTTGATTTTATGTCTTGCATACCTTAGTTACAAATCTTTCCGAATAATCTTGTGTTTACCTATGAGCATAATCTCATTCCTTGGACTTACACTCTTATCAAATGGTAATGAATTTTAAATTATTTTCCTTCAGTCATGGAGCATTTTGCTTTGTAGTTGAAAAAGGTGTTGTGGGTAGGTCTTTAATTTTCTTTAGGCTGTTTCCCATCTAGTGTTTGACTACAGATGTTAAATTTTTCTAATTGTGAAAAAAAAAAAAGACATTTTCTGTATACTGACACCTTTTATTAAACGTGGCTTGACTGCTTCTTTATAGTATTCCTTGTAAGTGGACAGAAATATGGCTATTTGATGTTAATGCAACTCTGTTAAGGCTGCAAACAGTCATTTTAAAAGTTTCCTCCTAGCAAATGTTCGTTGATTTAAGTGCCTGGGTGTTTTCCCCTCTCATTTTCAGAGCTCTACTGCTTCCTTCCACAGTAAGAGTCCGCATAATTATAGCTTCCGAGCTTCCTAATCACCAATAGCACTAATACCTATTTTGGAGTATGGTAATGGTACCAAAAGTGTTTTTTCAAAAATAAAAAATGACTAAACTTTTACTGCTACGATAATACCCAGGCACTCAATATTTATCCTAAAGCTCTTTATAATATATGTAGTACGTCTAGTCTTAAAGACATTTATTTGGAGCATGGCAAAAAAGTCAGCTTCTCATTGATGTTGTGGATTCTTACAGAATGTTAGTACCAATTTTTATAAATATTTGGTGGTCCCTGGGGGAAAATATCATTCTTACTATGGTTAGAAAGTGAGTTAGAAATTTCAGCTCAGTGTCTTCTACTCTTCGAGGTTGTGTACTTTAAACAACTATAAAAATCAAAAGGCTGCCACTGTTATACGCCTGAGAAGAATAGCTGGCTGTCTTTGTTGGCTAACATTAAATATTCTTATGCCAGAGCATGGAGGAATTGTTTACATTAGTCAATGGAATGGTGGTTTTTTTTAAAAGGAACTTCAAATTTGCTATGCTACTGTAAGTAGAAGCATGAAGCTTTTGGGTAATGTAGGGTTCATTGTGGAGTAGGTGTAAATTGGCCTAACTAAGGATTGGATTAACCAGCTGAGTCCAGATAATAAGAATAAAGCATATGTAATTGTTCTTAAAGTCAATGTATTAAATAATTTTTTCACTTTTCCCTCCTACTAATTTCCTTACTTTCCCAACTATATGACCTTCTAGACAACTTTAATTGAAATAATTTGGATTTAGTCAAATACTATTCAGAAACTAATAAATTTTAATGTAACACATCAAAACTATTCAGTGGTGATGGGTTTTAATGCTTCTCCCCTTTTTGGTTTTACGTTCCGAATACCAATTAGCTACCAACTATAGGAAAATCGTGCCTTTTGTAAATTGAATTTTCTTTTTTGAATCTGTTTTAGGAACTAGAAAACAGCAAGTACAGTTGATCGTTGTTCTTCATGAGAGTCACCACCAACAGAATTAATATTGAACCATTGCTTGTAGGGGAAATATAGGGCTATTGTTCTGCAAGCCTCTGGTCACATTTTTATCAACTAATCAGTGCATAAGCTTGTTTCAGATGTCTTTGTGTTTTGTTGATTTACTAACATTGAACTCATGGTCAACAGCCCTTAACTTCACACCTGACTAAAGTGGCCCTAATACATGTTATTTTCCCCATGAAGCATGTCACAGCCTTCTTGAACCTGTTAGGAACATTAGCCCTTCAGCACTACATCTGAGGACCATTTTAAATGGAAATCGGGCAGTGTGGGGGGCTCAGCGGTTTAGCGCCATCTTCAGCCCAGGGCCTGATCCTGGAAACCTGGGATCGAGTCCCACATCGGGCTCCCTGCTTCTCCCTCTGCCTGTGTCTCTGCCTGTGTGTGTGTGTGTGTGTGTGTGTGTGTCTGTTTCTCATGAATAAATAAATAGAATCTTTAAAAAATAAACCGGGAAATCACCAAAGAAAACAAAAATGCAAAAAAAACTTGGCACTAACTAGAGCAAAAGATACTCATTTTACAATATGAGAGCTGAAGAAACTTGTTCAACCTCAAGTGGGAATATACTGAACAAGTCAAAACTTTCACTCCACAGGCGACCGTGAAAGCACCAGGAAAGTTTTAAAGTACTATAGGCAAGTGTTAAAGTCCAAATACAGAATCCATGAATAATGAGGCTCAGGTGTACTTAGCTATATTACAAAGCTGTGACATCTACCTGCCTAGTCTATAGATGATGAATGTTTCTGCATTTCCATTTTATTTTCATTTTTTGTACTTAACTATATTACAAAGCTATGACATCTACCTGCCTAGTCTACATGATGAATCATGTTCCTGTATTTCCATTTTCTTTCTTTTTTTTTTTTTTTTAAGATTCTAAGTAATCTCTCTACCCAACATGTTCAAACCCACAACCCCAAGATTAAGAGTCACATACTACTGACTGAGCCAGCCGGGTGCCCCTCCATGACTTTTTAAAATATTATTAAAGCCTTTTTTTTAAATATTTATTTATTTTAGAGATGGTATGAGGGGAATATGAGGTGCAGAGGGAGAGAATATCAAGCAGTCTCCTGCAGAGCATGGAGCCTGACTCGAGTCTTGATCTCACAACCCTGAGATCATGACCTGAGCCAAAATCAAGAATTCAAAGTCTAACTGACTGAGCCACCCACGTGCCCCCCTCCAAAACATTCTAAATGTCCACTGTCTAAAAGTAAATACTTAGTTCCTAGTTGTAGTAGACAGTTTGCTTTTACTCTTTGTTTCAGTAGCATTTCTGTTCTCTTTATTCATTCAGTGATAACTGAGCACTTGCTGTGTCTCAGAATTTTATTAGGAATAGCCCTGAATTTAAAAATTACAGTTCTGCCCCCTTGTGCCCCACCACACACACAGTTCTACAGTGTGCCCCCTTCTGCCACACCATCAAATGATGTGATACCTGCTCTGGTAGAGACTTGTCAGGTGTGCTGGATCTCTCTCCCTCTTCATCTTTCTTCCACTTTCTTCCCCATGAAGCTGATGGATGGACCACAGCAGGGAGCTCGTTGTCTCCTGGCTTTTAAGTGGGTTTGGCCAAAGAGTGTCCTGGTCAGAGATAGATGGTCAGGGTGTCTATTCTTTTGGTGGCTCTGTCATCACTTCTTCCAAACTTCCCTTCACTAATTTCCTTTGATTTGCCATCCCCTGTGCTTTTCCCTTCTGGCCAAGGGGTAGTATCGGCTCTGTTGCCACTAACCTGGAGCTGCTGAAACTACTGTGCTTCCTGTTGTGGCTCCCTGCACCCATGGTTTTGTACAATATCTGCTCAGAGTATCTTAATTTAAGGACCATCTGCTTCCTGTCGGAGCCAAGACCACTAAACCAGAGAGGAATTCCTAGAGAATACTCCAGTGAGTTTACCTCTGACAGGTCCTTGTTACCTATTACCAGGAAGGATCTCACAACCTTACAGAGTACATCCTAATAGTTTTGATAACCCAAATCCTATTCTAGTAGATAGCTACACAAATATCTGTGCAAATACACAAAGAAATGAATTTGTCTTGGCCAAGCTCTTAAGCCAATGTCTGCAGCATTTAGTTGTGAGTTTATGAGTAGGTCTAAATGCATTTAGTCTACTTTTCTGGCCTACCCCAGGGACCCTTTGAAACTTAAATAAGTCACATGGCTTTTCCATCCAAATAGACTTTCAACCTGAGAAAGGACATCTTTTCTTAGATCTATAGTTTTAGGATTGTCCAAATGCTTGTAATCTCTATTCTCAGCCTGGCAATAGAGAGGCCATGAGGGCTAAGTTTCTCTGGAACCAGATCACTACCCTTTGGTCTCATTTCATTTTAAGTGAATGCCAAGCTCTGTTTAACTTTTTTGCACCAAGGACCCCTTTTCAGAACAATGCTTTTAAGTGCAGAAAATGAAATGTATGGGGTTACAGAGAAAACCAAACATATTGAAGCATAAGTCATCAAAACATATAAATGTGTGATACAGTAATAAATGTGTTCATTTAACGACATCCAGCAGGAAGTTTAATAACTGCTCTGACATCAAAGTAGCATAAACAAGATACTGAGATCTCTGCAACAACTGTGTTATGAAGATACCTGATTTCTATTATTGACAAAGTCAAAGTTGCAGCCTGATACAGCTCCAGATTATTGCATTTATAATCAAAAGAAAGACTAAATAAATTCCACTTACAGTTTAGAAAAAAGAATTCTTATCCCCACCCAAGTTCCCATATCCTCCGAATTCTACCCTTAAATCTCTTAGAGGTCTGTGGACTCCAGGTTAAGAACCCCAGACCTAGCTAACCAGTATTGGCGGCAGTATTTCAAATAGGACTACAACTATTAGATCATATTCAAAGGCCAATGATACTTAATTTAGCATAATTTGGTATTTAATATTCTTCACATCTCATGTCTACTTCATTAACACACACGTAGCAAATTATATGTGTTGTGTGAGGTTTTATTTAAAATAGATTATACATCGGGGTATACCCAGCTGGCTCAGTTGGCAGGGTATGTGACTCTTGATTTTGCGCTTCTGGGTTTGATGCCTACATTGGGTATAGAGATTACTTAAAAAAAAGTAAAATATTAAAAAAAATTCAAGATTTTTTGTAGGAATTTTATAAATGGAGGAAGCAAGGTACAATCTTATCCATACTGAGGTTATATTTCAGTTGTTCAATAAACATTTGTGGGCCATACGTTGTGCAATCACTGAACTCAAGGAGCTAGTTTAGTGAGGGAGAGACAAGTACTTACGCAAACAAGTACTTGCAGCAGAGTGTAGTGTGATGTCAAGAGTATCAGTGACACCCTTCCGGGATCACACAAATGTATACCCAGCCCAGAGAGGATCAGGAGAAGCTTGAAGTGTGCCTTGGCAGTAGGTAAAGGATAGAAGAAGGCTATTTGTGGCCAGTAGGAGCTAGGAGGCTCCCTAGATGCACCGGGCCTGACGTGCTACCATGGGGGCTGTGTGCTCCTGGCCCACACTGACCTGATGAAGAAGCTGCTCAAGTCTTCACCCCTGGAGGAGTGACCGTGCTGGAGCCTCCCACTGCCCTGCTGACCACAGGCAGTCAGGGTCATGCCCAGAGTGCATTCCGCTGAGGTAGAAGGCCTGGGAACGATGCCTGACCACAGCCACGTGGGCATGTGTACTCCCATTCTAGAAAGAACCATCCAGTAAAGATCCTTGCAGACCCAAAAGAGAGAGGAGTCTGGAGAAGGAAGAGATACAGGCCACAGGTCATGGTTTGCTTAGAATCCTTTCCTTGTGGAAATACCCATTCTCCTCTGTTGTACTCCTCATCCTGTTCTGGAGTGACTGGCCAAGGAAGACCCAACCCAGGCCAACCCCGGTCCTCTCCATTCCTCAGGATCCTTAGTTTGAAGGACCGTGGGTTGCCAATGGCTATGTGGCTTTCACATGGACTGAGCCTGTCTAGAAGAAACAAAACGCATGAAAAAAGCAGGACTAGGAAAGATGGGCGTCAATGCCCTCTTTGAACTCCTAGATCTAGCCCTGTCTAAAGCCAACCTCAGACTCTTCAGTTATGTGAACAAATTCCTCATTTTGGCTTAAGCTACTTTGAGTGAGGCTTCTGTCACTTGGAACTGAAAGATGATGACTTCCATAGGACAGTAAGTATGAACAATGACACCGACTCCCTTTGGGGGGGATTGACTCAAAGCAGGGAAGTGACACAATCAAATTTGCATCATGGACAACACTGACCACTGGAAATGGGCCGATGAGGGCCGCGTGCAGAGAGGAGAATGATGTGGCTTTTGGAGTGACCATCACCTTCTCTGAATATTTCTAATAATCCTCAGATTTGCATGTTCTAACCACAACTCCCCTCTTGTTTCAAAATAACTTAAAATTTTTTCTTATTGTAGAAAACTCAAAAAGTACTTACGAGTAGAAATAAGGAAACAGAACAGCACACCCACCCTCCAGGCACAATCACTGTTAAAACTCATGGACATCTTTCTACACCCTCACGTGTGTGACGTGTGTCTGCACGTTCACCAAAGTCGGAAAAGGCATTAAGCAAATGAGATCGTACCCTAGGTACCGTGCATTTCAGATACGCAAAAGTCAGTGATCGAAAAGAAGAACGAACATGTGTGAAACACAGACTTACCGCTTTCCCAGAAGAACAAACCATTGATCAGCTTATGATTTTGAATTGTATTCCTGTTGGGCAACTTCAAACATCGAAATGCAAACTTCCGTCACCCTTAGACTAAGTGTATGCCAAATGCACGCCACAGACGAGGATTTCCACGCTGCAGCGTGTTTGGTGATCAGTGTAAGGGGATCAGAAGATGCCATTATTGAGGCCCCTGGCTGGCTCAGTGGGTAAGGCGTCTGCCTTGGGCTTGGGTCATGATGTCAGGGTCCTGGGTCGGAGCTCCGTGTTGGACTGACTCCTGCTCAGCGGGGAACCTGCTTCTCCCTCTCCCTGTCCCTGCTTGTGCTCACTCTTGCTCTCTCTCAAATACATAAAAATCTCAAAAAAAAAAAAATCTCATTATGAAGTTTCCCATATCTTTAAATATATACCCTTCCCTCTTACGCTTATGATTTAGTAAATTAATCTAAAACTGAGGAAAAGCAATGTGTGTGGACACAGTGGTCTGCATTTTTAGAGTCTATTCAATACCCGTCAGCCTTCACAGCCTTCACAACTGTAAAGAGCTCTTGGCACCAGACAAAGTAAGGTCACCTCTCTGTCCCTACTCTTCAGCTGCATATAGTCTGCACGATTTACAGAATTGAAAAGTCTTATTCTTAGTAACTTTTTCTTTTTTCTCACTGAACTTTAATAAAAGGATGCCCAGAGTTTTCCACTTCTCAAATTCCTAGGCACCGTCTCCTACCTTACCTTCCATCCTGCCCACCACTTGGTCTCTTTTCAAAGGTCTGGTCAAGAATTTAAAACACATTTAAATACATTTAAAACAGCATATGCAGGGAGTCTGAAGATGTCTAGGACTCCCCTCAGTTTCCAGCCAAAGGGACTTATTAAATATCAGTACTAGAGGGGAATATGGAATGTTCGTTTTAAAGGTTCCATCAATGCCAAGCCATAGTTATGAAGAATTTCCCTATAGCGGCCGAACTAACCCCTGGGAAATAAACTCCGATTTTCAGCCCCATTACCCCCTCCTGTTCTTCATTCTGCCCTAATCCATGTTGAGAGGAGTGTGGCGATCAGTGGGGTCAGGAGGACTACCACGTAGACTCCCTTTTCAGGGGGCCATTCCCGTTTCCTGCAGCACTCGGGAGGGAGGTCATCTGAAGAGCCTTGGAACTGGAAGACCTGATCCACCATCCCTTCTTCTCTTCATTCAGCCAACACTTCCTGAGGCCCTCCTGAGACCCAAACAATGGAACTACAACATCAGGAACCTGCAGTCTCTGCCCCCACAGGCAGCTCAGAGTCCAGGGAAGAGGCAAGCAGCCAGCCTCCGCCACGCAGGAACAGAGAAGGTGCGGGAGATCCCATTGTCCCCAGAGAGCTACCAGTCTCTGCCACTGGAAAGTTCCGCCTGGAGTGGGGTACTACAAAGCCAAACCCTATGTGCCATAAAGACAAAGCACTGATGCTGCAGGACTTTGGGAGAGAGAACCGGAAAGTGAGGTTGGAGAGGCAAAAAGAGAGGCCAAAGAGATAGCGTTTATCCAACCAGCAAGGATTTTATAGGTGCCATCACTCATTCCCTGTTTCTTTTTTACCATCAACAGATGCTTTCCAAAACTGAGAATATTGCCCTCCAAGAGTTTACAAATCCAAGTGAAAAATAACCATTAAATGTTGGGATAGAAAGGAAAGGAACAGGGACACCCGGGGGGCTCAGTGGTTGAGCATCTGCCCTTGGCTCAGCACGTGATCCCAGGGTCTTGGAATCGAGTCCCACATCCAGCTCTCTGCAGGGAGCCTGCTTCTCCCTGGGCCTATGTCTCTGCCTCTCTCTCCGTGTCTCTCATGAATAAATAAATAAAATCTTAAAAAAAAAAAAAAAAAAGAAAAAAAGGAACAAAAGGATAAATCTTTGGGCCTCTGTGACAGAGGCTTCCAGCACTGAGCCATAACATCTGGGACAATATCAAATAAACATTCCATTTCTCTCTCAAGTATCTTGCACTTATCAGAGCTAAAGTTAAACCTGCCTAAAATAAAATCCACCAGGATGCTCATTTTGTTTACCCTGCCCCCACCCGCCACATTACAAAGAGGAAGCAACCCAAGACATTGTTCTAGGCTGCTGAGAACAATTCCATTTCCTTCCTGTGAGATGCTTTTTTTTTTCTTAAGACATGCAATTATGAAATTTTTTTTTCTAAAACTTAATCCCTCTTATAGCAACTTAAGATCCCCTGCAGATGAAGGCAGCCAAGAACTGTACATTTAGAGAAGGTGGTTTGCTTTAATGTTGTATGTGACCAACTTCCTGTTGCCTTTTAATGTCCTGCTAGAGCAGTTCAAATGGATAATTAATCCAGAAATGTACACACATTTTAAAATAAAATTTTAGAATACAGAATAATACACCCAGAGAAAAATGTTCAACTCGTAAATGCATGGCTCAGTCAGTTATCACAAAGGGAACGTGCCCACGTGACATCAGTCAGACCAAGAAGTAGAACACCAGCACCTAGAAGCCCCCTGTGCGCATCCCAAGCACCTGCCTCTCCCCACTGTGCTCCCTTTTGATGCCATGAATTAGTTTTGCCTCTTTTTAACTTCATGTAAATGGCTTCATCATACGTAGACTTCTGCATTGGACCTTTCAACGGAGTACTGAAGAGTAGAGATCTATATTGTGTGTAGGGGCAATACCTTCATTTTGTCCACACCCATAAAAAACCACATCCTGGATGGGAGAGAGAATGACACGGATGGTGTGAGGTTTTCCTCAGACTGGGACTCCAAGTGCAACTTCATTTCCTCATCGCCCAGCCTAACTTTGGAAAAGCGTAGCGGCCATTATCCACTGAGGGTGGATTCCTGGCTAGAATAGTAATTTCCTGAGAACTTGCTAACTGTTGTAGCTCAATCCCTATTAAGAAGTTTTCTGGAAGCACCTGGGTGGCTCAGTTGGTTAAGCGGCCTACTCTTGGTTTCGGCTCAGGTCGGGATCGCAGGGTGGTGGGATCGAGCCTGTCGGGCTCCACGCTCAGCAAGGAGTCTGCTTGAGGATTCTCTCCCCTCCCTCTGCCCTTCCCCTTGCTCGTGCTCTTTCTCTCTCTCAAATAAATATTTAAAAAAACAAAAAACCTTTCTGTTCCTGTCACTGTGAATTCAACTAGTATTTGCTGAGCGCCTCCTACGGACAAATCCTTGTGCTGTGTGAGTGGTGCAGGGAAAACAGTCCCGGCCATGAAGCTCACACTTTTAAAAAGAAGGAGCAGTAAGACCAGGATGCAGTGACTGTCATTCAGGGGCATAATCAGATTAGAAATGATAAGACACATACAAGATGCTTTGAGAATTTTAATATTAGAGGAAATTGCACTTATTCAAGGGATCGGAAAAAGGTTTGGGGAAGGCGTCTGAGCCTTGGAGGATTAGTGGGATCAGTAGGATGATCTGTGAAGTATTCCAGGCCCAGGCTATATCCTGAGTAAAAACAAACAAACCAAGTAAGTAAGTATAAAACGAGGACAGACCATGGGGCATTTTTTTTTTATAAATTAATTTTTATTGGTGTTCAATTTACCAACATACAGAATAACACCCAGTGCTCATCCCGTCAAGTGTCCCCCTCCGTGCCCGTCACCCATTCACCCCCACCCCCCGCCCTCCTCCCCTTCCACCACCCCTAGTTCATTTCCCAGAGTTAGGAGTCTTTATGTTCTGTGTCCCTTTCTGATATCTCCCACACATTTCTTCTCCCTTCCCTTATATTCCCCTTCACTATTATTCATATTCCCCAAATGAGTGAGAACATACACTGTTTGTCCTTCTCCGATTGACTTACTTCACTCAGCATCATACCCTCCAGTTCCATCCACGTTGAAGCAAATGGTGGGTATTTGTCGTTTCTAATGGCTGAGGAATATTCCATTGTATACATAGACCACATCTTCTTTATCCATCATCTTTCGATGGGCACCGAGGCTCCTTCCACAGTTTGGCTATTGTGGACATGGCTGCTAGAAACATTGGGGTGCAGGTGCCCCGGCGTTTCATTGCATCTGAATCTTCGGGGTAAATCCCTAACAGTGCAATTGCTGGGTCGTAGGGCAGGTCTATTTTTACTTCTTTGAGGAACCTCCACACAGTTTTCCAGAGTGGCTGCACCAGTTCACATTCCCACCAACAGTGTAAGAGGGTTCCCTTTTCTCCACATCCTCTCCAACATTTGTTGTTTCTTGCCTTATTAATTTTCCCCATTCTCACTGGTGTGAGGTGGTATCTCATTGTGGTTTTGATTTGTATTTCGACCATGGGGCATTTTATGGAAAATATTAAGTGTCCTGATTGTCTCAATCATAGGGAATATTGGGGATTAAGTCCAGAAAACCAAGTGGGAATCATATTGTAGGAAACTTGTTTTTAAGACTTTATTTTTTTAAAAAATTAATTAATTTTAAAAAATAATAATAAAAGACTTTATTTTTAAGTAAACTATTTAAAAGCAAAAAAACTCTTTAAGATTTTATTTTTAAGCAAACAAGACTTTATTTTTAAGCCGACTCTATACCCAACATGACACTTGAACTTACAACCCTGAGATCAGGAGTCACATGCTCTACCAACTGAGCCAGCCAGGAAACCTTAAATGTCAAGGTAGAGGAAGCATTTATTCCAGAGGCTTCTCCCACCGGTTTCTGCCCTTTAGCCTCCAAATGTGCTCAAACCCTCCCTTTTCCAACAACTAACTTCTGTACAATTTACTTTTCTCTTGAGTATCTTTATCCCTCCTTTCACTCCTTGTCCTTCTTTAACATTCTTATGCTTCACTCCAGTTTAACCCACTGCAAAGCTGGTTTCTATACCCAACATTCTTATGAAATTACTGCTGCTGAGATCTCTGTATCTCTCAGAGTTCCTGGTGGCAAAGAATTAAAGCCAACTTTGGCTAGAAGACACAGAAATAGGATTTATGGGGGAGGATGCAAATGGCTCCCAAGATCGAAGGGAAGACTGGAAAAATATGCTCCGAAAAGAAGAAGGAACCAAGAAATACCTGGCAGCCTAGAACCCAGCCACCTGAACGGGCTGCTCAGGTCTTCAGTGCCATGGACTCCTCCCACCACACCTCAGCTTGAGTGATCTGACTGCCCTGTTTGCATCATTCTTTCAAGAGTCAAGGTCCTGGGTGGGGGCATCTTTCTAGTTGAGCTTGGGTCATGGGTAGCTCAGTTGGTTAAGCATCCCGCTCTTGATCTCGGTTCAGATCTTGATCTCAGGACCATGAGTTCAAGCCCTACTTTTAGCTCCATGCTGGGTGTGGAGCCAATAAACAAACAAACAAACAAACAAACCAAAAGAAAATAAAGATAATAGGTAGATATAGATAAGACATACCAGAATAATTTGGGGGTGTATAGCCAAAGGAGTGCTTATAAAGAAATTTATAGCACTAAATGTTTACATTAGGAAAAGAAAAAGGTTTCACTCTTTTCCCATTTTGCAAGATGGCAGGTGAAAAAGCTGAGAAGCCAGACACCAGGGAGAAGAAATCTGAAGCCAAGACTGCTGCTGCTGCTGGCAAGGTCAAGAACTGTAACCTCAAGCCTAAAATGCCAAGGAAGGGGAAGCCCCACTGCAGCCGACCCCTGTCCTAGTCGGAGGAATTGGCAGCTATCCCCAGTTGGCTGTGCATTCCAGAAAGGCCTTTGACAAGAGGAAGTATTCAGCAGCTAAATCAGGGTTGAAAAGAAAAAGAAGGAGAAGGCTCTTGCTACTGGTACAATACCACTTGGCGGTGATGGGAATGGTGGTACCCAAGTGGTTAAACTTCACAAAATGCCTAGGGCATCATCCTAGTGAAGATGTGCCCCAAAAGCTGTCGAGAAATGGCAAAACAACAACAAAAACCCCTTTTAGTCAGTCAGTAGGTGAGAAAACTACAAGCTAGCCTCACCCCTGGGACCATTTTGATCATCTTCACTGGGGACCACAGAGGCAAGAGGGTGGTTTTCCTGAAGTAAGGGAGCAATGGCCTGTTATCTGTGACCAGAGCTCTGACCCTCAGTCAAGTTCCTCTGCATAGAACACACCAGAAATTTGTCACTGCCACTTCCACCAAAATTGATGTCAGCAGTGTGAAAATCCCAAAACATCTCACTGATGCTTACTCCCAGAAGGAGAAGCCACATAAACCCAGACACCAGGAAGGGGAGATCTTCCACACGAAGGAAGAGAAATATGAAATTACAGAGCTTTCAAGAGCCAAAACAACATTCTCCTTCAAACACACAGAAGCTGAAAGAATTCCTTACAGACCCACATTGCACGAAAAGCCAAAGGAAGTCATTCACGTTGGAGGGAGATGGTGCCAGATGGAAAAATGGATCCAGGCAAAGAATGAAGAACACCAAAATGGGCAGCAGTCCTCAACCCTCAGTCTGGGGACCGATGGCTGTCCCCTTCCAGGGGGTCTGCAGGTTCTAATTATTTTCTTTTTTTTTTTCTAATTATTTTCATCCTAATGCTACTATGTTCCTGCCTCTCTTGCCCATTTTCTCAAAGTGCACAGTGGGCTTTTCCAGTGTGACACGGCGGAGAATAAATGTACAGGTGGATACGAGAATCCACCTTTCTTCTCTTAAGCCAGACATTCAAGAGATCTGTTTAAAATAGTACCAATATTTTTTTTAAATTTATGTGATTTAAATTAACCTGTAATCTCTTTCATGGCTGTTTTAAAATTAATGAATAAATACTTTTTAAATTTCCGCTTTTAAAATTTTCCCTGCGGTGAATGATCCACAGAAACAGAAGCTTTTTTAGCAACTTCAATCAGTTTTAAGGTTATTCAAGGAATCCTGAGACAAAAAAAAAAAAAAAAAAAAAAAAAAAAAACGTGAGAGCTGCTGTTCCAGAGCAGTTTAGCATTTAAAGGCCCTTGACAAAGATGATGAAAATGAGGGTTTGGTGACACATAGAAGCCGTGTGGTGAGAAAAGGGATGAAGGAAAGGCTTTAGAAACAAGGCAGATGGAATAAGACCCAGAAAACCCAAGCTGGAGGTTTGCACAAAACCAAGGAAAGGTGAAAGCTTTGAGGAGATTGTCCCTGGGGGGTAAATCATTTATCCACTCACCGTGGGCAGTTTGCATCTGGCAAATATAATTGCCTGGCAACTTCAGCAATTAGTTGTTTGAGACACAGATATGATTGCAGATTGTGGCAGCATTTACTAATACTATGATTTAAATTGCATCCAGGGGGGCACCCGGTGGCTCAGCGGTTGAGCGTCTGCCTTTGGCACAGGTCGTGATCCCCGGGGTCCCAGGATCGAGTCCTGCATCGGGCTCCCTGCCTCTCCCTCTGCCTATCTCTGCCTCTCTCAAATAACTAACTAACTAACTAACTAAACTAACTAACTAACTAACTAAATAAATAAATAAATGATTGTATCCAGGGGCACCAGGCCTGGCTCAGTCGGTAGAGCATGTGACTCTCGAGCTCAGGGTTCTGAGTTCAAGCCCCAGGTTGGGCACGGAGCCTACTTAAAAAATAATAATAATAATAACTGAAAAAAAACAAGTTAATAAATAAATTGCACCTGGCACATAGGGACGCTGTCCACGTCCCTGGTGGCATTGGCATTCACAGTTACCTTTCCACCATCCTGTGCCCATTATACTTTCAGGAAATTGCACACTTGCAGAGGGGAGGGTGCGAGACTTTGGATTCAGGTATCCCCGGGCTCACGGGTCCCCCTAATCCGGCCTTCCTTCGCCTAGAAATCACTGTGTGAGACCTCCCCCATTTCAAGCTCGCACTGCCGAAGGTGCTTGCCTGGGAACCAGCCAGCTGTTTGAGCTCCAGCTTTTCCAGTGAGTCGTAGGGCCACACGGATTTTGCCTCCAAGTTCCTTTTCTTCGCTTGGCAGGAAGTGAGGCCTGGGCTTTGCCACATCTGCCCTTACATGTGCCACTGTCCATCTTTCTCATGACAGCCAGCCTAGCCAGGTTCATTTCCGTTGTCTGCAGCTAAAAGGACTGTGGATGGTCCCCAAACAAAGCAAGTCATAAGCACTTCATGGAAAACTTCATTTTGCAAGTTGAGGGAGTCCTCTCACTCGTAGGAGCCCAGAGCGGTAAGAAGTCGATACTGTATAACCCTGGAAGGCAAGCAGCCTTTGCCCATGGGGCCATGCTGAATTTTTCACACTTTGGAAATGGAGGGTTCCTGAAAATATCTCTTCCTAACTTCCAAGTCCCAGCATTTGCAAAGGCTCTCTCTGAGTCCTGGACTCCACGTATTAAGCTGGTCACAAGTTCCAGAGAATTCCTACAACTCAGGAGCAGCTTTCAATCAATGACTGTTGGGGGCTGGTGAATAACTATTCCAGTTCCCTCATCCTTCAGGCAGGATAGTTTTGTTAAAGATTCACTTTCTCTCTCTCTCTCTCTCTTTTTAAAGATTGTATTTATTTACTCATGACAGACACACAGAGAGAGGCAAAGACATAGGCAGAAGGAGAAGCAGGCTCCATGCAGGAAGCCCGATGCGGGACTTGATCCCAGGATCCTGGGATCATGACCTGAGCCCAAGGCAGACGCCCAACCACTGAGCCACCCACACTCTCTCTTTTTAATCAAGAAAAAATTCATATGCCATAAAACTCACACTTTCAAGTGTGCAGCTTAGTGGTTTCTATATGTTCACACAGCTGTGCAACCATCGCTACCATCTAATTCCAGAACACTCTCATCCCACTGAAAAGAAACCCTACCTTCTACCTATTAGAAGCCACTCTGCATCCACCCTCCCTCCAGCCCCTCACAGTCACTAATCCACTTTTTCTTTCTATGGATTTGTCTTTCTAGGAATTTCAAATAAATGGAATCATATAATATGGGGCTGTCTCCTTTCACCTAACATGTGTTCAAGATCCACTCGTGTTGTAGCATGTATCAGTACTTCATTCTTTTTTTATTGCTGAATAATTTTCCATTTTGTAGTTAGATCACATTTTGTCTCTGTGTTCATCAACTGATGGGTATTTGCATTGTTTCTGTTTCATTTTGCTGCTATGAGCATCCATGTACAAGTTTTTGCGTGGATATATATATTCAGTTCTCTTGAGTATATACCTTGGAGTGGAATTGCTGGGTTATATGATAACTCTATGTTTAGTGATTTTTTTTTAATTGGAAAACTGTGTTCCAAAATGCCTGCACCACAATCTCACCAGCAATGATTGAGGGTTCCTACTTCTCTACATCCTCATTAACCTCTGTGATTGTCCATCTTTTTTATTACTAGCCACTATTCTCTGACTATTCATGATGTTGCTATAGACTGAATGTTTGTGTTCCCCAAAATTCAGATGTCAAAGCCCTAATATGATGGTATTTGGAGGTAGGGATGTTGGGAGGTAATTAGCTCATGGGGGTGGAGCTTCATGATGGGATTAGTGTCCTCCTTAGAAGAGGAAGAGAGCCAGCCCTGTCTCTCTCCTCTGTATGAGGATATAATGAGAAGACGGGCATCTGAAGCCAGGAAGGGGGCCTTCTGCAAGAACCTGACCATGCCAGCATCCTGATGTTGGACTTCCAACCTCTAGAACTGAGAAAAATAAATGTTTGTTGCTTCAGCCCCCCAGTCTATGGTATGCTGTTGTAGCAGCTCAAACAAAGATGGATGCTAAACATCTTTTTTTGTACTTCTTGGCCATTTACATATATGCTTTGGAAAATTTCTATCCTTGCCCATTTTTAAATTGAGTTGCCTTTTCATTGTTGAGTCTGGCAGGACAGTTTTGGGGCGCACATTCCACATTAGTCTGCAGAGTTGTCTATTTGAGATTAAGACCCAGTAGGGCATGTTGGTAACTTGCTTGATAGCATATCCTTTACCAGTACCTTCTGTTCCATATTAGTTTGCTGGGACTGTCAGAACAAAGTCGCATAGACCCGAGGGTCGTCAACAACAGAACTTTATTGTCTCACAGCTCCGGAGGCTAAAAGTCCAGGTCAAGATGTGGGCCATCTTGGTTTCATCGAAACACAGAAAAAAAATGTATTCCATTCCTGTAAGCTGCCTTCTGGTGGTTTGTTTGCAATCTTTGACATTCCTTGGCTTACAGAAGCATCCCTCTGATCTCCGCCTTCATGTTCATGTGGGTTTCTACCACCGCGTGTGTTTGTGTTCAAATTTCCCCTTTTAACAAAAACATCAATCATGTCAGATTAGGGGCCATCCTACTTCAGATGACCTCATCCTAGCTTAATGTTACATAATCTTATGTGTAATATCCTGTTCCTAAATAATGTCACATTTTGAGGTACTGGGAGTTAGAAATTCAATTCAATCCATAACACCTCCTTTCCTACTCCTTCCCACCTGTACTTTCCTACTCCCCAGCTGATGTTTGTTATCACTGCCCAATAAACTACATGCACTCAAATCCTAGTCTCAGAGCCTGCTTCCAGGAGGGCCAGTCAAGACAAACAATCAGTCCCTTGCTAGGTTTAAAATGCAAAAACATCGGGCAGCCCAGGTGGCTCAGTGGTTTAGCGCTGCCTTAGGCTCACACGTGGTCCTGGAGACTCAGGATCAAGTCCCACATTGGGCTCCCTGCATGGAGCCTGCTTCTCCCTCTGCCTGGGTCTCTGCCTCTCTCTCTCTGTCTTTCATGAATAAATAAAAATATTTAAAAATAAATAAATAAATAATAAATAAGTAAAATAAAATGCAAACATCACTCCCAGGTCCTATGTTCACCCTCTTCCAACCAGCTCAAGACTTCCAGTGACATTCATCCTTTCTGAAAGAACCAAGGCTTTGGCCTGGAAACCAATGATCTCATTGGCTACTTTTCTTTCTTTCTTTCTTTCTTTCTTTCTTTCTTTCTTTCTTTCTTTCTTTCTTTTCTTTCTTTCTTTCTTCTTTCTTTTTTTGTATTTTTTTATTGGAGTTCGATTTGCCAATGTATAGCATAACACCCAGTGCTCATCCCATCAAGTGCCCCCCTCAGTGACCATCACCCAGTCACCCCCACCCCCCGCCCACCTCCCCTTCCACTACCCCTTGTTTGTTTCCCAAAGTTAGGAGTCTCTCATGTTCTGTCACCCTCACTGTTATTTCTCACTCATTTTCTCTCCTTTCCCCTATGATCCTTCTCACTATTTTTTATATTCCCCATATGAGTGAAACCATATGATGATTGTCCATCTCCAATTGACTTACTTTACTCAGCATCATACCTTCCAGTTCCATCCACGTTGAAGCAAATGGTGGGTATTCGTCATTTCTGATGGCTGAGGAATATTCCATTGTATACATAGACCACAGCTTCTTTATCCATCATCTTTCGATGGACACCAAGGCTCCTTCCACAGTCGGGCTATTGTGGACATTGCTGCTAGAAACATCGGGGTGCAGGTGTCTCGGCGTTTCACTGTATCTGTATCTTTGGGGTAAATTCCCAGCAGTGCAATTGCTGGGTCCTAGGGCAGGTCTATTTTTAACTCTTTGAGGAGCCTCCACACAGTTTTCCAGAGTGGCTGCACCAGTTCACATTCCCACCAACAGTGCAGGAGAGTTCCCCCTTTCTCCATATCCTCTCCAACATTTGTCATTTCCTGTCTTGCCAATTTTCCCCATTCTCACTGGTGTGAGGTGGGATCTCATTGTGGTTTTGATTTTTTTTTTTTTTTTTGGTTTTGATTTGTATTTCCCTGATGGCCAGTGATGCGGAGCATTTTCTCATGTGCGTGTTGGCCATGTCTATGTCTTCTTTGGTGACATTTCTGTTCATGTCTTTGCCCATTTCAGGATTGGATTGTTTGTTTCTTTGCTGTTGAGTTTAATAAGTTCTTTATAGATCTTGGAAACTAGCCCCTTTTTTAAAAAAAAAAGATTTTATTTATTTATTCATGACAGAGAGAGAGAGAGAGAGAGAGAGGCAGAGACACAGGCAGAGGGAGAAGCAGGCTCCATGCAGGGAACCTGACATGGGACTCGATCCCGGGTCTCCAGGATCACGCCCCAGGCTGAAGGTGGCGCCAAACCCCTGGGCCATCGGGGCTGCCCGGAAACTAGCCCTTTATCCGATATGTCATTTGCCAATATCTTCTCCCATTCTGTAGGTTGTCTCTTAGTTTTGTTGACTGTTTCTTTTGCTGTGCAGAAGCTTTTTATCTTGATAAAGTCTTTTCTTAAGAACTTAATATAACTTGGTAACTCTTGGGGTGGAAACCTATGTCAATCAAGCTTTTGTGGTTTATTTGGTGATATTTTCAACTTATAAAAAGAATCCAAATGAAGTAGGTAGATTAGAAGGAAAGATTTTTGCCAAAACCATGAAGGTTGAGTAAAGAGCTGTCTTAAACTTTAGATAAAAGACTGGGCATGCCACTGCTCACTTCTCTCAGTGACCACCACACATGCTCCTGAGAAACTGGAATTTTAGCTTTCCCCAAACACACCAAGCTCTCATATATCTTTCTGCCTTTGCCTAGGCTATTTTCTCCACCCCACCAACAATTCACAAGTTCTGACACTAAGTTCCAACTCAAATGTCACTCCTTATTTTAAGTCATCCCCAAGTCAGTCTAATCAGAGTGAATTCCAGGACCTGTGTGGCAGCTATCAGTCCAGATAGGCTGATGGCCTGGAACTCCTGGCATCTGTCTTGCCACCATATGGAGCCTGAGAATGAAGCCAACACAGAGACGAGCAGACAAGGGAAATGGAGTGAAGCCAAGAACCAGGACATCATTGAATTCCTGGATCAAACGATGCCAAACCCTGCCAATCTCTTGACATTTCCATGTCATGTGCCAAAGTATTTCACCTTCTTGCTTAACTCAATTTGAGTTGGTTATTGCCTTTTAAAAATGAATCAGAGATCCAAGACTGAATCATCCATGAGATACAACTTCCAAGACATGGGCAGGATGGCTGCGGAGACCTGCAGCCCTAGACTTCACCAAAGTGGCGGTCCTAGAATGACACAGCACCTAACGCCTAGTCAAGTCTCTTCTGGGAGAACATTTTGTTAATCAAGTCACATATCTGGAAGTTCCTTTTATGTTACAACCTCAAAAACAATATTCCCTAACGTTTTGAACAAAGAGTTGAGGAAATCTTAATATTTTCACTGTATCTTGCACTTAGTAGATATCCAAGTAACATATCTAGTTACGATTTCTCCGTTCCTTAGAATCTAGATTTTAGAACTAGAGAAATTCAAAGGTACGGAGTCTGTTCCTCTCGTTTTACAGATGAGGGGACATCTGCACAAGCAGGTTAAATGGCTTTACAAAGGTCCTGCTGCTAGCCCATGGGAGGTGAGGGGGAGCCAGAGGGAAGGAACCAGGTATCCCAACTCCTACGCCAATACTTTTGCATTAAACGTCTACCCAAAGCATCTAACACAGTCCTGAGCACAGAGCAAGTGCCCAATTCACAAAGAAATGATTGAAGATGCCCAGGGCGTGCTGCCTAACTCAGGTGGAGGCCTGAGAGCATTACTCTGAGACCTTCTCCCAGAAGAACAGGATCCACACTCCAATCGCCTCCTAGCTGCAGGATTCCTGACGTAGTTGGCCTGCGTTTGCCCCTTTAGTGCTGCTGTTTGGAGAGCAGCTCAGATCGCAAGGAAAGCGGTTTCTTGCAAGTCAGAGAGGATTCCTGGTAGGGGGTGGGGGGGGCTGCTGCCAGCAAATGAAAACATCCCAGAGGCGGCTGGGATTGCAATCGTGCTGCCTCAAGCCACACTGTTTATTGCCACTTTGCAGAGCCCGGGGATTGAAAGAGCCGGGTCTCTTGCTCTGAAATAGTAACTTTCCCATCTTTTAGGAGGAAAAACACAGAATAATCACCTTCAAGAATCTGGGTAGAAAACAAGGTGGCCTATGACATGCCCCATGTTGAAGGATTTGGTGTTTTGAAGTCACCTTCTCCCCCAGGTGATGGGAGAGCACAGACAGGCCTCTGATTTATTTTTTATTTTTTATTTTTTTTAAAGCTTAAAAAATGTTTTTTAATGGTTCAAGGGTTCTTTTTTTTTTTTATAAATTAATTTTTATTGGTGTTCAATTTACCAACATACAGAATAACACCCAGTGCTCATCCCGTCAAGTGTACCCCTCAGTGCCCGTCACCCATTCACCCCCACCCCCCACTCTCCTCCCCCTCCACCACCCCCAGTTCATTTCCCAGAGTTAGGAGTCTCTATGTTCTGTCTCCCTTTCTGATATTTCTCACACATTTCTTCTCCCTTCCCTTATATTCCCTTTCGCTATTATTCATATTCCCCAAATGAATGAGAACATACACTGTTTGTCCTTCTCCGGTTACTGTGGCCAAGTTAAAAAAGGGTGTTGCCTGAGTTCTTCTCTGGGATTTTGATGGAATCTTGTCTCACATTTAGATCTTTCATCTATTTTGAGTTTATCTTTGTGTATGGTGCAAGAGAGTGGTCCAGTTTCATTCTTCTGCATGTGGATGTCCAATTTTCCCAGCACCATTTATTGAAGAGACTGTCTTTCTTCTAGTGGATCGTCTTTCCTCCTTTATCGTATATTAGTTGAGCATAAAGTTCAGGGTCCACTTCTGGGTTCTCTGTTCTGTTCCATTGATCTATGTGTCTGTTTTTGTGCCAGTACCACACTGTCTTGATGAACACAGCTTTGTAGTACAACCTGAAATCTGGCATTGTGATGCCCCCAGATATGGTTTTCTTTTTTTTAAAATTCCCCTGGCTGTTTGGGGTCTTTTCTGATTCCACACAAATCTTAAAATAATTTGTTCTAAGTCTCTGAAGAAAGTCCATGGTATTTTGATAGGGATTGCATTATACGTGTAAATTGCCCTGGGTAACATTGACATTTTCACAATATTAATTCTGCCAATCCATGAGCATGGAATATTTTTCCAACTCTTTGTGTCTTCCTCAATTTCTTTCAGAAGTGTTCTGTAGTTTTTAGGGTATATTTTGAGAACCATTTGAATGGTAAATGGTTCTCCAACCTTTTATTTTCAGGTTGTAGGTGTCCTTCTGTCTAAAATGAGTCTCTTGTAGACAGCAAATAGATGGGTCCTGTTTTTTTATCCAGTCTGAAACTCTGCGCCTTTTGATGGGGTCATTAAGCCCATTCATGTTCAGAGTTACTTGAACTTCTTCTTAAAGGGGAGTTTTAAGAGTCCCCCTTAAAATTTCTTGCAGAGCTGGTTTGGAGGTCACATATTCTTTCAGTTCCTGCCTGTCTTGGAAGCTCTTTATCTCTCCTTCCATTTTGAATGAGAGCCTTGCTGGATAAAGTATTCTTGGTTGCAGGTTCTTCTCATTTAGGACCCTGAATATATCCTGCCAGCCCTTTCTGGCCTGCCAGGTCTCTGTGGAGAGGTCTGCTGTTACCCTAATATTCCTCCCCATGAAAGTCAGGGACTTCTTGTCTCTTGCTGCTTTAAGGATCTTCTCTTTATCTTTGGAATTTGCAAGCTTCACTATTAGATGTCGAGGTGTTGAACGGTTTTTATTGATTTTAGGGGGGGATCTCTCTATTTCCTGGATCTGAATGCCTGTTTCCCTTCCCAGATTGGGAAAGTTTTCAGCTAGGATTTGTTCAAATACATATTCTGGCCCTCTGTCCCTTTCGGCGCCCTCGGGAACCCCAATTAAACGTAGGTTTTTCTTCCTTAGAGTGTCATTTATTTGCCTTAATCTGTCTTCATGGTTCTTTAATTGTTTATCTCTTTTTTCCTCAGTTTCCCTCTTTGCCATTAACTTGTCTTCTATGTCACTCACTCGTTCTTCCACCTCGTTAACCCTCGTCGTTAGGACTTCTAGTTTGGATTGCATCTCATTCAATTGATTTTTAATTTCTGCCTGATTGGATCTAAATTCTGCAGTCATGAAGTCTCGTGAGGCCTTAATGCTTTTTTCTAGAGCCACCAGTAGCTGTATAATGGTGCTTCTGAATTGGCTTTCTGACATTGAAGTGTAATCCAGATTTTGTAACTCTGTGGGAGAGAGGGCTGTTTCTGATTCTTTCTTTTGAGGTGAGGTTTTCCTTCTAGTCATTTTGCTCAGTGCAGAGTGGCCAGAAACTAGTTGTGTTGGAACACGGGGGAGTATCACTGGTCCGTCCAGCTGGTCTTCTGGGGGAGGGGCCTGCTGTGCTGATTCTCAGGTGTTAGCACTTGGGGGAGCTGCTCTGCCCCTGCCTGCTGCCGGGCTCAGCGGGGGTTGTTTACCCCGTGGGGCCCCAGGAGGATCAGCCGCAGTTGCTATGGCAACTCTGGAAGCCTGGATTCAGCCTCCGCAGGAACTACGGGGCTCGGGGCTCTCGGTTCTCCGTCCGCAGGGCCTGGAGGCTCCGGGGCGGGGCCGCTGATGTGCTCAGCTCGGGGCAGGAGCGTCCTCGCTGTCCTGGGCCCTCCCGGCCTCTGCCTGTCCCGGGGGAGGCCGGATCCTGGGCTGTGTCCCGGCGCCCTGTGCTCCGGGGCCTGCGCTGGTGGATTCGCGCTCCCGCCCCGCAGCCCCCTCCGCGGAGCCGCCGCCCGAGCCCCTCCGAGCTGCTCCGGTCGGTCCCTCCGTGCGCGCTGCAGCCCTTAGGGAGCTCGGAGCACTCTCCCGGGGCGCAGGTGTCTGTTAGTGTCCCCGGGAGCCCGAGGGCATCCCCGCCCTCCTGGGTCCTGCTCCACCTCCCTGCGAGCCCCTTTCCGCCCGGGAAGGTTGGTGCAGCTCCTGCTCCTCCGGGACGGGACGGGACGGGGCTCTCCTGTCCTGGGGACACTCGCCCCGGCCTCAGCCCGGCTCCTCGCGGGCCCCTCCCCCTCGGAGGCCTTTTGTTCCTTTATTTCTTTTTCCCCGTCTTCCTACCCTGATAGAAGCGCGGACTCTTCTCACTGTAGCATTCCAGCTGGTCTCTCTTTACATCTCAGGCCGAATTCGTAAATTTTCAGGATGGTTTGAAGGTTATCTAGGTAATTTGGTGGGGACAGGCGATTTGGGGACCCTGCTCTTCCGCCATCTTGCCCCTCCCCCCTCCAGGCCTCTGATTTAGAAAACAACAACAACAACAACAACTAGCATTCAAAACTACACCAACCACCTCAGTAACCAAAAGCTCAGAGCCACACAGACTTCTGACATGACAATTTAGCCCCACTACAAAACGTTTCATGCTTGGCTTTTGAAGCCCCCTCACCCTCTTCCTCAGTCTAGGACTAGAATCCTAACAATGGTGCCAATAGGGACGAACAAAGCAATCTGCTGCAGCCCAGTCACCAAAATTACCTGGAGCCCAACCCCCGAGTCCCTCCTTCTTGTTCAAGGAGTCCCCAGGTAGCTCATAGATGCTCCCCAGTGGTCACAATGGTCCTTTTGTGACCCTAGGTGCTCTGTACCCCCCTCCCGATGCTCAGGGGCCACCCATGCTCTATATCCATCCCTTCTTACTATGCTGCCAAAACCCTTCTGCCATAGTGGCTGCCCCATCATCACCCCCCTGATGTCCTGTTGTCTCATCCTAGCCACCCTTCTGCGGGGCTCCAGCAGGCCCAGCCCTGCCCTTGGAGCCTTCCACTCTCTGGTTCTGTCAACTGTCACCAACAGACTCTGTTTCATGAGGGTTTTCCCTCTCTTTACAGGAATGTGAGGCCAGGCACCTGGTTGGTTGGACTGGAAGGGAGAGGTGAACACACTGTCAGGGCCAGCTTTCCAGACGCATGCGAGCTAATGGCAAATGTCCCGCCAACCAGTCTCAGGAAACGCTTGACAAAATATTCAGCCCCCAAAGAGCCCTTATCTCTTTAGAAATACATACTTATGGATATTTACGGATGAAATGATACAAAGTCTGGGATTTGCTTCTGAACAAAACGTGGGTGGAAGTGGGTGGGTAGAGATGAAACAAGCCTGAGCTAAGAATTGCTGAAGTTGGGTGGTGGGAACATGGGGGTTCGTTACACCATCCTATTTTTTACATGTTTAAAATGGTCCAAAATTAAAAAAAAAAAAAAAGTTAAAGGGAAAAAAGCCCTCACATTTCATTTTATGTCACTGAAAGGAATTTAACATTTGGTTATATTTTACTGTCTAAATAACTGTCTAGATTTCAAATATAAACAAATGCAAGCATACAAATATTTGACAAAATAGTCATTTTCTATAATCACTGGGGTCACAGCAGAGAAGAGAAAGTGCTGTATATCTTGACTGATGCTCATCTTGGAACAATAATGGTTCTGTCCTCCAGAGAAGAAACACATAAAACTCTAGAACATTATTCCAATAATTTGATTCAAAGAGCTAAAGATATCATTTGGCAAAAGACAGTTTAACTCGATTAAGGGATAAATGTGGCTCTTTAGGATGGAAGTGAGGAACTGGCTTGACCTGTCTCAGAATTTTCATACATTAATTTCCAGGCAGCAGATTAGCATTAGAATCCCTTTGGATCATAAAACTGTGGTATTTAGTCTTAGTACAGATATGAGAAATGTATAGAATCTTCTTCAGAACATCTTCACCTGCCTTTTGGCACTCCCGTGAGGCAGTATTAAGTAGTGAAAAGACCACAGATTTTGGAGCCAAAAGAGCTGACTTGACTTCCACTTCAGCACCAGCTGTGTGACTTTGAACAAGTTACATAACCTCTCTGAACCCCAATTTCCTCATTGATCAAATGGGCCTAGTAATATCTACTTTACAGGGAAGCTGTGAGAATTATGGGTAAATGTTCTATCACAGACAGTCAGTTAATGGTACCTCACTGCAGTTATAACTGCATCTTTCTCTTTAGCCAGCTCCGTATCTCCCAAAATAGTTGCCCAGCACATGATAAGAATGCAACACATGTTTGCTGAATTACAATAAACCTGGACGTGGTAGATAGAGCTACTGGGAGGAAGTAGTAAGACTATGCCAGAGTCGCCCCTTTGCAGGTCACTCATCCTCAAGAGAGCTTCTCCACCTGCCAGTTCAAGCCAGACAACGAGGACTCACTGGTGATGTCTCCCTCTTCCTCTTCCTCAAATCTATTAACCCCCAAATTCTATCTGTTCAAGTTCTCAATTACCCCTAGAATAAAGATTCCACTTCCTTCAACTCCTACCACTATCACCTCAGTTATCTACCTTCTTCACCTGGTCTATAGCAAAGTCAGTTCTCCTCATGTCTGTTCTTACTCCTCTACAATCCTTTCTGTTTGTTGTAGCTGGAGGGATTTTTTTTTCTTTTTAATCATGGAAAAATTCAAATATTCCCCAAAACAAAGAGTATCACGGACCTGGCATGCAGCTTTAACAATGACCAATGAATGGCCAATTTTGTTTCACGTACACACCACCCACTGGTGTGTGTGCTCCCACCCCACCCCCACTTATTTAAAGCAAATCCAGACATCATAGCTTTTTGGAGGGATCTTTTCAGGCATTCAGAATAAAATTCCAATTCCTTCATGATCTGATGATCCCTCTTGACTTCTCCAACTACGGATCACAATTGCTATTTGCCCTTCCCAGACCCAGTCAAACCAGCCCTCTCTCCGTTCCTCCAACATTTTCTCTTGTCTCCTCATGATCCGGAGGCGTTGGGGTTGAGCTAGTTTCAAGAACCCAGAAAGCCTGTCCTTTCCCTTCTCTTGCCCTGGTGGCATAGCTTCAGCTGTTGCTGCTTCTGCCTGCACATCACTCTCAGAGGCCCCGATGCTGGGGCTCGGCGCCCCATGTCTGTGCTATCATTACCCTGTGCTGCTTTCTCCTCCAATTGTACATACAGAATTTTGTAAGCAGTCATGCAAAGTTGTCTCTCTTCTTAGAAGTCAACTCCGTGGGCCTAACAACTGTGTCTGTCCTATTCCCCAACGAGGGACCCAGCATGCAATTCAATACCTTCATTATAAGGGGCACTTAAAAAGCATTCGTTGAATGAGGTGCCCGAGAAGGGTAAACACAAAAGCCAATGCATTTCATGTTATAAATTGCTTAGAGACCAAGGTCCTAAACCTTGAATAACCACAAGAACAATGCTTAGGCTTTTAATTTCCAGTGTATGTGGGTTATATGTTACATCCAATATGGCTTTTAAAAAAGATTATGAGCTGTGTTATGCTAAACACTAAGGATTCAAAGATGAATGATACACGGATCCTGCCCTCAAAGAGTGAGTCTAGTAGAAAAGACAGTCACTTAACTATTTGAAAATTGGTAATTTCTCATGTTTTATGTATATGAGTCAGCATATTTAATTAGCTAGAGCATCTGTAAAAAGTGTCAAACAACCAAGAATAAACATAAATTGTTATACAAATAATAGCTGACATTTACTGGGTCCTTCGTTTGGTCCAGGTATGGCAAAAAGCGTATTTCACACATGATGTCATTTAATCCTTATAACACCCTTTGAGATATTCTTTAATCTCATTTTGCCTTTTTTTTTTTTTTTTTACTAAAGAGACATTAAAAGCTTAGATAACTTTAAGTCTCCCAGGATTTGAAACCGGGGCGTCCAACTGACCCTGACACTCTTTGCTGGGGCTGACAAGTAATCTTGGAGTACTGCTACAAGAAAAAAATAAAATAAAGGACACTTTCATCAGTGCTTGCTACTTGGTGTCCCGGTTTCTGAGCTATGTGTACACACTTTCATAGGAAAACAGCAGCTGTTGAAAAACCTGTTACTGATAAGGTAGGGTTCCTGTGGGCCCAACGCTCTAATCACTGAATGTGGACTTTGAACCAAATCTTTCCTATAAAGAAATATAAATTAGAAATTATCAAATTGTAAAGAAACTGCCTGCTGTGAACTTAGCCTGTCTCCTCAGCCAAATTGAAAGCTCTGCTTGTTTCCTTCATTGTGCAGTGGATCTTGTCTGCTTAGTTCCTACAGATGGGTTCTGATCAAAAGGAAATTTATTATGTTTTAAAAGGGAGAAATTGTTAGGGTAAATTACATGTGTGCGCTCTGAACCATGAAAAACGGTTTTCTATTAATTATGAATATTTGGGAATCTGTTTTCAACTTTTTTATTAAGGAAAAATCTCCATCATATACAAAAGTAGTCCAAATAGTATAATAAACCCCCTTGTACCCATCACCCTACTTCAACGATGATCATCAACTCACAGCCAATCTGTTTCATTTATATTGCCATCGACTTCTACCTCTCTTGTTTTGTCTTGCAGCAAACACGTTTGGGAATATTTTGAGTGCTATATTCTATTGGTAAAATGTAGAATGTTTGGAAGCAATAACGTATATAAACACGACTTGGTCAGCAAGATGCTTGGGGAAACAGGAACAAGAAAGAGGAATAAGTTGTGTGGTTTTGAGCACAGGAAAGACGGGAGGACTGGCATGGATGGTTGGGGGCCTTTGCACAAGCAGACGATAATGCCCCATGTGGGCAAAGTTTTGATTGTGGACAAGGGAATATGGTGGGTCTGTCAAGGGTCTTGAACATATAACCTCTGCCTCTGGTTCTTCCCCTCCGGCATGTTCACCACCAATGTAATTAAGTCATTTGTTTATGGATCCATCTTGCCTCCCTGTCTTGCCTAAACCATTGCTTCATGAAAGGTATCCCCTAGAGCAGCACTATCGTAACATGAGCCACAGGTACCACCTTACATATTTTCGTGGCCACATTGTAAAAAGTAAGGAGAAGAAACATGTGAAATTAATTATAATTTCCTATTTCATCTAACCTAATGTATATAAAATATCATCATTCCGATATGGTATCAATATACAAAAATCATCATTAAAATATTTCACCTGCTTTTCATTATGCAGTGTATATTTTGAAGTTACAGCAATATCTCAGATTGAGCCACTGATGTTTTAAGGGCTCAACAGCCATATGTACTAGTGGCTACTCTATTGGGCAGACTAGCCCTAAAGATCCCAGGGCAATGGACTCAACAGCGACTTTGTCACTTACCTGAAAATAATGCTCCTAAAGGTTTCTGGCGAGAGTTGAAGTATATTATGTCACTGCTCGGCTTCTCCAGGAAATCTACTGAGATAACAAGAGAAAAATACAACAATAAAAAAAAATGTAGACAAGCCCATCTAAAAGCAAGGAAATAACTACAACCTCCACAACCCAGGCTATGAAGAAATGTGGCTCTTTGGGTGTTGAGTAAGGCTATTGCAAGTGTAGAAAGCAGGTTAGTGGTTCCTGAGAGGTTCTTCATTTACAACAAGTGTGGTGATGTGCAGTGGCTCTGGTTACTCAAACCCTGGTTCTGTTCTTTACATCGTGTGGCTTGAGCATGAGCCTCAGTTTCTCCTCTGTAAAATGCGGATCGTAACATCAAGAACGGTTGTAAGGATTCAGTCAGGTCATACCTGTAAAGCATTTATAACTATGCTTACTTCTCTGTGAACGTTCACCAACAGCAACAGAATAGTGGACAGACCAAGACGAAAGTGGAGCCGGTGCTAAAACTGAATTCCCAAGTCATTTTTATTGTCTCTGAAACCTGGGTTCTAACCTAATGAAGTGGCTTGGAGGTAAGATGAAGAGAGGAAACCAAAGCAGGCTTGGCCGGTGCCAACCAGAGCCCTCTAAGCACGGTTAAACCCCAAATCACCAGCTATGGTCCAGGACGTCCAGCTACCTCCCACTTGGGCAACCTGCTCACGGGAGGGGAGCCGTCCCACCCAGAACGAGCACCACACAGATAACTTGGCGAGAGCATCCTGAGGCAGCATCTTCACTTGGAAGCTGCCCACCAGGCCGGTTCACTCCGCCGACCCTCCTCAAATTGTTTTTGAACAACAGACAGACCCAGATACAGCTGTTCACATCTGGAGGGGAGTGTCAAACACAGGAAGTACAACTTAAGTCATAGCAGCACAACTGAAAGAGAGAGACACGTATGGAAGGCTTTTTAAGAAAAATACTGCTCTCAGATAATTTAAAAAGAACCCATGATTCATCAAACCTATGATTTGAGAGCTTCAGGCAGAGAGGTATGAGACATGAGACAGGAAGATGAAGGAAGGTGGCATCAGCCAGGAAAGAAATGAAATCCGACGTTGAAACCATTTTGGAAATGAAAACCACAACAGAAGTGATCAGAAGTACAGATGTGTCTGAAAAAAATAATCAACGACTTGGAAGATGGGCTTGAGAACATATAGAAGGCTGAGGCAAAGGGAAGGCAGTGAGTCGAGAGGAGAGCTCTGAGGAGGGGTGACTCAAAATAGGGCACCCATCAACCCTTCTGGGAAAAGTTGGCTGCAAAATCTGGACAATTGAAAGACAGGCTAAGATAAAGAATTTAAGAATTGGGAAAGACACTGCCCTAATGGATCATTGGTGAGCAATTCGTCCTTTAAACATCAAACAATAGCAAGAATTATGCCAATGTGGGGCACCTGGCTGGCTCAGTGGTTGAGCGTCTGCCTTGGGCTCAGGGCATGATCCTGGGGTCCTGGGATGGAGTCCCACATCAGGCTCCCAGTGGGGAGCCTGTTTCTCCCTCTGCCCGTGTTGCTTTCTCTCTTTCTGTGTTTCTCATGAATAAAGAAAGAAAATCATTAAAAAAAAGAATTATTACAATGGATTGCAAGGTTGATATCGTCAAAGTAAATCATCAGGCGGTCTAGGAGGGCAAGCTGGGCATCTGGACCCCGAGGCACCTGCAGTGGGGTGTTCATGGGCGCGGTCATCAAGGCACAATTTGGCATTGTTCCTGTCTGCAGAAGTGCATTTGGCTCTCTGGTCTGCCCCGAGACTCTCTGAGCTTCCATTTTTAAAAGTTTCTTTTTTGCCTAAATTAGCCAGAGTGGATTCTGTTGTTTATCATTGAGACCCTGTCTGATAAGCCCGTCAAATAACATTTAAGAAAGACAGGTACGTGGTCCATGGGGTGAGTGAGGGAAGGCCAGTGCCCAGCCGGTAGGAATGTTGTTCCAACCTTTTGAAAGGGCAATTTGGAAGTGTTGATGAAAATTTTAAACATAAATCCCCACGACCCAGAAATTGTACTTCTATTCTAGGAACTTATCTTACATATTTAAAGACTTTCATTCACTCAACACGTCTACACTGAAAACTGCTAGATACTAGGGATACTGCAATAAACAAAACAAATCCCTACTCTCTCTCAAAAAAAAAAAAAAAAAAAAAAAAAAAAAGAATCGGGATCCCTGGGTGGCGCAGCGGTTTGGCGCCTGCCTTTGGCCCAGGGCGCGATCCTGGAGACCCGGGATCAAATCCCACGTCGGGCTCCCGGTGCATGGAGCCTGCTTCTCCCTCTGCCTGTGTCTCTGCCTCTCTCTCTCTCTCTCTCTCTCTCTGTGACTATCATAAATGAATTTTAAAAAAATTAAAAAAAAAAAGAATCCTGACCCTCTTGGAGTTCACATCTTGAGGAGGAAGGCTGGAGGGAAAGCAGTAAAGAAAGGCAAACGCTTCAAAGATCCAGTATGATAGGAGGTGAAAAGCACTAAGGGGAAAGGAAAATGCAAGAAAGGGAACCGGGAGGTTATCAGGCACTTAGTAATTCGTGGTCAAGGGAGACACTCACGTGAATAAAGACTTGAAGGAGGTAAAAGACGAAGTGTTACAGTATTTGGAAGAAGAGATTTACGAAAAGAGAGATTTACATGGCAAGTGCAGAGGCCCTGAGGCAGAAGCGTACATGGCACATTAAAAAAAACAAAACAAAACAGACAAGCCACAAGGAAGCTAGTGTGGCTGCAGTAGAGTGGAATATGGTTCAGAGAGGTAACGGTATTGGGGACAGACAGAGCAGCTTTACAGGCCATTGTGGGGACTTTGGTTTTCACTCTGAATTTGAGAGAGAAACCACTGGGAAATTTTGAGCAGAGAGGGGTAGTATTCCTGCTGTTGGATTGAAAGAAAGAGAGCAAGGGCTGATACACGGAGCCATTCAGGAGGCTGGGCAAATAATCCAATCATCAGATTGACAGCGGCTTGGAGTTGGGGGTGGGGGGGAGGCAGGGGAATGGGGAGACATGGCCAGCTTACAGGAATGGGCCGAAGTGTAAGGGACAAAGGTGTTCCAGGCAATGTTTGTAACGGAGAGAAGCCAAAATAACCTAAATGTCTAGTTATAGAAGGCAGGTTAAACTATGGTAATTTTTTTTTTAACTTAAAAGCTACAGGGGCATGTGGGGTGGATCAGTCAGCTAAGTATCTGATTCTCTCTCTCTTTTTTAAAAGATTTAATTTATTTATTCATGAGAAACACAGAGAGAGAGGCAGAGACACAGGCAGACGGAGAAGCAAAAGTATCCAAATCTTGATTTCACTTCAGGTCACAGTCTGAGGGTTATGAGATCGAGCCCTGCGTCAGGCTGTATGCGGGTGTGGAGCCTGCTTAAGACTCCCCCTCTCCCTCTCCCTTGGCCCCCCTCCTCCAAATAAAAATAAAAGTAAGAAATCGAAAACAATTAAGGAAGGCACTTTTTATGATGAGCACTGGGTGTTGTATGTAAGTGATGAATCACTAAATTCTACTCCAGAAACTAGTACTGCGTTGTATGCTAATTACCTAAAATTTAAATTAAAAACTGCAATTGTTGAGAGAATGTATTTTTTAATTAAAAATCTAAGTGAATAATACTTATTTTTAATGCTATTTAATCTCGGCAAAGAGGAATATGATGTAGTCTCAACAAAAGCATGTTTTGGGAGCATTAAAACATTCTGTTTGGTAATTAAAAATGCAAACCTAGAAGCATTAAAATTAGAGTTTCTTATTTAAAAAAAAAAAAGAGTCAATGAAACTGGACCACTCTCTTGCACCATACACAAAGATAAACTCAAAATAGATGAAAGATCTAAATGTGAGACAAGATCCCATCAAAATCCCAGAGGAGAACTCAGGCAACACCCTTTTTGAACTTGGCCACAGTAACCGGAGAAGGACAAACAGTGTATGTTCTCATTCATTTGGGGAATATGAATAATAGTGAAAGGGAATATAAGGGAAGGGAGAAGAAATGTGTGAGAAATATCAGAAAGGGAGTCAGAACATAAAGACTTCTAACTCTGGGAAATGAACTAGAGGTGGTGGAGGGGGAGGAGGGCGGGGGGTGGGGGTGAATGGGTGACGGGCACTGAGGGGGACACTTGACGGGATGAGCACTGGGTGTTATTCTGTATGTTGGTAAATTGAACACCAATAAAATTAATTAAAAAAAAAGAGTCAAACAGAAATATGCACCTGTATTTGTCAAACTAGGGTGCCAATAATTCATGACTAGTCACGACAAGGCATGTGTTTCTTTCTATTCTTTCATTGTTAAAATATTTTATTTAAGTCAACTGTACACCCAATGAGCGGTTCGAACTCATGACCGGGAGATCAAGAGGGGCAGGCTCTATGGGATGAGGCAGCCAGGCACCTCTCCATTCCTTTTTCAGAAACAACTTTTGGGACAGCAGATGTAGTCCAGAAATTGAGGAAACAAGATACCAGACAAACGACAGTTTTTACTTAAAGATCGACTTTTCTGTTACAAAGCATCTAAGATCTGATTAGGAAAAAAAAAAAAGCCTGCGGGGTGAAACTGGAGAGCAGATATGTGATTCTGAATCTCTCTAGGCCAGGTATCCATCTGGTGGAGGCTAAAAACTATTAGACAGGAATTATCTCAATGATCATTTATTAATCACTCACCATATGCCAGGCACTGTGCCTTGTGTTTTTATGACAACTTCCAATTATACCATACAGATTCTAATTTCACAAATCTGCCCAAAGTCGTTAGCAAAAAAAAAAAAAAAAAAGGAAGAGCTTAAATTCACATTCTCACCCTTGGGTTGTCTCATCCCAAACTCCATCCTCTTTCTGCCGTTAATACTCCGCATCAGGTAGGCTATTAATCAGGGCTGATTTTTGAGGCTTATTCTTGGGAAAGAATCTGTGTCCCCTGGGACTGTGTGCAACTGCCCGTGACACCCCCTGAGCGAGGGTGCCCAACCGCGTAAGGGAGTTCTCCTGGCATCCGGAGCCTGGAGCTAGGCAGCTGGGGGCGGGGGGGGGGGGGGGGCTGCTCCCCCTTCTCTCTGGTGTGTCGCCCTGGGGTCAAAGACCGGCTGCTCCTCCTCGGACTTTGCAGCCACCTCCCAGCCGGAAGGAAGCAGCAGGGCTGGGGCCGCAACCGTCCTGGGAGAGCAAAGTCTCCGGGCGCGCCGGGCGACCTCCTCCTGCGGCTCCTGGGCCAGAATCAAGTCGTGCGGCTGCCCCGCAAGGGCCTCTGGGAGCACGAGCTGCCTTGGCTCCGCACACCGCCTCCCTGAGCAAAACCTGGGTTCCCTTGGGAAGCGAGGGGAGCGGGCTCCAGGAAGGCGGCGAGCCGCGGCAGCCCCACGGAGAAGGGCTCAGGGAGCGAAGGGCTCGGGGGAGGAGGAGCCAGGGGCTCCAGTGGATCCCAGGGGCTCCGGCGGATCCCAGGGGCTTCCTAGGGGCTCCGGCGGATCCCAGGGGCTCCAGTGGATCCCAGGGGCTTCAGTGGCTCCTAGGGACTCCAGTGGATCCTAGGGGCTCCGGCAGATCCCAGGGGCTCCAGTGGATCCTAGGGGCTCCGGCAGATCCCAGGGGCTCCAGTGGATCCTAGGGGCTCCGGCAGATCCCAGGGGCTCCAGTGGATCCCAGGGGCTCCAGTGGATCCCAGGGGCTTCCTAGGGGCTCCGGCGGATCCCAGGGGCTCCAGTGGATCCTAGGGGCTCCGGCAGATTCCAGGGGCTCCAGTGGAACCCAGGGGCTTCAGTGGCTCCTAGGGGCTCCAGTGGATCCCAGGGGCTCTGGTGCCACCGCTGGGGAGTTGTTGCGAGACAGGCAGGGGGTGGCGCCTCCGTGGCGCGCGGCCCCAGGCTCGGCTTCAGTGGGCCCTGGAGCGGGGCTGGCCGCGGGGTGAGCTCGGCCCGCTCCCTGGGAGGCCCCGCACCCCCCGCACCCCCCGCACCCCCCTCCCGCACTCCCCGGCCCGCTGCCCGCCTCGCTCCGCGGCATCTCCGCGGCAACAGTTCACGTCCTGTTGGGTTTTGCCTCCAAATTCCTGGTTTGATACGGACTTGCTTGTTTGAGGAAAAAAGGGTCCCAAACACCAGGCTGTTCACAAAAACAACCCACAGTGTCAACCTCAGTTTTCTAAATCTTAAGACCATCACACTAATTGTTTTTCTAGCGGATGCGTTTGACGAGCCAACCGTCACTCACAAAACGCGTTGTTGGTGTGGCACAGCCCCACGCAGCCTTCCCACGGGGGCCTGGGTCCTTCCTGGCAGCGCCCCCAACCCCCCGCGGCAGCGCGCCCAGGCCCGGCTCCGGACCACGTCCCACGTGTTTAAACGCCCCACGAGTTGGAGGTGTCCAGCGAACACTCTTTTTTTTTTCTTTTTAGATTTTATTTATTTATTCACGAGAGACACACAGAGAGAGGCAGAGACACGCGCAGAGGGAGGAGCAGGCTCCAGCAGGGAGCCCGATGCGGGACTCGGTCCCGGGACCCCGATGCGGGACTCGATCCCGAGACCCCGGGGTCCCGCCCTGAGCCGCAGGCAGACGCTCGGCGGCTGAGCACCAGGCGTCCCCAGCAAACACTTTCTGAGCAAATACAACATTGTAGCACGTTGTTGGAAAAAAGGAAGGCAATGCAACAGGCCTGCGCTACCCGCGCCCGGGCTGTCTGCAGATTTTGGTACCACAGGGCGGCTTCCTAGCGGCCCCCTGCCGCCCCGCACCCCCGCACCCCCGCACCCGCCGCAGCTCCGGGGCGCCCAGGGCCGGGACGCGGCGCGGGTCTCCCCGGGCGGGGGGCGGCCCCCGCGGCCCCCGCGGCCCCCGCGGCCCCCGCGGCCCCCGCGGACCGCGCGCTCGCTCGCTCCCGCCCCCCCGGCAGGCGGCGCCGTGCACAGGCCTCCCGCCGGGGTGGCGGCGGGGCGTGCGCGTCCACGGCCGCCGGGCTCGGGCGCCCGCACTTCCTGGTCCGAGCCGGCCCGGCCGCCGCGGGGTCGCCGCGGGGTCGCCGCCGGGTCCCCGGGGCCGCGCCCGCCGCTGCCGCCCCTCCTCCGGGGAGCGCTCCGGGCGGAGCCGGCGGGCGCGCGGGGCTCCCCCTCCCGGCGGCCACCTGGGGCCGCGCGCAGCAGGTGTCGGGGCGGCCGCCCGGCGCCGGGGACGCGGAGCGCGAGCGGGGAGCCGCGACGCGGGGTGAGTGCGGGGGCCGGCGGTTCGCGGCTGCGCGCGGGCCCGGGGCGGGGGGCACCATGTCCGGCCGGACCCCGTGCGCGTCGGCGAGGGCGGGCGAATTTCTCTAACAGGGCTTGGGAGGCTGCGGTTGCTCCGGCACTTACGGGATCGCGGGGCGGGGGGGCGCTGGCGGAGAGCTGAGCCCCCCCCCGGAGCTGAGCCCCCCCAGCTGAGCCTCCGACCCCCGAGCTGAGCCACCCCTGAGCTGAGCCTCCCCAGCTGAGCCCTCCCCCGACCTGAGCCCTCCCCCGACCTGAACCCCCCCAGTTGAGCCCCCCCCTGAGCTGAGCCCCCCCAGCTGAGCCCTCCCCCGACCTGAGCCACCCCCGACCTGAACCCCCCCAGTTGAGCCCCCCCAGCTGAGCCCTCCCCCGACCTGAGCCCCCCCCAGGAGCTGAGCCCCCCCCCGGAGCTGAGCCCCCCCAGCTGAGCCTCCGACCCCCGAGCTGAGCCCCCCCGGAGCTGAGCCCTCCCCCGCCTGAGCCCCCCACCCCGGAGCTGAGCCCCCCTCCCCCGCTGAGCCCCGGGCTCGCGGGTTAGCAGGGGCCTTCGCCGCGGCGGTCTGTGCGGGGGTTTGGGGTCCGGGGATGGAAGCGGGGGGGCCCCCCAGGCTGGCCAGACACTCGCGCCCCGTGTTTCCTGTGGACGTGGGTTCCAAACAGTATAAAATAGGGGATGTCTCGGAAATGGTGTGTGTCCTGCCCGTGCTCCCGGCACCGGGGCGGGGGGGGCGGGGGCTGGGTCGCGTACAGGGACGCGCGCTGGGGGCCCTCGGCGTCGGGACGTGACCCCGGGGCGCTGGCGCCGGGCCCGGGCTTCGGGGTTCCCCGCCTCCCGGAGGCCGCCCCTGGGCCTGCGCCCCGCCACTCGTGGGCCGAGGCTCCGCTTTCTCACCTGGGCGGGTGGCCCCGGCAGGTGGCGGCGGGCGAGGCAGGTGGACGCAGGTGGAGGCAGGTGGGGCCGAGCGCCCCGCCCCAGAGTCGACCCCGCGGACACGTGCCTGCGCGCGTGGCTCCCAAAGTGGCTACTTGCTCGGGTCAGGTGGCTCGGCTTGTGCTGTCCGCATTAGTGTCAAAACTTCTCTGATTATCAAGACGACAGCTTCATAGACATGTCTGACTTTTTTTTCTTTTGGACGAGCCTTCCCCACCCCTCCCCACCCCACCCCACCCCCGTCGAGTGGTTGGGACCAGGCGGTGGGCATCGGCCCGGGGAGGGGACCTGCGGGTGTCAGCCCGGGTGATGCAGCGCTGCAGGGCGCCACCTCGGTTAGGTCCTGATTTGAAGGGAGGAAAGTCCATGAAAAATTGAGCCGGTAAAAGGGGACTGGGCCGGCTAGTTGGTGGTCTGAAGGATATTAGTCCTGCTTAGCCATTTTTGGTACCGGTGTTACGATTTTGTTTTGTTGTTGTTTTTAAGAAACCTTTATCTTTTAGAAATACGTACTGAAGTTGAAATATAGGGGGAGGATTTGCTTCCGAATAATCCAGTTTGGGGAGAGGGCTGCCGGGGCAAAAGCGAGCGATGAGCTCCCAAGCTCCCGAGCTCCCGAGGACGGGGGCTGTGAGTTGTTATTGGTGGAAGCGGGATGAAGGCTGGGCTGTGGAATTCCTTACACAATTGTCTCTGCTTTGGTATGTTTAGCATTTTCCTTTAAAAGTAACATCACCACCAGTGGAGGGGTTTTTTGTTGTTGTTTTGTTTTGTTTTGCAGAAGGTAGAGTTGGAAGGCACTGCTAGTGTTTCTGGATTCAAGGCCTTGTGCACACCCTCACTCTTTGTAAATCGGGTGTAAAGCCTGCCTCTCCCGACTCATTAAAAAGTCCTTTTTTTCTTTTTTTCCCTCCTGCGGTGCTGCTGCTTTTTTTTTTTCTTTTATTTTCTTCTCTCTCTCTTTTTTTTTTTTTTTTTTTTTTTTTGCCAGGAAGGCACCGGGTGTTGCTGAGCATGACTGAGCTGAGGGGATCAAGTTGATGCAGGTGGATGCTGGGTCAGCTTTTTTTTATACAAAGGGTATTAGTAAGCTGGGAATTGAGTTGTGTCCCAACAGACAGGTTGTGTAAAATGTGTTAGCAAATTTTCAGAACTGCCCAAATCCTTTCTAAGTTAATGCTCATCAAAAAACAGAGAGCTTAGAGGGACGCCTGGGTGGCTCCGTGGTTGAGCATCTGCCTTTGGCTCAGGTAGTGATCCTGGGGTCCCGGGATCGAGTCTGGCATGGGGTTCCCTGCAGGGAGCCTGCTTCTCCCTCTGCCTCTGCCCCTGCCTGTGTCTGTCATGAATAAATAAATAAAAACATTTAAAAAACAGGTCAGAGTAGTAAATGTACGACTTACCCATTTAAGTTTTGTGTATACTTCTGGAAACATGGTATACATAAATAAAAAGTGTATATTATAAAAACAAATCATGGGGTGAATGGAGATGTACTTACTGCCTGAAAGAAATCTTATGTTTGTATTGCCCTTTTCACCGTGTTTGCCTCCGGAATCAAGACGTGTAAATATTTAGTGAAATATTGACTCCTAAAACATTCTGCACTGTTCTTTTTGCTTTCCAAGAACCTTGCTTTGAAGAAGAGGGACGTGGGAAGTAATATCTGTATATTTATCCAACTTGCTCATTTTTTTTCCTGTAGAGTCATCATACAATTCCTACTTATCCTGTCATGCTTGATTAGTAATTTGGAAATGTGATTGCATAAGGGGGCCATTCAAGTTTGGGGTAGGGGGAGGCATAAGATAAACCTACATTTCTTAGTAGCTGCAGTGGAATTGATTTTAATGCCTCTCTGCTTTCTTTCTTTCTTTTTTTTTTTTCTTTCCTTAAAGATTTTATTTAATCATGAGAGACATAGAGAGAGAGGCAGAGACACAGGCAGAGGGAGAAGCAGGCTCCTCCTGATGAGCCTGATGCTAGATCCCAGAACCTGGAATCACGCCCTGAGCCGAAGGCAGATGCTCAACCACTGAGCCACCCAGGCGTCCCTGATGCCTCTTTGCTTTTAAGAGAAAAGCTAAGTAAATGATACTGTAATTGTTGAAAGTCAAAGTGCTAGGTTGGCCCGTCAGCCCAGCCCTGGCTGGGATGGTTAGTCTAAAAGGAGTTGTAAAGATGCTTTAAGTCAGTTGAGGAAATGCCAAAGCATGTCCCAGTTTGGTCACAGGGTGTGGGGAAATGAGAGAACTGGCAAAAATCCTCTTTCAGTTGGAAAATGTCATAGCGCATTCTCGATGATACTTAAGTGTAGTTGTTTGGCCTGTGGCTCCGGGTTTTTTGTGTGGGTAAGAGAAAGATGCAGCTGGTAAGTGACTTTATGTTCTACCTCAGTTCTCTAAGAGGAGAGCATGGAGAGAGAAAACAAACCTGCTGGGCCTCTAAGTGACCAGGCGGTGACCTAATGTTTCCTGGCCTCTGTGAGGGTGGGGGGACTGGACCCTGGGGAGTTGATTGCTGAGAATCACCACAACCGCGATTCCATCTTCTCCCCGCATCGCGCTATGGAAGGGGTAGAAACACATTAGGAAAGCAAATTAGGGGATCTCTGGGTGGCGCAGCTGTTTGGCGCCTGCCTTTGGCCCAGGGCGCGATCCTGGAGACCCGGGATCGAATCCCACGTCGGGCTCCCGGTGCATGGAGCCTGCTTCTCCCTCTGCCTGTGTCTCTGCCTCTCTCTCTCTCTCTCTCTCTCTCTCTCTGTATGACTATCATAAATAAATAAATAAATAAAAGGAAAGCAAATTAGTGCATCCTGGGCCTCGAAATGGGAGGAAAGGGTGTTGGCGTTCAGGTCGATCATACTTCTCTAATTTGTAAGCACCTGCTTTCATCTGCACCACTTCATCCCATCCGGTGCGCTTAGAGCAGCGGGGCTGGAGGGTTATTCTTGTTTGTAACAGAGGAGAACCATGACATCTAAAGAAGCTGAGAGTTGGCCAAGTTGGGTTTTGGGGATTTTTTTTTTTTTAAGAGCTATGGGGGAAGGAAATTTGACATTTAGGAAGAGTTCATGGTTGTCTACACACACACACACACACACACACACACACATTTTGAAGCCTCACAAATTTCTCAGCGTTGGGTATTATCAGCCCATCTTGCAGACGGACGTGGAGCTACGGGAGGTTGGGTAATAGTTCGCTTGAGGCCTTGCAGGTAGTCGGAGGCGAGCCGGGAGCAGACTCAGATCTGTTGGATCGCAGTGACTCCACGGTTCTCCCGTCTCCGTGCGGTCCACGCTGCCTTTTGCAGACAGCTGAGCTGTGCACACCCAAGAGCGGGTGAGTCAGTCCGGGCAAGCTGTCTTCTGACCTCTGTCATCTGCCTTGGGTACAGACTGGGGGCAGGGGCCGTATTCACCCAGCAGATGTTTCCTCAGGCCAGCCGAGGGATCACACTGAACCAGTGTTGAAAACTGGGAGATTCAGCTAGTCTGTGCCTGGGGATTCCCACAGGCGTTCCTGGAGCACAGGAGTGCTCCGGGTTCCCGCCGTGTCCTCTCCTCCCTGAAGTGGCCGCCACCCTCGAGGTCCGGCCCCAGCACCCTGGCGTTGTCGTCTTCTCCTGCAGTCAGCGGTCTTTCTGGGTATCTGTGTGTCCAAAAAGGGATAAACAAAAACAGGTCGAGAGGCTCTTGTCCCACGCACAGTGGGAAATGCACATGTTCACCTGCAGGAATGAAGAGTCCTGCTTTCTCTGCAGGGTTTCCGTGTCAGAACACCAGGTATGTCATCCTTTCCCCACGCCCTGCCTGCTGTGCCTGTCACACAGAGCTCTAGTGTCCCACCCCTGCTGTACAACATGACCGGGTGCTGCGTGGTGGGCAAGCCACGGTGGAGAAGAGGAATGCCCCCGATACCCCAACCACGAACTCTCTGTGAGTGGGGAATATGGGTCTTGTGCACCTTGGGAGTCCCCAGGAGGCCCCATGGGGATGGGGCACCAAGAAGCCCTCTGTCTCTAAACAGCCTGGGACGCACGTGGATCCCTGAGCTGGTGCACTGGCTCGCCATAGCTGCCCAGGGTGCTGGGGACCTGCGGGGGTGCTCCCCACCCTGCGTCCATGAGCACCTGTCTGCAGCCGGCGAAGGTCTGCTGCTGTCCCACCGCCTAGGTGCCGCCCCGTCTGAGCACTCTGCAGGAATGAGGAATGAGGTGCCCACGGCCCAGCCCTTTCGAAATTTCAGTGATACAGGTTGAAGGACGGCCTAATCCTCATCTTGAACCTTTGAGCTAAGGGTCACGGAGTAGATGTTCTCTCCCCTGTGTTTATCAGGAGTTTTATTACAGTTGAAGCTTCTGTGTTGATCTTTATGACCTTCCCCCAAGTCTGAGTGTTCATAGATCTCGGGGGTGGGGGTGTCAGAAAGTAAGAGAAGAGACCACAAGTGGAACCTCGAGGAGTAGTTTTGAGGAAGCGTCAGGTGGTCATGAGGCCTTTGTCACTGTCCGTGTAGCACGTACCTACCTCTGGGTGGGAGGAGAGAACAAAGCAGGGCTGCAAGCTGAACGCCTTGTTTCGTTGAAAGACGCGCGTTTAGAGACTCAGGTATTTGGGAAATGCTAGAAGAGCCAGTTGATTGGATCCCTTAACAGAACTCAGGTCCCGGCTTACAGGTGCGGCTTACAGGTGCGTGCTCCCTCAGAGGCGCTTCTTTTTTTTTTTAATTTTTTTTATTTATGATAGTCACAGAGAGAGAGAGAGAGAGAGAGAGAGAGGCAGAGACACAGGCAGAGGGAGAAGCAGGCTCCATGCACCGGGAGCCCGACGTGGGATTCGATCCCAGGTCTCCAGGATCGCGCCCTGGGCCAAAGGCAGGCGCCAAACCGCTGTGCCACCCAGGGATCCCCTCAGAGGCGCTTCTTAGTCCCTGGTTCAGCGGACAGGTGGCAAGGGAAGGCGGGCTGATTGGTTAAGGGCCACACCTGACAGGTGAGGCGGAGCCATCCTGCCTGTGCGCTGTCACCAGGTCGCTGGATTTATTTCTGGTTCTTCTGCTTCCTGTGTGTCCTTCACCTTTTTTTTTTTTTTTTTTTTAACCACTCTGAGCCTCAGTCTTCTCCTGTGTAAAACAGAGGTAATAATCCTCGCCATCCTGTAGGGCCGTGCGGGTCCCCTGGCCCGTCCTGCGTTATGAGGTAAGGATCCACCTCGTGTTGGCTGTCGCTGCCGTTGCTAGAGCCCTGCCCCTTTCACCTTTGCCCGTATTTGCAAGATTTTCCCCCAGAGCTGTTTGCAGCTCTGAGCGCTCTGTTCTTGAGCAGCCCCGTGGCCTTAGAGAAAGTTCTCCACGACAAGTGCTGTAGCGGGGTGTTTGGTGCAGCGGCAGCTTTGGAATCGGTGAAGCGGGAGGCCCGGGCTCCTGGCCCTGAACCCCGAGCTTTGGCCCCGTTGTTGGGGGACTAGACTCTACCCTGACCTGGGGCGAGGGATGGAATCTCCTGGCGTGTGGATGCGGACGGCATCCCGTGGTGGAAGCACGGGGGGACCGGGAGGCCTCTGGGGGGGCTGGTGGCAGACCAGGACTGTGCAGCCCCGTGTCCAGCTTTGCCCCGTGCCAGCGGCGAAGCCATGGGGCAGGTTCGCTGGCGGGTTTACCCTTCACCCCGGAGAAGCGACGAAGCTGCTGCCAACTCCTGCACCAGTTGTGCAGCGGCCGCGAGCTGTCTGGGATCACGGGCCGTGGTGCAGCTTTCCTCGCATTCGTCTCTGCGGCCCCTCGGTGCCTATCGGGGAGGTACGACAGCAAAGCGAGGATCGGGCCAGAAACGAGCCCAGAAGTGGGAACGTAGCAGTGGGATGTATGTGTGTATGTGTGTATGTGTGTGTGTATGTGTGTATGTCCGATTTGCCAACATACAGCATAACAGCGACGGGCGTTATTAGAGAAGGTCAAGGTGAGCGCGAATCCTTAGGCCCTTGAGGAGCCCGACGCCCTGGGAGGGAAAGGGAGACGCTGGTGGTTAGGGTGGCCCCAGGAAGCAGAAAGCACCCGCTGTGTCCAGGGAGGCCGAGCGGAGGAGCAGCCAGGCGCCTCGAGCCATCCGAGGCAGAGGTGGCCCCTGTTGTCAGCTGGGGTCGGGGAGGAGGGTGGTGGGCTGTCGGCCGCCCCCAGCCCCCCCCCAAGCCAGCCTCGGAGCTTCAGTGCGGGGTGCAGCCTGCCGCTCTAAACCTGCCCTCTTTCTCCTTCTCCCACTTCTCTCCTCCCCCCCCCACCAGCCAGGGTTTCCAGGGGGCTCTCTTACAGCCGCACCCCCCAGCCTGCTCCCGGGCACCAGCCCTGGGACGACTCCTCTCCACTGCCTCCTCCACTTGCCACGGGTACCCTCGCATCCGTTTATCTTTTTTTTTTTTTTTTTTTTTTGATAAAGAGAGACACACACAGAGAGGCAGAGACACAGGCAGAGGGAGAAGCAGGCTCCACGCTGGGAGCCCGATGCGGGACTCGATCCTGGGACCCTGGGGTCAGAACCTGAGCCAAAGACAGACACTCAGCCAGTGAGCCCCCCAAGTGCCCCGCATCTGTTTATCCTAATCACATTTGAGCTCCTTCCTTTCCATTTTATCCCGGAAGGGTGAAAGGAAAAAAAATATCCTCTATTACCCCCCACTCTTCAAGGATCCAAAGACATGAACAGTTTGGCATATTTCTTGCCAGTTTTGTTGCATTTTGCTTTTTTTAAAAAATTTTTTAACTTGGAGATGCCTGGGTGGCTCAGTCCTTTAAATGTCTGCCTTGGGCTCAGGTCAGGATCCTGGAGTCCCGGTACCCAGCCCGGCGTTTGGCGGGTTCCCTGCTCAGCGAGGAGTCTGCTTCTCCCTAGCCTGGTGCTTGCTCTCTCACTCTCTCTCAAGTAAATAAAATCTTTAAAAAATAATAGCAGTTTTAATATTTTATAAACATCTAATTCATTTTACATTAGCATCTTAACAAAGTTCTCGTACTGTGATTAAACTTTAAAATTTATTGCATTTTTTTCCTATCATTACAAGTATGTGTAGTAATTACATGCTATTTCAGCCCTTTTTTAAGCCATTCTTTTAATAGTAGAGAACTAGGTGGTTGCTTAGTTCTTGCTATTGAAATCGTTCTAAGTTGCATGTATGTAAACCTTTGATTCTGTGATATAATAGGAAATAAATACACTTGGTCGTCATCCCTGGTTCTGGTACAGAGCTGGCCAGAGGAGTGTCTTGTTATTCAGAATAAGCCTCTTTGGATTATTCAGGAGTTTATGCTAATGAGGTGACCCTAGCAGGATGGGGGCTGCTTGCCGGAGGAGCCTACACTGTGATTAGAGGGGTGGGGTGGAGCTTTCAGCCCCTCTCTCCATCCAAGGGGCTGCAGATTGACTTAATCATTAATGGCCAATTATTTACTCAGTCCTGCCTGTGCCATGGGGTTTGGAGAGCTCCGGGTTCGTGAACACATCAAGGTGCTTGGAGGGTGAAGCTCTGCGCCCTCTCCTCCTACTTCGCCCCCCCCCCCCCCCATGCATCTGCTCTGCTTGGTTGTTCCTGAATCATAGCCTTTATGATGAACCAGTAATAGTAAAGTGCTGCCCTGTGTTCTGATAAACTGGTCAGCCTGAGGAGGGCATCGTGGGGAGCCCCAGTTTTCAGCTTGATAGAAGTGGAAGTGACTGCCTGGACTTGTGGCTGGCCTCTGGAGTGGGAAGCAGCCTTCTTGTGGGGCTGAGCCCTTCCCCTGTGGGGTCTGCGCTCACACTGGGCAGAGGCAGAACTGCTTGGTGTGGAAAACCTCACATTCGGTGTTAGAAGTGCTGTTGAGCAGAGACCATGTTTTTACCTTTTGATTCCATCACATTATATTTACGATGGACTCCTGTAAGAATAATCACCAAGTCCCAGGCTTTGAATAGTAGGAAGTTTTCTTTCTGATTATAAAAGCAATACATTTTCGTTGCAAAGGATCTGGTGACCATGGTCGGGGGGTAAAAAGTAAATGCACCCATCCTGTGACCAGCCAGAAAGTCACCGTTAGTGCAGCTTGGCTGTCCCGCAGGATGTGTACATCCCCAGCTTTGCTTCTCCATGTGCGGCCTGTGTGGACCGGCCGCCTGGGTGTCACCTGGGAGCTAGAAATCCAGAATCTCAGGCCCATGCCAGACATCGAATCAGAATCCTTTATTTAGTTAGTTAAGATCTTATTTATTTAACTTGTGAGAGACACAGAGGCAGAGACACAGGCAGAGGGAGAAGCAGGCCTCATGCAGGGAGCCCAACGTGGGACTCGATCCTAGGACCCCGGGGTCATGACCCGAGCCAAGGGAAGACAGTCAACCACTGGGCCACCAGGCGCCCCCAGAATCCACTTTTTAACAAGACGCACATTCAGGTCTGTGAGGCCCCAGCCTTCCTCGTCAGGGGCCTGGCGCGGATCACCCCGGCCCTCTGTGGCCACACGCATTTTCCCTTTCCAGCCGGTCCTGGGGTCGCACTCCAGGTGAGGACGAGAGCTCATTCCCCGCAGTAGCGTGATTCTGGGGTCACAGGATCTCGGGGAAATGGGGGGAAGTCGGCCGATGCCCCCCGAGAAGCCCTGCGCTGCCCTTTAACGTTATGCTGTCAGCATTTTCTGACACTCTTCCTGCAAAGCTTGTCTTTCAGGGCGGCGGATGGTGTGACCTTCATAACTCGTTTGACCACTTCGCTGTCGTGGGGCATCTCAGTTGTTTGGATTCTTTGGGGGGGGGGGGCGTGGAGAATGTTCCCTGGGCCCTGGGAGTCTGTAGCAAAGGCGCTGCTCTGCTAACCTCCTGGAGTACAGGTTTGGGATCAAGGGCCCCAAACATCATAAACACCCTTGAAAATGTGCCAGGAGCATAGGACATACCCCGGCCTCCTGGGCCCCGGCCCGCGCGGCGTGGACAGGCTCTGGGGAGCAGGGGTCGTGCCTCATTCATCCTCACGGCTCCAGGCCTGGCTTAGAGCAGACTCCGAGGTTGCGACTCCTCGGAGGGGCCGGGGGAGTGGAAGAGAAGCTACTGGAAGGGGGGTGGCTTCCTGTGGTGCTGGCGTCCCTTCCCCCTGGCCCGAGGCCTGAGTTGAGGAGCCACTGTCCAGGCAGCCCCTTCGGGGCCATCTCCGGGGTGGGGGGGGCTGGATGCACCTGTAGCTCCGGGAGGCCCCAGACGGCGCCCCGTCTGCTAGTTCTGAACCTGCTGACTGGGCTGGCGGCGGCCTTGGCTCTGCTTCCTGAGGCTGGGACGGTGAGGGGGCCGGACACTGTCTCTTCCCGTGACCAGACGAGGAGGCTCACGGGAGGCAAACATGATTCTCTGAAAGGTGCACTTGAGTCCCACCTAAAGGGGAAGTGAACCCTCAGTGTATTTTTAATTGAGTTGCCGTTTGAACTTAGATGCCTAGAGAATATTTTGAGCCCCCCATAAATATTTTTGGAGCGAAGGAGCGAGTGAACGTACAAAGAATACATGGGGATCCCTGGGTGGCGCAGCGGTTTGGCGCCTGCCTTTGGCCCAGGGCGCGATCCTGGAGACCCAGGATCGAATCCCACGTCGGGCTCCCGGTGCATGGAGCCTGCTTCTCCCTCTGCCTGTGTCTCTGCCTCTCTCTCTCTGTGTGTGTGACTATCATAAATAAAAATTTAAAAAAAAAATTAAAAAAAAAAAAAGAATACATGAGTCTGATTCTGTTCCGTAACACACGTAAGTTGAATATACGTGTATGACATGATACAGTTAAGACATTTAAAAATGAGTATTAAATCATTAGCCACTCATCAACCGCTTGACATGTTACGATTTCCAAATAGACACGTACCGTGGCTTCTGGAAATAAGTGTGGTTGGTTGATTCAGAGTTTGCCGAGCAATAAGGTTTGCGTGGAATTTCGGAGGGCATTTTTAATCACTTGAAAATCCATCCAGGTGCATACGGTAAAATGCACGGATCTTAATTTTTGTAAAGCTTTGATCCGTGTGTATGCACCCAGACAAACAACATCCTTGTCAAGGTACAGAACATTTTAGGGCGCTCGGTTGGTTAAACATTCAATTCTTGATTTCAGCTCGGGTCATGATCTCGGGGTCCTGGGGTAGAGGCCCGCACTCAGCAGGGAGTCTGAGTCTGCTTGAGGATTCCCTTTCTTTCCCTCTACCCAGCCCTACAGCTCGTGCTCTTTCTCTCAAAAAAAAAAAAAAAAAAAAAAAAAAAGGGATATAGAACATTTTCATGCTCCAGAAAGCTCTTTGCCCCTTCGCAGTCTCCCTACCCCAAAGGCAATCGCTGTCCTGATTTCTAGCACCATAAGTGAGCTTTGCCTGTTCTTGAACTTCGTATAAATGAACATGTAGTATGCAGTATGTTCTTTTATAATGGACTACAGTATACAATAGAACAAAACTGGCTTCTTGTCAACATGTTTTGGAGATTCATGCGTGTCGTGTGTTTCAGTAGCTCGGTTTTTTATTAATAACTAATACTCCATTTTTTAATATACCACAATTTACCTCTTCTCCTTTGGAAGACCATTGGGGTTGTTTCCAGTTTGAGGCTATTATGATGAATAAAGCTGTTATAAACATTCTCGTACAAGTTTACAAAAAAAAGTTTTATTGAGGTGTAATTTACGTGCCCTAAAATCCATCCATCATAAATGTACAGTTTTATTTTTATAGACTTTTACACCCATCACCACGTTCCAATTTCTGTCCCCCCCCACCCACCCAAATTTCCTCATGTCAGCTTACAGCCAAGACAGCCATTAATCTACTTTCTGTCTTTTGCCTTTTCTGGATATTTCCTACAAATGGAATCCTAGACTATACAGTTTTTTGTGTCTAGCTTCCTTCACTTAGCGTAATAGTTTTGAGGTTCATCCACATTGCCACTTGTATCCGTAGCTTGTCCCTTTGTATTGTTGAATAGTATTTAATTTTACAGAGGTACTGTATTTTGTTTATCCATTTACCAGTTGATGGACATTTTAATTGTTTCTAGTTGTTTGGCCCTTTTGGATCATGTACAGGTATTTGTGTGGACCTTTGTTTTTATTTTTCTTGGGGAAATTCTTAGGAGTGTGATTACTGGATCATACAGTAAGTTTATATTTAACCTTTTAAGAACCTGACGAACTTTTCCCAGGAGTGGCTGTACAATGTTAGAGTCTGACCAACAATATAAGAGGGTTTTTGGTTTCCCTATGTTCTTGCGAACATTTGATGTTCTTTCGATTATAGCTGTTCAAGTGGATGTGTGGTGATGTCTTTCTGCAGTTTTAATTTACATTTCTCTAATGACTGATGGTGTTGAGCACCATTCTGTGGACATCTTCTTTGGCAAAAAGTTTAGTTAAATCTGCTCGTTTTTAAAATTGGGTTCTCACTGTTATCTTAGGTTCAAAATATTTTAGATCTTTACATTATAAAGGGGCACCTGGGTGGCTCAGTGGTTGAGTATCTGCCTTTGCCTCAGGTCGTGATCCCAGGGTCCTAGGATCAAGTCCCACATTGGGCTCCCTGCATGGAGCCTGCTTCTCCCTCTGCCTGTGTCTCTGCCTCTCTCCCTGTGTCTCTCATGAATAAATAAATAAAATCTTTAAAATATTTAATAAAAATAATCAGATTTTTAAAAAATTCTCTTAAAAAGTCTTTTTATCAGATATATGATTTGAAGATATTTTCTCTGAGTCTATGACTTACCTTTTTATTTTCCTAATGGTGCCTTTTAAAGAAAAAGTTTTAGATTTTGATGAAGTCTAAGCTACCCAGGTTTTTTTTTTTTTATGGTTTGTGCTTTTAATTATATATGTAAGAAATATTTCTTAACCTACAGGCTTTTTTTTTTAAGTAGACTTTATCTTTTAGAGCAATTTTAGATTCACAGCAAACTTGAGCAGAAGGTACAATTTCCTGAAGAGATTCCCCATACGCGCCCTACCTGCACACATGCACAGCCTCCCCTGTTATCAGCAATCTCTACCAGGGTGCTACATTTGTTGCAGTTGTTGAAACTACATAATACATTCATAATTACCCCAAATCTGCAGTTTACACTGCAGTTCACTCTTGGCAGTGTATAGTCTATGGGTTTGGACAAGTCCACAGACATGTATTCACAGTTACAGTATTAGACAAAGTGATACTAAAAATCCTCTGTGCACCCCCTGTTCTTTCCTCCCTCCCCTCTATCTCCTGGCAACCACTGATCTTTTTACCATCTCCCTAATTTTGCCTTTCACAGAATGTCATTCACTTGGAATCATAGAATGTGTAGCCTTTGTAGGTTGGCTTCTTTCACTCAGTAATATGCATTTAAGTTTCCTCCCTGTCTTTTTGTGGCTTAATAGCATTTTTCTTTTTAAAGCACTGAATAATAGTTTATCCAGGGACATCTTGGTTGCTTCCACATTTTGGCAATTAGAAGTAAAGCTGTTCTAAACGCTTGTGAGCAGCCTTTTGTGTGGACATGAGTTTTCAACCCCTATGGGTAAATAAATACCAAGGACGACTTTTGCAGGATCGTATGGTAAGAACAGACACTGAGCTGTTTAGGGGCACTGGGCTGGCTCAGTTGGTGGAGCATGTGACTCTTGACCTCTGGGTTGAGTTTGAGCCCCATAGTGGGTTTAATGACTTAAAAATACAATTAAAAAAATGTCTAGTTTTGTAAAATACTGCCAAACTGTCTTCCAAAGTAGCTGCGCCATTTTGCATTCCCACTTCCAGCGTTTCTGTTGCTCCACATCCTCACCAGCACATGATGTTGTCATACAAGTTCTTTGGTGGACATACAAGTTTCTCCTGAGTAAATACCTGAGAGTGGAAGTACGGAATCATAGGATAGGTATATGTTTAAGTGCAGCACTGTTTTCCAAGGGATTTCACCATTTTATACTCCTGCATCTTTTCCAGTACTTGGTATTAGTCATTTTAATTTTAGCCATTCTGATAGGTGAAATTGTATGTTATTGTGGTTCTAATTAGCTTTTTCCCAATGACTAATGATATTGAGCACCTTTTCACTTGCTATTGATCATTTGTACATTTTTCTTTTCAAGTATTTTGCACATTTTTTGTCTTTTTATTCTTGATACACACAACACACACACACACACACACACACACACACACACATATATATATATATATATATATATATATATATATGTATATATATATGGATCCCTGGGTGGCGCAGCGGTTTAGTGCCTGCCTTTGGCCCAGGGCGCGATCCTGGAGACCCGGGATCGAATCCCACGTCGGGCTCCCGGTGCATGGAGCCTGCTTCTCCCTCTGCCTATGTCTCTGCCTCTTTCTCTCTCTGTGTGTGACTATCATAAATAATAATAATAAAAAATATCTATATCTATATCTATCTATCTATATATATATATATATATATATATATATATATATATATGTTAATGTAGTCTGGTAGTCTGAGCACAAGTGCTTTGTTAGATAGACATATTGTGAATATTTTCCCCTGTGCATTTCTTGCCTTTTTGTTTTCTTATGAGAAGAGTTTAATTTTATTGAGTATCAATTTTTTTCTTTTATGGTTGGTGCTTTTGTATTTTGCTTAAGAATTCTTTCCCACCCCAGAATTGCAAGGATATTCTCCTTTGTTTTCCTTCTAGAGGGTTTAGTCTTAGCTTTTATGCTTAAACTTGTGATCCATCCTGAATTAACTTGTGTGTATGGTATGAAGTGGGATTGAGGTCCCTTTGTTTTTCTCACAGATTTATCCAGTTGGTCCAGCACCATTTATTGAAAACACTTCTTTTCTTCCATTGAATTGCCTTTGGTATTTTCTTGTAAATCTAATGGGCCTTTGGAGCCCTCTAATTTGTTCCGTTTGTTCTTAAGTCAGTACCACACTGTCTTTGGTTCTGTAGTTAATAGGTCTGGAAATCAGGCATTGTAAATCTTTCAACTTTGTTCCTTTTTCAAAATTTTTTACTCCAGTCCTTTGTATTTGTTTATACATTTTAGAATCAGCTTGGTTGATTTTTCTACCAAAAAAGTATAATTGGATTTTGTCAGGACTACATTGAATCTGTCAATCTGGGAGCATTGCTATCTTAATACTTCTCTTTCTGTTCATGGACATGGTATATTTTGCCATTTATTTAGGTCTTCAGTTTCTCTCAGCAGTATTTTATAGTTTTTAAACTTGATGTTCTGATCATATTTTAAAAGTTATGTTTCTATGTATCTGTTTTTGAGTTTTTTGTAAATGGTATTTTTATATTTAAAATTTTTGAATATGTATTGTGTATATATATAAATTTTTAAAATTGATCTGAAACCTTAATTAATATATTAATTCAAGTAAGTTTTTGGTTGATGCCTTAGCATTTTCTATATATTTGAATAATACAAGGGTTAGGGGTGCTGGCCTCCCCTCACAGTCCAAAATCCACAGTAAACTTTTGATTCCCTGAAACTTAACTACTGTTGACCAGAAACCTTACCAATAACATAAAAAGTTACTGCATATTTTGTAGATGTCTTATATACTGTATTCTCACAATAAAGTAAGCTAGAGAAAAGAAAATGTTAAGAAAATCATAAAAGAAAATACATTTACAGGGCTGTACTGTATTTATTGATACCATAAGTTGATGTTGTTTGCTCACAAGATGAATATTTGTCTGTCAGTACCTACATCAGTTATTGTCTTATATGGTATAAATACTGTGGCTGTTACATATATAGCTAACACTAGATGTTAAAAATGGAAAATAATGTGAAAAAGAAATTCATGTTTATTTACCAGTATAATGATTCATGCATTGATAACAAAGAAGCGACAATATGATTGCTTTTGGTAGCTTAGCCTGTACACTAATGAATGAATCATTATAATATTTTTGTGGCAGGGGCACCTAGGTGGCTCATTTGGTTAAGTGTCTGACTCTTGGTTTTGGCTCAGGACATGATCTCAGGGTCATGAGATCAAGCCCTGTGTCAGGCTCCGTGCTCAGCATGGAGTCTGCCTGAGATTCGTTCCCCTTCCCTTTCTGTCCCCTACCCCAAATCACACACACTCTCTCTCTTTCTCTCAAATAAATAAAATCTTCAAAATTTTTATGGCATATAGTATTACAGTCATATTTGTAATGCAGTGTTGGAAACATTGTTAAATTTTTTAAAAACCCCTTAACTGTGATGATAGGCTGATACATAGTTTCTCCAATTAGGAGAGAGGGAAGCAGACTATGTGGTAGTGTTAATCTTTGAAAACAGAGTTATTAAAACAGAGAATTAACACATTATTAACGTTACATTAAATATCACTCAGCTTGTGCCTGTGTAGGAGACGTCATCTTCTTCCACACAAGCTTGTGCATGATGGTTTACATGGTGAATACTTAGGTGATGATGTTGATGATGACGCAAAAATGTGTCTTGTGGTTCTTGCCATACAGTCATTAGACTTTCGCACAAAGATGCTCACACACACACACACACACACAAAACAGATAAGCTTATTAACTGTACAGCATGATGATTATTTACTGCTCATTAAGTGCAAGGGGACCATTATAAAGGTCTTCATCCTCCTCATCTTTGCACTGAGTAGGCCGAGGAGGGTGGCAAAGGTAGAGGACGTGGAAGGGGAGTCAGGAGGCAGACGCACTTGGCGTAACTTTACAGAAATACATTATGATTTCTGTCTGATATTTTTTGCTCTTTCATTTCTCTAAAAAAAAAAATGTGCCTATAGGGTACCAATCCTCCTCCTACCATTTGGCATATAGTGCTGGTATTAGAAAAGAGTCCATATCATAAGAGTAAACAGCAACCTTAAATAAGCAGAACCCGTATTGACTGCAGGTTGGCAGATACAGTTTGGTTTCTGGTGCTGCTGCTTCCACATATTCTTATGATCTTGGCCCAGGTTTGGAGGTACTCAAGTCATTTCCTGTTAATTCCTCTAGTGTGGTGTCCATTAGCTCTTGAATTTCTTAAAAACTCATGTCTTGAAACCCTTTCCCTCCACCTTCATTTTATTTACTTATTTACTTTTGCCGCATCCACAGTCTCTTTCGTGATTTCTTTGATTGGCTCCGTTGTGAGTCCTGTGAAGTCATGCACTACATCCGGACACCGTTTCCTCCAGCAGAACTTTGTTTCAGGTTTGATGGCATTTGCAGTGGCGCAGTCCTTCCAGGCTTTGCTGATGATCTCCCCACCAGGGTTCTCTTCCGTAGCGTTGGCAATCCTTTCCGTAGAGTGCCACGTGTAACGGGCCCTGGAGGTCCCTTGATCCCCTGACGTTGAGGCTGAATTGGAGGCATTGTGTCTAGAGGCAAGCAGGTGACTTTAATGCCTTGGGTTGAACCACTGGGGTTCCGGGGTTTGTAATAGGGGTCCTTTCGTGTTACTCAGGGTTTATGGTATTGCACTAAACATGATGAAAAATACTCAGGAACTAGGAGAAATCATTTTTTACTGCGATATGCATTTTACCGGAGAGGCAAGGTGCTATGCGGAGATGATTAAGTCAGCATCACGTGGCGTTTTAAGTAGATGCTCCTAGCACCTGAGCCGACTGCAAATAGGAGGTGGCTAGGAGATTGTTACAGTAGTACAGTATATACAACAGTTAATTTAATGCAGTTATGATTTCATACTGCATCTCTCACGCCTGTTTACATTTCTCTTGACTGCAAATGGTGCCTTGGGCAGCCTGTAAGTATTTGTGTAAGTTTTGATTACGTTTACGTTTTTATAATAAATCTGTGTGTATTTCATGGTAGTAAATGTTAAAACATTTACAAGTATATTATGTATAATATATCTACATATATTTTATGCACTCGTGGCATACCTTTTTGTTAATTTTTTCCCATATTTCTAAGCTACACAGTTCATGTCTGAGTTTTTTTCAAACTGTCACAGATCTCCAAAAAATTTTCCCATAAGTTTACTGAAAAAATCTACATTACTGTAAATGGGGCTGCACCGCAGAACCCCTTATTGTTCAAGGGTCAACTGTATATATGCATCACCTACAAATAGTTTTACCTTCCCCTTCTAATCTCTGCTCTTTTTTTCCCCCCTTGCCTTACCGAACTGGCTAGGATATCCTAAAATGGTGGATTGAAGTGATCAGAGCAGATATCCTTGCCTTGTTCCCAGTTTTAAGGGGAAAGTACATGGTCAGTCTTTCACAGTTAAGTAGATGATAGATGTTCTTTCTCAAGTTGAGGAAATCTCCCACAACTCTAACTTTGCTGAGAGGGCTGAGAGGTGTGTGTTTTTTGTTTTTTTTTTTTTATCATGACTAGATGTTGAATTTTGTCAAAAGCTTTTTCTGCATCTCTCAATATTATCATATGATTTGTTTTCCTTTATTCTGCTAATGTAAATAGGTTTCTTTTTCATAGGGACTTTCTCCTCAAAGTAAGGAAAAATTATTAGGAAAAAAACTATTACTCAATTTTAATGCTTGAACATGTTGGTATCATTCATGAAATGTAGGTTCAGGAGCATGATTTAGACACTTTGCATCTCATAACCTCCATAAAATATAAACTAAAAAGCACCGTATATGTATTTAGGTAGAATTATTTGTCTTAAGGGATACACCTGCCCAAAAAAAAAACCTTGTTTTAATCTCTGAAACTTCCACCTTTAGTGTTGACACTTTACAACAATAAATCCAAGGAGATGTGTATATTCTATTTTCTGAACCCTGAGGGAGTGGAAACAAATTAGGCAAGTGTTATGGTTGTAGAGTAAGCTGGTGCGGGACTTGGGTGCCATTGTGCTTGGTTGGTGAGGCTATCCCAGATTGGGAGATGTTGAGGACAGGCTTCCCTCAGGTAACTGGCTTGGTTCACTTTCTCAGCAATAACAAACAGCCATGGTTTTAGAAGCCATAGAAAACTTAACTTGAGCAGTGTCATCATCTCTGTAGTTGTTGAGTCATCCCAGGAGCTGTATTCAGTAGTGGGGGACCTCTGAGTAAAGTCTCAGGAATTACTGAGTATGTATTTCTGATTGGTACTTCCTGGGTCATTGTATGGTCACTTTCCCTTTGCTTAAGAGCAAGGCTAAAGTTGACAATAATCAGTGACAACCAGGAAGCAGTCTGTAGTTCAAATGTGCTTTGATGACAAAACCTCTTGTATGAGTGTGTGTGCTAAGCAGTCATGCTATCTGTATTTGGACGTTTCTGGTGGTGGTGCAAACACAGGTTCCCAAACGAATATATCCTCCTTTCCAACAACTCTAATCCTTATGACCCTTGAGCTGTTGCTGTTTTGAATAGCTTTCCCGGGTTTGTTAATTATTCCAGGCATATTGCTACTTATTGATATCTTAAAATTTTGTAGCAAAAAGATAATAACTAATACAAGGTATAGAACTCCTTTTTCCCTAATTCTGAACATTGTACTTATATTATCAGTTCCCAACAAGGTGATGCAGAGGTAAATAAATGTAGAATTTGCAGTAAATAAGAAGACACAGTCATATTGTGAGGGAAGAATATGTTAAAATATACATCACTAGAATATTAACTTCTGTTTAAGCAAACATAGGGCTTTGGGTAAAAATTAATGGTAGCTGTATGGAAAACTGAATCATATCTGTATAACCTAATTTTTTCAAGAACATTGGAAGGATCTGGAGGAAGCAGTGCACATATATCTTGACTTTCTCATACTGTTGATTTAATTATGAGAAATGTAATCATCGAGAATCCAGGGAAACATAGTTTAGCTCAGATGATACCACAATTAGATGGTGGGACGGTCATACAGAGACATCATAAAGGGTATGGTGCTGGTGTGGATAGCTTTTATCAGTTAACCTTCCAGAGGTCAGACTGGGACCCAGTTTTATTTCATCAGTTTTTGATCCATGATTAGTGACGCACTGTGTATATCTTTATTTGTTTGCCAGAAATACTGGAAACAAGTCAAAATAATCTGGATAAACTGGGTACTTAAAAACTGAACAAAGTCAAATGAAGGTCAATTCATTTTATATGTAGAAAGTTCAGATTGCTAAATGATTGGCTTCGTTCCTGTTCCTGGCAGAAAAACCCCCTGGGCCAGGATGAATCACAAGGTGGTTGAGCCATCAACAACTGTAATACGAGTATATGCAGAGTACCACACTTCATAAGTCAGTGCTCCAGTTCAGAATATTTATATGAGACTGACAGCAGGCAAAAGGTATAGTGAAGGCTTCCAGTGAATGAAAATTTTGTAATAGAAATAGGGAGATATTCAGCAGGAGGGGAAAGATAATGAGTAAGAACTAGTTAGACGTATATTGTATTAAGTAGAGTGGGCTAAAATGCTGTACAAATAGGCCAAAAATGCAACGGCTCAAATCTAGTACAAGTTTCTTTGTTGTAGGTGGGTATTTCAGGTCATTGGGTGCCTCTGCATATTCAGGGGCCCAGCTGATGGTAGCTCTGCTGCTTTCATCATGTGTTTTTTTTTTTTTTTTTTTGAGTTGTTCTGTTTGTCCACAGGAAGGTGAGCTCAGCCCTGAAGTGGGTAATAGTACATCTGCTTACATCCCTTTGGCTAGAAATCACCTTTGCATCCATACCCAACTACAAAGGGGTTTCCCTAGCTGGGAAATACAGGTCAGCTCTGGGCTTCAGAAAAAGAAGGGGACATAGATTTTGAGAGCCACTGGCAATTTCTGCCAAACTATAGCTAAATTGACAGCAGATTTCTCATCAGCAATAGAATTTAGAACACAAGAGACTAATATCTCAACTTAGAATTCAATATTAGTTAAGCCATCATTCGAGATTGAAGATCAGCTAGGGAAAAGATGTCAAAGTATCCCACAGGCACACTGAGGCAACAATTACATCTCTGCAACTGACTCTGAAAACATCCTGAAGATTGGCAGAACCAATCTAGTCAGAGAGAGAAGGCCATATTGAAAGGAGTTGGATAAGTAGAAATGCAGTCTGGAACCAAACTCCCCACTGTGACTCACTACAAACAGGAAGCATGGAAGAGCAAGGGGCACTGGGCACCCTAGACCTGGAAACCCACTCTGGGAAAACAAGTCCCTTTAACATCTGGCTTTGAAAATCAGCCCAGGCTTAACTTTGGGAGAGTCTGTGGGTGCCCAGAAACCCAAGTCCTTGCCCTTCTAGAGCCAGCACACTAAATAACTTTCCGGAGACACAGCATAGAAGCTGCAGTTTGAAAAGCCCCTGGGGTATACATGAAGGAGATTTATTGATTAGTCTTAGGTGCTGCAGGGACAGGAATCTGCAGATTTCTCCTGCAGTGGAAGCATTGGGATGCCATTTTTCTTACCCTCCCTTAGCCCAGACAGCCAGACACTTGCAGGAGCCAGTTCAAACATTCTCCATCTACCTTGCTAACACTGTGTGCTCTGGTCCAGAGTTCCCTGCAGACTCATCCCTCCCAGCCCACCTGCCTCTGCAGGCACCGCTCCAAAGGGATTCGTGTCCTAGGGAGGCAAAGGAAATAATCCCACACACTTGCATACCCTGAGTTCCTGCAGGCAAACCTCTTAGGTAGCTGCTGGGGGAGCAAGCCCTTCCCTGCAGTGTGCCTGCAGCTATGGCAGCAGTTAATTGCAGATACTTAGGCTGAGTGCCAGCCCCGCCCACCCAATGAGCCCACCACAGCTGCAGCTGGGCCTCTCAACAGCACAGGCAGTAAACTCTGCTCAGTGCATCCACAGTAGGTGAAGCAGGTCATTGCAGCCAGGTGGGCTAAAGGCCAGCGCCATCCACTAGCATGCCCAGCCAGTGCAGGAGGACTAATGCGACCCACACAGGGGATACCCCTGGAGAACTGGTATGGTGGCCAGCAGGGATTATGCCATAGGGAACCACAGAACCTTTTCTACACAAGGCCACTACTTTCAAGACTAGGAGACAGCTGACCTACCTAATACATAGAAACAAATAAAGAGTTAGACAAAATGAAGAAAAAGAGGAATATGTCCCAAATGGAAGAACAAGACAAAAATCACAGAAAGAGAGCTAAATGAAATGGAGATAAATAAGCAATATACCTGATGCAGAGTTTAAAGTAATGGTCATGAAGATACTCACTGGCCTTGGGGGAAAGAATGGATGAATGAACTCTGAGAACTTCAACAAAGAGATAGAAAATATAAAAAAGAACCAGTCAGAGATGAAGAATACAATAACTGAAATAAAGACTACTCTAGAAGGAATCAGCAGGAAATTAAAGGATATGGAAGAATGGATCAGAAATCTGGAAGAAGGGTAATGGGAAACAACCAAGCTGAACGGCCAAAACAAAAAAGGAAAATAAAATACAAGAATAGATTAAGGGAACTCTGTGACATCATCACGCATAATAACATTCACTTTCTACGGATCCCAGAAGGAGAAGAGAGAAGGGAGCAAAAAACATATTTGAAGAAATATTAGCTGAAAATCTCTCTAGTCTGGGGAAAGAAAAAGATATCCAGGTTCAAGAAGGACAGAAATCCGCTAACAGGATGAACCCAAGAAGGGGCACACCAAAACACACAATAATAAAAATGGCAAAAATTAATGAAAAAGATCATCTTAAAAACAAGAGAAAATAGTTATACACAGGGAAACACCGTAAAGCTGTCAGCTCAGTTTTCAGCAGAAACTGTGGGTGAGAAGGGAGTGGCATGATATGCTCAACATGCTGAATGGAAAAAACTACAACATAGAATACTCTCCAACAAGGTTGTCATTCAGAGTTGAAGGAGAGAGTTTCCCAAACAAAAGTTAAAGGAGTTCATCACCAGTAAACCAGCCTTACAAGAAGTTAAACAGAATTCTTTAATTGGGAAGAAAGGGCCATAAGGAAAAGAAAATTATGAAAGGAAAAAATTTCACAGGTAAAAGCCAACATCTAGTAAAGGTAGTAGATTCACCACTAATAAAAAGCCAGGGGAGGTCAAAACAAATCGTAAAATCAGTTGTATCTAACAAAATTAGTCAAAGGATACACAAAATGAAAAGATGTAAAATATGACCTACATAAAATGTGGAGGAGGGAGTGGAAGCTTAATGCTTTTAGAATATGTTTGAATAGGATGCCTGGGTGGCTCAGCGGTTGAGCGTCTGCCTTTGGCTCAGGTTGTGATCCTGGGATCCGGGATTGAGTCCCACATTGGGGTCCCTGCGGGGAGCCTGCTTCCTCTGCCTATCTCTCTCTCTCTCTCTCTCTCTCTCTCTCCCTCTCTCTCTCTCTCTCTCTGCATCTCTCATGAATAAATAAATAAATCTTTTTTAAAAGATGTGTTTGAATTTAAATGACCATTAATTTAATATAGACTGTTACACAGGATGCTAAAAATGAACCCAATGGCAATCACAATCAAAAACCTCTAACAGATATACAAAAAATAAAGAGAAAGGAATCCAAACATAACACTCAAGAAAGCCATCAAATCACAAGAAGAGAACAGAGAAGAACTAGAAAAAGAACCAGAAAACAGTGAACAAGATAGAAATAAGTATGTACCTATCAACAATTACTTTAAATGTGCTAAATGCTCCCACAAAAAGATGTAACTGAATGGATTAAAAAACAGCATCCATCTATATGCTGCCTACAAGAAACTCATTTCAGACCTAAATACACATACAGACTGAAAATGAAGAGATGGAAATAGATATTCTCTATGGAAGCAAAGCAAAACAAAACAAACAAAACTGAAGGCATAACTTAGAGAAAATAGATTTTAAAACAAAGACTATAGCAAGAGACAGGGGCATTAGTTAATGATAAAGGTATCAATCCAACAATAGGACATAACAATTGTAAAGATCTATACACCCAACATAGGGGCACCCAAATACATGAAGCAAATATTTACTGGCATAAAGGGAGAAATTGAGAGTAATAAATAGTAGGAGACTTTAACACCCACACTTACATCAATGAATAGATCATCCAAACTGAAAATCAACAAGGGAGCAATGGCTTTGAAAGGCCAGGGGAGGTCAAAGGTGGACTTTATAGATCTATAAAGAACATTCTGTCAAAAATACACAGCAGAATACACCTTCTTTTCAAGTGCACATGGAACAGTCCCCAGCACAGATTACATGTTAGGTCACAAAACAAGTCTGAATAAATTTAAGAAGATCCAAATCATGTCAAGCATCTTTTCTGACCACAATAGTATGAAACTAGAAGTCACAAGAAAAAATCTAGAAAAACCACAAACAAAGGCTAAAATATACTAAACAACCAGTGGGTCAACGAAGAAATCAACGAAATAAGAAATACATGGAGACAAATAAATGAAAACACAATGATCTAAAAATCTTTAGGACACAACAAAAGCAGTTCTGAGAGGGAAGTTTAAAGCAATACAGGCCTATCTCAAGAAACAAGAAAAATCTCAAATAATCTAACTTTACCTAAAGGAACAAGAAAAAGAACAAACAACACCCAAACTTAGTAGAAGGAAGAAAATAATAAATATTAGAGTGGAAAACAATGAAATAGAAACTTAAAAAACAACAACAGAAAAGATCAGTGAAACTAAGAGGTGGTTCTTTGAAAAGATAAACAAAATTGTTAAACTTTAACCAGACTCACCCAAGAAAGAAAAAGGAGGACTTAAATAAATAAAACGAGAAACAAGGAAAAGTAAAACTACCACACAAATGCAAAGGGTTATAATACTATAAAAAATTACATGCCAACAAATTGGACAACCTAGAAGAAATGGATGAATCCCTGGAAACATACACTCTTCCAAAACTGAATCAAGAATAATACAAAATTTGAACAGATTAGTAACAAATTGAATCAGTTATCAAAAAACAAATATAAGTCCAGAATGAGGTGCCTTCACGGGAGAATTCCACCAAACACCTCAAGAGTTAATACCTATATTTCTCAAACTATTCCAAAAAATAAAAGAGGAAGGAAAACTTCCAAATTCATTTTACAAGTCCAGGATTAGCCTGATACCAAAACTAGACAAAGACATTACAAATGAAACAAAACTATAGGCCACTATTCCTGATAAACATAGATATCAAAATTCTCAATGAAATGTCAGCAAAGCTAATTGTAATACATTAAAAATATCATTCACCATAATCAAGTGGGATTTATTCTAGGGATGTGAGAGTGGCTCGATATTTGCAATTCAATCAGTGTAATGTATTACATTAACAAAAGAAGGTTAAAAACCATGTGATCATTTCAATAGATGCAGAGAAAGCATTTGGCAAAGTACAACATCCAGTGATGATAAAAACCGTCAACAAAGCGGGTTTAGAGGAAACATATGTCCACATAATACTCAATGGTGAAAAACGGAGAACTTTTCCGATAAGATCAGGAACAAGACAAGGATATTTATGTTCTCCGCTTTTATTTAACATAGTACTGGAAGTCCTAGCCTTGGCAGTCAGACAAGAAAAAGAAACAAAAGGCATCCAAATTGGTAAGGAAGAAGTAAAACTTTCACTATTTGCAAATGACATGGTATTATATATAGAAATCCCTAGAGATTCCACCAAAAACTATTAGAATTCAGTAAGCCTGAAGGATACAAAATTAATATACAGAAATCTTTTGTATTTCTATATATTTATAATGAAGTAGCAGAAAGAAATTAAAAAAATACCATTTGCAAATTGCATCAAAAAGAATAAAATACCTAGTAGTAAATTTAACCAAGGAGCTGAAAGACCTGTACTCTGAAAACTATAAAACACTGATGACAGAAATTGAAGACAAGACAAATGGAAAGATATTCCACGCTCACGGAATGGAAGAATTTTACTACTCAAAGCAAGCTACAGACTCAGTGCATGCAATCTCTATCAAAATACCAGTCACATTTTTCACAGAACTAGAACAAACAATCCTAACATTTATATGGAACCACAAAAGACCCCTAAGAGCAGAGCAATCTTGAGAAAGAACAAAACTAGAGGTATCACAATTCCAAATTTCAAGGAACACTACAAAGCTGTAGTAATCAAAACGACATGGTACTGACACAAAAAAATAGACACATAGATCAATGGAACAGGAAAAAGCCTAGAAATAAACCCATGCTTATATAGTCAATCTGTGACAAAGGGGGCAAGAATATCCAATGGGAAGAAGACAGCCTTCAATAAATGGTGTTGGGAAAACTGGACAGCTACATGCAAAAGAATGAAACTGGATCACTGTCTAACACCATACACAAAAATAAAGTCAAAATGGATTAGAGAACTAAATGTGAGACCTGAAACCATAAAACTCCTAAAAGAAAAATAGTAATCTCTTAGACATCGCCCTTAGCAACATTTTTCTAGATATGCCCTTCAGGCAAAGGAAACAAAACCAAAATAAACTATTGGGACTACATCAAAATAAAAGGCTTTTACACAGCAAAGATAACCATGGACAAGACAAAAGGACAGCCTACTGAATGGGAAAAATGTTTTCAAATGATATTATTTGATAAGGGGTTTATATCTAAAACACATAAAGAATTTTTACAACTCAACACCAAAAACAAACAAACAAAAAACAAAACAAAACAAAACAAAAACCCAACCCAATTAAAACATGGGCAAAGGACCTGAACAGATACCTTTCACAGGAGATAGATGGACAGCCAAAAGATCACATGAGAAGATGCTCAACATCACTCATCATCAGGGAAATACAAGTCAAAACCACCATGAGATATCACCTCACACCTGTCGGGATGGCTAAAATCAAAACCACAGAAAATTGGTAAGGATATGGAGAAAAAGGAACCCTCATGCACTGTTGGTAGAAATGAACACTAGTGCAGCCACTGTGGAAGACAGTTGTAGAGGTTCCTCAAAAAACTGAAAATAGAACTATCCTATGATCCAGTAATTGTACTACTGGGTATTTACCCCAAGAAAATGAAAACATTTGTGCAAAAAGATATATATGCACCCCTATGTTTATTGCAGTATTATTTACAACAGCCAAGATATGGAAGCAACCCAAGTGTCCGTAGATAAATGAGTGGATAAAGAAGGTACAAGTACACACACACACACACACGCACACACAAATACAAATGGAATAGAATTCAGCTATAAAAAAGAATGAAATCTTGCCATTTGGACAACATGGGTGGAGCTAAAGGGCATTCTGCTAAGTGAAATAAAGAAAAATACCACATGATTTCACTTATATGAGGAGTCTTAAAAACAAGACTACCAACCCAAAAAATAAACTCTTAACTACAGAGAACAGAGTGGCTGTTGCCAGATGGGAGATGGATGGTGCGATGGACAAAAGTGGTGAAGCAAATTCAGAGGACAAACTTCCAGGTATAAAGCCGGTCAGTCATGGAAATGAAAAGTGCAGCATGGGGAATATTTTTAATAATCTGTGACAATGTGGTATGGTAACAAATGATGACCAGTTATTGTGGTAAGAAAAAAAAAAAAAGGAAGTCAGCAGTCACTGTGGAGAATTTGGTGATAACCAACAAACAAGCGTTTACCCTCTGGGCAGTTTCACTCCTAGTAATTTTTCTGGAGGAAACACCTCCACAGATCACAGATCATCTTTGCAGAAGATGCTTAGGAGCTATAAACCAGAAACAAGTAGTAAGTGGGTGGTGGATATGCTTGGAGGAGGATAAGGATGGAAATGGGACTTCCCTGAGTATTCTTTCGTATATAGTTTTGACTTTGAACCACATAAATATTTTACATATTCAATTACATAAAATTAAATAGAATGAAAACAAAGCAAATCCTATAATTGAATAGACAAAGAGCAACTAATAAAAACAGATTGATTGTAAACATAAAGTAAAAAACTAAGAATTTGGTAACTTTTAACACTGTGTTCTGACTATACACCGTAGTGGGATATGGTCTCAGGACAAAAAAAGGGGAAAAGAAATGTTACCCTTTATTTTATTGTTAGTTGTTGGCAATGGTGTCAATGTGGTAAGCCAGAAACTATGTAGTTTGTATTGTAGTCAGAGCAAATAAATCAAAATATTAATGTAATTGGGAACCAGGTTCTCATTATGGGAGAAGGGAGATAAAATTTTGGAATGAGGTAAGGTGAGAGGAATCCTGTGATGCTGGCTTTGAATTGGAGGTTATCAGTATGAACTCTTGGTTTTTTAAAAAAAATGAGTTTCTAGCTCCACCTACTGAAAGGGCCTAGACGCAGTGACACCCCAGTGCAAGGTGCATACCTCGAGCTCAGATTTTGCTGTCTAAAAACCTTTTTTTTTTTTTTCAATAAAAGGAACTAGGGTTCCTTGAAAAAAAAATGACTCTGGGTCAGCAGAAGTTCAAGATGCCAGAAAGCAAACAAGCACTTAAAGCCCGAGACATATCAAGAGGACACAGAAGCTAGCTTGAAAGAACTCTGATGGGAGAAATTTGGAAAAACTTTAGGCATTCACAAGAAAAATGATGGCAGTGGATTATATAACACATTGAGTAAAAACAAGTCCAAAATATAGTTCCAGGGGGGAAAGAAATGCCTATTTGTGAAAGCAGAATGAATCCTAGAATTAGAAAAATCACTCTTTTGCGATTCCCAATATGGTCATTGATTCAGGCAAGGACAATAAACTATGTATGAGGTGAAACTTTGTTGGGGAGCAGTGTAGTGTCACCATCTCCCAGATTTACCCTAGAGGTTACTTACTGATCACAGGAGGGAGAAGGTGCCCAGCAGACACCTCAGGCAAGTGATCTGACCTCACACGAGCAGTAACAAGACCAACTGACATGACGGGAAGCATGACCTAGATGGTGGTTTTGTGGAACGTGTTTAATACTGAGGACAGTGATCGCAGGGGGCCATCAGCATCCTGACTTGAGATAAAGAATGTTGGGGAACGGTGTGCCCTAAAAATAGATGAATACAGACTCATGTCTTAAAGTAAAATTTCCTTATTGTCATTTTCAAATATAACTTTGATTTTTACCCAAGTAACAGAGGTGCCTTATTCAAAGGAGTGTCTAGTTGGGTCACAGATTTATTCAGGACTTAAAAAAAAAAAAGTCCTTTCTCTGCTGGCTCCTCACAGGCAACTTCAGTTCCTTTCGCTGATGGTATTTACCTTCCTACCTCTGGTAACATGCTTACTACACAAACGGCATTTCTCCCTCTAAGCATTACCTGTTTACTCCCTAAGGGGAAGGTGATGATTTAGGCCTCTTCTGTCCTGCTGGGAAGCCCCACAACCATTGCTGTACCCATGCACGCTTCCCAGGCCCCGGGCCGTCAAGATTACTATGTTCTAATCATGTTTAGAGCACTGTCCAGTGTTGACTTGAGGACTCTGCAGAAACCGTCCCCGGCTAGCCACCGTCACCTGTGTATTACCATTACATTTACTTTCCTCAACAGCTTGTTTTCCCTTGGTTTCTTTTCTTCTTTATTTCTTTATATTTCTCACTAGTTCAGCCTTAAACTCTTCCCTGTTCTGTAACTCTCTTCAAGTACACTCAAAGGGACTTGGGATGTCCATCTTCTAGAAATTTCTCCTGTAGCTGTATGCTTTACTCTGATTTATATGGAGTGCTGTACATCTGGTGTATAAATACACTTTGCCCTCCTTCTCCACCATGGGAGCCTTCTTCCCCTCTTCTAATGCATTCTCCATTGTCTTGGTTCCATGATTTTCTCTCTCTCTGTTTGTTTTTTTGTTTTGTTTTTTTTTTGTTTTTTTTGTTTTGTTTTGTTTTTTTTTTGTTTTTTTTTTTTTTTAGTTTCTTCTCTTGTTTTGATGGGATATGCCTTCTGTTGGCTTCCTGAGAACTTAAAGTGATGCAGACATTTTTAAGACCTCACATGCCTAAAGATGGCTTTGTTTTGTAGAAGTACTTATTTGAAAAAAATTAAAATAAAAAAAAGTACTTATTTGACCATTTAGCTGGGTATAGAATTCTGCATCAGAAATTTTTCTCATTCTGGGAAACAAACAAGGGGTGGTGGAAAGGGAGGTGGGCGGGAGGTGGGGGTGACTGGGTGACAGGCACTGAGGGGGGCACCTGATGGGATGAGCACTGGGTGTTATGCTTTATGTTGGTAAATTGAACTCCAATTAAAAAAATAAATATGTAAAAAAATAAAAAGAAAAAAGAAAAAGAAAAAAAATTTTCTCATTAAAGGCTTCAAAGCTTCTTAAACTGAGTACTTAAATCATTTGTAAGTTGAGAGTTGTACCAATTGTAAATAACTTAGTTTTTCCTTATTCAGTGTATTTAATTTTTGGAATACTTGATACATTCATGTGATTAGGAGGACTTTAGTAGTAGGGAAAATGTATATATTGGCAGATAGGCCGTTTGTAACCTATATGAGCCTATATAACCATTTCTAACTTGTTAAGTGTCCTTAAGTTTCATTATGCATATATGGAATATGTTTTTAACTATCCTTTTTCTCTCCCCTTTTACACAGAATGGTGATGCATTCTTCTGTGTCTTGCTTTTTTTTTTCCTTAACAGTGTATCTTGGAGACACGTCCACATCAGTATGTGGAGAGTTTGCTCATCTTTGAAAGACAGCCCCATTCTATTACACTGGTTATGTGTGTCATAATTTATTTAACGGTTTTCTTACTGATGGACATTCAGATTATTTCCATTCCTTTCTTACTATGAACAGTACTTCCATGAATAATCTTAAAAACTCCCAATTTTTCTTTCATACAAGTAAATTTGTAAGATAAATCCTGAGGAGTGGAATTCTTGGCTCAAAGAGTATTTATTTATTTATTTACTTATTTATTTTTAAGATTTTATTTATTTATTAATGAGAGATACAGAGAGAGAGAGAGACAGAGACACAGGCAGAGGGAGAAGCAGGCTCCATGCAGGCAACCCGATGTGGGACTCAATCCCGGGTCTCCGGGATCAGGCCCTGGACTGAAGGCAGCGCTAAACCACTGAGCCAGCCAGGCTGCCCACGAAGAATATTTATACTATGTTTGTAACTTTGACAGATATTGCCAAGTTGCTTTTATTTATTTTTTTAAGATTTTTATTTATTTATTCATAAGAGACACAGAAAGAGAGAGGCAGAGACACAGGCAGAGGGAAAAGCAGACTTCCTGTGGGGAGCCTGATGTGGGACTCGATCCCAGGACCCAGGATCATGACCTGAGCCAAAGGCAGACATTCAATCACTGAGCCACCCAGGAGCCCCAACCAAATTGCTTTTCACGGGAGGTATACCAGTTACACTCCAACAGCCTCACAGAGAAAAATATTCTGTTGATGAATTTTGGAGGCAAAGAGTATCATTTTTAAGAAGCAAACAGTATAGTTTAGGTTTCTATGTTTCTTTTTTGTAAGTGATGCTGACCATCTCTCCATATGTTTAACAACCCATTTTATTTATGTGTGTTAATTGCCTCTTTGAATCCCTTGCTCATTTTACTATCTCACTATTGGGCTTTGGTATTCTTTTAATTTATTATTTTTTTAAAATTTTATTTATTTGAGAGCGTGAGCTCACGAGATGAGAGGAGGGGCAGTGGGAGAGGGAGAAGCAGACTCCCCGCTGAGCAGGGAGCCCGATTGATGCAGGGCTCAATCCCAGGACCCTGGAATCATGAGTTGAGCTAAAAGCAGATGTTTAACTTACTGAGCCACCCAGGTGCCCTTATTTATTTATTTATTTATTTATTTATTTATTTATTTATTTATTTATTTATTTAATTTTTAAGTGGGCTCCATGCCCAGTGTGGAGCTTGAACTCACAACCCTGAGATTAAGAGTCATGTGCCTTACCAAATGAGCCAGGCAGGCACCCCTCAAGCTTTGATTTCTTTTCCTGTTTGATCAAAGAGTACTTTATAGTTAGGGAGACTAACATTTTATAATGATCCCCCCACCCCCAGTTTGTTGTTTCCTTTAGATTTTGCCTATGTTTTTTATGCCCCCAAAGTTTTTTAGTTTTTCTTGTTTGATTTTTGGTTGAACTACTTACCCCTTAGAGTTAAGGGTATCTCTGGCTTCCAGTGTTGCTGAGGAGCCCAACCCCGTTCTCACCCTTTTATTTTTTACAGATCTTCTTTTAAAAAACTGAAGTACAGACACAGAGAGCCATACATAAAAATGTATAGTTTAATGGACTATAAGGCAAATACCCTTGTAACTGCCACTCAAATAAAGAACCAGGCCTCTGTCCCATACAGCCCTTCTGTGTGACGTCTCCCATACCCAGCTCCCTTCCCCCAGAGTAACACGGCTCATAGAGCAGTCACTTTCTTGCATTTCTAAAAGATCATTTTATCACCCAAATGCGTATCCCTGGAGACTTTAGTTTACTCTTTTAAAAAATTATTTGAGAGGGGATCCCTGGGTGGCGCAGCGGTTTAGCGCCTGCCTCTGGCCCAGGGTGCGATCCTGGAGACCCGGGATCGAATCCCACGTCGGGCTCCCGGTGCATGGAGCCTGCTTCTCCCTCTGCCTATGTCTCTGCCTCTCTCTCTCTCATTCTATGTGACTATCATAAATAAATAAAAATTAAAAAAAATTAAAAAAAATTATTTGAGAGATCTTTCCTTTTTTTTTTTTAAAAAAAAAAAAGGCTCCACTCCCAGTGTGGAGCCCAACATGAGGCTCGAACTCACGACTGCCTGAGATCAAGACCTGAACTGAGATCAAGAGCCAGACACTCCACAGACTGAACCACCCAGATGCCCCTGACATGTCTTCAGTCTCTTTTTTTGACTCTGCTGATTGCTTCTCCATTCCCTTATCCCCTTGTTTTTCTATTGAAGAACTGAACCATTGGACCTTCCGAGTTTTCCGTGGTGGAACTTTTGCTGATGACGCACTCATGGTACCGCCCAGTGTTTCCCTCTGTCTTCTGTATTTCTTTTCTTGATGGATGTATAATTAACACACAGTAAACTGCACATACTTCCTGTGTACAGTTGCTACCTTCTGCCCTATGTTTGCACCCACGAAAAGATCCCCAGCATCAGGATTGTAAATATAACTATCACCCCCAAAAGTTCTTTGTGCTTCTTTGTAGTTTCTCCCCATTGCCTCTCTGGATCTCCTCTCAACTAAGGATCTGCTTCCCTTATTACAGCAAGTGTGTATTTTCTAAGATTTTATATAAATGGAATCATGCAGTGCACACTTCTCTTTTTTCTTTGGGCGTGGCCTCTTTCATTCAACATAATTATGAGATTATGTTGAGATCCATCCCTCTTGGGCCTCTTTCATTCAACATAACTATGAGATGAATTGAGATTCATCCCTACTGTTGCAAGTTTCGATACTTTTCTTCCATTTTCTTGCTGAGCTGTATTCCATTGTGTGGATACACCCCTGTTCATTCAGTTGTTGATAGGGATGTGAATTGCTCCCACCTTGTGTCCTCTGTATTTCTTTCAGATTGGCAGCTGATCTGGAGATTGTGTCAGACTCAGGGTCAGTCTGTAGGAGACAGAGAACGTCTGGTTTCTCTCCTGTTGTGACGATGATAGCGATAGTTGGTTAATGTTCCTATCTGTTAACTCCTGGGTGAGGTTGGGGAAGAAGAGTTAGTTGCAAAATGATGGAATTCTAAGTCTATGATTTATTTTACATTCTGCAAGTCAGAATCCTCTTTAAACACATACTTGCCCTCATCTGCTACTTGGTTATCCAGGCGGCCCTCTTTTATGGGGCAGGTAAATGCTTTCTTCTTTCCCTTAATTTACCTGTTTTGAAGATGTCTAATCCAGGTCTCATTTCTTTGAATGAAACCTGTTCTTTTTATCTTTCTGTTGGAAAACTAGTGATCTCTTTACTGTTTTGAAATTTCTAATGATGTGCCTCCATGTGGGTCTGTTTTCTTCCATCAAGTTGTGGGCACTGATGGACTATCTTACTCTTGAAAAACTAGTTCTAGAAAATGTTATAGCCCTTTTCTTTTATTTCTTCCCTTCTAGATCATTCACTTTCTGCGACAGCCATTATTGAGATTTTGTACCTGTTGGAATGGTTGTCTAATTTTGTCCTTTACCTTATTCTGTTTTTGGGAATTTCCTGAATTTTCTACTCTTATGTTCAGCTTATCATTTCTGCCATGATCATATTTTTATTTTCCAAGAGTGCTTTCTTGTTTTCTGTTGTCATTTTTAAATTGCCTCTCTTCATGTTTCATGGATGAAGTATTTCCTCCCTGAAAACAATGAGTTTCTAAATAAAGTTTTCTTCTAACATTGATTCTCTTTCCTCCAAGTTGTCTTTTTCAGTCCTTGTGGATTTGACTTTTCATAGTTGAGATTTTTCTTTGGATGTCTGGTTATCTTTGGATGTCTAGTCATATTGATCTGTAGGGCACTATCTAGTATATTTCCTTAGGGAAGACTCAAGCTCAATATCGTTAGATATTTTTGTGATAATGGTATTCCTAAAACCCAAATGCGGAAAAGGCGGCTGCACAGGTCTCAACATTTAATATGTGTATTTTGTCTTAGTCTCCGTTTTCAGCATTCTCAACTCTTTTCAGGGTCCAGAGACCATCCCTTTTACTCTTGCCACAGAAAACCTCCATTCTTATTCCATGGAGAGGTAGTCATCTGTTGCACTGAGTCAGAGAAGGGACCTGGGATCTAATTGTTTTTTTTTTTTTTTCTCCTGTCTACTATAAATTATTTTGTCCTTGGAGGTTTTTGCCTTTAAAAAATTTCATGAAAAATTTCAAACATACATACAAATAAATAGAATTACCATTAACCTGTGACCAGTCCTGCCCCATCTATACTCCCATCAACCCCCACCCCGGCCAGACATATATACTGTGTTGTTTTGAAGCAAATTCCAGAGAACGTATCTCATCTGTAAATATTTCAGTATGTATTTTTACATCTTTTAAGTTACCATAGAAGTTGTGTAGGGCTAACATAACAAAATATTACAAACTGGCTTAAATAGGGATCCCTGGGTGGCGCAGCAGTTCAGCGCCCGCCTTTGGCCCAGGGCGCGATCGTGGAGACCCGGGATCGAGTCCCACGTCGGGCTCCTGGTGCATGGAGCCTGCTTCACCCTCTGCCTATGTCTCTGCCTCTCTCTTTCTGTGTGTGACTATCATAAATAAATAAAAATTTTAAAAAAAAGAATATTTAAAATAAAAAAAAACTGGCTTAAATAATATCTATTTTCTCATAATTTCAGAGGCTAGAAGTCCAAGATCAAGGCCTCAACAGATTTGGTTTCTCCAGAGGCCTGTCTCCTTGGCTTGCAGGTAGCCACCTTCTAGCATGTCCTCTGTGTGCGCCCTGCCTAGGTGTCTCTTGTGTGTGTGCAAATCTCACCTTATGAGGATACCAGTCAGATTGGGCTAGGTCCCATCCAAGTGGCCTCATTTCATTTTAATTTTCTCTTTCAAGGCCTCATATTCAAATACAGTCACGTTCTGAGATACTGGAGGTTAGGGCTTCCACATATGAATTTGGGGACCACAGTTTAGCCAATCACAAAATACCATTATAATGCCAAAAATTAATAACTCATTAATACCCCCAAATTTCTATGCAGTGTTCTAATTTCCAGTTGTCTTATAAATGAAATTCTTTTGTTTCATTGAACTCAGACAAGTTCTACACATTGCACTTATTTGATATTATCTGAAATCTCATTTAATCTTTTGTTACTGAGACAATTTATTGAGCATATAAGTTGTTTGTCGTGGAGAGTTGAGTACCATCTGGATTTTGCTTATTGCATCTCCTGGGGTTATTTAACATGTTTTTTTCTTTTCTTTTCTTTTTTTGTTAAATATTTGAATCTGCAGGCCTGGTCAGGTTCCGTTTTCAGCAAGTCTACTTCATAGGTAGTGGTACATCCCTCCATCTCTTCCTTTGGATGTTAGTAGCTGCTTCCATTTAATACATCAGGAGTTACAGAATGGTGATTTTCACTTTTTATTATTCCCTTTTCACTTTAATTAGAGTGCTTCTATAAAAGTAAACATCCCCTCACTTACTCTTCTTGTCACCAAGTGGTAAAGAAAGAAAGAAAAAAGAAAAGAAAGGGAAGAAATAAGGAAATGTTTGTTTTCTGTTTTTACCAGTTTAAAAACATAGTGACTTGTTTTCCTGGTGTCCTCACCTGTGACAAATTAGGTTTGCTTGTTCATTTTAGAATCGGGTACAAATTCAACTTATTATTAGTTTAGTGGCAGTATGAGAACGAGTAGAGGTAATTGTATTTATTCAAAATGCCATCTTTCATTGGAAGTTATATCATAATTTATATAGCCAGTTTCTTATTGTTGGTATTTAAATTAATTCCGGGCTTTCACTTGTATATCCAATACTGTGAGATGAACATCCTTAAAAATAAATAAACTGTACGCTCATTTTCAGTGTACAGTTTGAATTTTGAAAACTGTATTCTCAAGAGAGTCGAACCACCACCTCAATCCAAATACAGAACATTTGCGTCTCTGCAGAAAGTTGCCTGGTGCCCTCTTGCCACCACCTGGCCTCAGATTTTCCCTCATGGTCTGTCTGGTTTATGGATTTGTTTTGCTATTTGGGAATTCCCTATGATGGGAACCATGCAGTCAGTACTCTTTTGTGTTGGGTTGTTGGGTTCTTTTCATTCAGCACATTTCTGAGATTTATCCCTGTGTAGCACATATCCTTTTTAGTCATTCCTTTTAATTGCCGAGAAGTACACTGTATGGATACACTACAATTTGTTTATTCATTCTCCTATTGACGGACGTATGAAACATTTCCAGTTCGGACCCATGAATGTGCTGCTACGCACATTTGTGTACACATTTTGTGGACATATGTTTTCATTTCTCTTGGCTAAATAGCTAATAGTACGGTTACTGGATGAAGTGGGAATTGAATGTTTAACATTGTCAGAAAGCTCCAAACTGATGGAGCAGGGTCTGAGAGGTCGAGTTGTTCTATTTCCTTGCCATCACATGTATTGTCAGTCTTCTAAATTTTACTATCCTAGTGGGTGTGCAGCGGTATCTCATTGTGGTTTTCATTTGCATTTGTGGCTTTTCAGTGTGTCCGTTCAAAGCTTTTGCCCATTTTTCTAATGGGCTAATTGTCTTACTCAGTGGTGAGACTCCTTTTACATTCTGGATTCACGTCACTGGTCACATTTTACATTTTCTCCCAGCCTGTAGCTTTCCTTTTTCCTAACAATGCTTTTAAAAAGAAATATTTAGGACAGCCCTGGTGGGTCAGCGGTTTTAGCGGCACCTGCAGCCCAGGTGTGATCCTGGAGACCCAGGATGGAGTCCCATGTTGGGCTCCCTGCAAGGAGCCTGCTTTTCCCTCTGCCTGTGTCTCTGCCTCTCTCTCTCCTCAATGTGTATTCTCATGAATAAATAAATATTTTTAAAAAATACCGTGTCTTCGTGGGACACCTGGGTGGTTCAGTGGCTAAGCGTCTGCCTTTGGCCCAGGTCATGACCCCGGAGTCCCAATTGAGTTCCACATCGGGCTCCCTGCATGGAGCCTGCTACTCTCTCTGACTCTGTCTCTGCCTCTCTCTCTGTGTCTCTCATGAATACATTTTTTAAAATCTTTAAAAAATGAAAAAAGAAAACTTAAAAAAAAATACTGAGTCTTCCAACCCATGGTATATGTGTGAATTTAGATCTTTGATTTGTGTTGTTTAAAATTTTCAAAATACTGTGCTTGCATGTGCTTTGTCAAATTTAACCATAAACGTTTCAAATTTTTAGCACTGCTACTGTTTTTTTTAATAAATTAATTTTTATTGGTGTTCAGTTTACCAACATACAGAATAACACCCAGTGCTCATCCCGTCAAGTGTCCCCCTCAGCACTGCTACTGTTATTTCATTTTTTCAATTGTTTATCACTAGTGTCTAGAAATAGGATTTTTTAAAAACCTGTGCTCTTGCTATATTTGTTACTTTTAGTAGCTTTATTATAGGTTTAGATTTCTAAGAACATGATCCATGATTATAGCTTTCTTTCTTTCTTTCTTTCCAGTCTGCATGCCTTATATTTCCTCTTAAGGCCTTATTGTACTGGATAGGACTTCCAAAAAATGTTGAGGAGTGAAGGGTGGATCTTAAGTGGGAAAATGAGGCCATTCCTTCATCACTAAGCATGAGGTTAGGTTTTAGGTGTTTTTTATAGCTGCTTTTTATCTGGTTCGGAAGTTCCCTCTTATTATTTGTGAAAGTTTTCACAACTTTGTTGGGTTTTGTTACTTTTTCTGTGTCAATTCAGATTATCTTAACAGTTTTTCTCCTTTATCCTGGTAACATAGTGAATTACATTATATTGATTTTCTAATGTTAAACCAAGCTTGCATTGGCTGTGATGTATTAGGGTATATTATTATTTATATATATATAGATGGGTTTAATTTGATAATATTTTGTTAAGGGTTTTTTTGGACAATGTTCTTGAGGGATGTCGATAATTTAGTTTTCCTAAAATGTCTTTGTTTTTGGTATCACGGAGATTCTGGTCAAGGATGTTAGAGGAGGCATTTCTATCTTTTTCTGTTTAAGTTTGGTATTTTTCCCTTAAATGTTTAATATAATTTAGCAATGAAGACATCTGACCCTATGTTTTCTTTGTGGGAATATTTTAAAGTGCAAAATCTTTTTCTTCAATAGAGATTGTTAGCGATGTTTCTGAATGAGATTTGGTGTTGTCCTTCCAGAAATTTGTTTCATGACAGTTGTCTCATTTATTAAGATTATTCGTAATTGTCCTTTGTTATCCTTTTAATGTTTGTAGGATGTGTAGTGAGGTCCTCCCTTTCCTTATTTTGGCAGGTTCTTACTTAGTTTGGCTGAGGTTTTATCAATTTGTTGTTTTGTTTTTCCAGAGAACCAGCTTTTGGTTCATTGGTTGTTCTCTTTGTTTTATAAACTTCATTGTTTTCTGCTCCTATAGCCTTCCTTTAGCTTACTTTGGGTTTAATTCGCCCTTTTTTTAAGGTAGAAACTTAGGTCACTGAATTGAGACCTTCTTTTCCAATATAGACAAATATAATTAGAACCAAACAATGCAAAAGCAGTTAATGTAAGGGAAATTAAACCTGAATTTTTACTTTACCAATTTTCTGACATTTGCACTGTTACTTTTTCTTCTTTTTTTCTTTAAGATTTATTCATTCATGACAGACACAGAAAGAGAGGCAGAGACATTGGCAGAGGGAGAAGCAGGCTCCTGGCGGGGAGCCCGATGTGGGACTCGATCCCAGGATCCCGGGATCACGACCTGAGCCAAAGGCAAACACCCAACCACTGAGCCACTCAGACATCCTGCACTGTTACTTTTCAAAGTAGTTTTCTACTATAGCTTTTTAAAATTCTGATAATATTAATAATACATGCTGTTGAAAAATTTCAAAGTACATGAAACTGAGTTAGGATAGGCCATAAGAAATAATCACAAAATTCAAGCAGCTTGATACGACAGACTTTTATTTCTTGTTCACATCATCCACTGTGAATCATTAGAGGCTTTGCTCCACAGTCACTCAAGGACCCAGGTTGACAGAGGATCCACCATTTCAGGCTGTACCATCTGGAACATGTGGCCTCTTTATTCCCTGTGGCAGGAGGAGAGAGCACTGAAGGGCTCTCCTCTGCAATTAAATGCTTTGGCCTCATAGCCCTTTGGCTAGAAAGAGCCACATCATGGGCCCACCTAATAGTAAGGGTCAAGGAACTGAAATCTCCCCGTGGGCCAAGACGCAGAGAAGTAGGTAGGAGCGAGCACCGCGATTGTATACTCCAGGAAGAAGAGATCACCTGTCACCCTACTCTGAGGTAATCCCTACTCCGGTCTTCCTGCCAAGCCTCGCTGACCTTCCTCATGGCCAGCCTTATGTTTGGGATTGGTGGGAAGTACTCTGATCTAACTAATCATTGATTTTGTATTCTGTTGTGTTCTCTACCTTTGCAGCTCTTATGTGATTTTATCAGTCTATGAATGAGACTTGGGAAAGGGCATGTCAAGAATTCTTTTCTAGGTGCCTTAACAACATGGAAATATCAAGTTTCTTTTTAAAACCTTGCTTTAGAGTATCTCTGAAAAATACACAAGTAACTGGTAACCATAGTTTTATCTAGGGAGGGAACTGGACTGGATCGTGAGGAATCGGGGCTGAGGGGTGTTGAAAGGGTGGGAAAGATGAATAATTTTCACAGCATACACTTCTATAACTTGACTTTTGTGCCATGTAAATTATATAATGTATTTTTAAAAACAAGTAAAAACCTGTTTCCTGTGTTTTAACTTCCTATATTGAATTTAATTATACTGTGGAAATGAATAAAAACATGTTTCTTCAAAAGTTGTCAGAGTTGAATGACATTTTGTTCTTTCACTGAGTTTTGACATATCGAGCCAGGAAAATATTTTGAAAAGTTTATTTATAGTTACCTTTTGAAGGAATAAAATTACGTTATCCACATAGACTAGTTTAGTTACAGCCCTTTGGGTACCAGTAATCAACACAGTCACTTTTATTTGGATTGTTACCTTTTCAGAAAGTTGTTTCAAATACATAAATTTTTTTACGATTCCAGTTGTGAGTTGAGCCATAATGTAGCTTACTGAAGAACATGAGCTTTGAATTCAGAACTGAGCTTGAACCTCAGCTCCAACGTTTACCAGTCATCCAACCTCAGGAAATGTATTTATTTATGCCTATTTCCTTATGGGGGAAAAATACCTACCTTTTGTGATTGTTGTAAGGGTTAGGTAAAAGGTACATATACCCCTGGAAGAGGGTCAGTATGTTGTTTCTGCTATAGGCTTTCTCCGTTCATTGGGATCAGCAAATCTGGCTACAGTGCTAATTCCATTTTCTGTACAAGAGTAGACCACAGGGTTAACCCTGCTCCTCTCTACATACTGCTCTTTTTTTTTTTTTTTAAACAAATTCATTTTTTTAATTTTTTTATTATTTTTTTTTTACGATAGTCATACAGAGAGAGAGAGAGAGAGAGAGAGAGAGAGAGAGAGAGAGGCAGAGACACAGGCAGAGGGAGAAGCAGGCTCCATGCACCGGGAGCCTGACATGGGATTTGATCCTGGGTCTCCAGGATCGCGCCCTGGGCCAAAGGCAGGCGCCAAATCGCTGCGCCACCCAGGGATCCCTACATACTGCTCTTTAGTGCAAATGGTTCTGTCAGACTTTTTTGAGACTGTATAAACACAACTATTTGACTATAGTATTACGTATTTTTATTCTCAAGTCTCTCATTGTGTACATAGGACTTTGCAAAAAGCTACATGATGTGTGATATCACAACTGATTAACTACAGATGAGAATTCAGCTACCTGCTGTTGAGCTCAACACCAAAGCAGTTTCTGAAATGTGAAAAAATGCCATTCTGCTCACTAAATTTTTCTGTTTGGGAAAATACAGTAATTTTTCCTTAAAAATTTTTTTTTCTTATGTTAACATGCAACAAGTCAAAAGGTCCTGAAACCAAATAGTTTGAGAACTATTGGTTTAGACTCTGAAGCCTAGAGGTAAAAACTGCAATGCAAGCAAGACTTCTTTAAAGAGATGCCATGTTCTATGTACCCACATCTCAGGGTCTTAGGGGAGACTTCAACCTAAACGTATACCCTTTCTTCCTTTTCCTGGAAAATAAAATATAAGCAGTTAATGACTGGCTCTAATCCCACAGAAAGTTGTAGTTTCTCTAAACAGGAGAGTTGGAGCCAGTTACTTACACTGAACTCCCATTATGACTGCTATGGATGATAGTTTTTTATGTTTTCTGTCTTTCACACAGAGCTTATTCACGTGGAATTTTGGAATGCCAGGTATCAAAAGTAAGATCATCGAAGGCAGTAAAACGGAGATCATCAGCCAAGAAAGACCTGCTGGAGAAAGCAGAGTAAGTATGTTGCGTCATGTTGTTAAGAATTAATTGGGTTTGTTGTTGAGAGAGAGAGAGGAGAGGAGGGGAGAAAGAGAGAGTGAACATGGGTGGGGGGGGAGTGTAGAGGGAGAGGGACAAGCAGACTATCCTGAGCACGGAGCCCAACACAGGGCCACAGGGCTCAATTCCACGAACCTGAGATCATGACGTGAGCGAAATCAAGAGTCGGATGCTTAACCAAGGTGCCACCCAGGTGCCCCACTGAGTTTTAAATAGGAAACCAGAGACTGGATCAGTGAAAAGAAATCATGGTTTGTTTCTCTAAGGCTCTGCTAATTCTTCCAAACTGGCCAGAATCGGAAAGCAAGCCCAAAGATGCCTTAAAAGGACTTCCACTTGAACTATTCACGTTATATATGAAACATACGAGTTGATTTATATGTAGTTTAAAAAATCATTCAGGAAACAAGCTGTATCTCATAAATCTCTGATCTCTGGTGGTAATGTAAACATTTTTCGAGGCAAAATTCAGTTCAGGTAGCCTATACAAAGGGTTTTTCGTCTTGTATTGGGAGGCTGTCTAAAGAACAAAATAGGGATCCCTAGGTGGCTCAGTGGTTTAGCGCCTGCCTTTGGCCCGGAGACCCGAAGACCCGGGATCGACTCCCGCGTCGGGCTGCTGGCATGGAGCCTGCTTCTCCCTCTGCCTGTGTCTCTACCTGCCTCTCTCTCTAGGTCTATCATGAATAAATAAATAAAATCTTTAAAAAAAATATTAACAAAATGGAATTTTGAATACTTTCAGTGGTTTATGGGGAAGTGTGGTACAAAATCAGCATCCTGAGAAAATTTTGATTGGTTTCCAGGATCACGATGTTCAGGAACCATTGTAAAATGACTAGAATCCTCGTGTTCCTATATACTTCCTTTTGATTGCTTTTTATTGCCTTTCGTATCTTCCCAGAGCCTTTTCCCCCTCATCTCCAGTTTCTTACAGCTTTCTTATTCTCTGACACATTCCATTTCAAACTTCATTTTTCCACTCCTCTTCTAAAGAGGTTCATGGCTTGTGCTTTGGTGGCTGTAGGTGACCATCCTTCTCGGTTACTTTCTTCCTGTTTTTCTGTCCTTCCGGTTGGCCCCTCTCTAAAAGCCAATGAGATTATGGAAGCTCCAGAAATATCCCTTGGATGCTGACCACTTAAAACATGGATTCTTTAGCTTTATTTATTTATTTTTGGATGAGTTATAAAGGATAAAATCATTTTATACAGATAATTCTATTTCTTTTATCCTAAAGATATTTTTTAGATGGGTCTTTATAAATATGAACCTATTCTATTTACCTTGTTTACAATCCTAAACTAACCTTGGCACGACCTTTTTTTTCCTTGGCACAAGAACAACTTCAGATATTCTTATCATTCCATCTGGACTTCTTATCCAAACACTACCACTTACAGGGCCAGTGGCATTTGTCAAGGTGGTAGCCATGATTCTATGTCTTTTACATCAAATCTGAATGGAACTTTTTGGCACTGGGTCAAGTTAAACTATATATAAACTATAAATTTCTCTCTTTTTTAATATTTTATTTTATTTATTCATGAGACAGGGACAGAGAGGCAGAGACACAGGCAGAGGGAGAAGCAGGCTCCATGCAGGGAGCCTGATGCGGGACTCGATCCCAGATCCCAGGATCAGGATCTGAGCTAAAGGCAGACACTCAACTGCTGAGCCATCCAGGTGTCCCATATTTAAACTATAAAGAATTTATATATATATATATAATTTGGGAAAAAATTTGAGCATACAAAAGACATATTAGTTCCTCAATAGTTATGAAAAAGGGTGTTAACTGATTTTTTTATAACTGTCTTTACACATATACACTGTGTGTATGTGAATACATAAATTTGTATACCTTAGTAAGACAGCTTTTGACATGGTAGATTTATAGCCATGACAGGATGTTAAAGAAAAAACCATTCATGACCCTTGCTAAAGAATGGGAAGGCCGACTTTACCCAGGACCTTTGCAGTAGGTGTAGGGACCACTACAATAGGATTTTGCAGCAGGGTACAAAGATTGAGCTCAACTCTGAATACAACAAGGAATAGTGGGAATTCACAGCTAATGAGCAAAGGTGGTTAGTGGGTGGAATATTATGTAGGAAACATCAGAGATGATAAGGGATTTTTGCTAAAGGCATGCCAGGGTGATAGGTCATCATTGGAGGATGGTGCAGGATGAGGAACCTGACCAGATACTGAGGGTGACAGCTTCTGGCTAACCTCACTTAGCAGGATTCTTGCTAAAGCTGGGCAATGAAAACATGGACACAGAAGCTCAAGAAATCAGTTGAACTCTCTTCTCAACGTGGAAAGACTAAGTTAGGGTTCAGTCTGTCAAGAGAACTGATAGCCACCTCTCACAGGGATCTTTTTTCTTTACCCTCTGACAATATCCTCAGCTACTCCCTTGAAATTATTTAATTATCTATCTGGTTTTAGGCAAATTCAGTTTTTTTCAGTTTTTAGCTGTGATATTCCTTTACTTATTCCTCAAAGTTTGAGAAACTCAGAGTCCTCTAACACTGTATTAATAACCTGATGTACACCCTTAGATATGTTGATGCATAAGGCTTTAACATTTAACGAGTTTAAAAGAGGCAAAGTGAAAACTAAGTCTTCCTCCTATCCTGAGAAACACTTTTAACAGCTAATAGTACATCATAAGGATGTACCATGTACTATATGTCAACTAGAATTTAAATAAAAATTTGGAAAAGGAAAAAAAAAAAGATGTACCATGTGTCATTTTTAGCCCATCTCCAATAGTTGACATTTGTGAGGGGGTTTGTTACGTTGTTTAATGATAAATTTCTTTTTTTTTAAGAAATTAATTTTTATTGGTGTTCAATTTACCAACATACAGAATAACACCCAGTGCTCATCCCGTCAAGTGTCCCCCTCAGTGCCCGTCACCCATTCACCCCCACCCCCCACCCTCCTCCCCCTCCACCACCCCTAGTTCGTTTCCCAGAGTTAGAAGTCTTTATGTTGTCTCCCTTTCTGATATCTCCCACACATCTCTTCTCCCTTCCCTTATATTCCCTTTCACTATTATTCATATTCCCCAAATGAATGAGAACATACACTGTCCTTCTCCGATTGACTTACTTCACTCAGCATAATACCCTCCAGTTCCATCCACGTTGAAGCAAATGGTGGGTATTTGTCGTTTCTAATGGCTGAGGAATATTCCACTGTATACATAGACCACATCTTCTTTATCCATTCATCTTTCGATGGACACCGAGGTTCCTTCCACAGTTTGGCTATTGTGGACATGGCTGCTAGAAACATCGGGGTGCAGGTGTCCCGGCGTTTCATTGCATCTGAATCTTTGGGGTAAATCCCTAAGAGTGCAATTGCTGGGTCATAGGGCAGGTCTATTTTTAACTCTTTGAGGAACCTCCACACAGTTTTCCAGAGTGGCTGCACCAGTTCACATTCCCACCAACAGTGTAAGAGGGTTCCCTTTTCTCCGCATCCTCTCCAACATTTGTGGTTTCCTGCCTTGTTAATTTTCCCCATTCTCACTGGTGTGAGTTGGTATCTCATTGTGGTTTTGATTTGTATTTCCCTGATGGTCAGTGATGAAGAGCATTTTCTCATGTGTGTGTTGGCCATGTCTATGTCTATGTCTTTCTCTGTGAGATTTCTCTTCATGTCTTTTGCCCATTTCATGATTGGATTGTTTGTTTCTTTGCTGTTGAGTTTAATAAGTTCTTTATAGATCTTGGAAACTAGCCCTTTATCTGATAGGTCATTTGCAAATATCTTCTCCCATTCTGTAGGTTGTCTTTTAGTTTTGTTGACTGTATCCTTTGCTGTGCAGAAGCTTCTCATCTTGATGAAGTCCCAATAGTTCATTTTTGCTTTTTTTTCTTTTGCCTTCGTGGATGTGTCTTGCAAGAAGTTACTGTGGCTGAGTTCAAAAAGGGTGTTTGCCTGTGTTCTCCTCTAGGATTTTGATGGAATCTTGTCTCACATTTAGATCTTTCATCCATTTTGAGTTTATCTTTGTGTATGGTGCAAGAGAGTGGTCTAGTTTCATTCTTCTGCATGTGGATGTCCAATTTTCCCAGCACCATTTATTGAAGAGACTTTCTTCCAGTGGATAGTCTTTCCTCCTTTATCGAATATTAGTTGACCATGAAGTTCAGGGTCCACTTCTGGATTCTCTTTTCTGTTCCATTGATCTATGTGTCTGTTTTTGTGCCAGTACCACACTGTCTTGATGACCACAGCTTTGTAGTACAACCTGAAATCTGGCATTGTGATGCCCCCAGCTATGGTTTTCTTTTTTAAAATTCCCCTGGCTATTCGGGGTCTTTTCTGATTCCACACAAATCTTAAAATAATTTGTTCTAACTCTCTGAAGAAAGTCCATGGTATTTTGATAGGGATTGCATTAAACGTGTAGATTGCCCTGGGTAACATTGACATTTTCACAATATTAATTCTGCCAACCCATGAGCATGGAATATTTTTCCATCTCTTTGTGTCTTCCTCAATTTCTTTCAGAAGTGTTCTATAGTTTTTAGGGTAGAGATCCTTTACCTCTTTGGTTAGGTGTATTCCTAGGTATCTTATGCTTTTGGGTGCAATTGTAAATGGGATTGACTCCTTAATTTCTCTTTCTTCAGTCTCATTGTTAGTGTATAGAAATGCCAGATTTCTGGGCATTGATTTTGTATCCTGCCACGCTACCAAATTGCTGTATGAGTTCTAGCAATCTTGGGGTGGAGGCTTTTGGGTTTTCTATGTACAGTATCATGTCATCGGTGAAGAGGGAGAGTTTGACTTCTTCTTTGCCAATTTGAATGCCTTTAATGTCTTTTTGTTGTCTGATTGCTGAGGCTAGGACTTCCAATACTATGTTGAATAGCAGTGGTGAGAGTGGACATCCCTGTCTTGTTCCTGATCTTAGGGGAAAGGCTCCCAGTGCTTCCCCATTGAGAATGATATTTGCTGTGGGCTTTTCGTAGATGGCTTTTAAGATGTCGAGGAAAGTTCCCTCTATCCCTACACTCTGAAGAGTTTTGATCAGGAATGGATGCTGTATTTTGTCAAATGCTTTCTCTGCATCTAATGAGAGGATCATATGGTTCTTGGTTTTTCTCTTGCTGATATGATGAATCACATTGATTGTTTCACGAGTGATGAACCAGCCTTGTGTCCCGGGGATAAATCCTACTTGGTCATGGTGAATAATTTTCTTAATGTGTTGTTGGATCCTATTGGCTAGTATCTTGTTGAGAATTTTTGCATCCATGTTCATCAGGGATATTGGTCTGTAACTCTCCTTTTTGGTGGGGTCTTTGTCTGGTTTTGGAATTAAGGTGATGCTAATGATAAATTTCTTGAATTTCCTTCCATCCTTTTAAAAAAATTTTTTTTTTTCCTTAAGTAATCTCTACCTCCAGCATGGGGCTCAAACTCACGACCCTAAGATCAAGAGTCACATGCTCCAGCAACTGAGCTAGCCAGGCACCTCTCCTTCCATCCTTTTCTGCTTTCCTACCCCTTTGGCCTTGTTTTTTCAGCATCTTCTCTTTTTCCTACCTCCAAATGCCTTAGTCACTCCAGCCTCAACTCCTGTTCCTTTGCTTTTTACCTAGCACTTCTTAATGTTCTCTGGTATCCATAGTCTGCCTCTATTCCTTACCCAGATTCCCTTGTCTGTCCAGGTGCTAGATCTGAAAGATCATGTGCCTAAGAGAAATCTTTCTTTCCTTTACCTATGTCGCCAGTATCTTCAGCTTTACTGTCTGCTTTAACTCTTTTGAGTTTCAGGATGATGATCCTGCAGCAAAATGCTCTCCTAAATTTCACTGACAGAAAGCTGGGTGGGGTAATGTTCATTGTCTGGAGTCAGAGTGAAACTGAGTTAACAGCCATCAGTGACTGTTATGGAGTATTACTCTCAGGCTGCTATTTTAATCCTGTGTTTTGGTTCTGGTAGATAAAAGTACTTATCTCTACAAGTTATTAAAACCTGTATTTTTATAGAAGTTGTAGTAATTTATATGTAACATTTTACTTAGAGATCTGAGAGTTCCCAACCATCTGGGTCTCAAAAAAAAAGGACAGAAGGGTACACATTAATTCCTTCTGATCACATTCTGTATTATGAAAAATATAAATTCCTATTTATATGTTTATAGCTGAACCTTGAACAACACAGGTTTGAGGTACAATGGTCCACTTATATGCAGATTTTTCCAATAAATACAATACGGTACTATAAATGTATTTGCCCTATGATTTGCCTCATATTTTCTCTAGCTTGCTTTACTGTAAGACAGTAATAAGTAATATAACACATATCCAAAATATGTGTTAACTGACTTATCAGTAAGGCGTCTGGTCAACAGTAGGCTATTAGTAGGGAAGTTCTGGGGGAGTCAAAAGTTACAGATTTTTGACCGTACAGAGGATCAGCACCCTTAACCCTTTCCTTGTTCAAGGGTCATCTGTAATTATATGGGGAGATGACTGGATTAAATTAGTTCTTTGAGAATAAAGTTATAAATTAGACATCACATCAAGTTTTCTTTTTCATCTTTCCTTACAGGGATGGAAAACAAAGTGAAATGGTGTTTTAGCCTATGTATTTCAGCAGACCTTCTGCAATTCAGCTAAAACCATGACTGCTCTTTCTTCAGAGAACTGCTCTTTTCAGTACCAGTTACATCAAGCAAATCAGCCTCTAGATGGTAACTGTTTGCTGTTTCTTATTATACTTGGGAAAATACTACTGAATATCCTCACACTAGGAATGAGAAGAAAAATCACCTATCAAAACTTTATGGAATATTTTTGCATTTCACTAGCATTCATCGATCTTTTACTTTTAGTAAACATTTCCATTATATCCTATTTCAGGGATTTTGTACTGTTAGGCATTAGGTTTACTAAATACCACATCTGCCTATTTACTCAAATTATTTCTTTCACTTACGGCTTTCTGCATTATCCAGTTTTCCTGATAGCTTGTATAGATTATTACCTGAACTTCTCTAAAACCACAAAACTTGGGTTTAAGTGTCAAAAATTATTTTATTTCTTGACAGTAATTTTAATTTGGGTTTCAGTCCTTGCTTATGTTTTGGGAGATCCAGCTATCTACCAAAGCCTGAAGGCACAGAATGTTTATTCTTATCAGTGTCCTTTCTACATTAGCATTCAGAGTTACTGGCTGTCATTTTCCATGGTGACAGTTTTATTTATGGCGTTTCTAACCTCTCGGGCAGAAGTTATTGCCTTGGTACAGGCTGTTAGGATGACCTCCTATATGAATGAGACTATCCTATATTTTCCCTTTTCATCCCATCCTAGTTATACTCTGAGCTCTAAAAAAACACTCTTGCCCAAGTTCATTATCTGTTTTCTCGGCACTTGGTTACCATTTGTACTACTTCAAGTAATTATCCTTTTACTTAAAGTCCAGATTCCAGCATATATTGAGATGAACATTCCGTGGTTGTACTTTGTCAATAGTTTTCTCATTGCTACAGTTTATTGGTTTAATTGTCACAAGCTTAATTTAAGAGACTTCGCATTACCTGTGGATCCATTCGTCAACTGGAAATGCTGCTTCATTCCACTTACAATTCAGAATCTTGAGCAAACTGAAAAGCCTATATCAATAATAATTTGTTAATGTTGCCATGTTAAAATTAATTAAACTGACAACTACAGTAAGAATCATAATTTCACAAACGGGAAAGAATGAAGACTCAGGACATACAAAGATTGAACTGGACCTGAAGCTCTCCTCCCCGGCCCCAACTTTCATACCATTTCAGAATGTGTCTTTTGGGGACTACTGTATTAAAAAAAAATTCCAAGAAAAATTTGTATACCTGTTCAGGAACACTGTGTGTTACCAATATTAATTTAATAGAAAAGTGAAAGAAGTTAATATTTGGCCATACTGATTTCATGTAACCCAAAAAACGACTGGATGCAAAACTGTTATGTAAATCTGAGATTCTCTGCCAATAATATAACAAATGTAAATAAACACTTTTATTAAACTCAGAGCACGAAAATCACGATCATTTTCTTAAAATTATATTCGTTTAACATAAAGGGAAGATTAGCTCAATTTAAATTTAGGTAATTTTCAAAAATATCTCTCTGTTCTTAATGCAGATACTCCTGGAAGAAAAGTTTTAATTGCTCACCTTACAGAACTGGGAGTAGTGACTAGGCCTCTTTCCACAACATACCAGATTCATGTTCATTTATAACTTATATGTCACATACTTGCATGTCAAATCATAACGACACTGACAATGTATCACACACTGTAAAAGGAGGGTTTCTTATCCTCAGCACTATTCACATTTTGGGTTGGATGATTCTTTGTTGTGGGAGGCTGTCCTGTGCCCTGGAGGGTGTCGGCAGCATGCCTTTCCTCTGCCCAAGACACGCCGATCCGGAGTATCTCCAGACACTGCCAAACCTCCCCTGCTGGGCAGAGCCACCCGGCCCTCAGGTGAGAACTGCTGGAGCAAAGCATTTAAATGGCAGAATTATCTGAAGTCATTTTGTCAAACGACACAGATACTGTCTAATAGGTCACAGTTTCTAAACTTGGTCCCTGCCACTTCTCTGACTGCACCACTTTCTAAACTCGCCAATACATAGGACTGGGACACTTTAAAATATATTGTACTTAATTAGTAAAGATTTACACTCTGCAGATTTTAAATAGGCAAATTTATAACTATATCAAAGCCCTCACAAGCTTAAAGAAAAAAATTATTCAATAGACCAGCCAAATGGAAGAGGCTTTTATTTGTAAAGAAATGAACTTACAACTGGTCTACAATATATTATTGTAATATAAACAATATAAATAAATGATCCTGTAGGCCCACTAACCTTCCATCCAGACCCACATGAGGCAATGTTAACAATATTCTATGTGAAAATGTGCAGGTAACAAAGGTGCAATTACAAGCAAGTTTAAGCAGCAGAGTATAAGGTGCTTTAATTTAACAGTTAATGTTGCCATCAACAAACATTTGAATGCTCAATTTTACTTCACTGAATAGACACAACAAATATGAAAATCTAAAATTCATACACATGCTACTTGTTAATATGAAAGTGCTTTCTCCTTTAAAAAAATACACCAAATGGACAGTCTTTTTACATAGATCATGGTGTGCTCTTAAAATGCAAAATTAACTTCATTTTCAGGTTATACATTTTAAAACTGTAGCTATAGACACCAATCTAGGAATGCTAATGCTAAGAGTGCTAAAACTATTTCATTTCCTGTAAGGAGGACTCTAATACAATATCCAATGGAAAGAATACATCTATATATAATCTTAACTTTTTTTTTTCTGTAAAAGTAAAAAAGGTTTCCTTTCCCCTTGGTGATGCTTTTGTTCAACCTGGGTAGATGAGCTTCTGAGGTTTTAGTAATATGAAAGTCCTATTTTAGGACAATGGGAGGAACCAAAAGGAATTTAAAAATCCGTTAACAAAAAAAAAAAAAATCCGTTAACATGAAAAAAAAAAATCAGTGAACATGTGTTTGAAGCATCAAAAAAAAAAATTACAATTTGCCTTTGTTAGATCAACAGAGTAACATTTCTTTTTAACAAGCAAAAGCAGTAATTTAGCAAAGGCTGGAAATGCCCACCTCTCTCATCAGTACCTCTCCTGCACCCTGTGTCTACAACTCCAGCCTTCACCACAGCTCACTCTTTACTCTGAGGATGGTTTTAAAACTCGCTTTGACTTTTTTTTTCCCCTATGGAAAAAACAAGACCAAGCTTTTGAATGAGGTGATTGGGAATCTAGTTGAATGTCCTGGCAACTGGACATCTAAAATTACACCATCTCAGCACACTTCCTTAACTTTTTAAAATTTAAAAATACGTATACAAAAATATGCAATAGATATTTTAACAGCATAAAATATTTGAAAAATTAGGTATATCAAAACATTTTAAAAGTAACTTAAAAGTTTTTTAAAATGTCTGTGTCCTATTTTCAGTCAGTTTTAGATTCTAACATGTATTTGGACATTTTCCTGCCTAAAAACCTGCGACTGTGGTGCATAAAAGATTTTTAATATTAGGTATTTTTAATTTGAAGAGGTGAAGGGAAAAAAAGATATTTTCATTTTGTATCTTTATGGAGAAGTTAGCATCAAGTGATGTTAATCTGTATCGCTGGGTCAACAGGAAATAGAACATAATTTCATAGAATCCCCAAGTGGTAAGGAAACTTTACTCCATTAATCAATGCCATTCAATGTATATTCCCCAAACAGTTGTCAATTCAAGCATGGAAAGGTTTTATGTTTACCAGTTCTGCATTTTTTAAAGGAAACCCTTTTACTGTGGTAATACATGTGTGCTTTCTTAAAAAGTCGCTATTTGTAGTAACAGTAAGTTTTGTGTAATTTTTTTGCTTTAAAAACAAAAGAGAATTAAAAAACAAACCTGTTCAGCGATCTCCTTTGATTGAGACTTTTCAGTTTTAGAAACTTACTTCACTGTCAATACTGGGTGTAAAGCTTTTGTAGTTAAAAATGTACAGTAAGTCAGCACCAGCTTCTGAATGTATACCCTTCTGTCACACACCCTGTATAGCAACACCTTGGAATAGATTCAAGTGTCAAAATAATTCTGAGAAATACGGGCTATCACAACAGTATCAAAATGTAAATCCTTATTAGGTAGGTACCCTAGATTTTGTAACCTCCTCAGGTATTTGACTATGATTAGTATGTGAAATGTGTTTTAGGAACAGGACTGTGATTCACTCAGACCCCTTAGATGTCATCTAGCTTAATAGTTTATTTACCCAGTGCATAAAAAATTCCCCTCTCAGTTCCAAGTTTACATTCAATAGAGTAAATAATAATAATGTCCATGTTTGTTTAAAGCCACAGTTGAAATTTTGCTTGCAAAGGTTCTGTTTACTTATTACGAGGCTCCTTAAGTCATGTATACCACACGTTGCACGTAAGTGTTCAAAGAGTTTGCTAAATGAATGGATAAATGCATTAATGAGAATGTTCAGATGTGTTCATGTGTTCAGTGGTTAACTACCAGGAAGCATTTAGAAAAATGCCCTCATTTGCTTGTCTATACAATTTTTCTTCTCACTTAAATCTGTAAGAGAACCAAGCCTACAGGTGACCCAGGAAATGGATGCTTAACAATTCTCTTTTGGCAAGAGCTCTCAGTATGAAATGAACCATTAAAAAGGGAAAGAGAATTAAGTAGGAGCAACTTTAAAAATACCCCATTATGTGGCCTAGAATCATAGTTTTAGAGTTGGGAGGTACCTGAAAGATGATTTAAACCAAAATCAGCCTTTTGAATAGTAGAGGCTCCATACTGTATATTCAGAAGACAAAACAGATGAAAGGCTAAGGAGAGGATGAAGGTGTCACATGCTGCTGTTGCCAACTGCAAGTAAGACTCCCAGGCCCCCAGCCAGCATTTTATCTTCATTCATCATGTTAATTTAATGATTATGTTCATCTATTTACTACTGAAAGTAGACTATTTAGTGCTATCTAAAACAAAAAGAATTCAGACTCTAACAACACATTCTAAACAAAGATTTTAAGCAGTGGACACTTCTGGTTTGCTTGAGGCAAGACTAAAAAAAAGTTCCTTCTTTCTAAAACAAACTGATGTTTATTTCACTACCAGCCCCACACTATCTTATGAACACTAACTTCTTCACCTCCGTTAATTAGGATTTAACACTGATAATATTCCCTACAGCATAACTTTTAAGCCAATAAATGATGGCTACTATCAATCCTTAAGAAGATTACTGGAATCAGTTTAAATAGTTGGTCTAAAAGGACTTACTAAATTATGCTTATATTTAAAACTATGCCATGTTAGCATAACAGTATTTTAAATTTATATTAAGTTCTTTTTGCTGATTAAAATCATCACTAGACTTATTTTCAACAATACATTTTAAAACCTTTGTACAGGTTTTCTTTATGGATTCATACTGAAGCCATCAATATCACTGAGAGTAATTATACTTTTCAAAAGCAGTGGGAACAAATACTTCTCTGATGTACCCTCTTTAACGTCTGAGATTAAATTGTCATCTTTAAATAAAATTAAATGTTCACAAGCTATAAAAAAAGAAAAAAATTAAACATTCATAGAAAACCTTTCCCAAAACGTCCCATAAACATGGCACTTAAGAGGTGTGTGTTCATGGGTTCGAGTAGAACAGGGTTTTCATTAGCGAAGCTGGGCCTCAGATCTGAGGAGGAGGTGGCTACTCCCTCTTAATGTCTTGTGAGCTCAAGTGAAAGTTCAGAAAAAGCCAAACACTGTGCTCTGGAAAAATGCTAATTTGTATTAGTGCTTTACAACTTCCAAAAAAAGCTTTCTTTTAGTATTATTTTAAAATAGATTAAATAAGCTCTAAAAAATAACATGTAAAATTTTAAATTCTTAGAAATTTAGGAAACTTTTTCCAAAGAAGATAATATAATTTTCAACCTTTTTTTTTTTTTAATTGAAGAAATGGCTTGTATTGCTGCTATGAAGGAAACTATATAGTGGTACATATTGTCAACTAACAAAAAAGGATTATCTTCCCAAAGAATTTTTTAAAGATGTACAGCTTATAATAGGTTGAAATTAAACTTTAGTAAGATTGCATATTTATTTTTCTAATACTGTATTTGTGCTTATCTAAATTGAATCACAATCTGTAAGATAAAGTCAAATGCTCTTAAATAGACTCATAAAATACCAATATTGATGAATGTGAATTAAACAGTTCATTTCATGATCCACACTACTGTGCATCAAAGAAATAGAGGTAGGCTTCTGTTGAAATCCATACTAATAAAGAGAAAGCTAGTAGAGCTCTTTAGTCATCCAATTCAACCTAACAAAATACTATCTTAAAATGCCTTTATTAACAATCTACAAGGTTGGTTCAACTACAGTATCTGAAAATGGATACTCTCCTCTAGAATTCCAATAACTCAATTATAACTATTAACATTTGAGTTTTTGACAAATATTCTCCAAATACAATAGCTGTCAGCTTTTTTTGAAGTAAAAAAAATCACTAACATGTATTATTGGAACTATGAATATGCTCTTAGGGGTAAGATCACTTGATAGAGAATGACAGAATGAGTATGATTACATACTGTAAGTGAATCTTATTGCTGTTAACTGGGATCCAACCATTACAATTTATCATTTTGAACTACTGAAGGTCTTACCAATACTACACAACCTCACTCCATTAACTGTACTATCCTCTTGGGTTTGGAATACTTTTCCTCCTGTTTGTCTCTTCTTCCACTTCCCTATCCTTCCCCCTGAAAAATCTCCCTCATGGCCCAGCTACATACATGGTGCACAGGAAACAGACTGAACACTGCACAAATGGGCCAGTTTCTGCTGCTCAAAGGTTTCACTGAAATAGGACTTAAGTATTTGAAAGTCCTGCCCCAACTGCCTTCCTAAAATTAACCCCAGTACAAAATCCTCTCTAAAGTTTCAGGCAGAGGTGTCTGAGAAGTTTTCACACAGTTCTCTAAGGACTACAACAGGCTTTAGGGAGGAAGGCAGTAAGTGAGGCCCTTTGAAGCTGTCAGGTTAATGCTCAGTGCCAGCTGCACACAGACAGCATGTGTTCTGCCATTAAAGGGTGAGATCTTCAAACCACAAAATATTATCAGATGGTTCTAGTTCAAATTGTCTTTAAAACTTTTTAACAGTGTATCCAATCAGGGATTTCATCTACTCAGTATGGCTGTGAGGACAGCATCATGCACATACACTTAAAATAGTTTATTCTTTCTAAAACTGTTTGCACACAACGTAAACACAACCTAAGATTATACAATCTATATATTGCCTTCCTGCCCTACTTCTGCCATGATGGTACCAGAACCTTGCAAAAGCAAGTAACAGGACTTTATAACATTTAATTAAACAAGTCTGTGATATGGGACACTGTGACATATGATTACAGTCTCAGACTGGTATTTGAATAAATGTCTGACTGGAATTTCACACTAGATATATGAAGATTAGCTAGGTCAAAAATTATTCAAAGGCATGGGCACAACAATACCTACTTCATACATTTCTAAGTAAGTGTTTCAACACATTAGGAAACAAAAACAAATAATGGGCTACCTATAAAAATTGTTTCTATTTTAAACTAGGTAAATTATGAATATTAACTTCAAAAGTGCAGAAATTTGCTCAGTGTTGAAGTGGGATAAGCAAAGTGGCAGGTCTCCTGTCTGCCCCTCCAGCTGTCCCATTCTCCAGCTTCTTCACCAACATGTCTTCCCCGCCCCATTCCACCTTCTCTACTCCTCCCTGACAGCCCTTAAGCTGAGACCAAGAAAAATGGCTGTTTAGTGATGCCACAGCAAATTAAAAGTATCGTTCTGGAGAGAGTTATGTGTCACTTAAAAAGTGATGGGTTTGGGAACAGCACTCTGCCTCATATGACAGTGACTATATCAAAGCTGCACAGCTTGTCAGACACGTGCCTACACAAGGCTTGATGAAAATCCATGTCATGTAAAAACGTTTACAAACAGCTCTCAGTTTATTTTCTTAGGAACACATGGCTTAAAGCAAATAAAATTTGAAAAGTGTAGGTTTTGTTTCCCTCAATGGGAAAAGAGTGCATCAGTTTAAAGAAGTCGGAAAATGCAAACTTAGGTAGCAAAAGTAGGAAGAACCTCCCATGTCCCTTTTTTGTCATTCCCTCTCCTCAATGAAAATCCTAAAAACAATCAGTAGTGTGAAGGAAAGAGAAAATAACTCTCCCCACCTACATCATACCAGAACTGTGCTCAGAACTTAGGAGGGAGGTGGCCGCCCAGTGTTATCGTCCATATCCATCATATGTAACTGAAGCGCTGGTTTTAAGATGGTTAAATCCTCTAGAAAGAAAGAGCTGCAGAGCTGCATCAACAGGGAAAACTACCAGTTGAGCAAATGAATAAAACAGCTCACTTGAAAAAAGCAAGTATATTTTCTAGGTATGTTTTGAGTGCCACCAAGAGAAGATCTGGACTAGTCTTGAGATTATTACAAGATTTAAGATTATAAGGTGCTCTCAAGTGGAAACCCCCCTTCTTAGAAGCTTGCTGGGATATTTAACACAGTGCTAGGCACAGGGGCTTTCAGTTAGTACATAATGACTGGTATTAGAAAAGGAAGAAAATAAAAGGAGAACCTATACAAAACTCAAATTTAATACCTTAAAGGCTATCTTATCATATAGTTATGGGAAGTAATCACTATTGCTAGGGGAGTCTATCCCCAAATAATCAATTTTTTATGGATTATCTATGATAAAGTTTTAATTCCAGGGAAGATTTTCCTTTGTGCCCTCCCTGCCCCCCCTACAGTGGGCCACCTCCTACTAACACTTGACCTATACTTGTGTTCTGAAACTTAAAGATGAGGGGGAAAAGTCAAGCACATGACAACTCTGTCATAACGATTAACTGCTAATAAGTGAACATTGACTGTAGAGTACCTACCTTTCCTTGAAACTTTAATCCAATAATTAAAAACATGATAGAAAGAAATATGTAACGTAGACTACAAGCTATTGTAGGTCTGGAACATGAGCCTTACACTATATTACACATTCTAATCCTACACATAACTATCAGTAAACATCTTTTTTTAAAACATTACTACACGAAAGAATCCCACAAAGCATACATTCAAACAAGAGGCATCTAAAGATTAAAAAAATTACCCGCTGTATTTTTGTATAAAAATAATCAACATTCTCTAATGTACACAAAGCCAAAAGATAAATATCTGTGATGTCCTTAATGACATCTTTAGTCCTCTACTAGCTCAACACAATCTTTTTGAAAAGAGCAGTGACAATGACTGAAACCCATGGACTCTTCCCCACTTACTGAACTTCTGCCAAATATCTGTATATGATCCCTCTATTTTAAAACATTTCCATCGTGTGATAAAGATATAAAAAAACAAGGTTAAAACAAATTTTTTATGTCCAGGACTATAAGGCTCTCAGGGCTCCCATAACAATTTTATTTTAATGTCATAATTCTGATAGGACACTAACTGTTGAGTGAAAAATTCTCCTTTGAACTTTTTTTCCCTAAAACATGTACATATAAAATTAAATCTGATAATCCAAGAGATATTATTTGGTGGGTACTTCGTAGGAAGCATGCGAGGGTTTAGTCAAGGAAAAAGGAATGTGCATTCTAGCTAGACCCAGCATGTTCAAGGTTAGAATAAAGTCTAAAGACCAACCACATACCCACCACAAACTACTGTCATGCCAGCAAAGGCTATGCACTGGTTCATAAGGTATAATCACATTATGCCTTCATCAGTGCAGAGGAGCAGATATGAAAGATAATTAATATGAATCTGTACTTTCTGAGAGTAAAATTATTTGTATGCTATCCCTTATTTTACAGGTCAGTTTGGAGTTTTCTTTTCTCTAGTATGCATAAAACTGGGAAAAATACTTTGGCAGAACATTAATGCTGTCTGAACTATTTCCACTGTATCATGTATTCCTTATTATGTCCCATCTTTTCAAGATATCCCTTTGGGTAAAAAAGAGCTACCTTTATCACTCCTATGTCAGGGTTTCCAAACCTTGACAGTACTCGATATTTTGGACCAGATCTATCTTTGTTTTGTAGGACTGTCCTGTGCACTGTGGGATATTTAGGAACATCCCTGTCCTCCTTGGTCTACATGCCAACAATCCTACCCAGCCCCTGCAAGCCATGACAACCAAATGTCCCTAGACATTGTCAAATGTCCCCTGGGGAGCAAAACTGACCTCTGTTGAGAACCACTGCTCTAAATATACAAAAACTAAAAGGAAAACTAACTTTCTCAGCCGCACCAAATTCTTGGGCAAGTTTGGAATAGAAACCAAACTTCTGACTTCCAGATCAGTATTACTCATGCTAGAATGCAATCCTTTTTTATAGACAAAGCAATTGTCTGACAGACAGGTTTTTTAAAATGCACACTGATATCTCATTGCATACAATTCCAGTCACTGGACTTCTAAACTATTCCTAAATTACTCCTAAATTATCTCTCTCATGGCAACCTATAGAAAACTTACAGGGTAGAAAAATGTGTAAGAAAACCGAATCAAAAGAGGAGAAATGTAAATCATTAAATTACTTTTAAAAGGATTCTTTATATTAACGATAAACATCACCTTTAAAAAATTATCTAGTATAACACGTTTCTTTGAAAAATATCATGGCCCTCTATATCAAGTCTTTCATTGTTGCATGTAACCTGTAAAATTAATTTTACCAATGTTGGCTAATTATGAAAATGTATGATGAATTATATCTGTAGAAGAAATGTCAGCTTTTGATGTGGAGATCCCAATGTGCTTGGCTATCCACCACAATATATGATAATATTCTAGGCCAACTTGAGCCTTTACCTTACAAGTCTGTTTAAGAAGAGTAAAACTGCTGTTTTCTCACAGCCTCATGATCCTGTTAAGATTCCTTCAGAGAATTGATGCGTGCACAGATCTTTAGGGCCGGGCCTAGTTTGATATTCATTGCACTCATAAGATGGTCTTCTTTTAGCAAAAGAAGGGCCTGTCCATCAATCTCCTGTGCTCTGAACTCATCTGCGATATCTTGACAGCCTGGAATTTGATCAGAGAAAGGAAGTTAGCATTAATACATAACAATTAGATGTTACTTCTAACAGTCATAGTTATGCACTCAGTGGGTCTGAGTATCTGAAATACAGGCTGAGAAACAAATGAAATTTATTTTTGGTAGTCTTGGGTTCACTCCTGAAGAAGAGAGTATTTCTTGGCATTCTGAAAATAAGAATTAATTCAAAAGCCAGGTAAAACAATTTACTTGGAATTCTTGTTCTAAAAATATTATTATAGAAATAGTAAGAGTCAGGAAAAATGTAGATTCATCAGTTCTGACATAATACCTTGACGAAAAGGACAATGGTATTACCTCAAAATATGCCACACGTATAACAAGTTTGGATTAACTAGTTATTATACCTCATGAACTCTTCTGTTTAGTATACCCTTCACATACAGGTATAGAGAAATAAAATATAATGTTCTGTCATGTTAACAATTTAGAAATATTTTCTCAACTACCAGTGTACCACTTTCATTATCATTTGTACCTTACTCTAATTTACAACCTTCAATTGCCAAGCACATGTAAAACATTTTTATTTTTTGTTCAGGAAAGAACCAAACCAACAAGACTGTAATATCAATCTATTGCAATGCTGTTGAAATGTATTTCACAGCTCAACTTGTAATTTCAACTTCAAATCTTAGTATCACTGGACTTGTCTCCACTTTTGATAAGAAAACATAAATTCCCATTGACATTATGAACTTGCCCCCTAGTCTCTTGCCAAATATTTTCTCTCAGCGTAAACCAGGTGCTTTACTAACATCTACTTAAACCTCAAACATTTTTATTATCTACCAAATTTTGCACAACTAGGTTACTCAATAAACTTCCCCACTAAGGGTAAAGAAACAACCAGGGAAGGTAATGAGTTTAAGAAACCAAGAAAGGAGAGAATGCAATAATGTAGAAGCTTCCTTAGAAGAGACAGTGAAATTATAAAAATGAATTTAATAGTAAAAACTAAGAGCTTCAAGTCTATTTTATCCAAATCAGGATTCTAAGAGAAAGCACAGAGATAATGAATAATGGGAATGATTACATTATACCACTGGCTCTCACAACTTTGCTGGAATGATTATCCCATCTATTGCAAACGTATCATCCACTTGTTTACCTAAGATAATGATGTCATCCCTATAACCCCTACACCAAGCACAAAGCATTGTTAGATGCTAAATACATATGTTTTTGTGTAAGTGAAGGTCTAGATGAGTGAATAAACAAACAATAAACAAAAACAGAATGTGCTATAGAGGAGCTATTTTTAAGAGTAATACACTTTATTCTGTATTCAGCTACATGGCCATCTTTTCTCTTGGTTATTTCTTTTCCCATATTCTCTGTTAGTTGTTTCTTTCCTGTTTCATATATAGCAGCCAGCTTTTCAATTTCTCCATTTTAATTTCTCAGACTTTAAAACTGACATTTCAAAAGTACCCTGAGCAGATTGTTGTGGTTTTGCCCATTTACCATATAAAAGAAATGATACAGTTAAAATGGGATTACTCACCATAGAAAAGCTCCCTTTCTTTTCCCAGAGGTAGCTCTCAAAACTGGGCAGACAAAACTGACTAATCTTGCATCTAGTTGTGACTTCATCCTTCTTTTTATGAAAGAACTAATGTTCTTCTCTCTTCAGTCTTAGTTACAAGAACACAGGAAAGAAAAGAAGAGAGAGAAAGACAGGGCAGGACTTACTTAGATTCAGGAAACAGGAGCAATGAGAAGTAATGAGGACTGTAAGAGCTACATTTGGGAATAGAAACAAGGAGTTTTCCATGAGGAGATATATATAGCATGTTTTGTTCCTCTGTATTGTGAGATCCCTCTTCAAATGTCTTCTTGTGGTAAGTAAATGTGTTAGCAAACTAATAAAGAACAAAAAATGTTTTGAGAAACAGCATGATTGAGTAGGAATGCATTATCTTCAGAATTTCAGATCACAACTTCCATAAGCCAATCACTACAAAGAGCAGTTATACTAAACATTAGTATAGGAATGAAAAAATAAAATTACTTAAAAAAAAGAGAGAAAGAAAAAAAAAGAAGCAAATTTTTTTCCAGAAACTCATTAAAGAAAAATGAATTTTCAAAAACTTTTTAGATGCTCAAGGTATACTGAGCTAAAGTTCAATGAGTTTCTGATAGAATCTACCTCTCTAAAGCAGCTGGTGCCCCAGGGACTCATACAAAACCTATACCAACTGCAGCAACCAGTCAGCACTGCTGGCTTTATGTCACCAGAAGCAGCTTATCAGGATGGGCGTGGACCTCTGCAAATGGACCTGAGTCCCAACTGAACTTTGCAATATCCAGTCACTTTTCCAGCTAAACCCAAAAACAAAACACTCTGCACAAAAATGATCTCAGTAAGCCTGGTGACTGTATCACCTGCCACTTAGTATTACATAATAAACAAGTCCCCAATATTAGTATTATGAAAACCAATAGTCATATGTTTTTAGGTAATTCCTACTCTATATGCCTACAGAGAAACCCAATCTACTACAGATTCACAAATCAATACAGAATAAACTGATCTTTGCACTGTATCAAGAGTTAAGATAACACACACAGTTCATTGAAAATAAGAAGGAATCCTATAGTTTTCCTATAGAAAACTTTTTAATGCACAAAAATTTAGAAGAAAATGAATTTTAATTTAGAGAAAGAGAAAGCGAGCACACACAGCTATGGGGGGATGGGGACAGAGCGGGAGGAGGAGAGAGAATCTTAAGCAGGCTCCAGGCCCCAGCAAGGAGCCTGACTCAGGGCTCCATCTCATGACCCTGAGATTACAACCTGAACCACAACCAAGAGTCAGACACTCAAATGACCGAGCTACTCAGGCGCCCCAAAGGAAAGTAATTTTTCACTGTGGTAGCAGTTCCGAGACTGGATATACAACATACTGGCTCTAATAACGTTCCCACCAGCATAGTTCACAAGATGACATTATACAAAGAGAAGAGAAAACTCTAGGAGTAAATATAGGTGTCCTGATAAAAGAGGGAAGCCTATCTCAAAATACTAGGGATTACAAAATTTGTAAGCTTGTTCATTTTATGAGAAAAGTTTGGGAGTAGACTACTTGGGAGGGGGGAACAACACAGCCCCAAATGAGCTTGAAAGAGGCTCAAAAGATGTTTACAAAGGCCAGAGGAGCAAAGAGAAATGAAGACAAAAGCATGTTCTGATATGAGATTTTACTTTAGGCCACAGGCATTCTCAGAGAGAAACACTGGGAAAGAAGATGTAACTAATCACAGAAATAAGCCTGTTATTTAGCCTGCAAAGAAGTTTGGAAATACTCCCATTTAATCAGTAAAAGCAAAGCAGACTCTTACATAGTACCAAGCAGTTCTAAATTATAAAGCAGTTTCCCTTTAATGATAAGTAATGTTCTCTAAATAGCTGGCAACAAAATTGGGTCCTGATTAACTAACACAGCATCTCAAATATAAGCCATCTTGTTGTCTTAACTGAAATGAAGCAAGAATGAGACAGGAGTTTAGCCTTCGTTCCAACAGAGTAGCCAAGAGTAACCTCATGGCAAACGAATGTTGGGGAAAATTAGAAAAACCAGCCCTAAGAAAAAGCATATGAAATGATAGAAGAATCAGATACCTATTGTTTGTTCATTATTTGACTAAATACTTTCCTCAGGATAGAACCAACCCCCACCCCCTCCAAGGAAAGAAAATAGTTTCCCCAAATGAAATCAGGCTAACAGCTCACAGGGCCCATGTGGAAGACTGAGACTGACTACTTCTGAAGATGACAATATCAAAGTCTAGCCCTAGGGGATCAGTACAGATTCCAGTGTTAATTCTCAAGATACTTAGACCAGTCTAAAAATTAAAATTTATGTCATTAAGTATTAAAACCACAACCAGTGAAGACTCATCATCTTCTAACATATCAGTTTTGAAGCAGATTCTAAACCTATCAGGACTTAACTCACATCTAAGTTTTCTTAGGTGCATGCTTAAAAATCTTCCATGAAAAACGTATTCCCTTCAAACAACTGCAATCTTCCTTTAAAAGTGACCATATCTCTTGTTTAAAAAAAAGAAAACTTATTTAGCATTTCTGAAACAAGCTACTGAAAAAATGTCATAAGAATGCTGTATATAAGGTAAAACGGCAGTCTTTTTTTTTTTTTTAAGCAGTAATAGTTCTGAATATACTTTCTTCACTCAGCACATTAACTGTAAATTTGCTTCGGAGATAGTGGTTACCTTCACAGAAAGACTAATCAGCAAAAATAGCTGAATTAATTTTAATAAGTCTGTAGATAAGTTCAAAGAGGATATATTTTTCTGGAAAGCTTGTGTCAAGAGAAATAGTATGATTCACAATAAAATCAAAGTGGAGCAAACATTTAAAAAGTCTCCTTGTTTTTCACATTCATAAGGTCAAAATGAATAAGATTTGCTGATTTTAAAAAATATAGTCTTAACATATATAATCAGTGTAGGTCTCATCATGGGCAGTGGTGCAGTTATCTTTAGTAACCAGCCCCTTGGAGAAAGTAGATATGAAAGATTGCTGCATTAAAGAAAAAAGATAAAGAACATAAAGAATTAAGCTGATGGAAAGAGTACCAAAACGAGAGATCAGAAAAACAAAGAAAGTTACCCTCAATATTGGAATGGAATATCATAAATGGATTTCAGTTGTCTACTTAAAAAATCAAATTTTAGAAGTGTTCTTGATGTCTACTTATTGAAAAGAATCAAGGAATGCAGCTTCCTTTAAAAGAACCAGCTTGATTTTTAAAAAAGAAACCAAAATGTTATCATATACTAAAAGGTCTTGATTAGCTTTCAAAAATGCAAAAAATATATATATATAGTCCCTCTTATTTTATTTTAAAAAGGTTAAATTAGGAAATAAAGAGGAAATAGAATAGAAAAATAGAAGAGCAGAAGGGAAGAAGTGTCTGACTCAATCTCTCTACTGACCTCTCGAGAGAAATCAGACTGAAGAGAAGAGAGCACCTTTAATATCTTCACCGGCTGAGGTATCACAGCAGAAGCAGGACTAGTCAGTTTTTATCGACTTGGGGGGGTATGAGAAAATACCCAGTTGTGCTGAGGGAATAAGCAAGAGGAAACAGATCACATTTCAATAGCAAATGCCATTTAGTTAATACATATACATAGTACTTCTCTAGCCCTTTTGTGCAATAGGTGTGGATGGAGCTAACATCATTCCTGTGTGTGAACGCACAAGAAAAACCTAAGGCCAAAGTAGTAAATTACATACCAGGCAAAGAATGGATGAAGGCCCAAACATCATCAACTGTCCATATAGATGGCTCTGCTTGTGCAACTGGTAGCAAGTCATTGTTCTCAGGCATTTTCCTAATTCTCACATCCCGAAGCTCACGTTCTCTTTCCCGCTCACTCTGCCTGCGCAGGCGTGTAGTCATAGCAGATGGAACAGAATCTTCATGAGAAGCCAAGTCTTCTTCTGCAGATGGATAAGTAATTGGAAGCTGGAAAATGTAGTACAAGTAAAATACAGCATTGCACTTTCCTTGCATTTCTGAAAAGGGTATTGTACATTGAAGCAAGGTTTCTACAGACCTGCCTAAGGATATGTTCTCTTGCTGCCCCATCAGGGCCACTTGGACGGCGGCCACGATGCCCAAGACTCTGATTATCAGGCTTACGATTCCAACGACCAAGTGCAAATTTTTTAGAACAGCTAACATTGTACCTAAGAAATTCAAGTAAGAAAAAATATTAAGCGATATATGGAACACTCCATTTAGTACTTAATTATGACTTTAAAGTGCACTTGTGAATCAGTAAGTGCCATGTACTTCATTAAGGACTGTAATAGCTCTGAAAGTAAACCATAGTGTCCAATGGATTTACTTATGCTGACAGTCAAAAAATGGCCTCTGTGTACTTCATAATATAGCTCTCAATACACTACTGAACACCTATAACAAGATATTGATATTTTCTCCTAAAAACAGCATGATAGTGGGAAACTTAATGCAAAATACAGATAATTTTTTGCAAAATAATCCAAGGTTCAGGAGAAAATGAAGTTATGAATTAATTATGTAGATGTTCAAACTGATGTTTTCCCAAATAATAATTTCTGAAGAGAGATTAAGAGGTTAAGAGAATAGAGGGGGGGAATCTCAAAGGCTACTAAAAGATTTTTCAAATATTACTGAAATCAAAGACTGGAAATGTAAAGTTGAGATTTCAGAGTTACAAGGAATTCATAGTTCTCACTGTTCAGGAAAGTCAAATACACATAGTTTTTTAAAATTAGCTTAAAGATTATTTTTAAATAGACTAGTATTTTTCAATATAGAGCTTTATAAGACACGACTGACAGTTTAAAAGAGTCCTATGCTGTTTACTGGGTTTCAAGGCCTAGAACAGGGCTGGCAAACCTTTTCTATATAAAGGGCCTAGATATTTTAGGCTTTTTGGACAATACAAATCTCTGTCACAACTACTCAACCCTGCGACTGTAATATGAAAAGAGCCATAAACAATAATGAATGATCACGGCTGTGTTCTGATAATATTTTATTTAGGTTAAAATGTGAATTTCACATAATTTTCATGTGTTGTGAAATATTCTTCTTCATTCTTTTCTCCCAACCACCTAAAAATTTAAAAACTATCCTGACTCAGGCACCATCCAAAAATATGCTAAACGAAGGAAAAGACTTGGCCTGGGTACAGTTTGCCAACCCCTTCCCTAGAAAGAAGAGCAAAAAGAATCTAAGAAACAAATTTCTGAAAAGCTAAAGAAAGGCTAAGAAAAATATATATAGTTTCTTTTTTTATATACATATAAAACCACCACTGTAATTTCTTATTTTTAAAACTCTTTTTTGCTCTACAAAGATTTCTCGTGAAAATGACAAGAATAAACCCCAATGAACTTTCCTACTATTTGCTAGATAACTATTCTAGGACCAATATACAGGTACCAAAATAAATATTCCTCATCTATGTTTTATGAAAATATCAGGAGGTGGAATAAGGAGTACTCTGAAAAGGAATAGTATAATTTTTTTAAAAGTGTCCTGATGGTCACTTCATTTTACCTTCAAATGATTCAACAAGTTCCTGCTGTGTTCAATATACTGATCTGTGTGCTCAGCTCTATAGGTTTCTGATTTGCATTCACAGCAGTCTACAAAACTTCCTCCCCCACTGACTAGAGAACAAAGAGAGACTAACCTTACACTTATTTAGTCCCTAAATATTTAGATCTCCAAGGTAGACATGTACAAAGCAGTTCTCCCCTTATTTAATTTATCCTCTCCTTGCTCTCTCATCTGCATTTCCCTTATATTAAGATCCCTAACCTCCTAAAGAGGTTCACCTAAAGGTGTAATAACTTGACAACTCAGCAATCATGTCTGGGAGGAGTGATGGTAGTGTTAAATGTTCTGAAATATTTAATAGTCAAGATATTTAAATATCGTTGAAGACCGTCCTTTTCCCTTAGAGTAGTTAATCACTTAGAATCAGAAAGCCACTTGTCCTTTCTGTGGTGTATGCAAACTGGAAAACTCCAGAGGTAAAACAGGAGTTACATAACTTAGTTATTACGGCTGTCAATAACACAGGATAATATGTGAATAAAAGACTGACAACTGAGAAACCAAATCAAGACATTTTTGGAGGAAAATACTCCTATTATTTATTTAACTTAAAATTTACTAAGTATATTGTAGTGGCACCATACAAAAGCATATGTTCAAGCAAGAAAATCCCTAGATGTAAACAATTAAGATCTTATATTCTTTAAGAGAATAATCACTTTTTGGAACACAGAACAAATTGCAAAATAACCTGTGCATACACTTCACCTCTAGTGGTAAATATCTATATTTGGATTTTCAGAATCAGAGGGTTTTTTTTTTTTAAACGTAAACTAAAACTGTGACAAGAACAATGAAGATACTGAACATTTCTTTTATTAATAGTTTACCTATAATAGTTCTATTGAAAATAGATTTAGAAAAGATTATTTTGCTCTCTGATGATGTAACAATGTGGAGAACTTGTGCTACAGCTGTCCCACTTAAAAACCTAGAATAAACAGGATATAATTAAAACAAATGAATACAGTTTAAAACAAAACAACGTAAATCCTAGTATTTTCATATTGATCAAAGAATGACATGATAAAACAAATACTGTTCTGATACTTTAAGGACTAGTAGGTCTGTTCACAGGAGAGAGTCTCCTGAGCATATTCTTATCAGGAGATTGCTACTTCAATATTAGAATATGCTGTAAAACTTACTGTAAATGTTATAAATATGTAACTTTCACACAGAAAAATTTAATAACTAAATATCAAAGCTCCAGATAATGCCTATTTGGTATTCTTCCTCTATATTATAGTGTCTAGTTTTGGTTACTGGTAAATTCTACAAATTCTGGGGCTTTGTTACAGTAGTCGTTGGCTTACGCTTTAGGAAAGTCAAGAGCACAGAAATACCTTTTGGCACAAGACATAGTGCAGAATCGTTTTGACCGAAGAAATTCATTAGCATATCCCATCTTCCCACAGAATTCACATTTGAGCAACTCACTGTCCATTTCTTCTAAGGTCTCTAAAAAAGAAAGAAACAAAGGAAAAAACTTCCAAAAATTGAATTGTGGCAAATTTTCTTTTAGCATCTACTTTAGTTGGATACAGCTAGTTCAGTCCCTCCAGAAAACTTAAGGAATGGTCTTTTAACTTTTTAATCGATAGCCACTGTGGCAAGGAAAATGCTCAAGAACAGCTGCATCCACCAAATCCCTCTTACTCTTCCATAAACATTTCCACAGAGTTTTCTCTGTGTAAATAAGCAATGCATTTTTAAAGGCTCATTTTGTTAAGACTCCAACATACCTAAAATGTGCAAATGACTTTCCTGAGCAGTGTAAAAGAAATGAAGATGAGTAAGACAAAGTGACAACCTCCAGGAGGAACACTTTCAAAGCACTGCGCAGGATATGAATTTTGGTGCATTGTGGTTAGGAAGATACACAGCAGAGAACACTTGATTGTAACTCCAGAGAATGAAAATGACTTCAAAAAGAAGCTAAAATTTTGCTATGCTTGATTTTAAAGGAGGATGTAAGATAATTAACACTTTCAAAGTCTGCAGTGTACAACAGAAAACATAGATACAGATATCCAATTATAAAACAGTTCCTTTTAGTCTCTTCAAGCCATATTACTAGACCCAAGGACACTTCCTACCTAAATCCTCAACTATCCAGCAGTAGTCACCTATGAGCAAGCAATTTTATTTTCCTAACCCACAGTATTTTCATCTGTAAAATGGGGTTTATATACTTTTCCAAAAGAACTGCAATGGAGACTACCTAAATACCCAGTAGATTAGTAGGCACAAAAAAGTGACAGTTCCATTTTCTATTTTCCACATAAGAATTAAGAGTACCAAGACCTGTAATAAGTACTTAAGAAATAAAAACTGTTAATTCTTTTTTTAAACTGTTAAATTCTTAAACCCACCCTATTTTGCCATGTTCCTCTATCACAATTCCTATGCCAAGTCATGCAGAATACACAAAAAAGTAGTTTACTAACTAAAGCTTTTAGCTATGAGTTCCCGTGTGCTTTTCTAAGTTACTCATTTCACCAAAGGCTTATTAAGATGAAGAAAGGGACTCTGAAATGTAGGTATGGATGACATGTACTCAAAGTTTAAGTAGTCACGCTATCCTACTATTAACCAAAGAAGCAAATGGCAAAGTGCTAAATCAGTACAAGACAGCAAGAACTACTAAAACACATACTGTGAAATATCTGAAGTTCCAAGGGACATCCAAATATATCAATGTGACTGATCAAATCATGAGCTAGCAGGAATTCATTATAAAAAAAAAAACAACTCAGGGCTACTTTCATAAGCAAGTCATCTGGTGAGTAGCAAAGAGAAGAGTCTGAAACAAGTAAAATTGCTCCTTCCAATGACCTAGAAATGGCTTTTACACAGCTGTGGCTCAACAACACATTCCTGGGACCTGATGTCACAACTTCCAGTATTGTTTTCACTTTGTCATGCTTGTAACCTGGTCTGACAGGAGACAAAACCTCTCACTCCAACACCACTACCACCAGTGTGGCCCCAAAGAATCTAGTCATGAAGTTGTTCCACTTCCAGACTACACTGGAAGTTTTAAAAAGTTTATACTCAGGGCGCCTGGGGGGCTCAGTCGATTAAGCATCCGACTCTTGGTTTCAGCTCCGGTCATGATTACAGGCTCCTGGATGGAGCTTCTTGTGGGGCTCTGTGCTCAGTGTGGAGTCTGCTTGCCCCTGTGCCTCTGCTCCTCCCCCTGGCTCGGTTCTCTCTTGCACTCTCTCTCCATCTATCTCTAAAGTAAATAAATAAGATCTTTAAAAAAGTTTGTATTCATTAATGTAGCAACATACAGCAATTGACAGGTTAGAATTCCCTATAAAGAAGGAAACGTTTTTGCTGGTGAGAGAGGGGAGATCCAAACAGGTATGGTCTAAGTACTAACAACCTAACAAAAAATGAACGTTTTATTTCTCATAATGAAGAGAGGAACATTAACATTCAAAAATCCCTGTTTTCATGATTGTCAGAATTCTTACAAATTTGGTATTACCAAGGCCACTTATTCACATTTGTGAATAAAAAATTACAGAGCCAAATGAGTTCAAAAATTCATGGAACATCCTGTAGCTAATAAAGATGGGAGTCTGTGGCATAGACACCTGGTAATTCTCCCAAGACCCATTCTTCACGGTTCTCCCACAGTAACAAGATCCTAATTTTCAGCTAGGTATAGGGGCTCTGAAAAACTACAGTTTCTGCCCTTAGTTGTGGCCATCCATAACACATGAATGGAAATGCTTGCAAATTCCAGAAGATGTCCTTTTCCCATCTCACAGATTAAAATGTAATAATGAAAATTAGCTATCTTGGAAATGAAAGCAAGGTTCTAGGGATGAGAGCGCCATAGCACACCGGCAGCTTAGGTGCCTAACACCTGCAAGCCTTTGGGCAAAAATTAAACTTCTACCTTATTTAATCAAATATTATTCTGGGTTTCTAATGGAGTGGCCAAACATATAACCTTACTAAGGGATGTCCCCATTTCCTGTGTGTGAGGAGTAGATACTTTTTAATTTTTCTGAAGACTTAAGAGCAGGTAACAATAAGAAGCAAAAGAGAGAGGCAATGAGATAGAAACCATGGTCAATGTGATTTCCCAGGAAAAGAAAAGATATTCTGGTAAATCACAGTCTACTGGTTAGAGATACTAGTTACAGAACCAGTCCAAAGAGCTTATTAAGATGAAGAAAGGGACTCTGAAATGTAGGTATGGATGACATGTACTATTCTTAAAAAGAGAATAATCCTTATACTAAGTTTCTAAAATACTGAATTAAACTGTATATCCTACTAAAGCCACTAAACAAGTGACTTCATCATTTCACCCTATAGTACTTCCAATTAACAGTAATAGAAACAGTTTATAAAATTACCATGGGAAATTAAATTATCAAATATTTAAAATTTGGCCTATTCTAAGATTTTATTTGAGAGAGACACAGAAAGACAGACAGCGACAGAGATAGCAAGAGAGCATAAATGAGGAGGAGAGAGAGAGGAGCAAGTTCCCTGCTGAGCAGGGAGCCCCACACTGGGTTCAATCCCAGGACCCTGAGATCATGACCTGAACCGAAGGCAGACACTTACCAGACTGTACCACCCAGGTGCCCCCAAATTTGGCATATTCTACATAAATATATCTCCACTATGAAACAGATTAATCTTTTTTTTTACTATATTTACCTTTTAACACTGCGAATTTAAGTGTACAGTGTTAGTTTGATACATTTATGATTGTTGTAGCAATATTTAGCACCTCCATCATCCTCTATCACTTTACATAATTATCCTTTCTTTTTAGTAACTGGGATACTTTGAAGTTTTAGTCTCTAAGCAATACTGTTGTCTATACTCATTATACTATGCATTAGATTGCTATGGCTTATTTACTACTCAATGTATAGATTAATCATCTTTAAATCTTCCTCTTCTTTACTCTGGTAACTTATCCTATTAAACTACCCTTTGTCTGGTCTTCCATAAATCCTTTCCTTCCTCTTCCCCCACAGTCTACTCTTCACTGTCCCCTCCTAAAGTTATGTGAATATCCTTTGTACATTCATTTCATGGTTCCAACCTAAAAGGTTCTTCCTGTTTGTTATCGTAAATCTATGTCTTCCCATTCAAGAGCCAGATCAAATCTCATCTCTACAGAAAACTATCAAACTGGCAATAATCTCAGCCAGGTTAGTTGTTGCTTTTGTTCTGTTCCATTATGATAAGTGTATTCTTTAATCCACATCACCTATTTCACCCACTTCCCTTCTGCTAACCAGTTTGTTCTCTATGTTAATGGTCTGTTTCTTGGTCTCTTTTTTTCCTTTGTCGTTTGTTTCTTAAACTCACATATGAGTGCGATCATATAGTATCTTTCTCTAAATTATTTTACTTAGCATTATACTCTCTAGCTCTATCCATGTTGTTGTAATGGCAAGATTTAATTCTTTTTATGGTTAATATTCCATTATATGTAAATATCACATCTTTATCTATTGATCTACTGATGGACACAGGCTGCTTCCATAGTTTGGCTATTGTAAAGAATGTTACAGTAAACATAGGAGTGCATATATCCCTCAGTGTTTTTGTATTTTGGGGGTAAATACCTAATAGTGCTATTAATGGATTGCAGGATAGTTGTATTTTTAGTTTTTTGAGGAACCTCCACATAAGTTTTCCACAGTGGGTGCACCGGTTTGCATTCTTTTCAAGTGTTCTACAGAAACAACCATAAAACAAGTAACAGGGGCACCTGAGTGGCTCAGTGGATGAGCGTCTGCCTTTGGCTTAGGTCGTGATCCTGAGGTCTTGGGATCAAGTCCCACATCAGGCTCAGGGAGCCTGCTGCTCCTTCTGCCTATGTCTCTGCCTTTCTGTGTCTCTCATAAATAAAATCTTAAAAAAAAAGAAAAATGTAACAAAGTAGCAATAAATACATGTCTATTAATAATTATTTTGAATGTAAATGGACTAACCACTCCAATAAAAAGACATAGGGTAACAGAGTGGATAAAAACACAAGATACATTTATATGCTGCCCACAAGAGACTCATTTCAGACAGAAAGACATACTTTCTTGAAAGTGTGGGGATGGAGAAACATTTATCATGCAAATGCATGTCAAAAGCAAGCTGGCATAGCAATACTTACATCAGACAAAACAGACTTTAAAACAAAGACTGTAAGAAGCGACAAAGGACACTATAATAAAGGGGATAATTCAACAAGAAGATATAACAATTGTAAATATTTATGCATACAACGTGGGAGCACCCAAATACATAAAACAGTTAATAAGAAACAGAAAGGATATAATCAACAATAATCCAATAATAATAGTAGGGGACTTTAACATCCCACTTCCATCATGGACAGATCATCCAAACAGAAATCAACAAGGAAACAGTGGCTTTGAATGACATATACTCAGAACATTCCATCAACCAGGTTTTTTTTTTTTTTAATTGAAATGTAATATTAGTTTTAGGTGCACAACAGAAGCATTCAACAATTACATGCATTATAAAATGCTTGCTACACATGTATTAAATATTAGTCACTATATTCCTTCTGTACTTATTAGCCCTGTGACTTATTTATTTTATAACCGGGAGTTTGTACCTTTTAATCTCCTTCACCAAATTCACCGAGCCTCCCAACCCTCCTTTAGCAACCACCAGTTTGTTCTCCATATTTATATATATCTTTCTATTGTTATTTGTTCACTTGTTTTATTTTCAGATTCCACAAATAAGTGAAATCCTAGGGTATTTGTCTTTATCTGACTTATTTCATTTATCATAATACCCTCTAGGTCCATCCATGTGGTCACAAATGGCAAGATTTCATTCCTTTTTATAGCTGAAAAATACTCCTTGCGTATATATACCGTATCTTTACTCATTCACCTATTGATGGACACTTAGGTTGTTTCCACATCTTGGCTATTGTAAATAATGCTGCAATAAACATACAGATGCATATATCTTTTTAAATTAGTGTTTTCATTTCCTTTGAGTAAATACCCAGAAGTGGAATTACTGGATCATATGGCACATCATTTTTAGTTTTCTGAGGAACCTCTATACTATTCTCCAGAGTGGCTCCACCAATTTACATTCCCACCAACAATGTATGAGGGTTCCCTTTCCTCCACATCCTCTCCAACACTTGCTGTTTCTTGTCTTTTTGATACTAGCCATTCTGACTGGTGTGAGGTGATACCTCACTGTGGTTTTAAAACCAAAGTGTAGTTTATTTCAACTGGTTTTAAAACCAGTTTTAATTTCCCAAGTTCTTACCATCTATACAATTCATTTAAAACTTAATATGATATTCCTTAGTTATCTTAAATTCACTAGTTCCTACTAGATTAAAAGCTCCTCTCAGGTTCTGACACAGTCTAACATACGCTGTATGTCTATGTATCATCATTTAAAACCATGAGTATCATGACATATGCTGTGAAGCTTCCTGAGCAGTTTTCCATTTTTCTCCAATGTATACACACAACAGGGCACATCATATATGCTTTTTAGCCTAAAACTTTTACTTATACACTTTATACACTTCTTGTAGTTAGAAGAAAAAAAATCCCTGTGGGGCATCTGGGTGGCTCAGTCGGTTAAGCATCTGACTCTTGATTTTGGCTCAGGTCATACTCATGGGGTTGTGAGATCCAGCCCCAAGTCGGGCCCCACATTGAGCATGGAGCCTGCTTGATATTTTCTCTTTCAATCTGCCCCTCCCCTCCAAAAAAAAAAGAGAGAAAATAAATCCCTGCATATTCATCTTTACTACTCTTCAACTCAAATGAAACATTTTCTCAGATAAAATTGTATGCACAACTAAAAGTATCCAGGAATTAAATGAAATTAAAGTCCTAACAACAAAAAGCAAAATGTAGACACTGTCTGGATTCTGATTTGAAAAATAACTATAAAAGGATATTTATACAATTTATACAATTCTACAATTAAAAAATCTCAATATGAACCAAGAACTAGATGACCCCAAGGACTTATTATTAATATTGTTTTGTGTGATATAGCATTATAGTTACATACTAAAATGGATTTTTTTTTTTTTTAGAAATTCACAATGAATTATATACCAGTGAAATGAGATGAGGACTATGAATTTTTTTAAAAACAGAAAGGAGGGAATAAAAGAGAAAGTGAAAAGCAACAGGGAAAGAAAAGGGGGCATGGAGGGAGGAAAACAAAAGGGATAGATGAAGCTAGTGTGGCAAAAATAATGTTTGAAATTGGGTAACAATATTGAGTCTGGGTGAGTGAGGATTCATTATACAATTCTAATTCATGTATGTTTGAAATTTTTCATTGTTAACATTCTTTTAAAGTAAAAAAAAAATCAAACTGATCTCAGTAGAAGTTAGCAGTAAAAAACAAATTTTATACTACTATCATACTCTTTGCTGTTCAAATAAAAAGTAAATCAATGATGAATACATTTCAACAGTGTGTAACTTCCTGACAATGACAGAGGTGCCTTCCTTTTAACAATGAGGAAAACTGTGGGAAAGACTATTTTGTTTACCAGCATGCTATTTTGCTTATTTTAGCAAAGTACAGACACATAGTACATGCTCAATACATATGTGAAAATTAATTTTAGATGAAATATATAAGATATTAAGGATAATTACTTAGATGTAGATGTTAATTAAATCACTACTATTAGAATTCTGAACACACTAAATGCTATCTTAGATGTAGATGTTAATTAAATCAAATTAAATCACTACTATTAGAATTCTGAACACACTAAATGCTATCTGATTAAGTTAAACTGTATCATAATTAAAGGGCCATGATCAGAATCAAGAAAAATAAAGTATATCACTTCTGCATTTATTTGTGTTTGTTTTCCTATGGTCTATTTGTATATGACTAATTTTCCTGGAATATTTTACTATTAGACTTGAGTCTAATTTCTGACATTACGAAGATTTAGTGTTATTTTCCTCTTTGAACAAATTTAATCACCTCTTGATTGACAAGTACATCCTTAATACAACTGTAATACCTACCTGACATCAACCATCAGAATATAGAAAGTCTAAAACCAAACAACCCAGAGCTTTAAATTAAACAAACTCAGTAAAGCAGACAATTAAGTCTGCTTAGAGAGAAAGAGAACTGGTTGCTTCAATGCTAAAATTCTAAATTAATTTCATATATAATGGAATTTTTTTCCTCCCACACTCCTTCAAAAGTCAGGTTGACATTATGCAAATTAAAAACATCAATCTTGCTATTTGAATTATTTGGCCATTAAAGGCCTGATTAGCTTTCCATTTACCTCAGTTAAATAATGCATTATATATAGGAATAAAAGTGAATAACTTCCTAGTGTGTGAAAATATACGTCGAATAAAAATCCATATCCTGTTTCAAATGGTAAAAGTCAAAGTTAATTTAAACAGTATTGTAAGTAAAATCCACAAACCTTCAGCAATCATGTCTTCCATCTCTGTGTCAGATGAATTATCTGCATGCTTTGCATTATTCTGTAGCTCTGGCTGCACACATACAGAATTTATCACCTGATTATCCAAAAGAGGCCTTTTTTTCACAGGTTGTTCTATTAGCAAAGATGAACGACTCACCTTTAAAACAAAGAATAAAATAATCTTTTAAAAGGCTTTTCAGGGCAGCCCAGGTGGCTCAGGGGTTTAGTGCTGCCTTTGGCCCAGAGTGTGATCCTGGGCACCCAGGATCCAGCCCTGTGTCGGGCTCACTACATGGAGCCTGCTTCTTCCTCTGGCTGTGTCTCTGCCTCTCTCCCTGTCTCTCATGAATAAATAAATAAAATCTATAAATAAATAAATACATACATACATAAAAGGCTTTTCAGAAATAACTTGGTTAAAAAAAAACAACTCTTGAAATCACTAGTATCTGTGCTAATTTACTTGTTCAACTGATCAGATTCATTAAGTGTTTTTTATTCCTTAAGAAAATTTTAGGCAATCTAGATTATCAACAGTTTGTATTTCAAGTCATCAACAATATGGATGCTTCAAAATCTCTGTCAAATGGAACCTAGTGTCCTAGTTTAGGGAAGTAGTTTAAAAAAGTCTTTAAAAATCAGTAATAGGGATGCCTAGATGGCACAGTCAGTTAGGCATCCAACTCTTTGTTTTGGCTCAGGTCGTGATCTCAGGGTCCATGAGATTAGACTGAGCCCTGCATTGGGCTCTGAACTCTTGCAGAGTCTGCCTGTGACTCTCTCTCTCTCTCTCTCTCTCTCTCTTTCTCAACCCCTTCCACACTTGTCCCACCACCACCACCCCATGCTCACTTGTGCGGTCTCTGAAATAAACGAATCTTTTTAAAAATAAATAAATAATTAAAACCAGTAATAAATTTTGATTAGTCAGTATCCTTATTTTTTTCTGCAAGAACTTTTAATATCTTTCTTTCTTTCTTTTTCTTTCTTTTCTTTCTTCCTTTCTTTCTTATTTATGAATGATAGTCACAGAGAGAGAGGCAGAGACATAGGCAGAGGGAGAAGCAGGCTCCATGCACCCGGAGCCCAACGTGGGATTCGATCCCGGGTCTCCAGGATCGCGCCCTGGGCCAAAGGCAGGCACCCAGGGATCCCAAGATTTATTTTTCATGTACAAAGCTTTTTACTTGCAGCAATGTCTCCTCAGGATAGATCATTACTGTATGTACTTTAAAGATAAGTGAATTAATGTTCTAAGTATTTAGGTGATTTCTTTACAAAAGCAGAATCAGGACTAGAACTCAGTCTCCTGACTCCTAGTTCAGCAACCTAATCCACGATAACACAAAAATGAATAGATAAATCCTCAAACATTAACATGAAAATCAGTAACAAAATATTCACATGTTCAATATACTTGGTTAAGTCATAAATGCTACTAACTTTAAAAATGTTTTCAGTACAAACAATCCAGACCGAAAATATTTACTGATTTGCTAGTGAACTGTCAGCTAATCTGAAACAGAACCTATTTAAGAATGCTGGTTAAGTCTCCCATATCTGCCATACATAGTGAACAATATAGCTTACTATAAACTTCTCCATTTAACTTTAGAGAATAATCACCCAACTTTTAAATTTTGTTCATTTCAGTTAGGTTATTTAATATGCCTCAAGTAAAATTTACAAAAGGTATTGCTGAAGAAACTGTAATACACTCAGTGCTGCTAAGAGTTCCCACTTCTTGGTGTGTGAATATATTTAAATAATCTTTCCAGGAGCGCCTGGGTGGCTCAGTAAGAAGGGCATGTGACTCTTGATCCTGGTGTTGTGAGTTTGAGCCCCACACTGGGTGTAGAGATTACTTAAAAATAAAATCTTTAAAAATAAAAATAAAGCAAATAAATAATCTTTCCAGAAAATAATTTGGCAATATATATCATGAGCCTTACGAATACATATGTAATACGATTCAATATCTGTACTTCTAAGAATTTGTGCTAAAGAAATGGTCAAGTATGGAAGCCTAAAATGTCCAACAATGCAAAGATCCCGTAAATTATGACTGCCCATAAAGTGGAGTATTATGTAACCTTTCAAAATGTTTCCAAAGTACTATTAATCATATGAAAAAACAAAAGCTCTAGCTGTACTGAAAGAAGAACTATATATATGATAATCTTGATCATATGAAATATATATGTAAAAAAATACACATTGTGGTATTACTGAGGATTATTTGCTCTGTATGTTTCCCATATTTTCCATTCAAAATAAAACATTATTAATTTTATAATCAGAAAAAAAGTTGTAATTGTCACTAGTGATTATTAATAATAGCAGCTATGGGTATCAAGTGCCAGGCACTGCAGAAAACAATATTTGCACATATAATCCTTACAACAACCCTCAGAGCAAAGTATCATCTCTACTTGCCAGATGAGCAAAAATGAAGATCAAAAAGGTTGAGTGACTTAACAAAGGTTATGTATGCAACACTGCCAAGATCCAAACCCTGAGGAGCAGGGGAAAAAGACTACTGCTCCACTATCAGAATTCTTATAGGAGATCCAAATTTAAAATACACAGTTAGGGCAGCCCCAGTGGCGCAGCGGTTTAGCGCCGCCTGCAGCCTGGGGTGTGATCCTGGAGATCCAGATCAAGTCCCACATCGGGCTCCTTGCATGGAGCCTGCTTCTCCCTCTGCCTGTGTCTCTGCCTCTCTCTCTCTCTGTGTGTCTCTCATGAATAAATGAATACAATCTTAAAAAAATAAAAATAAAATACACAGTTAACTGAAGACAAAGGCAAATGATGAAGCAACCCATTAACACAATGCAAGATCTTCACCAGCCATGAATCTAAAACACCTGGTATGATTCAAAGGCCTCTGAAATGAATTCTTTGGTTGTCTTAGATTTTGGCTTTGACTTTGGCCACTTGCCTTTATTTTCTAAGGAAAAATGTTCATCTCTAGATACTAGCATATATATTATGTACAGCTAGTCTCAACTTACAAGAATTTCAGTGATAGAAATAGCACTTCCATTTTGAAGTGAAGATTTTAAGGCATTTTTAAAATCTGACTGAGGACTGAGATTTTTTTTTTCATGTTTGGAACTTTTTTTTTTATAAATTTATTTTTTATTGGTGTTCAATTTGCCAACATAAAGAATAACACCCAGTGCTCATCCCATCAAGTGCCCCCCTCAGTGCCCATCACCCAGTCATACCCACCCCTTACCCACCTCCCCCCCCTTCCACCACCCCTAGCTCGTTTCCCATAGTTAGGAGTCTCTCATGTTCTCTCTCCGTTTCTGATATTTCCCACTCATTTTTTCTCCTTTCCCCTTTATTCCCTTTCACTATTTTTTATATTCCCCAAATGAATGAGACCATATAATGTTTAGGACTGAGATTTAAGAATGAAAAAATCTATCTGCTAATTGTAAACTATCAACTTGATAATAACTTCACTGGAGTACACTTCCAGTGATCTTTCTTTAAAATTATAAAACTGATATCCTTAATATCTTGAAAACGTTTTCCTTTGTTTATATATAGCTAGCATAAAAATTCCAGAAATATATTTGGAATTACATAAAGAGTACAGAGAGAAATTTTATATAAGGGATTGACAACTTTTTTGAAACAATTGTAAGCATTTATTAAAGAACAATACACTACAATTAAAGATAATGCTACATGGAATAATTTTAAAAATACAAATTTGTGGGGATCCCTGGGTGGCGCAGTGGTTTGGCGCCTGCCTTTGGCCCAGGGCGCGATCCTGGAGACCCGGGATCGAATCCCACATCGGGCTCCTGGTGCATGGAGCCTGCTTCTCCCTCTGCCTGTGTCTCTGCCTCTCTCTCTCTCTCTCTCTGTGACTATCATAAATAAATAAATAAAAATTAAAAAAAAAATACAAATTTGCTTACTACTTACAGGAAATGGCTCCAATCCCTCCTGAATCACAAAGCCTTCAATGACATGGGTTAAGATCTGTGGTTTAACAATAGCCTGTGGAGGTTTGTTTTCTATATTGGGAATGCTACTGGGCACCGATGTACTGTTACTCCTTGTGGTAGCAGCTGGAAGTAAGAGTGGAGGTGGAGGAACAGAAACATGTGAAGGATCTGATGGAGATTTAATTACTGAAGCACTGACGGATGCCACAGCAGGTAATTCCACTTGCTCTGGAAAAAAAGTCATTTTTTTATCTTTAGCATTCTGTGTAGGCAAATATGAAAAAAAGAATCACAAAAAAAACATTAATAACAGTAACAGTCCACACCTGGTGCTTTAAAACATCATTCTAAGAACTTTGTATTTAATTTCATTTAATCTTAGGAGATAGAAGCCACTATTATCCCCTCTTTACAGGAGGGGATAACTTGCCCAAAGTGATCATTCCAATCTTGGTTAAAAAGAACTGTCCCATAAGACATGAAAGTGTTTTAGAACATCAATTTAAGAATAATTGTGAATATTGTTGCTTTTTAAAAAAAGTTTCAAGCTACAGATATTAAATTCCCTATGTTCCTATTTATATATTCCAGATGGTATGGAGGAAAAAGTACTTTGAAAGTACACTTAAATAAAAAAGGAGCATAAAATCCATAGAATAAGTACAGATTTTTAAAGAATTACACAATACCACCTTTATTTCAAGTAGTAAGGCTAATCCAAATCCATGCACAATTTTTCTTTAACAACTCTTCAGTGGCCCTGTGTATGTCAATTTGGGGGAACATTTTAGTATCAGGCAATTGTCAAATATTGGGTTGGATCACTGTGATTCCTCCCCTTCAAACTCTGAAGACCACAATAAGACTCCATAGCCTGTAATCAACTTTACCTACCCATATAATAGCACCAAACCGGGACGCCTGGGTGGCTCAGCGGTTTAGCGCCTGCCTTCCGCCCAGGGCGTGATCCCGGGGTCTAGGGATCAAGTCCCATGTCAGCTCCCTGCATGGAGGCTGCTCTTCCCTCTGCCTGTGTCTCTGCCTCTCTCTGTGTGTCTCTCATGAATAAGTAAATAAAATGTTAAAAAAAAAAAAAAGGCACCAAACCTTTACCGACTGTACTAAAGTAGAAAGATAGAACCAGATGGCAGCTAAAAATATATGTGAGTACAGATGTCTAAGAAAAACAACAAAGAGCTCATGTGTAAAGATAATAGTACAACTTACTGAGCACTTCACATGCCAGGTACCGTATAAATGCCTCACATGTTGTAACTCATTTAACCCTCGAAACTACCCCAAGAGTATGCAGTACTGTCATCTCCATTTCATAGTGTGGAAACAAAAAGATAAAGTAACTTGCTGGAGGGCACACACCTAACTAGGTAATGGAGCTGTGATAGTAACCTAGAGAGTCAGTTCTTGAGACAAGGCTCTAAATTGCTATGGTAATTCCTCTCCACTAGTAAAAAAAGGGTTGACACCACTACCGAAGATGCTCAAAATCTTAGGTAGAGAATAGGAATCCCTAGAGAATAAAAATTTCAGCTAACAAAATAGTGTAGTTATTATCTGTATAATCTCAGAAATGGAAAAGCTCTAACAATTCACACTCACAAACACCAATGTGATTGATATAATATTGCTTATCATAGCATTATTATAAGCCATTTATTAACCTAGTTCCACTAAATAATCCACCAAGATAAACTGCACTGGAAAACCAGTTTAAAATTACACAATCCCTTATTAAAAACTAAGTAAGAAAGTCAACAGAAAATGCTCGTTTGCTGATTTCAGGGAATAAACACAACATTGTACACACGCATTACCAGACTGAGGAACTCCAGGAAAATCCTATCCCACATACCAAATCGTCACATCTACTCCTAGAGGGATAAAAATTATAAAATTCTAAAGTGGGACTGAAAGGTACTTTTTCTGTTTAAAGGAAAATATAAATCTATGAGGTACTGAAAAATAAGATAAAATCTTTATGTCCCTTACAGACTTATAGATACTTGTTACTTTAGAAATATAAAGCTGCCTTGGGACACCTGGGTGGCTCAGTTAAGCCTCTGACTCTTGGTTTCAGCTCAGGTCATGATCTCGGGGTTGTGAAATCAAGCCCCCATGTTGGGCTCCCGGCTCAGCACGGAGTCCACTTGAGATTCTTTCCTTCTCCTCCTTTCTCTGCCCCTCCCAACCACCTTGCTTGAGCTCTCTCTCCCTCTAAAATAAATAAATGAAAGCTCTAAAAATATTTATATAAAGCTACATTAAGTATAATATAGTTTGTTAAGAAAATACCGGCTTGGCGTATGCTCTAATTAATTTTTAGATCATACATACAAATGCGCCCATCTTTTAACACCCTAAATGTTTTTAATACTAGAGCTGTTGAGACGCCTGGATGGCTCAGCAGTTGAGCGCCTGCCTTTCGCCCAGGGCGTGACCTTGGAGTCCCGGGATCAAGTCCCCACACTGGGCTCCCTGCATGGAGCCTGCTTCTCCCTCTGCCTGTGTCTCTGCCTCTCTCTCTCTCTCTCTCTGTGTCTCTCATGAATAAATAAATAAAATCTTTAAAAAAAAAAAAAAAAAACTAGAGCTGTAAGTTACTGACTTCTGAAGAAGCTAATAGCTATTACTTGCCAATGTACAATCAGCTGTTAAAACATGTGAGAAACACTGATGTATTACAGTAGAACAAAAACACAATTTTACACTCTCTAGATTTAAGATAACTGTGAAAGAAAACACAACTAATAGAACTTTGCCACAGGGTACTCTCTGCCTATTCAAAGACTCATTTTCTGAGTAAGATCTATGAGCTTTTTCCACCTTTTTTTATGGCTGTTTTTTACTTTTAAGGAATTTTTAGAGATTTATGAAAACAATGCTGGATGGAAACAAATCCCTTTATGTTCGCAGGTCAGTTTATTTCGTGATTTGATGAGATATTCTAATAATCAACCTGTGCTTGCTTTCCCCCCTCATATACACTGCAAAAGAGTATAATTAGTATGAAATAAGTTATAGGAAGATTCAGAAGTCTACACTATACACAGGCAATTTAGCCAGAGGTAAATGATTGACAGGATGTTGAATTGTATTATTGAGGAAAAAAATGTGAAGATGTTCTTGTGTTCCAATATTTCAGAAACATTCAAATTTTCTTTGCATTACTATTACTAATGCTTTTTAGGTAACTAAATCATAGTCACAATGCAAGGTTAGTATTCAATTAAACTTTTATTTCTGCCTTTAAATCAAACTTCGGGAACATTAAATCCATTTTCAGTGTAGAGAAACTACAAAGATTTAATACTATAGATTTGCCTTAATCTACCTTTTGTGGTATGATTATAAATAAACACACAGGCAGTACTACTAAACTTGTCAAATATTTTATATAATTTTATTTGACTAGACATTTTCTATTTTTCAGCAGGGAGAAAATATTGGAAGAAAACTGTTTTTCGGGATCCCTGGGTGGCGCAGCGGTTTGGCGCCTGCCTTTGGCCCAGGGCGCGATCCTGGAGACCCGGGATTGAATCCCACGTCGGGCTCCCGGTGCATGGAGCCTGCTTCTCCCTCTGCCTGTGTCTCTGCCTCTCTCTCTCTCTCTCTCTCTGTGTGACTATCATAAATAAATGAAAATTAAAAAAAAATTAAAAAAAAAAAGAAAACTGTTTTTCCCCTTCTGTGCTTTCAAGAGAGTCACACTGATAGGGAATAAAATCAGAGAGAAGGGAAGGGTTAGAGCAGTGGCACACTTGTAAAAAGAGGGAGGGCAAGGGTAGCTTTGGTAGCAAAGTCAGTGACTGATTACAATTTGTTTCCATCAGGTGACAGTGGTTCTTGTTTACTGTAAATAATTACAAGGGCCATGAGATGTTCTAGAGAACTGAATACTTACATGGAAGACTGAATCAGATTAGTATTATCTAATGGTCAGGGTCAGCAAGCTTTCTCTAAAGGGCCATATGGGCTTTGCAACTACTCTTCTTTGCCACAGCAATACAGAAGTAAACATAGATAATATTTGAACAGGTGAATGTAGCTGTATTATACAGAATTTTATTTATGGACACTGAAATTTGAATTCTGCATATTTTTCTCACATGGCATGAAATATTACTCTTTTGATTTTCTTCAACCATTTAAAAATTTAAAAACCATCCTCAGCTCATGAGCCATGTAAAAACAGCAGGAAAGATTTAAAGCATGAGCTAGTCTGCCAACCTCAATCTAAATAAATTATTTATAAATTTTTCAAAAATCTAACAGTCGGTAGAGCATGCAGCTCTTGATCTCAGGGTCATGAGTTCGAGCCCCATGTTTAAAGAAAAAAAAAAAGATGTCTCTAGTAAGAATTAGTGAAGTTTAAGAACTGTCTGAGAAAGAACACTTTTAAAAACATCCTCAGCCTGGATCACAAGCAATTATGAGGCATCTCAGATAGGACTCAACATGCTTTGTGATTTCTGGTAAATATAACTAAAATCTTTTAATAGAACTCTGATTTATTCTAATTTTTAAGCTTAGAAATAGCTTGACACATGAATCTGAATGAGCATATAAAATGTATCTGTGCAAACCACTAAAAACTACAAAGCTATTTTTTTTTTAAGATTTTATTTATTTATTCACGAGAGACACACAGAGAGAAAGGCAGAGACACAGGCAGAGGGAGAAGCAGGCTCCATGCAGGGAGCCCAACATGGGACTTGATCCCGGGTCTCCAGGATCATGCCCTGGGCTGAAGGCGGCGCTAAACCACTGAGCCACCCGGGCTGCCCTAAAGTATGTTTTTTTTTTATTTCAGTGGTTCTTCAACAACTCTTTTAATTGTTCATTAAAAAAAAATCGAGTTCTATTAATATTTTGCTGCAATTACAGAAAAAATCAGTTTAATACCATTTCCAGTTATTAAACTTCACTCACTTTACTAAACTGTATTACTAACAATAGAAAATTCCCCAAAATTTAGGTATATCCTCACCTAACAAAGGATGCTCAGAAGTTAAATCTTCTCTCCCCACAGTTATAGCTGCTGGGGACAGTGTGGGGGGCGGTGGGGTTCTGTCCATCCGGACACATTCATCTGACTCTTCCGGCATTTCTTCTTCACACACATCTTCTACTTGATAAACCTGCAATGACAAACCACACTGCCTTATTAACATGTTTCTAAAAATACATTTACTAAAGTGTTCCTAAGTTAATTGAAAAAAACATAAATTCTAAGTGTTTTAAATTTTAAAAAGGCAAAATGATTATTTGACAGGTTGAAAAAAAAACTTTAAAAAAGTTCAAATGAAGTTTTTCATAATGTTTGACAATATTTTGCTAAAAGCAAGTTATGGATCAATATCTAAGCTACAAATTACTAAAGTTTCCAAAAAGGTGACCATCAAGTCAGAACATATTTTTAATTTTGAGAGTTAAAAAATTTTTTTGGATCTTATAAATTCAAATAACTATTTGGAGAATTTACTATTGATCCTATTAAATTCAACTGTCATAAATCAAAATAAATACTAGTATTTCTCACAAGCACACTAAGTAAATCTCCGAAATGACATATCTCAGGAGCTGCTTAAAGGATGACACCCCAGGCCCTTCTTCATTATGCTTATGTGAACTAAAGATTAAATTATGAAAAGTAATATCTGGAAACATACAAAAAAGGTATGTAATTATATCTTTAATTCTTTAATCTTCTGATCTACTCAAGAATCGAATTAGCTTCTATAAGCTAGCATCAGGTAACCAGAAAATATATGTCCTTAAAACATATACACACCCCTCCTAAGCCATTTGACACATTATTTTTAGTTCTTTAATATTGTTCCATACTTATAAAATTTTTAAGTCTTTAACCTAACAGCCTTGTTAACTAATGCTAAGGAGCATACTGTAAGACTAAAACATGAATTCAATCTGAGAAGGTATTATGTAACTAAAAATAACTTAATAATTTTTCATGAAACTTAAGACCGAGCTTTCAAAGTCCACTTTTAGACTATTTTGTCTTCATTATTTAACCATTATTTCTGGAAAATGACAGGTTACTAAAAACAAAGCCACAAAGCAATTCCCTTTCTTATAATACAAAACTTATCACTTAAATTTGCAAAAGGTCCTGAGTTTTATTTAAGACTACTTACCTAAATTGATTAATATTTCTAATAAATATTAAAACAAAAAAACCTTTCAACAACATTCACAAAAAACTTTGTGATATTTAATATTGTACTTGTAATCAAACTACTGAAAAAGTTTGAAGTATATAAAAGCTAAATATAAAAATGATCAAGATTTTTAAAACCAGAATAAACCATGTTAAAAAAATGACTATCAAGTTTCATCTACAAAGACACCTAGCTAGCAGAGGTGAGTTTTAAAAAAAAACCAGGGCAGCCCCAGTGGCACAGCAGTTTAGTGCCGCCTGTAGCCCAGGGCCTGATCCTGGAGTCCCAGATCGAGTCCCACATCGGGCTCCCTGTGTGGAGCCTGCTTCTCCCTCTGCCTGTGTCTCTGCCTCTGTGTGTGTGTGTGTGTGTCTCTCATGAATAAATAAATAAAATCTTTAAAAAATAAATAAAAATAAAAAATAAAAAATGAACAAAAACCTAACTTTCCAAGCCTCTGTTAATATCTTTAAAAAGAGAATGTCTTTTTAAAAATTTAAAAATCCTTAAAAAAATTTAAAAATATTCCAGTTACTGATACTTTTATACCAAATATAATATCCAGAACTGTGATCTAAATCAACTACATAGGCTACATTTTTAAAAGTTATTTGCTCCCAACCCTGCACCTGGAAACCTTTTTTGTTTTGTTTTGGGTTTTTTTTAAGATTTTATTTATTTATTCATGGGAGACCCAGAGAGAGAGAGAGAGGCAGAGACACAGGCAGAGGGAGAAGCAGGCTCCATGCAGGGCGCCCGACGTGGACTCGATCCGGGTCTCTAAGATCAAGCCCTGGGCTGAAGGCGGCACTAAACCGCTGAGCCACCTGGACTGCCCAATATTATCTTTTCTTAAAATGTTGAAATTCTCTCTTTAATTATTAATGCTGTCACAAGTTTTTCAAACACCTATTACAGTATCTCTTAAGGAATCAAAGTTTGATCATGCATAGAACTCTGGCTTTTAAAAAATAATAAAAGTAGGTAGCTGGGTGGCTCAGTTGGTTAAGTATCTGCCTTTGGCTCAGGTCATGATCCCAGAGGCCTGGGATCAAGTCCCTCGTCAGGCTCCCTGCTCAGCCGGGAGTCTGCTTCTCCCTCTGTGCCCCCCCCCCCCCCGCTTGTGCTCTCCCCTTCTCTCTTCTCTAATAAATAAAATCTTTAAAAAATAAAATAAATAAAAATTTAATGAAAGAGTTTTAAAGGATAAAAAAGTCGTATTATAAACAGCATATTCTTAAATAATCCATCATAGAATATTACAAAATTCTTGTCTTTCTTTATAGGTAAGCCTAACCACACATACTTTCTTTCAAATTTGCTATGTAATGGCAAAATAAGTTAATAAAAGAAATAGGCAAAAACTGATCTGTCACAGACATCTGGCACCATCAGCACAAAAAATCTAAGTGCAACAACTAAAATACTGCATAAAGCAAAGGAATGGAGGTTTTACTCACAAGATCATTAGGAAACTGCACAACACAATTTCTGTTTAGCTCATAACTACTACTCTAAAACTAGCAATGACTGCCAAACTTACCTCAATAAAATACATTAGTCCCATGTGTCTCCCTTCCCTAAACAAACTGTAGAACATTAGTTCTAAATTATCTATTCTCACATATCTTACTTATCATACCCAAATGTCAGTGAAAAATTTTAGTTTTATAAATGCATCTTTTATAAATGTATTTTTAAGTACACTTTTACTTTGATAATTCATACAGAATCTTTTAAAATTTCACATCTCTTAAGAAGTAAATAGATATTACTATATATATACTATACTACCTTTAAATATTTGAAACAACCAGGTAATTGTGAAAAGAAATGTGCAATTCATGAAAGAACATGATTTGATTAAAACATTAATAAGATGTGATCAAGAGTAATAAAAGAAAAACATAATAACTTAATAGACTATGGTACTCAAAGAAAGATAAAAGGCAAGAAAGATAACATAGGAATATCTATAGCAAGTATGACCACACCAGTGAGAGCAGAAAAAGTTACTATTTTTCATGGGGGGGGAAAAAACTTCCAAAAATTGAATAACATAAATTTAAAAAAAATTTTAAGGGAAGACAGAAGTAACAACGTAAGACCTTAAATTTTTTATCTTTAAAATTTCTCCTAATGAAAACAATTAGAAAATTAGAAGGCATACAAAGAAATTTTACTTTTTACTTATTAAAACCCAATTCACTGAACTAGAAATAGAAATTTGAATTTGATTTCTTTGAAATTACTGTACACTTTGAAGCCTATGTTTTTTTTTGTTTTTTTTTTTTTTTTAAATTTTTTTTTTTTTTTTTAAATTTATTTATTTATGATAGTCACACAGAGAGAGAGAAAGAGAGAGGCAGAGACACAGGCAGAGGGAGAAGCAGGCTCCATGCACTGGGAGCCCGATGTGGGATTCGATCCCGGGTCTCCAGGATCGCGCCCTGGGCCAAAGGCAGGCGCCAAACCGCTGCGCCACCCAGGGATCCCGAAGCCTATGTTTTTATGTTACAATATCCACTGTAAATTTTTCAAAAATCTAAAAGATATAGAGACATGGGAATTGAATGACAAATTTATTTCTAAATGCTCATTGTTATTTCTATTGAGCTGCTTTTATTTTTTTTTTAATTTTTTATTTATTTATTTATGATAGTCACACAGAGAGAGAGAGAGAGGCAGAGACACAGGCAGAGGGAGAAGCAGGCTCCATGCACCGGGAGCCCAATGTGGTATTCGATCCCGGGTTTCCAGGATCACGCCCTGGACCAGAGGCAGGTGCCAAACCGCTGCGCCACCCAGGGATCCCTTGAGCTGCTTTTAAATAAAAGTAAGTTAAAAGTGGAACTCAATCCCTTTATACCTATTAATAACATCAGTGAGGATGATAAGAATATCTATAAATTTGCAACCTGAAAACCAAAATGTTTCTCATTAAGGAAAGACTTTGAAACTCCTTTCTGAGTTAATGATTATTAATTTTTAAGTGATAAAATCTTTTCAGTGAAATTTAGTATGAAATCTCCTTTGAGAAAACTGTTTTCCTCAGTTACAAATTATTAATTTGATCATTCTGCCTAAACATTTAGAGATCTTATTTCAATTTTTATTGTAAATTATTTTACAAATTTAAAGTCTTTTAGAGAATTAAAAAAAATAAAAAAGTTCTTCAACCTAATTTTCTTTTCCAGGCAACATGTACCATTGCTAGAGGTGTATTCTGATAAATTGCACCATGATCTCAATTATGCAAAACTTTTACTCCACTCAATGGATTTTTTCATTCTTGTATTCAATTTATCCACTCAGTTTTTTTTAGCTTTTTAAATGAGAAATATTTAAAGTAATATTTTTTCTTCATAGAAATTTAAAAATCAGAAGTTTAAGAATACTAAAAGATGGTCTATAATGTTTTTTGCAAAGCTGGATTCTTTCTTAATTTTTTTTTCTACAAAATCTAATTTTACCCCCAAATTACATCATATAAGCATACCTCACCTTGAAACCAAAGCCCCTACTGGCCCAGGACTTCAGAATGCACACAACCAAAAAGGTTAGGTAGATAAACCATACGTTTAAGAACATAACAAGCCAACAGAAGGGATCTATGAAGGATAATCACCTTAAGAGAAAAAACTTTGTGCAGATGACACTGGTTCAAATGCATTCCCTTGGGGAAAAAAAATCAACTCTGTAAAGATAGCAGATGGATTTGTTTAAATAGTAATAAAATTAACGAGGGACTTTAATAACCATCACAAATTATCAAGCATGCAACCATACTACAACAAATGGCATTTTTTTTTTTTTTGCCCATACAGCATGTTTGTCAGACACTGACAGATGGAAATTCCAAGCTTTTTAAATTCATAGGCATTTAGATCTAGCAATACAACATAATGTGGAAGAAAATAGTTTTTACTTTCAGTTCAGCAAGAAAGTCAAAGAGCTTCCAAGGGCTTACCACTGGTGGATCAACAGGTGCTGGTGGTTGTACTTGTAGGTTTACCGCAACAGTCTGTGGAGGAGGAAGGGTCTGAAATGGCAACTGGACCAAAGCTTCTGCAGCTGGAAGCTCCTCTTCTGACACCAAAGCATTCTGCACCAAAACCTGGCCCTGGGACAGAATTTCAGGCTGCACTTGTAAAGACTGCATAGACTGCAAGGGCAGTGGTGGAATCTGAGCTGGAGGAGATGCCGACATCTGCGGAGGGGTTGCGATTGGAATTGGAGAGGACTGCAGGGCTGAATATTGCTGGTGTGATGTTGGAGACACAATCTGCTGACCTGGGGACACCAAAGTGGACTGCTGAACTGGGCCAATGTGTACAACAGGGGAAGCTGGAAGTGGAAGATGAGATGGAAGATTCAGCTGTGCTGTAGGCTGCACCTGATTAGCAGTGGACTGCTGCAGGTTTGGCCCTGGCTGGAGAGCTGATGACACAAGCGAGTGTGGCTGAATAAGTGCTTGTGGATGAATAATTATAGTAGGAGACTGACTTGGTGAATGAGGCGGTGGAGGAGACACCACTACAGACTGCTGTGCTGACTGGGACTGGCTAGGAGACATTGTCAAAGGAGGGGGATGGCTCTGAATTGGTGAACAATGTTGTGACTGGGCATTACTAGGAGCTGGAGGAAGGCCATGGTTTTGGAGTGGCATACAGTGCTGGGATGGGGGTGGGTCTTGAGTTGGATTTTGAAGTGTGATTGGCTGAATTTGCTGTTGCTGCTGTTGTAATATCAGCTGATGATGGGAAACCTTGGGAGGTGGTGAATGAAGAGGAATCTGCTGATGTTTTATTAGAGGATGAGGCTGAATTGGAGGATATGAAGCTGCGAGAGAAAAAAATGACAATTAGTATTTTTTTCCAAAAACAGCATAGAAACTTCTAAATATATCTAAAGAAGGAAAGTTTTCACATCAGAAGGTCACAATCATCAGAAATCTATTATAAGTCTTCCAAACAAGAGTAATTAGAAAATGTAATGACAACTTTTCCTTGGAAAACTAGAACAATTTCATGAAATAAAATGTACCGTGATAAGCTCCAAAAGAAAAAACTGCCTAAAACAATTGATTCATGAATCTGAAACATGATTTATTCTTACTAAATTTTAGAGGTCACCAGAGTATCTGCATTAACTTTTAACAGTTTTTCCACAGAATTCCTCCTTTGGGGAAAAGGCGTATCAGTGAACAAATATATCTATAAAAATAACTTTGAAATCATAAAAATGCAGTATCAGAATGCATAAAGGTCTCACACTTTCTAATCTATGTCTAAATATTCTTCCAACAGTCAATGTAATTATTTATAAACCTTCTCAAGTAAGTTTCCAAATTTGAGCCAAGATGAAAAGTTGGTATTATTTGACCCAGAAAGAGAAAAATTAACTTGTATAACAAGTTAATTTAGCTAAGCAAAACACATGTGTGAATTCTATAGCACTGTTCTATAATCATTATAACTAACAATTTCAGGGGCCATTCCAAATCCAGGAGAGCACTAGTTTTGCTTGCAAAGAGAATGAGGCAATCAGAAGTCCATGCTGATTATAAAGCATCTTGTTTTACTTCTCCTCCCTACCCAAAAAAAAAAACAACAAAAACAACAAAAAATCCTACAGCAATCCATACATGTCCATTTTCTCCACAAAGGAGTCACACACAACAGAGATTTTATACAGAAGAATTAGCAAAATCAAGTAGTATATAGTTGTCCCATCATTATGCCTCTTCTGCATACTAGTGCCTATGTTTACACAGAAAAGATGCTGGTGAAATCCTCCCTAAATAAAAATGGAAATGGGGTTCACTAGAAGGTAAGTTGAAAAGATTGCTTAATATCTTACAAAGGCTATATGCATTTAAAATAGGTCTAGAGAGATGGCACATTTTTTTCTTAATCTCAGAATAATAAGATAAAGGCTATAACATCTTGCATCTATTTTTATATTTAACCACATTTGTGAAAAAGGCCTTATAAAAACTTGTAACAACTTTTTTTTAAGATTCTTACACTTGGTTATCATTTAAAATTTTGGAGATCCTTTAAGGAAATTAACATCTGATTAACATCTCAAAAGAGGCATTTAGAAGTTCAAAAAAATACCCACAAATTGTATTTTTTTAAAAAAATGGAAATTAGGTCTAAAATTTCACCTAACAAAGTAATTTTCACATAACTAGACTAGCACTTCAAACTAAGACTGAAAATTTTATGCTAGCACTTTATAAAGACTCTATATTATAAAGCATTCAACAAAATCGTAGAATTCTAGAATGTCTTTCCTCCAAAGGGTTCAAGGTGCTTTCACATTTCTCTCACTTGTATTCACAAAATGCCTGGAGTAGGTTAGTATTATTTTTCCTCTATAGGGAAATAAGAGTTTTTGCCAGCATGGCAGCAAAAGCCCACTTTAATTCAATTTTTAAGGTATAATTAAAATTTACCATATTCTTGTACAGTGGATATCATATTCATGTGAATAAAAATTCTCAACTCAAGTAAGCAATCTTTTTTTATATTCTAGAGTCAATAATTCAGTAGATTAATACTTTCACCTAAGTTAAATTTTACTCTGATGAGAATTCAAAATGAGTCTATATAATTTTATATAGTCCTTAAGCCCAACTGACAAGCATATATATTACAGAATAACTGCAAGGATATCTGAAATAACACTTCTGAATAAGAAAAGTCCTAGTGCTCTGGAGGACGGTACCATGTTGTTAATTTCTCTGATTTTAATAAACCCTTTATTATTGTAAGGATGGCCTTTATTTGGAGAATTAATGATTGGCATCATCTCTCACATTATATAGATAGAATTCTTTATACAATTACTTACAATTAAATATATTATTAAATAATTATATATTATTGCAAATTATTAAGCGCATATTTTGCTAAACAGTTACATCAACCCTATGAGGTAGACAGGGTACTCTATTAGGCCAATTTATTACCCGAGAAGAAACTGGGCAGTTAAGTGCATTGCCTGAAATCACCTGGCTATTAAGGGGCAGCCCTGGGTCTAAAAGAACCCATAATCCTAGCTGAGTCTGGCTCCTACTACAGACTGTGAGTCCCGTGTATGTTGAAACTATAACCCTAATGTAACTGTATTTGGTAATGGGGACTCTAAGGAAATAATTAAGGTTAATGAGATCAGAAGGGTGGGGCCCTTACAAGAAGACGCATTGGCACTCAGATGACAGGCCATGTGAGGACAAAGCGAAAAGGCAGCCATCTGCAAGCCACGAAGAGAGCTCTCACCAAAAACCAAACACTGCCAGACATTGATCTTGGTTTTTCCAACCTCTAGAAGTGTGAGACAATAAAGTTCTTTTGTTTAAGCCACCTAGTCTATGGTATACTTTATGGCAGCCTGAGCAGACTAGCATAGGCTCTTCACTACACATTAATGTCTACAAAAAGTGGTATGTAGTTTTTCCAACTAATTTCATAGCTCTAAAAACCGCTATAAAAACTTGAACTCAAATACAGTTCATGATAATTTCTAGTCATATAGTTAAAATTCACCTTTATTTTATATATTAAAAATAAATTAACTATCAAATGAGAGCTACACATTCAAGAAGAAATGAAAAAAAATGATTTTAGCACTCTAGAAATAAATATAAAGAAACAAGAACCATATTTGTTATAATAATTAGTCTATACTATATTAGAACACCAGTAGATTTTTTTCCTATTTGAAAGATACGTATACAAATAAGCCTTTTCCTAACTGAGGAATAGAACAATTTACAATTCAGGAATCTCAAACAAAACAAAACAAAACACAACAACAAACAAACAAAATCACTTAGCTTTAGACTAACTTCCCACCAACAAGAGCAGAAAAACTAAAAGTGGAAACATCCAGCTACTGCCTAGCCAGAAGACACAAATTGCTTTGAATCACTGCAATGTAAGGCTTGAATAAATTTCTCTTTAATTTTTTTTTTAAGATTTATTTGATAGGGATCCCTGGGTGGCGCAGCGGTTTGGCGCCTGCCTTTGGCCCAGGGCACGATCCTGGAGACCCGGGATCGAATCCCACGTCGGGCTCCCGGTGCATGGAGCCTGCTTCTTCCTCTGCCTGTGTCTCTGCCTCTCTCTCTCTCTCCCTGTGTGACTATCATAGATAAATAAAAATTAAAAAAAGAATATTCTAAAAAAAAAAAAAAGATTTATTTGATAGAGGGAGAAAGAACACAAGCAGAGGGAGCAGCAGACAGAGGGAGAGGGAGAAACAGGCTCCCCACTGAGCAGAGAGCCCGAAATGGGGTAGGGGGTGGGGGGGTTGATCCCAGGACCCTGGGATCTGAAGGCAGATGCTTTAACCAGCTGAGGCACACAGCTGCCTGGGTTTGAATGAATTAGTAAGTTTAGTAGCTGCAAAAGTTTTTGTAGCTTAGGGTGTTTCATTGGTTTTGTTTCTAATCAAAACCACAATGGGAAAAAGATCTAAATTTGGAACTGGAGTTGTTCTAAGAGTCTTAACAGTTTTAACTTACTGGTCCCCTCCATATATACATAAAATATTGGCTGTCAGAGGAAGGCAACTATACGGATCCTATCACACTATTAGTGAAAGAAAAGGGGAAGAGTAATTGTCAACTTAGAACCAGGTATCAGGAGTTCAGGAGAACTGAAAATCTAAAAGTAGATCTCCTTGCTTCAGCTAATCCTGCAAGAAGTCCTAGCTTTATCTGAAAGTAGCATTCTCTTTTAAAAGAAAAATAACCTACCCTCCATTATAATCTATCAAAATTGTAAGAATCACTAAAAATTGCTCCCTGGGCAGTCATGTCCTGTGTAGTGGGTCATTAATGTTCCACAATGATTCCTATTCAAAACTAGCCAGAGACTGATTTGAGGCTGAAAATACTCTGGATAGTACAGTATAAAAATACTATTATCAAGCCATATAGACAGCAGGACCTAGGCACAAAGATGTTTATACAAAGAATTCACATCACGCTTTTATTGTCCTTTTTCTTTTATAGCTATTTATACACTTATTGATCTTAGCTTTTCTACTATATATAGTAAGCTCTTTGGGAGTTTACTATGAATGAATTAATTTATACATTACAACAAAGCCTGTACTTATCTGAAGATTCAGATTTAGTAAAGAATTCCAAGCAGTGGTACCCAATCAGTACAAATGAAAAGAATTGTGCTGTAATTTCCAAAATTCAAATGGAAAAGAATAATAAACTATTAATCCAACAAATATTCACTGTCCACCTACTGTAGGTAAGTACATACAAGGGACAACTTAAGTGCTGTCATGACAAAAGGATGAAAGGTGGATCTGAAAAAGGATTAAAGGAGTTGATAACTGTAAAGTACTTGACACATAAGTGCTCATTATTATTATCCTACTCTCAAAGAGCTTACTATATATATAGTAGAAAAGCTAAGATCAATAAGTATATAAATAGCTATAAAAGAAAAAGAACTACAAAGAGGCATAAAAATGCTATAAAAGTTCAAAGTGCTGAGAGGTTTTTATAAAAATTTTATTTATTTATTTGAGAGATAGAGAGAGCAAAAGCATGGTGAGCAACAAAGGGAGAGGTAGAAGCAGACTCCTCGCTGGGCAGGGAGCGCAATGAGGAGCTTGATCCCAGACCCCTAGGATCATGACCTGAGCTGAAAGCAGCCACTTAAGGGCCCGAGCCACCTAGGCACACCCCCGAGAGATTTCTAACTAGCAGAATCAAACAAGTCCAAGACACTGAGATTGGGTGCTACAGAGAATGCAGGCAATATTAGCGCAGAGAAAAGCAAGAGAAATAGGTTTAAGTGGGGAAAAAAAACACACTTCAGTAGTATAAAATGAATCTTTAAAAAGTAAGTAAAGTTATAAAAAGACAGAAAGAAGGTGCTTACTTGAAGCCGAATCAAGGGAGGATTTTTTTTTTTTTTTTTTTTTTTTTTTACTGAAACATACGTGGTGTCTAGCCCAGTGCATCACACACTGAGTTTCAATAAACAATATTTGGACTGGAATAAAAACATATGCAGATGTATTACAAATAGGAGAGATCCAAGTATGCTTGAGAAGCAAAGGAAAGGATCCAGCATGAGGGAGACAAAAGATGCTACAACAACTACAAGAGAAGGTCAGGAGCTGGTAAAAAAGATGCAATCAATGACATAAGCAAACAGTGTTAACTTTAAAGAGAAAATGAATATAACTCCTTATTTTTTTTTTGGTATAACTCCTTATTTTAATACAAGTAAAGAACGCTTAACACTGAGTAATTCTAAGATGAACAGAAGAGATGATAAGGAAACTCACTCTGGATGGCCCCAACATTTCCTGCATGAGAACCATAAAGCAAGGTTATCTTGTGGATAGCAGAGGGAACACAAGTGGGATTCAAAGGTAGATGAGAATGAAAACGACTTAGTTGACTGCCTGACCATCATCCTCTCAGAAATGAAATGAGAGATGGAAAAAAAAGCAACATGGTAAGGAAAATAATTACACAAAATCCTTATTTTTGGAAAGTGGTAAACTCCACTCACTTTAAACAAAAAATATATGTGCTTTCTTAAGAGCTTTTAGTTTTGTTCCACTAAAGCATATTAAATAAACTACAGGCAAATCTTTTTCTTTTTTTTTTTTTAAAGCTAAAAGATTTTACAAGAAACAAATGTTGACGAGGATGTGGGAAAAAAGGAACCCTACCGTACAGCTGACAGGAATGCAAACTGGTGCAGCCACTGTGGAAAATAGCATTGAGGTTCCCCAAAAATTAAAAACAGAACTATCCCACAATCCATTAATCACACTACTGGGTATTTACCCAAGAAGATGAAAACACTAATTTGAAAGGATACATGCATCCCTATTTATTGCAGCATTATTTACAACGGCCAAATTACAGAAGCAGCCCAAGTGTCCAACAACAGATGAATAAAGATGTGATACATACACACAATGGAATATTATTCAGCCATACAAAAGAATGAAATGTTGCCATTTGCAACAACACAGACAGAGCTAGAGAGTATAATGCTCAGCAAAATAAGTCAGAGAAAGACAAGTACCATATGATTTCACTCAAATGTGGAATTTAAGAAACAAAACAAATGAATAAAGAAAAAGAAAGAGACCAACCAAAAAAACAAACTCAACACAACAAACAAAAGATTACCAGAGGGGAGTAGATGGGGGGGATGGGTGAAATGGGTGATTGGGATTAAGAGCACACTTTTCTTTTTTTTTTTTTTAAGATTTTATTTATTTATTCATGAGAGACACACAGAGAGACAGAGAGAGAGAGGGGCAGAGGCAGAGGGAGAAGCAGGCTCCATGCAAGGAGCCGAACGTGGGACTCGATCCCGGGTCTCCAGGATCACGCCCTGGGCTGAAGGTGGCGCTAAACCGCTGAGCCACCCGGGCTGCCCAAGAGCACACTTTTCTTGATAAGCGCTGAGTAATACATAGAATTGTTGAGTCACTGTATTGTATGCCTGAAACTAATATAACACTGTACATGAACTATACGGGAGTTAAAGTTTTTTTTTTTAATTAAGTAGATAAATAAAAAATAAATGCTATTGGTTTTACCAATATAATGGAAGACCAACACATAGTGAAGATGTTAATCAAATGTCAATTAACCAAAAAAATTTATTTTATTATAATTTGTTTTAGTTCTTGGGCTCTTTTGATTTGTTTTTCCAAGCTATAATATACTATTTTTAAAATCATGAAATTCACATTTAAAAATGTTTTAAAATTATTGTTCTTGTTCAAGTAATAGATATCTTTTTGTTTTGCTCTGCCTATTAATAAAGTGAATAATGCAACTATTTTCAACAAGTTTATCCCACCTGGTGCTATTAACTGGTGAATACTTGATGTCCGGGTGACAGCTGTGCTTCGTGATTCCAGACTTGGACTTTCTCCTTTCTTATTACTTTCTGGAGAAGGATCTCGTTGGCTGATTTTAGAACTCGTCACTGTTGTTTTGTTATGACAAATTGTCAATGACTGAGTTTGACTAGTGCTTTTTGGCGGACCATTCTGTGAGCTAGATAACACACCCAACTTCTGGCTGCGTAATGTTAAATTCTGAACCTAAGAACCACACAACAAAAAATAAGGATGAAACAGATGGTATTAATTGAGATGTGATAATCGTTACCAGTATAACAACGATGATACATTTATATATTTTTTTTTACATCAAGTTCCAAGCACTTGAAACGACTGATTAATCCTAAAGGAAAGGGGAGTTATTCTTCTAAGTAATCATACCTTAAATATTAAGAAATTCTTAAAAAGACATTAAGGGAATCATTAAGAATGAAATGAAAACTATATATATATGTGTGTGTGTGTGTGTGTGTGTGTATCAAATGAACTATGAATATGAGGAAATAACTCTGCAACATACTGCCTTTTGAAGTTACCAGCTCAGATACAGCCAAAAGGAAGGAGAGAGAAGGGTACTCCAGATAAAAGGGAAAACTTGAGCAAAGTTGCAGAGGCAGAAGAGCCCAGGGTATGTAAGGGAAGAAGGAGCAATTCCTTCAATTTCACTGACTTCTCCAGTCCAGAAGTGTGAAACATTGAAGGTTTACAAGTGCTTGATACTCTTCAGACGTTACTAGAGTTAGAAGTGTGCATACACAATACTGCCATTCTCATAAAGATCAGAGAGAACTCAAAAAAAAAAAAGTTACCCATTCTACAGAGATTATAAGAGAACACTCATCTTGTAAGTTAGAAAACGAATTTATCAAATTACCTACCCATTGTGATAATTACAAAAACCATTTACCATCAACTCCTTTTTAAAGTCCCACTGTTGTTATGGAATACACACTTGCTCACTTTGAGAACTAGACCTCGTGAACTGAAAAGATTGTGCATGGCCTCGAAATGGCTCATGTCAAGGCTCCTGTTTACACCTAGGGCTCTTCTAAACATACCACCAGTCAGGATGGTAGGCAAGATGATCCCAAGGACTCTCACTTGAGGTTTAAAACATTTCCAAATGGCAAGGCAGAAAATGCCTCTCTAACAGCTGCCTAACCTTTTACCTATCTGGAATGAATGCATTAAATACATTTATGCTAGCACTGACCCTGAGAAGGAAACTGAAGCAAAAGATTCTAAAGTAGCAAAGCAAATGAGATACTGCTGCTTTATGAACATTCTTCAGGTCTCATGTGTTCTGTCTCTACTACTACATTATTAAGTGACAGTCACAGGCTAAACCTTCTCTTCCCAAGTACTAAATGCAGTGTGCAGCCAACAGCAGGTGCTAAACAAATGTTCACTTCAGAGCAGTTGAGATTTGAATTAGTCTATTCTAAGCTACTGAAAGAATTTTCTGAGACCGTATGGAGCGTGTTCTTGGATTTTTGTCAAATATTTCATAGCAATATAAGTAGACTAATAATTGCTGTATTGCTGAAATTTAATACAAAAATAAAATGTGCTAAAATCCAGGTTTCTCAGCTTGCCACTCAAAGCCCTCCAAAGTCTAGGCCCAAACCACTTCAAGCCCCATCTTCCACTATTTCAATCAACAATATTCACATTCTAGCCATTCTGTATTCCCAAATAGACCTTGCTCAAGTTTCTCTTGCCTAAAATGCCATTCTTCCTCATGGCTGTCTCCTGAAGCCCCATTCGTTTGTCAAAGCCCAAGAAAAACCCCACTCTCTCCCAAAGAAACCTCTCCAAGGTCTCTGTTTAGAAAGAATTTCTCTTCCCCTCTATAATACCTTTCCCACAGAATCTGGATCATAATGGCCTACAGCACTGACAAATGTCTAGCTTATTTTAGAAGTACTAATGTGTCTGTGAAATGCTGAGACACTGGCAGGCTCTCATCACTGACATTCATTTTCATATTCCCCACAGTTGTGTACTACAGACATTAACAGAAACTCCACAAGTCTGAGATATTCTCCCAGAGCTGATTTTAAATTATATATTAACTTTTTTTTTTGCTAAGTATTTAGTTTTATTTATTTATTTATTTATTTATTTATTTATTTATTTATTTTTAGGCAAACATGAAAATCTCCTCGTATTGAACCAAAAAAAAAAAAAATCTCAACAAATATCTAGTGGAAGCACCTTAAAATCTTTCAGGAAGCAAGGGAAAAACAGCATAAAGTTTAACAACTGCCATAAATGATCTATAAAGCAAACCAAATCATAATGATAAACAAAGGCTAAATTATAATCTGAAAAACTTGAAAACTTTCTTTCAAATAAAAAACACATTCACAGTAAATGAGGATTAAACCCTAAAACTGCAGCAGTCCATTTCTATAGAATATACTTTTTGGTCTAATTTTGTTCTTTGGAATTCTGAAAGAAAATGTACATATGTGCTTATTATATATATTATATACACTATTTATATGACTAAATTTTGGAATATGGCTGTAATAGCTGTGGTCATCTGGCTTACATATTTAAAATAAATTTCAAACATATTCCTAAAGTATATTAAAGTTAATTTCAGATGTCCTTGAAAGAGCTTCCCTTTTGAGAAGAACCCACCCCTTCTAGATACAGAACAGTATCTCTAATGTCCAACTTTTATTTCATCTGAACTTCTCCTATGATCAAACTATGGAAACATTCTGACTTTTGAAAAAGTCCAGGTTTCACATGACTTATTTCTGCTAATTTCACACATTATATTTTTATAGTGGATTACTCAAATACTCTCACATCGATTATTTAATTTGGTTCTAAAAATACTGTGAATTACTAAGTAGCATCCCATCTTTGCAGAAGAGGAAACTAAGATTTAATGTCACATTGACAGCAGTAGAGCTGAGTTTCTAGCTTTTAAATCCAAAGTGCTATTTTCTTTGCAATTCTAAAAGCATTCCCTAGGTAGCCTTAGTAAGTAAGATTTGTTACTTTTAGTCCTATATCTTTCTGAAAGTCAGACTTTTTTTTTTTTACTTATATTTATTTTCCTGATCATGGTGGGGAGAAGGAGGGGTGAAGCACTTAAAATAGTAAATAAGGGTAAGATTTCCAAATTTCTTATTGTTGGACAATATGCTACAAAAGAATTTTAATACTACAGAAAAATTAACTGTTACACTGGCTTCTGTAAAAGAACATTAAAATGTCAATTTTGGCATTTCTCAACTACAAATTCATGGTTTTAAGTTTTTCAAGTAGAAGCTTAAAAATTAACTAAGTGGAGCACAGATTTTTGCAAAACTAACAGTCCCAAATTTGAGGAAAGTTACCACTAGAATATTCAAAGAATTAGCATCCCCTACCACTGCCAGCTTCATTCACTGCCATTTCAAAAGCACAGCAAAGAAAAAAGTGTGTAAATTCCTGAAAGTCAATTCATCCTTTAGTTTCAAAGTCTTTCCTTGAATTAAGTCCAAATATCACAGAGCCACATACCTGTATCATATAAAACTGGACCCCAAAGAACCACTTTCATTAATTACTTTGTGCTCACGTTAAAGATACTATAAAGACATTCTAAGATGTTTTCTCCATGAGAACCCACAAGACAGACTCTAGAGCACACTCTGGAGAGCACATTAGTTGTTTTTCCAACAACTGGTTTATTTTACTTTGGAAACTGTGAAACATTTAATGGCTGTCTTTCTCTCATCACTATTAGCTACTTGAAAGCTAAAAACTGAATTCATGGCTCCTCTTTAGACAATATATAACAAACGTGGTGATTAGCGGCATGGGATATGTGCCAGGCACTACACTAATTACTTTGAATATTGTCTCATTTATTCCTTATCACAACTATGAGCTATTCTAGCTCATGGTGAAGAAACTGAGATTTGAGAAGCCAGACACAATATTATACCCAATAAAATTTCATTTAAATGCAGTTTAAAAACAGGCAAAACGAACACACACCAGGATAGTGTTATCCTTGAGGGACAGTAATGGCAGGACCAAAACGGCATCAGGGAGGCTTCTCTGGGTCACAGTAAGGTTCTCCTTCCTGATCTGGGTGCTTGGGATATACCCATATTCTGGTAAGATTACTGAACACTTAAATATGTTCTGGATGTATATTATACTTCTTAATAAAGACTTTAAAATGTTAAAAGAAAAAAAGGGGGCAGACCCAGTGGCGCAGTGGCTTAGCGCCACCTGCAGCCCGGGGTGTGATCCGGGAAACCTGGGATCAAGTCCCGCGTCAGGCTCCCTGCATGGAGCCTACTTCTCTCTGCCTGTGTCTCTGCCTCTCTCTCTCTCTCTCTCCTCTGAATGAATGAATAAATAAATCTTTTAAAAAATGTTAAAAAAGAAAAAAGAAAAAAGAAACTGAAGCTTGGGGTGCCTGGCTGGCTCAGTTGGTAGAGCATGCAGACTCAATCTCAGGATCATGAGTTCAAGCCCCACACTGGGGAAGAGCTTACTTTAAAAAAAGAAAAATGGAGGCTCATCATAGGTAATAATATCAACAACTAACATCTAGTAAGTGCTAAGTATCAGATACTGTTCTATTTTTCAATTATTTTTCAAAGATGTTGGGACACCTGGGTGGCTCAGCTACTAAGCATCTGCCTTTGGCTCAGGGCATGATCCCAGGATCCGGAATCAAGTCCCACATCGGGCTCCTTGCATGGAGCCTGCTTCTCCCTCTGCCTGGGTCTCTGCCTCTCTCTCTCTTTCTCTTTCTGTGTCTCTCATGAATAAATAATTAAAATCTTAAAAAAAAAAAAGATGTATTCATTTATTAGAGAGCACATGCATGTGTGCACACACACACACACACATAAAAGCAAGAGAGTGGGGGAAGAGCAGTGGGAGACAGAGAATCTCAAGCAGACTCCTCACTGAGCTCAGAGCCCAACACAGGGCTCGATCTCAGGACCCCTGAGATCACCACCCAGCCAAAACCAACCTGCAGATACTTAACTGATTGTACCACCCAGGCACTCCTTCTACTCAATTATTTTAATTTAAAATTTATTCAGGGTGCCTGGCTAACTCAGTAGAGTGTGTGATTCTTGATCTCAGTAGAGTGTGTGACTCTTGATTGTGAGTTTGAGCCCCACACTGGGTGTAGAGATTACTTAAGAAAATAAAATCTTAAAAAAATAAAATTTAAAAAAATAAAATTTATTCAATTTAATTCACTTTAATCAACTTTACTGAGGTGTAACTTACATATAAAAAGATGAATGGACCAGTTCAATGAGTTTTGATATATGTAAACAGGATGTTACCACCACCTTAATGAAATTATGAAACATTTCCATCACTATATAAGTTCACCCATGCCCGTCCCCTGTCAGTCTCTCCCATCTTCTGTCCCAGGTACCACCAATCCAATTTTTCTCCCTATAGGGAGAAAAACTAGCTGTGCCTGTTCTGGAATTTCATATAAAAGGAATTACAGCAGGGGAGCCTCGGTGGTGCAGTTAGCTGAGCACCCAACTCAGTTTCCACAAAGGTCATAATCTCAGGGTTGTGAGATCTAGGCCAGCTTCGGGCTCCACGCTCAACGTGAAGTCAGCTTGGGATTCTCTCTCCCACTGCCCCTCTCACTCATGCTCTCTCTCAAGTATATAAATAAATCTTTAAAAAGTAAAAAAAAATCACAGGGTAGGTACTCTCTGGTATCTGCCTTCTTTTGTTATTATGTTTCTGAGATGCATCAGGAGTGTGTCTTTTTATTTTTGAGTAATATTCCACAGTTTGTTTATCCATTCACCAATTAAAGGACATTGGTTGTTCCCAGTTTGGGGCCATTATGAAAAGAACTGCAACAAACATTCATTTACATGTCTTTATATGGATATAGGTTTCCAAACCTCTCAGAGTAAACAACTATAAGCAGAATGGCTAGGTCACATGTTAAGTATATGTTTAACTTTGTAAGGAACTGACAAACTGTTTTCCAAAGTTGTTGCACCATTTCACACTCTCATCAGCAATATCACGAAATTATGGTTGCTCTAAGTTCTCACCAACAGGTGGTATTATGAGTCTCCTTCATTTCAGCCATTCTAGTGAGCGTGCCATGATATTCATTGTGGTTTTGATTTTAATTTCTATAAAGATTAATGATGCTGAACATTTTTTTTCATACACTTATTGGCCTTTTGTCCATCTACCTTTGTGAAATGTTAAATCCTTAGCCCATTTTTAGCTGAACTGCTCATGATCTTACTAAGTATTACTTTGTATATTCTGGATACAAGTCTTTTGTCAGATATATGTGTTATGAATATTTTCCTTCAGTCTGTGGCTTGATGCTTCACTTTTCTAACAGTGTTTTTTGAAGATTTTAATTTTGATAAATTCTGATTTGTTATGATTTTCTTTTATGGTTACTGCTTTTTGTGTCCCAAGAAAGATTTGCCTACCCTAGAGCTATAAAAATAATCCTTAAGTTTTCTTCTTTTTTTTTTTTTTTTTCCTTAAGTTTTCTTCTAGAGATTTTATAGTTTAGGCTTTTACACCTTTAAGTCTATATTCTACTTGTGGCTCATTTTTGTGAATGGTGTGAGGAAAAAATTAAGGTTCCTTTCATAATACCAAACAAAATAATATTCTATTCAATTTTTCAAGTTAAAAATTTTCGCAATTCATTTTTAAACTTAAAATCTATCTTGACTTAGTGATTACACAACTGCTTGTAAAGGAATCTATCTACACAAAAGAATACAACTCACATAATAAGAACAATAAGCCTGCTTTATAATAAAACTAAACATACAATGTTATAGCAAAAACTCATTGCTTTCACTAATGTCAAATAATTTAAATGTATTGCTTATTGGTGATATAATTTCTAGATAACCAAAAAACCTTCTTGAAGTTCTCATGGCATTTTATAAAATTCCAATCTGAAATGTATGGCAAAGAGCACTGAATGTGCTTAATGGTGATATAATTTCTACGTAACCAAAAAAACCTTCTCAAAGTTCTCATGTATTTTATTAAATTCCAATCTGAAACGTATGGCAAAGAGCACTGAAAGCATCAGTAACTTAAACACAATGTATGTTTATCTTTAAACTGAAGATCCAGACCTCAAGTACCACATTATGAAGCAGACAAGCTCACCTGAGTAGCTGCAGACTGACAGGAAGATGACGATGACGACGAGACAACAGGAATGTCAGACTGTACAGCAGCCACAGTGGTAGCGGGTGTGAAAATCAGCTGTACAGACAGAAAAACCAAAAAAATACCCTAAGACAAAAGAACATGTCCCACACACAATGTATAGCAGGCAAGAGAGACTGAAATTTGTGACAGAAAGACAATGCAATTTAGGACTGTCTCCTAAGCAAAAAGGTTTTACGTGACAAAGAAAAGTTTCTAATAGAGAACTCAAAAAAAAGTATAAACATTTTGAAACAGCTCATGATTCTGATGAGTAGCAAAATAAATCAGTGCTCAAAAAAGAAAATGTATTTAAGTAATATGAAATTCTCATACCAAATTTTGCCCCAAATAAGCTATTGTTATACTTAAGCTTTTCCCAGCTCGAAACTACTATGGTAGGATTCCAAAACTGGAAGTTATTTTTGATAGACAACCATATTCACTACTCTTGAATACAAATTTCAGTGACAAACCTGAAAAGAAACACAAAAGTCTTTTCATCTTTACCACAAAATATAACTATGCCACATACTACACACTATTTCACTCAACTACATGGGATCTATAGTACAAACCTAGGTTGCTCTTGATTTTAAAACTATTCATAAAGAAATATTAATTCTAAATGTAAATGCCACATGTCAAAATGCAACAACAAAACAGTCTGCAAAAAAGCTTCGCATCAAATAAATAAAAAATGATATACTCGATTTATCACCATCTCTTCAAATGTTATTTTTCAGTATTGAAACAGAATGCCATTAGTTTAAAAAGACAACACAATCCACTCAGAGATTATCCAATCCAATTAAGTAAATTATGACAATGTGTAAATACTCTTATTTCAAAATTGCATTATGAGTTATTCAGTTCCTCAAACCGTTCCTATTTAAATTAAAATTACTGATTAATGAATCTTTTAAGTTTCAGTTCTTTATAGTACTAAATTTAACTGAATTAAACAAAGTATAACTTTCACAAGAAGGTAACTGCCAGAACAAACAGCTGAAAGCACTAAATCTAAAGAGAAGATGTTTGTTCTATTTAGCTTGCACATATGAGACTGCAAGTTTTATAAAGAAGTCAAAAGTGGTCATTTCAAATGATTCAGCCTAATTTTAAAGCATATTATTAATTAAATAAGATCTCCTGGGGGAAAAAACTAGAAATATGGTAATGTCTACTGAATAATCTGTAAATAAAAGGTGGGTCATGTCACTGTTTCCTGTTAGAAATACGATGGAAAACTTTCTTTGTAATTTTAGTGGAGAACAAGGGATCCAGATACATATTCAGCTCATTGGACAAAAAAGAATATAAGTAAATATATACTAGGCCAAAGCTCTTAGCTACATGTAAAGACATCAAAGTAAATGCCAACCAATTCCTTAAAGAAGCTCAACAGTTAAATTAGGAAATCAGTAGATACTCTAATATAGAACAGCCTTAAGAATTAACGTTCCTATGTTAACAAGAGATCAAAGTGAACATAAGAACACAAATACCTTGCAGATTTTGAAATGGGAATAACCAAAGCTAAAAATCACCTGGTAAATTACTAAGAACTCCAATCCAGATTTAAGAAGATCCCACAGTATAAATTCTAACTTACAGTTAACCACCAAATTTTTAACATTGCTAACTACTTCATCAAATTTAAGATGTCAAAGATATATATATCACTGCAAGTATCAATTATAACTGTAAGATGCCATCAATTATAAACGCATCTCGGTTTCAGAGATGTTAAGATGTGAAGGTTTGAAATCAGTAAAATTTGATAAAAAATAGTCACTCCATGTTACAGAATCTGTTTCCCAATGTTGCTATTTGATACACCAAGAAGGCCTACCAATTAAAAGTAGAATTTTTCATGACATAAATGTATAAGAGCTAAGCATACACATACAAAAAAATTTGTTAAACATTTCTTAAATATTAAAAATGCCTCTTATTGCATCAAATCAAGAAACATTTTCATCTCTCTCAAGCCCTTAAACACTGAAAAAATTTGGTAGCTCATATCTTACCATTTGAGCTCGGAGATACATTTGAGCTTGGCTTGCCGTTAGGGTAGGGGAGGTACTCCCTAGTAACATAGTCTGTTGGGTAATACTGCCGCTGGTAGAACTGGAAGCCTGGGAACGGCTTATTAACTGTGCAGGTGTAGGAGAAGTGGAGAGGTTGATCTAAGGAAGAAAACATATTAGGTCATAGGCTTCCATTTCTTGCTTCCATGCCAGTGATTTTCACCAAGCTGCAGTTAGGCAATCAATGGTACAAACTATGGCTAAGGAACCTAAAGAGAGGGCTTCATCTTTGACAGAGCCTCCCTCACTTCTTTGGGCAATTATTTGCACATATGCAAACAATTGTACGTACTGATTAGTACTTAGGATGATGTTTAAGGATATCCTCAAGATGTTTCATTTGATAAGACTCCAGTATCTTAAAATATCATTTCCACTACCTCCCAAAAATTAGGGTTAATGTTCCATTATTTTAATATTCCACATACTATGTTAAAACATCCGAATCAACAGTTTATACTATTTTGTCAGATTCTGTCATATTATGGGGGTTTCTCCAGTGAACAAAAATTAGAACACAGACAATTCATTCACATATATATAAACATACATGTAACATATAATTAGTATAATGTTCTCCCTCAAAAGCTCTCAAAGAAGAAAATACAATTGCTACTTGTCAAACAGATGGAAAAATCCTAAATACTGGTTACAAAGTTAATTTATAAGCACTATTTTAAAGTTAAAACTACTGTTACAAAAAAAGAAAATAGTGCACAGTCTATCTCTAGGACACGTAAGAACCTGATAAGTGGTGTTGTTATCTGTGAAGGCAAACTGGCTGAGGCAGGTAGGGAAGAGGGCAAAGGGAGACACATATACCCTTTTTTTATCTTTCCAATTTCACACCATATGCATACGGTGTCCTCATTTCTTCTTTTTTTGTGTTTCATTTCTCGATTTAGGTTTTGTGGGGTTTTTTTTTTATTTTTATGTGTTACCCATTTTAAAAATAAATATTTTAACAAGAGTAATATAACCTGACATCAAATACTTTTTGTGGACAAAGTAAAGAATAAAATTAAGAAATAAGACGTTATAAAATAGTTAATTAGACTTTTGATTTGGGCGCCTGGGTGGCTCAGTGTTTGAGTGTCTGCCTTTGGCTCAGGTCGTGATCCCTGGAGTCCTGGGATCGAGTTCTGCATCAGGTTCTCCCGCATGGAGCCTACTTCTCCTTGTGCCTATGTCTCTGCCTCCCTCTGTGTCGCTCATGAATAAATAGAATTAAAAAAAAAAAACAGACTTTTGATTCAAGCAACAAGGTTACTCTGGACTAAAACATCCATGTGCCCAAAAATACTCCCTGAAATACCAAATCAACATGAAATACTAGAATGCAACTGAACTTGTATAAAAAAAGGGGGGGGGCAGGGAAATCCCCAGGTTCCAGAAAGGAAGAAATTTTAGCTGACACCAAGCACCACAATAGTCTCAGGGGACAATGCTCTAGAGACAGAAGACCTGATTTTGAGCCTATTTCAGGCAAGAGCTGGAGGTAAAACCCCTGTTTTGAGCCAAAGTCTTCAAAAGTGGTGCTCAGTATGTAAGAAGGGAACAGAAAAAGTTCCACTCATATCCCCTAAAAACCAGCAAGAAAGCTTGTCATCTGCCCTGCCAGTGATGGAAGGAGAAAGTCTATGAGAATCAAAATGCCAGGCTCGGGACACCTGGGTGGCTCAGCGGCTGAGCGCCTGCCTTTGGTCCAGGGTGTGATCCTGGAGTCCCCAGATCAAGTCCCACGTCAGGCTCCCTGCATAGAGCCTGCTTCTCCCTCTGCCTGTGTCTCTGCCTCTTTCTCTCTCTGTGTCTCTCATGAATAAATAAATAAAATCTTTTAAAAATTTAAAAAAAAATGCCAGTCTTGTGCCATGTGAGGAATAGAAAATCCAAATTTAAACTACCTGCGATTTCATAACCCATCCCAAAACACTAGCATTTAAACCAGTCCAGGACATTTGTTAAACTAAACAAGATATTTGTTAAACTGAACAAGTGCTTGGAGGACCTCTCTATGGTGATTTTGCATAACCTCCTAATGAGTCCATAATTATTTAAAAATTTAAAAGTTTTTAAAAACTGTATAGTAGGTCCACAAAAGTTGGTTAATTCTTTAAACTTATCCGTATCTTTCAAGTATTTTTAATTTTAATAAAATACATTGTACTTAAATCTATAATTCAGTGCATAAAGGCAATGAATATGTAGAATTATTTTGCAATATGGTTTTTACTCCTAGCACACCGCTGAGCCCATTAGCAATAATTATCAATGCCTTCCATCTGACAAATTCAATGGATCTTTTCAGATCGGTCCCTTTCAATCTTCTTTACCAGCTCTTCTTTCTAGCCCACCTTCAACACTTTTCTTCTTGAACACCTAGATTATCACATCCACACTCATAGTTTCAAAAAACTCAAACCTGATGACTCTGAATCCTTAATTATAAACTCATCCTGAGCTCCAGATCCAAACACCTACAGTACACATCTTTCTGAATTATCTCATCAACTCAAATTCAACATGTTCAAACACCAAACTCAGAATTATTCCTTCTTAAACCAGCTTCTCCTCGAATGGTCACTGGCATCTTCTAAAATCCTACAAAACAAATTATCTGGAAGTCATCCTGATTCTTCCTTCTCCTTTACCACACATATACAAAATCAGTCACACTTACTTATACACCTTTATTTTCTTCTAAGTGTTTTCTAAACACTTAGTTTGAGAGTCTGGGCCCATGGCACTTCCAGCTAGATTACTTTAACAGTTGCAAACTGATCTCCCGGCCTGAAATCCTGTTTCCTCCTACATGTTAGATAATCTTCCCCTGATTTAATTAATTAACCATTTAAAAATCTGGATAATGTTCGACCTCCCCTGATTACCTCTCTAGCATCATCTCCTCCCACTCCTCCATACATACCCTTCACATTAGTAATATGAAGCTATTCAAAATATCAAAATGTCCCAGACATCTGTGGCCCTAGTAACAAATGCTCTGGACTGGTCTGAGCATCCCTCTACTCCCACACTCTATCCCATCTGCACCTATGTAGTGAACAACCCTCTCTCAAAAATCATCTACTATAATAAGCTTTTTCAGGTATCCCTACATCTCACAGAACTATTTCCCTTCCTTTTTTGCTTGTTATCATTCATATACCCCCAGCTCACCTTTCTTCTTCTTTTTTTTTTTTGACTTATTTATTCATGAGAGACACACACACACACACACACACACAGAGAGAGAGAGAGAGAGAGAGAGGCAGAGACGTAGGCAGAGGGAGAAGCAGGCTCTTCGCAGGAGCCCGATGCGGGACTTGATCTCAGATCCCAGGATCATGAACTGAGCTGAAGACAGCCGCCCAATCACTGAGCCACCCTGGTGTCCCGTATCTCACTCTTCTAAACAATAATTTCTATAACAGTAGAGATCATGGAATACTCATCTTCAAATATCCAGTATCTGCAAAAGTACTTTCATTCAATAAGTTTACTAGGTTAATGAATGCCGTGTTATTTTAAGACATACTTCATAGTTTTAATGTGATATATAAGCTCATCACAAAGTGTTTATGAGGAAAAAAAAAATTGGCATAGTCCCTAACAGAGTAAAAACACAGAGACAATGTGGTGACATTAGTTCAACTCTATTTTTGATATGCTATATAATAAATTATTAGTAAGCCTCCCCCAAAAACTTACTATTTGCCTACACCTCTACAAATGAACATTTTAGATAAAGCCTAGCTGCAAAGATTAAATCTTAGCAGAATAAAACTGGACCCAGGTTTTCAGACTCATGTATTTTGGCATTCAGAATGGTTTCCTACACCCTGATAGCTTATGAATTTGGGTCACTCTCCAATAATAGTGCCACAGCACTTTCTTTTAGTCAGTGGAAGGAAGGAAGAAAGGAAGGGACAGACAGAAGGGAGGAGGGAGGGGAAAAAGGAAGGAACTCTAGTAAGGACAGACCACACAGTCTTTAAACAGAAATACAATAAAAGTCTTTTTAAAAAATGACTAGCTGGTAGATAAAATGCCTGAGAGGCTCTTTTTTTTTTTTTTTTTTTTTGCTTTTGAGAGTGCTCTTTAAGGAAGCAGCACACAAGGTACAAACAGAATGCTTTTTTCTTAAAAAAGAAAAAAAAGGAAGAAACCGAAATAGTAACTTCCTAACCACCTGCATCCCATTTTGTCTAGGTTGTGAGATCAAAAAACCATTACCAAGTTTATTTTTAAGTTCCATATAGGAAGTAACATTTCAGGCAGTGTCTACTCACAAATGCTTAACCCATGAATGATGGCATTTATATCTCTGCAAGAAGTCCATCTCCACAACTGGCCTACCTAAAAAAAGACTTCTCTTCCTTTCCACAACTGATAAGGCTCTCCTCTATTCTATTTTCTGCTTTACTCTACAGCCTGAACCAGTGCCCTTAACTGTTTGCATTATATTCTCTATCAATTCCATCCCAACATTGCTAATTCCTTTTCACTTCATAGCCAATCTTGCCACCTCATACCTCAAGCCCCATACTCCATAAAGGAACTCTTATTACGGGATCCCTGGGTGGCACAGCAGTTTGGTGCCTTCCTTTGGCCCAGGGCGCGATCCTGGAGACCCGGGATCGAATCCCACGTCAGGCTCCCGGTGCATGGAGCCTGCTTCTCCCTCTGCCTATGTCTCTGCCTTGTCTCTGCCTCTCTCTCTCTCTGTATGACTATCATAAATAAATAATTTAAAAAAAAAAAAAAGGAACTCTTATTACTAGGAGCTTTCTCCCCAACTGGAAGCACTAATTTCAAGAGTCACCAGAGAAAACCACGTCTACCAAAAAAAGCCATTCAACTCACAACCACATCTTGGTGTCCCTCCAAAGCGAGGTTACAAAGGGTTTCTGGCCCAGAGTACTCCCTAAAGCCAAAGCCCATCTGAGAACCACTGCTGCCATCTGACTGATCAATCAGGAATACCTACAGAAGCACAGCATAGAGATATTAAAAGGATAATGTATACCTGTATTATTCAGTGACATGAAAATATCTTTATGACCTATTTCTGAATGAAAAAAACTACAGAATAACATATACTGTATAATCCCATTTACATAATTACAGAAAAATGTGTTCATGCAAATGTAGGTATCATGTGAAAAACACAGAAAAACAAATACATTGTATATACACACAATAATGCATACTTATACAACTGATATGATTAAATTTGATATAGATATATAGGCATACACACACACCACTCTGGAAGAACAGCTACCAAAATGCAAAGGTGAATAATGCCTGCTAGGGGTAAAATTTGGGATAAGGTGTATTCATTCTTTTTCTTTTTTTCTCTTTCTTCTTTCTTTCTTTCTTTCTTTTTCTTTCTCTTTCTTTCTTTTTTTCTTTTCTTTTTTCCTTCCTATTTTTTGTCTCTTCTGTGTAAGTATTAGGAATCACAGAGGCTCCCCGCGTAGAGCCACTTCTCCCTCTGCTATGTCTCTACCTCTTTCTCTGAGCCTCTCATGAATAAATAAAATCTTAAAAAAAAAAAAAAAAGAATCCGAGAGGAAATGTGTTTCCTTTTTTTTTTTTTTTTTTTTAAGATTTTATTTAGGCAGCCCCAGTGGCTTAGCGGTTTAGCGCTGCATTCGGCCCAAGGTGGGATCCTGGAGACCCAGGATCGAGTCCCATGTCGGGCTTCCTGCGTGGAGCCTGCTTCTCCCTATACCTGTGTCTCTGCCTGCCTCTCTATGTCTCTCATGAATAAATAAATAAATAAAATATTTTAAAAAAAATAAAGATTTTATAACATAAAGATTTTATTTATTTATTCATAAGAGACACACAGAAAGAGAAGCAGAGACATAGGCAGAGGGAAAAGCAGGCTCCCTGCAGGGAGCTGGATGCAGAACTCTATCCCAGATCCTGGGATCACGCCCTGAGCCAAAGGCATACACTCAACTGCTGAGCCACCCAGGCATCCCGCTATTTCCTTTTTTTTTTTTTTTTTTTTTATGTTTAGTACATTGTTTTGTTTTTACCACTTTAAAGCAGTGTATGCATTTTCTTGCCTCATCATTCAGTGGGGATTTATACGTAATTCAAATATCTAAAAGTGTAAAATTTTATATTAAAATTTCAAATAATAATATCTACCCATGAAGGATTTCATTTAAGAGACTACACACTTTCAATAACAATATGAAATAAAATGTAAATCTTATTAATTATAGAAAACCATTATTTCTACTATTTGCTATACAGGCTATAAACACAACAGCAAAACAAATAAGAAACCTCATAATCTCCCATTGGCTTTCAGACTTTGATGTCTTAAAAAAAGTTGCAAAGCTGAAACAATTAAAATATTGGAAGTAACTTAAAATGTTCAGCAATAGGGCTGGTTACATAAAATAAAGTGCATCCATGCTGTGCAACATTATGCAACAGCTTAAGTGAGCGAGACTGAGCTGTGTGTGCTAACATAGATCTCAAGTCTGTCAGGTGCAAAAAACCAAAATGCAGAATACTGTTTACAGTATATATATAAAAAAATGAGTGTTAACACACATTTCTCTATGCTATATATGTCCATAATGCATAGGTAAAGATATGGAGGGATATCCAGCAAACTGAGGAGTCAGAGGACTGAAGAGAACTGAAAGATGGCTGACAAGGACTTAACACTTTCTCAATTTTTCTGTAAGATCGGAGTACTTTACAAGAATGCAGTAAAGCTGCTCATGACCATACAAATACTCACGCCAGTTTTATTTTAATGTAATATCAACTTTTGGAATAAAGTTCTAAATTTAATCATTTGAAATTACATTTTTTTAAATGCTTGATTAAAGTACCTCCTAAACTAGGTAAGAGGATGAGGACATTAGCAATAGACCACTGAGAATGACTGGTTATAAGCAAGTACTCTTCTCTCAGAAAAAAAAAAAAAAAAAAAAAAAAAAAACTTTAAATGGGTTCATTTGATATGTGATTGATCTTAGACATTTTTAGAGAAAAGTAAACATTTTTAGAGTTCTTGATCTAAAAACCATCTCATTGGCCCAGTAAGTGTACTACTAAGAAATTTTTAAAAAGCAAATAACTAGATATGTATACAAAGAATTACAACAGCATATCCAATGCAGGCTTACTTGCAATAGCAAAATTTCTAATACAGTCACATGGGGGTTAGGGCTTCAACACACAAACTTTGGGGAGATGCAATTCAGTATGTAACACCCTTTTACTGAACCTTCTGTTTGAGATTGACCCAGGGTTATCTGGATGAAAACAGTAATAAAAACATATAATTAGACAATTTAATTTTACACAGAAGAAAACTGAGGTATAAATGACTAAGGAGGCTAACTGACTTGCCCTAAGTCATGCCACCAGTCAGACAATGAAGATTAGAACCCATGGCCCTCACCTCTTCCAAGCTACCAATCTTCTATAACCCAGAATTGGTAGTAAAATCATCATGTACTCTTTTTTGTGACTTGAATTTTCAATGAGATGCACAAGACATCACTAATCACCAGACCTCCACATGAACTCCAAACTCACGTATCCAATGTTTATTCAACATCCACCACAAACTCAATGTCCAAAACCGAACTCCTGATTTTCTTCTCTAACACCTTGTTTTGTCAGGTCCTTCTAGATGTTCAGGCCAAATACTACAAATATCCTTGACTCTTCACTTTTCCTCACATCTTTTATTCAATCCATCAGCATATCCTATTAGCTCTACTTTTAAAACATATGCAAATTTCTAAAATAAAATACTGGTGGAAAAAAGTATCTAGAATCTGGCCAACCACTTTTCACCACATCTACTGTCACCATCATGGAGCAAGTCACCAATCTCTCTTGGATTACTACAAGAACTATTTAACTGGTCTCTCTGCTTCTATCTTTGCCCTCTACAATCTAACACTGTCACTAAGTTAAAACCTGAGATCATGTGGCTTCCCTACTGAAATAGCTCTCTAATAGCTTCCCAACTCAAATAAGAGTTTATAATCTCCTCATGATTAAATTACAATTACCTCTCTAATGTCATCTCTAAACATATTCTCATTCTCTCATTCTACTGCAGCCACAATGCCCTCCTTTCTGTTCCTTGAGCATGTTTGCTTCCCTTACCCTTTATTAGCAATGTCTTCCCTGACCATCGTAGTTAAAATAGCAAATTCCCTCATCCCATTCCCTTTTCTTGCTTTATTCTTCTGTATAGCATTTACCATCTGACATATTATATACCAGTTTACCATCTGTCTATCCCTACCTCCACTATAACAGAGAGTCTGTCTGTTGTGTTGCTGTGTTCCCAGTACCTAAAGGCTTTTGGCACATATTAAATGTTCAATAAATATTTGTTGTATGAATGAGTGAATGTATGAATAAAAAAAAAATCATGAAACTAACCAGGCTTCAAAAGCTCATTCTGTCTAGTACCATAACTAGAAAGCTATCATAAACAAGATTTTTCCCTTTTAGACTAAATAGTACAGTGAATTAAAGTCAAAACATCTGGGATTAATGTAGATTCTGCAACCAAAAAATAACAAAGAAAGAGAAAGGGAATGAGATACAAACGGCTCTTGAGTCATTTAGAGACTTATGATTGCAATTTCAGCTACATAATCCTTTCCAGCTGAAAATGCCGAATGAAGCAAAAGTATCTAGAGAATGATGGCACTTCACTTGCATTAAAACAAATAAAATTAGCCACAGGCCTATCTACTTACATTTATGTATAGAAACACAGAGTAATAAAATAGGAAAGCTTCACACAAAACTTTTTTCATGGCAAAGAGATTACTGAAAAAGAGATGTCCTTTTTACTCTACACATTGGTAATGCCTGTCCCTTAGACAACAAGAGTATATTTGTGTTTTATTTAGGCAATATAAAAATTAACAAAATAAAGCTCTTTAATTTACTTCCTCAAAGATAACCACCATTTAACGATTTGTTGTATATTACAGATTTTCTTCCTAAATAATCAGGCAGATATATAGATATAATTTCTTTAAAAGTAAGTTAAATGACAGGAATTCTGTATCCAGAAAGATGGAATAGATGTACTTTTCCCTATTCCTTACCCTAAATACAACTAAAATCCCTGAATGTTACATATAAAATAAGCATAGGAAGATCCTGAAAGGTAAAGAAAAGGAGACTGGCTAGTGACCTCAGAACCCACAGAACCATGTGGTTGTGAGCCCCCTGCGTTTTCCTTTTGTCTTAGCTAAGCCAAACTTACAGCGGAAAAAGTCTGCAACCCAGAAACACAAATAAAGAGCCCAAAAAGAAGCCTGCTCTTTCTAGCCAAAGGAGCAAGAAAGGGACTACCTAGCAACATAGAAAACTTTTAGACAACTGCTCTACTCCAGCCAAACACAGAAAACATTGTGGCCCCACCTACACAAGCAAAGGTTTCCACCTACACCAGGCTGTAATGACACACCCCCAGTTCCCCTAATCCCTCCAATGGATAAGCATCAGAGAAGGCGAGGTAGAGACCCAGGACTTTCATCCTAGCCACACAGGAATAGACTACCACCACAAACTCACCCCATCCCTGTAGAATCAGTGGAGATCATGTGGGGAGCCATAACATGGCACTCTTATTCCCTTTATTCCCTCCCCCCACCACCTCCAGCCAGGGAGGCATCTGTAGAGGTCTAGTGAGGAACCAGAACTCTCTCCTCCGTTTAGCCAACTATGAGAAAGCACCCTCTCAGGTGTCAATGGAGACTAAATGGATAACCTAGACTTCTACCCTCAGATGATATTAAGGTGTTGGTACACATTCCCTTTAAGAAGCCAGCCAAAAAACAATTTAAATATGATCCATAGTCTCATAATACTCAAAGTGTTGAGGTTTCAATCAAAAGTTATTCATACCAAGAACCAGAAAGACATGAGCTGAATAAAAAAAGACAATCAATAAGTACATGCCAACACCAAAATGAAAAAGATGTTATGATTCTGACAGATTTTAAAGCAGTCATCATAAAAATGTTTTGAACAAGCAACATGAGTCCACCTGGAAAAAGCAAAATCTCTCAGCAAATAGAAGATATAAATAAGAACCAAATGGAAACCTTAGAACTGAAAAAATAGAATAACCTAAATTTAATAACTTAGTGAGATCACACTATACATTTTTACTTTTTTGACCTAATACCTAATGAAAATCTAGGTTTCTCTGTATACACACATACAGCATTTATTAGCTGTAGTATTCCACTGTATGAATTAGCTATAATTTAATCTTTGATTAATGGCACTTATTTTTATTGTTTATCATTTTCACTATTATAAACTGTGCATATTTACATAATTATGTCATTTTTGCATGATTATCTATCATAATTATCTGTCATTTTTACTAAATGACATCACCAAAAATAACAGTGGTAAGTTAAAGGGAATGCACAGTTTAAATATTTTCATACACATTGTCAAATAATCCTCCAGAAAAGTTGTACCAAATACATTCCCATTAATAAGTGCATGAGTTTATCTACTTTCTCACATCCTTACCAACAATGGGTAATGGCTCAATGCTTTTCCTAATTTTCTAATTTGAGAGATATCACTATTATTTTACATACATTTCTTCATTACTAATATGGTAAGTACATTTTCATATCTTTAAAAGCCCGAAATAGTCTTTCTTTTAAGAATTACCAAAGCAAGTCTTTTGTGAATTCTCATTGTATATCTCACCATTAGAAAAGAGCCCTTGTTATTTCACAAATATAAGCTGGCTGACCTAACAACGTACAATACATTTTCAACCATTCTGTGTTTTTTAACTTTGATGATGCTTTTTTCTCTAATTGGCTTAGATTTCATCTTGATAAATCAAACATAACTAAATCTAAGTCCTGTTAAAATATAAAGACATCAACATAAACACTCAGCCCCAATTAGTTTTAGAGCCAAACAGTCATAAAATCACCATTCTTACTACTGATTGCTTTCTAGAATTGATCTGTTTTAATGAGAGTAAAGAAGAGGATGCTGGCACTTACTCTTCACCAAATATTCAATTAACAATAGCCTTCTCCAGTTTCCCCAGGTTGTAATGATGGGACTTCTGACTCCACTGTTCAATAATATTCCATGTCCCCTTATCCCACTCCTACTCTAAATCCAAGTCTGACTGTTGACTTAACAATCTACCTTCTAGCCCTTTTATCTACTGGAGGCTAGACCCCTCCCTATGGGCTTTCACTGTTACTCGGGAACCCTATCTTGAAATAACCAAAACTCTGAAAACTCCCAGCCTGCCAACCTGACATGGGTCATTAATATAATTATCTAAAGATTCCTACTACCATGTTCTGCCTCTCTTTTGGAGAATGACCTGTATTTAGTAAAGCTACCTTGAGTACCATAATTTGGACAATTAGTCAACTCACTTGAGCTATTATTCAGCTGGGAATAGAAAATGAAACAAATGCAACGCATTACTCATTTTTTTTCCTCCTGGACATCTGTTCTCCCTGCTTACTTCTTTCCCCCCCGCCAACCAGTCATGGGTTCTGGCATACCTGAACATACAAGGCTGCCTGGTTTATGGCAAGCAGCACTAACACTGTTATAAAAAAATAAGCACAATCACTGGAATTGTAACTTCTGTGAAAGTCACATACAAAAATCATAATGAGAGAAAAAGAGTTTAAAAGGATACCTTTTAATAATTTGAAAAAATTCAAAAACATCTCTTTATACATATACATCCTAATATTATTCCAATATTTCATAGAATAAAAAAATTGTCTATAGGTTATTTAACCAGACCACAAATGTTTATCAGTGCTTTCCTTAACTAACATATTAAAGACATACGTGACATCAATAACCATAATTACAGTATTAATCATAATTCAATGAGAGAGAAAGATGGGGGACAGGCAGAAGAAGAGGGAGAGAGAGACTTAAATTTTTCATCTTCTTCAGTCTAACATTTTAAAGTCATAAATTTCTTTTTTTCAACTAATTTTATTCTTGTTCCAGGATACTTCCATGCTAAGAAAGAATAGAATTTTTTAATTACAAATGTCATGGCTCAGTTGGTTAAGCATCCAACTCTTGATTTTGGCTCAGATCATGATCTCAGGGTTGTGAGACAGAGCCCTACAACAGGCTCTGCACTGGGCATGGAGCCTGCTTAAGAGTCTCTCTTCCCCTCTCCTTCTGCCCCTCCCTCACCTTTCTCTAGCTCTCTCTTTAAAAAATGTCAGATCAATAGCCAGAAAAATTACCATATGCTCCAATATATGTACTCAGACAGGAAGGACGACATCCCTAACTAAAGAAATATAGCAAAAGTTTATCTTCATTTCCTTAGCAATCTACAAACTAAACTCCACTGAAGTCAATTTTACAAAGTATCAAAGTATTATCCTACTGAATCAGGAAAAAATAGCCAGTAAGGATATTATTAGGTTAACTTAATGGCTCTCAACCAGGGGCAGTTTTGCCCTCCAGGAAACATTTGCTAGGATCTAGAAACATTTTTGGTTGTCACACTGGCAAGGAGGAGGGCCACAGCCCAGTAGTGTATAGTGGATAGATGCTAGGATGCTAAGAAGCATCCTATAATGCACATGATAGCCTCCCCCCACAATAAAGAATTATCTAGTCTGTAACATCTATAGTGATGAGGTACAGAAATCTGGAACTAATGAAATGTGAATACAGATTATACTGAATCAATGTAAAATTTCCTGAATCTGATCATTTTCATGTTGCTCTAAAAGAAGGACTTTATTCCTAGAAAATACATACCAAAGTATTTAGAAGTAAAGGAACATGTCTCAACTTACCTGCAAATGGTTCAGAAAAAGAAATGTCTATATGTATATATGTAGAGAGAAAGGAAGAATTATAAAGCAATGAGCCAAATGCTAACAACTGGTGAATCTGAGTAAAGAATATACAGAAATGTTTATTATTCTTGCAATTTGA